>NC_140589.1:1450265583-1450870583 GCF_964204655.1 Triturus cristatus
AGACAGAGAGACAGAGAGACAGAGAGACAGAGAGAGAGAGAGAAAAAGACGTTTCATTGTCCCCACCATTACATTTCTTCAATCAGTCTTTTTGGTCTTTTGCTCTCTCTTTTTGGATAAGGTCCTGCCCTGTCTTTCTGCAATTCTTCGTCTTGCCTCTCATCTGTGTCTGTGTTTACTGCTGCTGTGTCCTCTCCATCTTCATCCATGATCTTTAGTCCCTTGAAGTGAGAGCTGTTCCTTGTCATTCTGTAGGGGCCTGCTGCCGCTGTTATCAGAGGCCCCTTGACATGTGTCACTGTTAACGGTTCTTTTGAGAACGGACTGTCTGACTTTCTCAGTTGCCGCTGACGCACCACCACTGAGTCCCCTTGCTTGAGGTGCGATGGAGTGGCATGTCCCCTAGCGTCAGCATATGCTTTCATTTTCTCTTTGGCCTCGTGGTCTCTGACAGCAATGCTGCTGTGTTCTGGTGGCGACGTTGCTTCTAGTTGTGGTAGCCCGTCCTTCTTGTTCTGCCCAGCACCAATTCAGCGGGGCATCGTCCCTTGGAGCTGTGAGGGGTGTTTCGATAATCTCAGTACTTGCCAGAGTGCCTATCCTATTGCGCCAGATTTGCTCTTTGGACAGCCTTCTTTATGTTCCCCATGAACCTGTCCACCATGTCATTTGCTTGTGACCACAGAGGGATTATCTTCCTGGGATGAATGCCTAGGTAGTCCATGAATTTTCGAAACTCCTCCCCTGAGAATGGCGGACCATTGTCAGTTTTTAGTGTTTGTGGGGAGCCCCAGGCTGCGAATATGTTTCCCAGTATTGGCAGTGTTGCGCTTTCTGATGTCGAGGAGACTTGTTGTACGATAGGAAATCTTGAATATTCGTCAATGATCACGAGCAAGTAGTTGCCCGTGTCTAGAGGTCCATAGAAGTCTGCTGCCAGTGCTGTCCACACTGCCCTTGGGAGTTCCGACATTTGGAGTGGTTCAGGCTTTGCTGGCTGCTCTGTCGTTTGGCAGATGTGGCAATTTATGATAGAGTCCTCCACCATATTGTCTAGGCCAGGAAACCATACTTTCTCCTGTAGCAGTTTCTTTGTCGCGACCATGCCTCTGTGAGATTTGTGTGCCAAGTTTACAGTTTGTCTGCGTAGAGCACTGGGCATAACTATTCTTGTTCCTCTCATTACTATTCCGTTCACAGTTTCTGATAGTTCTTCATGAATCTTTTTAAGTGCTAGCATCTCCTTCTTGTTGACTCCTTTGTTCATGATGTTATTGTTGTTGACGTGTCTCCATCTCTGCTGTTTTGTCACCACTTTCACCGCTTGCATCGTGGCATCCTTCCCTGTTTCTTGCTGAAGTTCCGCTATCGTTATTGATGCCGGATTGTTCTCTTTTAGCACAAAGTTTAGATATTCCTTTGCTATTGATGTGTTCTCAGGTGTCTGTGGCAAGGGATGTCGTGACATGTAATCAGCCAGGTTGTGTTCTTTTCCCGGTTTGTGTGCGATCTTGAAGTCATGGTCCATCAGTCTTAAGCCCCATCGCTCGATGCAAGGTGGTATCTTTGCATTTGGATTGCTGTATATTGTCACCAGGGCCTGATGGTCTGTTACAATGGTGAATGGTTTCCCATAGATGAACATGTGGTAGTGTTCACATGCCCATACTACTGCTAGGCTCTCTTTTTCTGGCTGCGAGTATGCCCTCTCAATGTCAGACAGACTTTTGCTTGCATATGCCACAATCTTTCGTGGAGAGTCTCTGCCCGGCATGTGTTGTGCAAGAATTGTTCCTAATCCTACCGGGCTGGCGTCCACCGTCAGTTCTGTGCATAGCAGTGGATCGAGATAGGCAAGATGGTCCACCGCTATTACAGCATGTTTGATGGCCTCAAACGCCCTGTTGCACTCTTGCGTCCAGATGAATTTCTGACCCTGCTTCGTTAGTTCTCGAAGCGGTGTGCTCACTTTGGCAAAGTCTTTTATATATCGAGCACAGTAGCTGGCAAGCCCAAGAAATGACCTCACTTCTGCGACGTCTGTTGGAGGACTCGCTTTTTTCAGTGTCCCTACCTTGCTGTAGTCTGGTCTCATTCCGTTCTTGGAGAAGATGTGTCCGAAGAACACCAGTTCATTTCTCCCCAGTTCGCACTTATCTTCATTCAGCGTTAGGCTTGCTTTTTCCAGATGCAAGCATACTTCCCGCAGAGCTCTGTCATGCTTTTCATCTGATTGACCAAACACCAAAATGACGTCACTGTAGTTTAGGCTGTTCTTTACTGGCCTTATTACCTGCCTTATGGTCTCCTGAAATATCTCCGCTGCTGATGAGATGCCAAAATTCAATCGTTTGTAGCGAAACAGGCCCATGTGTGTGGAGAATGTGGTAATGTACCTTGACTTTGGGTCAAGCTCCAGTTGATGATATCCTTTGCACAGGTCCAGCTTTGAAAACCGACATGAGCTCCCGTGAGGCAACTGATCATGTCATTGAGGTGTGGTCCAGGGTGTCTTTCTCTTTCAATCGCTGTGTTTGGTAACATCATGTCTACACATATGCGAATCTTGGATGTGTTCTTCTTTGGAGCTGTCACTATTGGTAACACCCATGGGGTCAGCCGGTCTGCAGGCTCTACTATGTCTTGGCTCAGCAGGCTTTGTATTTCCTCTTCTACCTGTGGCTGCAGGTGTATCAGCACTCGTCGGTGATGCTGAGCCACAGGTTTTATTGCTTCATTGATGTGCAGTGTTATTTGCCGTCTTTTTAGTTTGCCTATGCCTTGTATTATTGCCGGATAGTCTCGCAGAATGTTCTGTTTCTCTGACATGTGGTACGTCATTGTGAGGAGACCCATCACCTGCGCCGTGACGTTGCTTAGCAGACATGGTGCTGGAATGTCGCCCCGTAGCACATGTATTTCTTCTTTGATTGACCTGTCTTTGTACATCAGTGTCTCTGTAAACTTCCCTATGTTGACCACTGGTTTCTTCGAGCCCCAGGTGAATACATCAACAGTGGACGGTGATAGTGGCGGTTTTGTTTTCATCTTTTCATATTCTGATATACACATTATGTTGCATGTGACCCCACTGTCTAGCACGAATCGTGTACTGTGTCTTCCTACACCAATGTCCACGGTCGCTGTTTTTTTTACCTGATGTTTCTCTATAAGATGAATGCGCTCTCGCTCTCTGTTTTCCACAGGGGCACCGGACATCAGATATAGTTGTACCATGCTCTCTTGTACTGCTTCTCCGTCTGATTCAGCTGAAGAACTGCGATTTGCCGTTTCCATGTGCCTGGCATATCTGTCTGTTGCCATCCGTGGTCTTCCCAGTCTTCCTGGCTCAATTTTAATTTGTGCACCCATGCAGGCACTTGCAAAATGATCATTTCTGTTGCATTTCCTGCATTTTTGACCCATTGCCGGGCATGCACCGACGTGTGGAAACTCTAGTGTGCATCTATAGCATGTTCTCTCATGCAGCTTTCTTGGCAGTGGTGCATTGTTTTTTTTCTTCCTGTTGCTTCCGGTCATGCGGTTAGTTGGTTCTATTCTTCTTTCTTTGCCCAGTTCCATCTGCCTTGCATGTGTTGTTGCTCTTGCTTCCACCCGGGCCATGGTCAGAATTTTCTCTAGCGAGGTTGGTTCCTTCAAAATTCGTGTGTGGAATTCCACAGACTGACAGCGTTCAATGATGCACAGTCGAATTTCCTGTCCGTTATCAAACTTATTGAATTCGCAGTATGTGACCAACTTATGCAGTCTTGTTGCAAAGTCGTCGAGGGACTCCTCTGCTCGTTGGCACGCGATGGTGAAGGTGTATCTTTCGAAATCAATGTTTCTTTGCGGGTCAAACTTGTCTGTAAGGCACTTTATCAGTCCCTTATATGTTGCTGTTTGATCTTGAGGAAATGTTACTAGCAGGTCATCCACTTCATCCCCTACGAAGTTTAAAAATAGATCGATGTGCTTAGTTTCTACGATGTCTGTGACACGCATGTATCGTTCGAACTGGCGAATCCATCTTTCCCATCTGATACCTATCTGTGGTTCAGATAGGCTGAATGGAAGTGGCCTGCGGAATATTGCTTGTGTACTGTTCTGGTCACTTGTTGGTTCAACAATTTTTTTGACGTGCAGCTCTGGTGCAAACCTCGTTTGGGCGTACTTCTTTTTCCTGTTGACACTGCGATAGTGTACGTTCCTTCTCTGTTTGTCTCTTTATTTCTGCTCTTTATTCTTTCCCTTTGTTGTATTTTTTTTCTTTTAATTCCCTCTTTGTAGGCTTTTTGTAGTTTGCCTGACTTTAAAATCATTATATGCTTATTTTCTGTTGTTGTTTTCTTTTAATTCCTTTTAATTCCCTCTTTGTAGGCTTTTTTGTAGTTTCTCTGACTTTAAAATGGCCACCGGGCCTCCCTCGCTGCTTATTGGCTCAGTCCGCCTGACCTCAAAATGGCTGCCGAAGTCTCGCAAGATCGCGGGACTTCCAGTGTCTTCGCCTGGCCTCAGAATGTCCGCCGGGCTTCCTGGACGCTGATTCGCTGTTCCCGCCTGACCTTAAAATGGCCACTGCACTCGGGCGAGACTTCCTTCAAATGTATGCGCGATTCTGCAGTCTTGATGCAGCGGTCAGCTGGGGCATGAACGCAGTCGGGTGCACCTTTTAAAATTATGCGTGCGAAGCTCATGCACACAGATGGGTGCACCGCTTGATGCCACGCAGTCGGGGGCCTCTTACCACTTGTCACTGCGGCCGGGGTGGGCTCCCGTGTCGTATCTTAATTTTTTTTTTCTTCTTCAGAACTCGGACCAGGGTGGGCTCCAGGCTCAGCTTTTCTGCACTCGGGTGTCTTTTGTTATTGTGGAAAGTCCTCTCCTGTTCTTCGCCGGCGGACCAGTGTGGGCTTCTGGCTCCGTCACTCGGTCACGAAGGACCTGGGCACACACGTTTGCTGTATCCTTGCTCGAAATCCTGACTTCGTCACCAGTTGTCGTGTTCTCCTCCCCTAGGAACGTGCCAGAGTCAGGTAAGGGTCTTGAGTTTGAGTTTGAGTTTGAGTTTAAAAATTCTTATATAGCGCTCTTACACCAGCGGTTTCATGGCGCTGTAACTGGCAGATCTCCTCAATAGGCAAGGAAGGGAGGTCGGGTAACAGAGGATTAGATGAAAATTTTGCTGAAGAAGTAGGCTTTAAGTTTCTTTCGAAACTGGGAATATGGGGTTAGGGATCTGAGATCAAGGGGTAATGATTTCCAAAGGGTTGGGGCAAGGGTCGCAAATTTTGAGCCCCCCCACTTTTTCCGGCGAAACCGGGGAACTATCAGGAGGGATTGGGAAGAAGATCGGAGCTCCCTAGTTGGCAAGTAGGGGATAATCTCCGAAGAAATGAATGCAGGGGCCGTACCCAATCGAGCCTGGTAAGTGATAGATGCAAGCTTGAATTGGATACGTTCCCGAACCGGAAGCCAATGTAAAAGTTTCAGAAGGGGGGTGACATGTGAGGGTTTAGGAAGGTTAAAGACCAGCCGAGCCGCCTGGTTTTGGATCATCTGCAACCGCCTGAGACTATATGCAGGTATACCTGCATATAGGGCGTTGCCATAATCCAGGCGGGAGATGACCATCGCAAGGACGATCAACTTCAAGGCCTCAAAGGTGAAAAATCGAGAGACCCTGCGGATGGTGCGAAGAGACAGAAAAGAGGAAGAAACCACAAAACTAACCTGGGAGTGAAGGGTAAGGTGAGAGTTGAGTTTAATACCAAGGGTTTTGACCGAAGTAGAGGGGACCGGAGAGGGACCAAGGGAAGGGGGCCAAAAGAGTGAAGACCAGGGACTGGAACAACCACCCGTCAACACCAACTCGGTCTTATCAGGGTTGAGTTTCAGGTGGTTGAAATCCATCCAGTCCCTGATGAAAATCATAGTAGACTGGAAATTAGAGATAGAGGCAGAAGAAGAGGACAGATTAAAGACAAGTTGGAGGTCATCCGCATAGTTGTATACGGAGACCTCCATTTGTTGTAAAGAAAAAATGAGGGGAGAAATGTAAAGATTAAACAGAAGAGGTGAAAGGGAGGAGCCTTGGGGGACCCCGCCCAGAACTTTCCGAAAGTCCGCAGTGAAGTCACCCAGGGGAACTGCCTGGGTGCGGTCCCTCAGGAAGGAGGACAACCAAACCAGGGCCGTACCCCCGATCCCCGCCGCCGCGACACGGGAAAGTAAGATGGTATGATCCACCGTGTCGAAGGCGGCAGAGAGATCGAGGAGGACCAGTGCCTGGAATTGATTGGTGTCCCTCCCCTCCCTGAGGTTGTCAAGGACCGAAAGAACTACGGACTCCGTAGAGTGTGCGGGGCGAAAACCAGCCTGGCGGGCAGCCAATACCCCATTTTCTTCCACAAAGGTGCTCAGAGACCTGGTGACATGGCGCTCGAGCACCTTAGCCAAAAATGGTAGGAGAGAAATGGGGCGAAAGTTGGCTGGGATCGAGGGGTCTGCGCCAGGTTTTTTTAAAATGGGTAAAATGATAGCTGATTTCAAGGGGTTGGGAACAACCCCCTGAGAGAGTGAACTGTTTAGTAAGTGAAGGGGAGGATCAGGGCAAGAAATGTAAATGTGACGAAGTATTTGAGCGGGACAGGTGTCAAGGGGAGAGCCAGATTTTACAAGGGGGATTAAGGATGTGAAGGATTCCTTGGTCAGAAGAGGGAGAGAGTTTAATTGTCCTTGGGAAGGAGGGCACTGAGGATCAACAAAAGACGGGGAAGGTGCAGGGATATTAGCTTTAATGGCAGCAATTTTATCAATGAAAAAGCTGTTCAGAGAGTGACAAAGGGCAAGGGAAGGAGAGGGCTTAAGAGAGGTACGATCTGAAAAGGCTAGGTTCTGAACAATCGAGAAAATTTCCCTAGATTGGTTCTCGGCTGTGAGGATCTTGGAGGAGAAATAGGCCGTTTTAGCGGCCAAGATGGCATTCTTATATTGAGCTAAAAGGGTGGTAAAATCAGCTCTTAAGATGGGACAATAGTTTCTCCTCCAGGCCCTCTCAGCACGGCGTACCGATAATTTGATGGTTTTCAAGTCATCGGTAAACCACAGGTTGGCATCTTTCTCTCGCTTGGAAGTCAGACGTTTCAAGGGGGCAATGGACTTACTGGCTGAGGAGAGCCATTGTTCAATGCTATTAACCTGAGCCGAAGTGGAAAGCCTGTGTAAGACGGGATAGGAAGCACTTAAAAGAGCTGATAAGTTCGCCGGGTCAACTCTACTCCACGAGCGGACCCAGACATTATTAGGAAGGGGGGCCCTAACTGGAGAACTGATAGGAAGAACAAAAGAAATCAGGTGATGATCAGACCAAGTGCAAGGAGAGATAAGAAGGGAGTCGACAGGGCAGTTCAAGGACCAAATCTGGTCCAAGATATGCCCCTTGACGTGAGTTGGGGAAGATACGTGAGAAACAAAATTAAGAGATAAAAGTGTGTCTGAAAACTCTCTAGAAGATGAACACTCTGCTGGGTCGGAGGGCCAGAAATTAAAATCACCCAGTAATAACACTGAAGAGTTATTGACAGAGAGGGTGGCTAACACCTCCTGGAAATCAGGGAGAAATCGTAGAGGCGACTGGGGAGGTCGATAAATGAGAAGACAGGTGAGGGGGGGGATGTGGACGTGGTTCGAATAGCAAGATACTCTGTGGTGGCAATATCGGGGAGAGAGAGCAGTTGAAATGGAAGATCAGAACGGGCAATGACCGCGACGCCACCCCCCGTTCTGCCGGATGAACGATCGGCCCGAAGTGCATAGTAGGGGGCGGGCAATGTAGCTAGCAAGGTGGGTAGGGAGTCATCACAGAACCATGTCTCGGTTAAAAGGAGAAGATCTGGTGCATGATGATCTAACAACACTGATATTTCATGTGAATGAGCCACCGCCGATCTGGTATTCAGATAATACGCCTTAAGGGTCTTAACTGGGGCAGTATTGACGGCTTCTGTGGAAGGGGGGACCGAGATAGGAGAAGTGAATGAACAGGAACAGTGAGAAGGAGGGGATAAATCTAGCTGGGATATCCGTGAGTGTGTGGAGGCAGATAGAACCCACGGACCCTGTAGCCTGTGAAGCTGGGAAGGAGTGTAAGAAATGATTTGGGCAGGGTATTGTGCCCCTGGCCCCGGTCGGCCGCGGACGGGCGCAGACGGGCTTAACTTAGGCGCGCCTTCGTCGCGCCCGCTGCGCCCGCCCGCTGCGCCGTCGGTGAGGGGAAGTGATTATATAGGGACACATGTGGGGGGAGTTTTGAGTGGGGCGTGGCAGGGGGTGGAGGAGCCAGAGTAGTGTACGCCCAGCCCAGACCCACCCAAGGTGTACTGGCCGCCCGTCCCACTCCCCACGCGAGGCAAGGAGGGGGCGATCAGCGGAGGCGGTCTGGCTGTCTGGGTCGTGAAAGCAGGCGAAGGGGCAGCCAGGAAGTTGCTGGCGCTGGTTCCTGAGCGCTGAGCGAAATGCGCAGGTAGGCACAAGTCAATTAAAACAAGACGTCAGGGAAGTAAAAGAAACACCGTTGCTCCCGGCGAAGCCTCGGGAGATCTGCAATCACTGCAGGTAGCCCACTGTCAGCCTTTTGAGCCGTTAGCCAGGGGGGGAGGAGCCAGAGTAGTGCACGCCCAGCCCAGACCCGCCCAAGGTGTACTGGCCGCCCGTCCCACTCCCCACGCGAGGCAAGGAGGGGGCGATCAGCGGAGGCGGTCTGGCTGTCTGGGTCGTGAAAGCAGGCGAAGGGGCAGCCAGGAAGTTGCTGGCGCTGGTTCCTGAGCGCTGAGCGAAATGCGCAGGTAGGCACAAGTCAATTAAAACAAGACGTCAGGGAAGTAAAAGAAACACCGTTGCTCCCGGCGAAGCCTCGGGAGATCTGCAATCACTGCAGGTAGCCCACTGTCAGCCTTTTGAGCCGTTAGCCAGGGGGGGAGGAGCCAGAGTAGTGCACGCCCAGCCCAGACCCGCCCAAGGTGTACTGGCCGCCCGTCCCACTCCCCACGCGAGGCAAGGAGGGGGCGATCAGCGGAGGCGGTCTGGCTGTCTGGGTCGTGAAAGCAGGCGAAGGGGCAGCCAGGAAGTTGCTGGCGCTGGTTCCTGAGCGCTGAGCGAAATGCGCAGGTAGGCACAAGTCAATTAAAACAAGACGTCAGGGAAGTAAAAGAAACACCGTTGCTCCCGGCGAAGCCTCGGGAGATCTGCAATCTGCAGTCTTTATATTCTTTATTGTTACAGTTGTGTTGGCCGCTGCTGATGCTGCCCACATGTGCCTCGTCCTCCTGCCCTCCTTGTTCTGATCCCCTCCACACTCCCTTGACCGGAAGTGGTGTCTGGTTTCTGTCCCCTCCCCACCCGTCGGGTACAGGGTCCTAGTGCCCCTTTACCCAGGTCACGACAGTCTGTCACAGACAACTCAGTGGGACAAAAATATACAATCTTCTAGTTCAGCCATATGGCAATTGCATTCTCTAGAATCTACTATTTTTTAATTAGTTATGGATTTACGCATGAATGTAAGTAATAGATAGATACACAAACTTTCTGTGACTATGATAGGATAAGAAATTGTTTAAGTAGATTGGGACCAAAGAACTTTTAAACAAGAGAGACGATGGATGACAATGTATTCAATGGTCCAGCTCATGCTACAGAAATATCTAGTAATATAGAAGAGTTCTTGTACTTGGACAAATACACTGCAAAAATATCTAATGTAGTGGATGCTTAAACAGCATTTCTTAGATCCTGATATGCAAATCTTTAGAGTAGGTGAAATCACTTCTTACCTTCTCCCTTCTTTAATGTATGTATGTATGAATGTGCAATCTGTGTAGTGGGAACCTAGCCAAAAGGAGTGCTGTAGAGGGTCAAAGTTTCTTTGATCAGGAAAAAACAAATCGTACTACCCATCAAATTTCATGACGTGTTTATGAGCCCCCTTTCAGTCTCTCATTCTTAGATTTTTTTAAAAAGAACTGCATTATATATATTTTTTTTAATCCAAATAGGTACACACAAGGTTTGTCCCCTGAGCCCATCACTCTTTGCTCTCTATATGCAGCCATAATGATACATAAAAAAATATTCAGAGAAAAAATTCATATGTTTGAGAAACATTATTTTCTTTATTTGCTGAAAATGTGGTAGTACATTTTAATTTTACCAGACCTGGTCAACAATTTGAAATATGATGTGCCTTAATACACCAATATACTTAATTTGCATTGTGTGCTTCAGACAGTGAGGCAGCAGAGATCCAAGCAGTCAACTGAATAGAAGAGAATTACATCATCAGGCAGCGCCGGGGAGGGATAAAGGATCGTAAGGAGACCCGCAGAGCGGGACGCGCGCGGGACGCGCCCGGGCGAAGCCTGACCCATCCTGACTGGACTGGGCCACCCCTCTAACGCTGCTCTCGAGCCTTTGTGCCCAAGGTCAAGGTGTACATTCAGGTTGTTCGGACAATTGCTAAGTGTTCGTCACGTTTTTGCTATTGAACCCTTTGGGCTACTACTCTTCATTAACACAGAGGCTGAACTTATTACTATTTGTTTCATTGTTTCCTCCCTATATTATTGTTTTTTGTTTTGAGTCACATTTCCACCTGTGTGTTTTAGTGTATGATGGCGGGCAGAGGGAAACGCACTGGTGGGGGCGGCTCTGTGTCAGGTACTCTTGACCACTTTATTACTAGAGCGGTCTCAGTTCTAGAACATGAGCTAGCTATTACTGAGCGTCGTTTATCCACAGAGTTAATTCAAGCTAGACGCTTATCTTTGGGAATTGTAGCCCAAGTGAAATCCCCAATGAATCCAGCAAGGCAGGTCTTATGTGATCCAGTGCAGCGGGAGACCTCGGGGGTTAGCACCAATATAACACTGGCAAGTGCCAATGTGCCTGAGGCTCTTGGCGAATCTGCACCTATAACTGATTGTTCTTTTAATAACCCTAAACTTACTTCCACCTACCCCCAGACAAGGGCGAGCAGAAAACCTTCTAAACCCCCTAATCTCAAGAGGAAAAGAGATGGGACCACCCAGGGAGGGAGACAGGCGAAACATCCTAATGTCCCGATAATCCTTCCACCTGCTATAAGCGGGGCTCAGGCCGATGATCATTTGACTCTGGCTGAGACTTCCATCAGGTCTCCTGACCCACCCCAAAACAGTGATCTGATCTCCCAGATTGAGAAAATGGTGCGCTCCCTATTATTGCCACTACTGGAAAGGGTAAAAATTGTTAATGAAAAAGTAGAACGACTTGAACAAACAGTTTTAGACAACTTTTGCTCTTTGAAAAATGTCATCAAATTAACTACCAAGGATAGAGAAAATCCCCTTAGGATAAATCCCTCCTACTCTGACCTGCCATCTTTGTCCACTGATCCTGACGTTTCGCCCAAGGTCATGTTCGAGACTGTTCTTCCCAAGGCCTTGGCCATAGATAATTCCACCAAACAAGGCGCTAGCCATAAAAGGGATAATCCCATGAGTAATTCTGACATTCATACTACAAAAAAGAGCGTGAGTAATGGAGCTAGCATGGAGTCTGCGGCAAAAATTAGTTTATTGCCTAGGGCCCATATTCATCTTCCTCCTGAATCTACCCCTTATGTAGCTGTACTGACTGGTGTCCCCGAACTAAAAGAAGGTACTTTGGAATCCTACCAACAACTCAAAAATAAAGTCACATTCTGGCTAAATAGGAATAGACCTATCCCGAATCATCTGGATGGGAAGATCCTTTTTACTAGAAGGGTTAGTTGGGTGGGTCCCAGACCTAAGGACGTACCTGGGGACTCCATTATCATCAACTTCGGCGATAGACGCATAGTGCGCTATATTTGTGACCATCCATCGGGTTACGTTCAGTCCAAAATCGGGGTTCAAGATTTAAGGTATTTTTATAACTTTAATGCCCATACATCCGCGAGATCTAGTGTAGAACAGACAAATTGGGGAACTAACGAATTACGTTATTCTCTAGCTCTGGACTGACCGGCGCCTGGGACATCATTCCCCACTACCCCTTCAAACTCAAGTAACTCCAAAGGTAATATAAAGGGGGGAGGAAAGGCAGCCCACCCTGTAGTTAATGGGGAGTCTAAAGTAACTGTGTCATCTTCCCCCAAATCGGATGTCGAAAGGGGACCCGAGCACAGCTACGATAGTCAACTTTATGCATTTAGCCATGGAGCGGCGAGGGGATCACTGATCTCATGGAATGTTGCTGTCCTAAAGACAAAAATGGAATCTCCAGAATGGTTAGCTTTTATTGGGGGCTTTGATGTTTGTATTTTTCAGGAGACTTGGTCCTGCGAACCCCAGTTTATGCATGGCTTTTTGAATTTCTGTGTCCCTGCAGTTCGGGGATCCAAGGGACGCCCGATGGGAGGTCTGACGACCTGGGTTCGTCAGGACATATTTCCAGGAGCTAATGCAGTTCCAACCAATTCTGACAACATCCAACATGTCAGATTATCACTTGGCTCCTTGGGCGATTTGGATATCTACAATTTGTATATGAGAGGCCCCAATAAATCGGGCTCACGGGTTCTGGCACACTTGGCTTACCTTATAGATCAGCACTCAGTTGGAAGGGGAGTGCTTGTCGCTGGTGATCTGAACGTCACCTTCGAACCACTCTTGGATCCCGAATTTGGGTGGAGCGTTGATCCTGTGGAAGACCAACTCTGGGGAGTGCCTGAGCTTGACCTCAAACCCATAAAAAGATGGTTGGAGACAATATTGCAGGTCAACGCCTTCTGTTACGAGTTTGGTTTGAGGGCTTTGAATGGTAGGACGCTGCGTGATAAACTTGGGGCCAATACATTTGACAATGGTCGCCATTCCAGTAGGATAGACTATGTTCTATGTAGCCTGAAACTATGGTGTTTTGTCCTAGATATGATGGTCGAGGGTAGAGTTGAGAGTGACCACAACCCTATTTGTGTCACCCATCAATGGTGGACTCGTAATCGCCCAGTAGTTGAGGATACAGACCTATGGACGCCGGAAGTTGTCCTTACAAATGATATGCGCAGACTCAAGTGGCGCGAGCTTAAGCTAAACCACTTGGCCACTGCCGACATAGACAACAAATTAGCTGATGCTATATTGGTGCTTGAGGGTATGTCGCCCCATGAGCCATATTACATAGCAACCATAGAACTCCATGACAAGCTTTTTGATGTCATAGGCTCGTATTTTACGAAGCCTAGGAGGAAACCTAACAAGATCCCACCCAAGAGCCTTGGGTGGTACGACGATGCTTGCAGGCTATCTAGGGCCAATTTGGCTACCGCTCTCTCTAGTGGATCTAATGATTCTGTTCGCCTAGCTAGATCACTATATAAAAAAGCTGTAAGAACGGCCAAAAGGAACTGGGACGAACAACACTGGCTTGATCTAAAAGGCGCATGCAGCATCAAAGACTCCCGGACATTTTGGAACATCATCAAGTGGGGTAGTGGTGCGCGACCTGATAGCCCCTCGAACTATGTTTCCCAGGAGGAGTGGGTCAAATACTTCAAACCCCAATACGCCTGTAATCCCCTGTTTCATTTTGCTTGGGTCCCAATTTACGTTCCCTTCTCCCTAGATCCCTTTTATATCCAAGATGCCTTGAAGGCTCTGGGCTCTGTCACCAGTGGCCGTGCCTCTGGGCCAGATAGGGTTCCTCCCGACGTCTTCCTACATGATAAAGACAGTTGGAGCAAGTATGTTACTTTCTTGGCCAATGCTGTGGCCAAGGGCGCCCCTGTCCCAAAATCTTGGAGGGGGGCTGTCATAATTCCTGTATTCAAGAAGGGCGACAAGGCACTTCCATGCAACTACAGGCCGATCAGCTTGATAGACTCTATACAGAAGGTGATTGGGAGGATGGTTCTGAACCAGATCCAGGAGTGGATTGATGACAACAATATTTTGTCACCCTTCCAAGCAGGTTTTCGAAGATCAATCAGCACAGTGGACCAGGTCTTCCGCTTTGTCCAACTCCACTGGCGGGTGGTGACGCTGGGCAAAGGCAGCCTCTACGCAGCTTTTGTGGATCTGAGAGCTGCCTTTGACCTCGTGCCTCGTATTCGGTTGTGGGCAGTTCTGGAAGAGCTTGGTCTCCCTAGGGAAATCCTGACTTTGGTTATGCGATTGCATGAGTCCAACTACGCTAGGATCCAATGGGGCGGGCCAGGTCAGGTTACCCCTGAGTTCCCGGTTGAGCGTGGTGTGCGCCAAGGTTGCACTATGGCACCCACGCTCTACTCATTATATAGCAATGGAATAGTTGATCTCATGCTTTCTACAAATATTGACGCCCCAAGGTTGGCTGGAGTCCCCATCCCTATACTAATGTTTGCAGACGATACGCTTATCGTATCCAAAACGTCAAGTGGTCTGCAAAAAGCCCTGTGCTTGTTTGACAACTTTTGCCTTGACTACGGTTTGGAGGTTAACGTGACAAAAACAAAATTTATGGCCTTTAACCCCCACGTGAGTTTTTGAGGAAAAAAGGTATTTATGAATGGGCAACCTTTGGAGATGGTAACTAATTTCACGTACCTTGGTATCCAAATATCAAATGATAACAAATGGCGTAAACATATTGAACTTGCCACCCTGCGATTTAAACAACTGACCGGTGCTCTAAGTAGGGAATTCAGCAAGTCATTTACAAAACCAATAATCCCAGTACTACAAGTTTATGAAGCCAAGGCTTTAAGTTCTGCGCTATATGGGGCGGAGCTTTGGGGTTTTGACCAGTTATCCACTTTATCTAGTGTTGAAAATAAATTTCTTCGGAGTATAACTGGTTTCCCCCAGAGTACTCCATTGATTCCACTTAGGCACGATTTAGGCAGGAGGTCCATCTTGGACATTGCAAAGCTTTGGCCGGTTCTATACTGGCGGAGGCTCTGGACTACTCCCGGGCTCTCCCACTACGCCAATGGTCTTATGGACATTATAAAAACTGTTGTTTTCCATAAAATTGTATGGTTAAAGAGCTTACATGAGACACTGAAAGGAATGGGTATGGAGGTGTTATGGCATGACCCGTCGACAGCCCTGTTTCCATCAAAGAACTCCCTCAAAAAGGCATACTGGGATAGGGTAGACCTCCAGGTATTGAATAGAGCCTCAGGGATATCTGCTAACTTCCTAGAGGCCAAAATTGTCCCTGCTCTAGAGTCATACTTGGACCTGGTCACTAATACGGGGGACAGGAAACTCTATTTCCAGTTTAGAGCTGGGTCTTTACCCCTTAGATCCCTGACAGGGAGATGGGATAGGAAACTGGAGGAATCGTGCCCTGCATGTGGGCTAAATCAGAAACAATTGCCCATTTCCTGTTTGCTTGTCCGACACTTATTACCCCAAGACGAGTCTGGCTTTCCCCTTTGTGTAAGTCACTTGGTACCAGGAGCAGTGCTGTGGCATTTCGAATTCTGCGCACTAGCTCTCTAACAATTGTCTTAGTGGCTCTAGCTAAATATCTGGGTTGGGCATGGTCTTTACGGAGAAAAGCGATCAGGAATACCCCAGGAGCTCTGTCAGGGAACATGGGAACTGGGTTAACAATGTGTGTCGAGCCTGGTCTTTCAGCCTAGTGATTTAGAATGTGTAACTGATAGTGTGTTTTTCTTACTATTTCAAGATCTATTCATCAGCATATTACTTATTTAATGTTTTTCTTAATAGTCTTTTTAATGTATTTATTGGTGTTCGGTATCATTGTGGGCACAATAATTGTGCTCTTGCTTTTATGTTTGTGTCTTTTATGATTCATTTTAAATCGAATAAAGACTGATGATGATGATGATGAGAATAGAATTGAGATCGAGTCAGACCACTCCTCTGATATACAGAAAAGTACATTTGAATTTGGATAACGACAAAGATCTGGGAATTAATCCATTTGAATTTTGAAAAAAAACAGTTAGAACCATCAGGAGTTGCAATCAAAAAAAGTAATGCAGCCAGGCAATTGCTGTACACATTCTTTCATCCCAAGTTTTGTATGTAAATTGTTGGAGAAGTCTTAAAAATGTTTTTACAGTGCTATTACAATGAGTACAATTCTTTATTCAACGATCTTGGAGAGAGCTCAGGCCTTTATTGATCAACGTCTCTCCCTCGTTCAGTCAAGCACTTTTTTATATACACATAATTTTCCCAAGGGCAAAATAAGGTTATACATATTCATGCTCACTAGAGGTATTCAAACATAACACTCCTGTAAGGTTTCTATTGCATGGTTGTGCAAGCAAGACCGCTATAATCATAGCAACAAGACGGTTTACCATATAAGGCAAAATACTTCTCTTGTTGGGGTATTTAGATAGGTCTCCATTGACACCTATTTATTATCTGTGGCCACTAAAGGTAGTAGATGTGCCTGAGCCTCAATAACCTACACTTTTGATACTGACATTCCAACCTGCATGCAGGAACCGTTCTGCCCTTGTATTGTCCTGATGTTCTGCATGGACACCATTTATGTAAACTTTCTGGTTTCCAGCTACAGAATGAATGTCACCATTCCACTTTTATCAAATTTAATTTATTTTCTTATGCACTTAAAATATACACTGATCTTACAATTCCTATTAAAATGTAATTACTTCACTGACAAATCTGCCATGGATAGTCCTATGCTGCTGTGAGAATATTGGAGCAAGTTAGTAATCACAATATTCACAATGGAAGACGTTTTACGTTGAGCTACACATTTCTAACACAGCAAAAACAAGTAGAAAGACCCACTGGTCTGTTGCAATATGTACAACCCCATTCCATCCTGGTGTCTAAAATAGAAGCTATTTGTGATACGGATTTGGTAGAAGAAGCCACCTAAGGTCATAATGACACAATTAAATGGGTTTCCCAATACTCAAAGATTTTTACACTTAAGAATGATAGCAATGCAAGTATTACTGATATATGGAATGAGGCAACGGACTAATTCTTCAGATCTTAAAGAAGTCTAATCTAGATCCCAATGATACAAATAACTTCCACACCATTTCTCGTCTTCCCTTGCCTGCAAAACTTCTTGAAAAAGCTATAAACGTACAACTCTCAGGATATCTCACCGAGCATAATTTGCTAGATGACAAACAACACAGTTTTATACCAGGACATAGTACAGAATCTGCCTTGATCAAATTGGTTGAGGAAATTAGAGAAGGCTTAGATAATGGAGGGACAGCCGCCCTTCTCCTGCTCTACCTGTCGGTGGCCTTCGACACTCTCCACCATGCTATCTTGGTGGACCGGTTAGTGGCAATTGGAGAGCAGGGTTCTGCACTTAACTTGTTAAAATCATTTTTGGAAGATAGGATGCAATTTGTGTCTCTAGATCTATATAAGTGAGAGTCATTCCATCTCTTGTGTGGAGTACCACAGTGCTTGTACATCAGCCCAACTCTTTTAATGTTTAGATTGTAGCGCTAGCACCAATCATTAAATCTTTTGGCGTCGATTTAACATCATATGCTGACAACACCCAGATCGTTGTTATTGTCACCAAGCAACCAAATGGTATTGGTAAGAAATTCCATGACTGCATGACAGCAGTTAGTGCTTCGATGCGCAGTAATAGTCTAAAGCTTAATTCCAAAAAAACAGAGGTGGTATTGTTCGGTAATGATCCATCTATCTGGTTCCCAACCTGGTGGCCATCGGAACTGGGTTGTCTACCTAAGCCGGTGCACTGAGCCAAAAACAGATAATAAGCTTTCCTTTGTCAGCCAGATTAATACACGGACTTCTTAAAAAAAAAAATCATTCTTAGGAAGGTCAAAAGGATTTTAGCTTTTATTCCCTCAAATTCTCAAAAAATGGTTATATTGGCCCGGTGACAGCCAGGTTACTGAAATGGTTTATACTTCAAAATTGCAGGTGCTGCAAAACAAGGGCAGCTAGATTTCTCTCGGGCTCTCCTAAATTTGCCTCAGTGAGAAGGGTGATTCAAAAGCTTCACTGGCTGCCAGTAAAAGATTGGATAAAATGTAAAGCCCTTTGTTTCGCCTTTTAGACGCTGCATAACCAGGGACATTTTTACCTGGCCTAGACGTTCGGATGATATATTCCCGATAGACTACTTACACTGGGTAATTCTAAAACTGGTGCCAAGGTTCAAGAAAATGAACTGGGGTGGAAGACGCTTTTTTACAGGAACAGTGATGATCTGGAATCAACTTCCCTTAGGGATTTGTTTAGCCCCTAATTTACAGATATTTAGAAAGATGCTGAAAACATGGCTCTTTAGCAAACAAAATCATTGTTAGAGCATACGTTTCCACCAAGGTGAGGCCAGTGAGCTAGCGCAAGGTCACCTCAGGGTTTCAGCGTGCTTTAGAAATCCTATTAACATTAATAGATTTATGGCAGAGCCTTTTAAGTAAATTACACCAGGAATTATGGGATCACAGCATGCAACACAATCAGTACTAAAGACTGCATAGAAGATATATGTAGAATAGATTTTAAGAAATTAAAATGAGGAACTCTAATTTCTGTTACACAGGCAAAATAAACCTTGACACATCTGTTTGTGGGAAGTCCGCAAATGTACAACTTTTGGTACGATATTAAACAATGTTTGAATTATTTTTTCCCCAAACAAGTCAGATCGATGACACCTATTATGTAATTAGGGATTAGTGAAGCTAATGAGTGTCTAGAGGAAAGGAAATCTACTGCTTGCCTTCATGATTATTGGTTGTCAGAAAACAATGACAAAGTTAATAAGATAATTAATGAGTATGGGAATATCAGTCGCATCAGAATGGAGTAAGAGTGAACTGAGCAATGTGCATCACTCTTACCTTGAACTCAAAAGTGAAAGGCTTTAAAAATAAAAGGAAATTGGACCTATTGAGGGGAACATCATGAGTAAATAATTAGCATTAGGGTTTGTAATTGTAAAAGTAAATCATTTAGAAAATACAGTGAATGGAGAGAATAGGAGTACCATATAATTCACTGATACTTAAAGTATGACCTGACCTTTGCATGCAGCCCCCTGGTCAACAGCAGCAGTGGGCTGTTGTTTACTTGACTCAGTACTTACATTCAGAAGTATGCTAAATAAGTAGGAATGCATTTATTTGGACATTGACTGAAGTTAAATAAAAGTAACTAGAGTGCCTTGCACCACATAACTTTAGGAACTCCTTCACGTTCTTTGTGATCCAACCATCCACGGCCGGATCTGTAGAGGAGGTCGCCTCTCTCTTTCAGTCTCGAATCTGTCTGCAACGCCATTGCCTTAACACTGACTGTTATATATTTTTGCGTCTACTTTGACTACTTGTAGGCTTCATTGTCCTATACTTTTTTCTATGGCTGTTTGATCCAGATGAATCCCCTCTAGTAATTATTGTACACTATTTCACATAACATGTAAAGCACTCTGATACCCCCCAGTCTAGCTAGCGCTATATAACACCCAAAAACAAAGGAAACAAACGTTTAAAAATATGATAAAGTGTCTTAAAAATTCTAAAAGTGTATTTGCAGAAGTGTTTAACCTTAGTACATCAGATTATATCAGTGCATTATGAAATATTTTTAAAAGTGACTCCCCACCACCCTGACAACAATGCCAATAGAGAAATAAGAGGCAAGTCAGTTGTTACATCCACCTCTTGAGTGAACTGCATTGGTATTAAACATAGACAACATTATATTTTATTAAATCAAACACTAGACAATGTTTTGTACAGTGCACGTCTTGAATTCATGTATTTTGAGGTCTTCTAATAAATAATAATGAGGAAAAATAGACAAAGTGAAGGCAAAATGCCTAGGATCACACAATTTGTTCAAGTGAGGAAGCTAGGATTGTTCCCAGGTTTTCAGTTTTCAAATTGTGCCATTTAGCCACTAGATGTGCATGCCTCACTTCCCCTATGCCCACGTTGCATCCCCTCAAACGCTACCCTGAGACTCGGTCACAACAAAGACACAACTTCATGGCCCCTGTGAAAACGTTTGTAGGTACCCATGATATAATTTGTGTCAAAGTTTCTAGAATGATACAAAAGAATAAACACAGGCTTGGTTTTCTTTCCTTAAGCTTGTACTGGGCTCTTTTGCTCATGCATCTGTCCTTCTGCAATGCTGAAAATGTAACTAGACATGTGTGTAACATCATCAGCACTTCACAATGTAACCATTCTCTATTTGCAGCCAAATTTAGTGAGGCTAATATATGCAAAGGCCACACCAGTAAGAGCCTGTCAATGTACATTTAGTTTTGCAACTCTTGCTACTTTTAGGAAATTAACATTTGGTTTTTGTACAGGTGCTTGTTCCACTGGATTTGCCATACTGGTTTAGAAAAATCACAGCATAAATGCTGGGTCATGTACAAAACATATTCACAATGGCCATACAAACGTAGGTATATATATATATTTTTCTCCTCATATGACCTCCGTAGCTACTGCCACCAATCGACCTGTCCCACCACTAGCGCAGATAACTATTTGGTGGTACTTACTCTCAGCTGAAGTATTCCAAACAGGGGGATACCCGTTTATACTCAACTTCAGCTGACCCAGAGGTTGTAATCATTGGAAGTTTTCCTATACTCAGAACTAACCTTAGGTGACCCAAAAAAAAAACTACTCAAGAAGGGTCATCCAACCAATTCCAAAACATCCCAATGTCAGGCCTTGCCCTGAAAACATTAACCCTCTGATCTACAGCTCGGTAATACTTAACAGAATTCCACCAAGCATTCCAACTGGGAGAGATTTCCTGACGCCACTAGATACAAATCTCTCTCCTGGCCAACAAAATCAGATAGAATACCAATTTGTGTTGGGGTCCAAGGTGATCTCGTATCCCACCTGGCCTAGGCACAAAACCAAAGAAAATAAGAGTTGGGCTTACCTCCACCTCCGCACTCATGATCCTGGAGATAGTCTTACCCATTTTAGTTAATGGAAGTCTTTCTCCCATTGTTAACATAGAACGCGGCACTAGGCAAGGTTGCCCTCTGTCCCCTATTCTATTTGACATTTATATGGAGCCTTTGGCTCAGAGCTTAAGATCAAATAAAAAAATTGTTCCTTTCGAATTCGATGGGTATATTAGGAAATTAGCTCTATATGCGGACAATTTAGTTCTGTTTTCATCTAATGTGGACATCACCGTACATGAACTTATACTTGAAACTCAAATCTTTGGGAAATTCTCGGGTTATGAAATAAATAAAGATAATACTGAGGTTATGGCTTGGAATATTGTTAATCAGGTTGAGCCATATGCAACAGAACTTAGATACCTCGGAATTACAATAACTCAAGATCCCAGGAAAATCCCAAAGGTTAATTTAGACAGGGTTTCAAAGGAAGTTGAGCTTCTTTTAAAAAGATGGCAGAATATTCCTATATCTCACTACGGTCGGGTTAATCTGGTCAAAATGTGTATCCTCCCGAAGTATACTTATCTTTTTAGTAACATACCATTAGAATTCCCCAGAGCTGAGATTCTTAAAATTCAGGGCAGGATTTCTTCTTTTATTTGGGCTGGAAAAGGGATTAGGCTGTCCTCTGATAGCAGCAGGAGTCCTTCATTGGGGGGACTTGGTAGTGGACAGTATATGTCATCCTTGGGATGTCTGGAACCATATTACAAATGGATCCTTGTCCAGATTTAAATATTATCAGCTCTCCTCATGGTGTAGATCTCAAAACTGGTCGTGTTGTAAGGATAATTCCATGGAAAGTGACCTGCAAAACCAGACCCCAAAAAAGAAAGAAGTTGCTTTATGGTACAGTTACCTTCTGGCTGCAGTATAACAAGGGATGGAAAAGCCTTACCAGGCTTGGGAGAACTAGTTGCCTAGCGAGGAACGGAAAGAGTTATGGCAAGTATCTAATGAACTGCTTTACTCTGTGGTTAAATCTGCTGCACTCAGAAGAAATCATTTCTTCACACTCCATAGGATATACTGGACCCCTCTTAAAATTTCCAAATTGAAGGGTGGAGGAGAAGCTAATTGCTGGAGGTGTGGATTCCAGATTGCGGATGATGTCCACATATTTGCGTCTTGCACCAAGATACACAGATTTTGGTCGGATGTGGGTAAGACTATCCCCTAGGTTTAGATTTTTGCAATTTAATTATTTATGAAATCAGAACTCCTGAATCAGGTAGGACCGAATATTGACAATGCTGAAAGGTTTGGCTTATGAATAAAAGTGCCTTCTGTGTCTTTGATGGGTTTAGTCACTCCGTAAGTTACAAACATCTACTCTGTCACTCTATGTTGCACTCATGCATCTATTCATCCAATCACTAGCTCAGTCCTGCATTCATCCTCTGAGACAACCACAATAAAATACACACAAACTCATCAACATATGCAAGATCAATTTCAAGAATACAAGTATGAAAAAGAAAACATGCTGTTGTTTCAACACAGCGGCAATATACTTACAATCATCGTAGCTAAATATAGCTGTGGGTCTCCATCTTGCAGCGGTACTCTAAAAAGTCTATTGTTGTTTTTAAAGTTCTAGCATGGCGTCCACATTTAGAACATACACTTGACTATGCCCACGGTTAAACCAGCCTGCTCCAATCTTCCCGGCAACTTTTTCGAAACTGAATCGTGTTGTTCCTCAACCGAACACCAGACCAAAATGGCGTCCTGAAAAATCAACATGTTAGATAATTCTCACAAAACATCCTGCAAAATTCTCTGAAACACTGCAGAGGCCAAACTAAATGGTGTCCGTACAAATTGGAACGCACCTTCTGGTGTAATAAAAGATGTCATATGTTTAGAATCTGCATGCAGTTGCACCTGATGATAAGTGCTCTATAACTTCAATGTGGAAATGTGCATGACGTCTCTCTCATTCATCAACATTTCACTAATCCGAGGTAGGAAAAGTCTATCTATCCAAATGCTATTATTCAAGTATCTAAGATCCACACACATGTGTAACTTTCTGTTGGATTTTCTTGCAAGAACTATGGGACTGAGCAGTCTGATGATTCTATAGTTTCTATAATTGTATTCTTACATAAACAATCCAATTCCTCTTTTAATTGACTCTGTAAGACTAATGGAATGTTACGCACTTTGTGCACTTTAGTCATCACATTCTTCTTTAAAAAAATGATCAAACTTTTGCAAACAGCCCAACTCTTGAGCAAATAACTTAGGATACTCAGACTTCCATCTGCTTACAGTCATTTGTGAAAGTAAGTTAAACTTGTTCCTGGTGATTTGGATCAAGTACAATGTCCAATGTATGTTGCTTCTACCAGCCTAGCAAGGTTTTTACCTTTTCCACCACATTGACCTTTCTGAGAGCCCTTCTATTTTTGTACGTCAAAACGGCTTTCATAACCAACTTAGTTTAAGCTTTCCCACAATGCAGACATAAGGCATACACTCATAAAATCACATGGTATACAAACTTACAATGCACAAAGAAAAATGCTATCTTCCCTAAGAGGACCTTAGAAGTATTCTAATTCTGTAAATCTTCTATAGCCAAGAGGGCTAAGCAAAATCAACCCTTGCCTACTACGGTAATCTGCGCAATTCCATGTAACAGAATACCTTTCTGTAGGCTTTAATACAGAGTAATAAAAGACTGCCTTTCAATGTCTATTGACTTTAAAACATGTTTTTCACAATCAATTTGTGAGGTTTACAACCTTTATCATAACTTTTTGTCACAATAAATATTTGAAAACCAATTTGAGTATTTTTTGCGTCTCCCTCTGGGCATGCATGAGTTACTTAGGAAAGGAACTGTTCTGTTTCCATGATTTTCTTGACGAAGTCAGAGTTGTCATGTTCTGAGGTTGCATATACTTTTCGGTACTTAAAAAGGTTTAGAGGTCAAGAGGGTGCAGTGTGAGCTAACCATGAGTAAGGCCAACATACCCTAATGGTGTGCGTGGAGTCAGTCTCACAGTTTTGATATTAATGTTGTCCAATTGTGCAGTTTTAATGATATAGTATGAACAGTACGATAAAGTATAAGTCAAACAGTGCATTGCAAGCAGTGTTTTTAGTAGAAGCACACAAATCGGCTTAAACCAATCTTGTAATCAGGGAATCAACATGTGGGTGTAGTCTGAGCCCCTCTCTCAGCAGTACTCTCTAAGCTATTTCTCGTTGATAAGATAAGGTCAGGCAACAGCTGCACTGTCAAGCCAGACCAAAAAGATCTATGTAAATTAGTGGAACCATTGGCATCAAATACTGCTCTCAAACACAAAACTACACTCTGACATCTAAAGTTAATGTTCGGAGGGGAGGATGCTGGGATTCCAGTACATTCGACATGGCTTACCTCTTCCCATCTCTACTCCTGCTAGAGAAAAATAAACAATGTAAGTTATCATGTCATCTAAGACACTTAAGCATCATTTCAGTGCTATGTATGTGTCCCCAAAACTTCAAGCTCAGGCAGCCACACTGCTGGTGGTTTAGGCAGCTTGATAAAAAACACTAAATAATCAAACCTGTGTGGAGGGAAAGCCTTTTTTCTGTGTAAGAAAGCAACTTCTGCTCAATCAAAGCATGTGCTCCTGGCTACCCACAAATGTGCAGAGTCAAGATCCTTGTCTGTAGTACTCTTGAAAGTTCTTTTTTAGGGTGATCACAATATCTTTGACGAAAGTTGCCCTCTTGGGCATTTTAGTTAAAATTGGAGACATAAAAGAAAGACCACCTTGTTACCTGGCAGGATGGGGAAAAACCTCAAATCTACGGCTACTGCCATAAGATCAGATGCAGCGACAAAATGAAAGATAAAAACTCGCCTTGGGCAGACTAAGACAACGTTAGCCGCAGCGAGGCTAGAGAGCAACCCAGGTCAGACTGCTACTATCTCCAGCCAAGAGAGCACCGACGAAGAGGGGCGTCTCTCAGTAGAAGCCGACTCACCCCCAAAGGGATTAATGTCTGCCTCGGGAATGATTCCCCCTTTGAAAATACAGCTTCTGTTTCAGTTCCAGTCCATTTGTCCCCAATTGGGGGCCCCAGCTTAAAAGAATTTCCTTTATTCCAAAAAAAAAAACATACAGCATGTATCTGACATCCTAAATGGGACATCTGGTAAGGACCTACACGCTGAAGGATCATCAGAGGTTGATACTACTCAGGCGCCCCGACTGAATACTCCCACCCCTATATCAAATCAGGTGAAAGGCGCACCTTTAGTTTCGGTGCCGACCGCTGAACAGTCTATTTTGAGACCCCCTAAATTAATGATGCTGTTTGCGGGTTCACCAGCGATGGCAGTTATCTCACAGACCCCTGCCTTAACACTCCCCCTACAGGAAGGCTCAACCACTAATTTTGAAGATGCAGGTGAAAACATAACAGCAGTAAGTCCACGACTGGTAACAGCCCTATCCGAGATTGTCGTTGTGCACCCAGTGGTGGAAACAGAAATGGTTGACTATTTACCAGTTCCTGGAGAACAGGCTGGGCTCTCATCTCTTTCGAATAATGCTCAACTTCCTTCCCAACCTCCAGTTTCTGAAACCAAAGAAGCAAATATGTTTAAAATGGACATTAAGGTAATGCTCAATATGATCTTAGATGAAATCAGGGATTTAAAAAAATCACAAGAAATTGTGACGGCATCCATTCATCTTCGTCTAGATAAATTCGAAGAAGCAATGGCGGGTTTCCCCGCTAGAATTCAAGAAGCAGAGACAAGAATCTCTGAGCCGGAAGACCAGATGAACATTATGTCCTTGAAAGTTAAAGAGGGGGTCAAGGAAAAACGAGTACTGGAAAATAAACTAGAGGAACTTGAAAATCATTCCAGGCGTACCAACCTCCGGTTTGTAGGGGTCCCGGAGGGTATTGAAGGAGCACAACCTCTTCATTGGGCAGAGTCCTTCATTAAACAGAAAATACTTCCAGGCTGTATGGATGATTTAACAATTACCCGGGCGCACAGAATACCATCCCACCCTCTTCCAAACTCTCTAATACCTCGTACCATTTTAGTAACTTTTGCAGACTTTAGAGTCAAAGAGAGAATCCTGAGCAAGGCTATTGAACAAAGACAATTTTCGGTTAATGAGACATCAAAATGCCGAATCTTTTCAGATATGTCAGCTCAGGCAGCCAGAAGACGAAAAGAGTTTGTTAAACTCCTGCATCTTTTTAAAGCTAAGGGGGCACAAGCCTCCATAGCACAACAATCAAAGTTAAAGGTTCTAGTGAGAGGAAAATTTCTTATGTTTTCGTCGGTTGAAGAAGCTCAGGAATTACTGAAAGAGCTATCAGCAGGATAGAACACTCTTCTGGCAGGGGGGAAAATAAAGAAATGCGGGGGAAAGGCGAAGAGAGGGGAAAAGGGGGGAAGCAAGTGGTGTGGGTGTAAAAGAAGAAGCAGTTAGGGGAAAAGGAAAAAAAAAGAAGAAGAAAATGGGTTGAAAAGGGGGAGAAGGGAACAAAGTAGGGAGGGAAGAGAGGAGGAAGAAGAAGGAAAGGGCAAGGAAAAGGGTAAAGAAAGGAAAATTAAATGGCTAATGCCTTCACTGGGGTGGGGGGGGTAAAAAGGTCACACAGGGTGCATCAACAAGGCACCCCATGCGGTTTGGGAGGGTGAGATATAGTAAGCGGGAATCTTCCACATCTCTAGAGGGTAGGCAGGGGTTTGGTTGGGGGGTTTGGCTTAAAAATAATAAAATTAGCAGTATCAGGGAAAATTGTAAATTTGGTAAATCCAGGGAAATTAAAATCAGGAATGTTTTACAAAAGAATGGCTAATAAAGCTAACAAATGTACTATGATGTCAGTCAATGTAAATGGGATCTTAAACAAGCAGAAATATGGAGGATTAATAAGGTGGCTCACCTCCTTTTCACCTCATGGATTATTTTTGCAAGAGACGCATTTGAAAACTAGCTTCCCTAAGCTATTTCTTCCCAGATTTTTTTCTCATGCGTTTTACGCTTCGTCAGGCTTAGTGAAAAGAGGGGTAGCAGTTTATTTCTCCAGGAATTTTCCCTGGGAGTTTGGCCAAATTGAGAGAGACCCACAAGGGAGATGGATTTGGATTGTGGCTAAATTAAGTGGCACTATATTAAACTTCATAAACTACTATGGTCCGGTAGTAGATGAGATTTCCCAGATAATTAAAATTGCGGACTTAATAAGGGGGCCCCAGGAAAAATAATCATGGGAGGTGATTTTAACTTTATCCAAGATATTAAAAAAGATACTTCCAACATAAATAAAAAAGAGCTAAAACCGCGTACTAAGAAGGTGCTCGAAGCCTTTAGAATGGAGCATCATCTCCATGACCCTTGGCGACATATGTATCCCTTCCATCATAAATACACTTGTTATTCTCGCCAATTTCGCTCTGCTTCTCGGATTGACTTTTTTCTGATATCCCAGTCAATGAAATGCTTGGGTTCCGAAATAGGGGCTAACTCCTTTTCAGACCACTCTTTTATTAAATTAGAGGTTGGAATCATTGAACAAGCAAGTGTCCGCTCCAGGTGGCAAATGGATCGGCGCCTAACGCAAGATCTCATTTGGGTTGCGAATATGAGGATTTGGATATCTGAGTTCTTTACTCGTAATCAGGAGTCTGCAGGGGTATTTGCGGTCTGGGGAGCATTTAAAGCAACATTGCGAGGTCAACTGATAGCCTACTCTGCAATCCAGAACCAATTACGGCGGGATAAAATTGATAAACTCCAGCGGGCAGTAGAAAGCGCCCTTCAGCTTCGAAATAATCTACAAGGTTCTATCAATGTGGGGTGTCTGCCCGAGAAGGCTAAACAATCTCTTCGGGAATTTTTTCTATTAGAAGAGATCAATAGCACTAAAACCTTCAACTGGGACTTTTTGGAATGATTTAAGGCTTCCTGGAGGGGAAGATGTAATGATGAACTCCACGCTCTTCTTGTGAGAATAAAATATATTTATTCAGAAGGTAAATGGGACACATCAGGTACATTAAGGGGTACAGAGAGCCACTGCCAAATGGCGGCATGGAAAACACATACCTCACACATTCCAGAGATGTTATCACATTCCATGCCTCTCCAAGGGTTTAGTGACATCACAACATTACCACACCTCCCCCCTTTTTAAACAAAATGTCAAAATTATGAAAGACATAAATATACAAAATATCATGTTCAGACTAGTCTGGAAATATATATAAAGTATTATTTGTCACACACATTTCTCTTTTAAACAGAACCCCCCCCCCCCCCAAAACAAATCTCATTAAAAACATAAATATCCTATGAGGTTATGTAGTCCTGGTTTTTTCAGGTTTGAGATGAACTAGTGTATTTTTCCTATTTGTCACAATGTTGTTACAGTTAGACCCAGCTTTGTGTTTTCTATGATCCTCCCTAGGTCCAAATTTGGAGCTCTCTCTTAATTCTACATTGGGATCTAGTGCCACACGGGATGTGCTCCACCTGCACCCACTTGTTAATTTTACAGAATTCTTGTGTATTTCACATATTTATTGAGATTCCGTAAATTTTGAAAAACATTTTCCCACCAAAATTGGATTTTTAATTTGTACCCAATCACCAATTTTCAATAGTGTTTTTGGAATCAGATTTTTGTATATTTAACTCGTTTGAATTTTAGTTTGCTGCTTCCCACACATCCTTCATTTTGCATCCCTCATGGAACAACTTTACCGTCCAAAATGGACATAACTCCTTAGATGCTTTCCTACCCCTCATCAGTTCAAAAGGGCTCGTAGAAGTAGCTGCATGTGGCGTTGTGCGGTAAGACCACACTAGATCTTTAACAGCTTGATCAACACACATGTTGTTCCTGTGTGCTGCTTGAATGCACTCCACTAACACCGTGTTAAAACTGCCAGGTTTGTTACGCCCATACCACTTACCTGAGTTGGGTATATTGCTCCTCCACAGCCCTCAGATGACCAAAGCCAGGATTATGCTACTTCCGCATGTACTGCAACAAAACGTGCATGCAGCACGATGTGCAGCAGACATGTTGGGCGAGGCTGAAGTGATCGGCTATTTAAACCATGCTCAGACATTTTGTAGTGAATGTAGTTCCTACCAGGAGATACAAGCGTCAATGTCAAACTCACCTGCTCCTGATCTGTTTGGCGTTCTTGGTGATGGCGTTTCTTTCCTCGGGTTCGCGACTCCCTCGCTGTCGCTCCTCGCTGCACTCTGGAAAGGAAACAAACTTCCCCATCTGATTGACTTTATTACGACAGTTATGCATGCATTTTTACATCAATTTACTGGCTAAAACCGACCTTGCCCAAATTATATTGTTATCGCACTGCCACTAGAGTGAACTATGTTCCTACCTGTGATATGTGGATTCCTGTGGTTTTTAACAGGCATTCTACTTAGAACAATAAAAGGCAGCTAACAGTTTCCTCCAAAACTTAAAAAAAAAGAAAGTTGCCCTGTCAAGCCAGACCTAAAAACAGGGCCAAATACAAATGCTTAATACTCATATACATAGCAGTGAATTCTAAAGCAACCACCTACCTTTCTGATTCCAGTTACCACTATCCGCCACCTCAAAACATTAGAACCACTATCCATAACATGTTAGTTACATCCAGACCACCATGTGTCACCTACACCTTCCAGTCCATTTACCATCTGGGCCTCTTCACTGGAATTCCCTACCACCCCGAATGCGAGCATCCCCTTCTCTCTAGGAATTCAAAACCATTTCGAAATATCATCCACTGAAACCAGACGGATACATGTAAATACAGCCCCACTCCATGCTGCTGAGACTGCACACCACATTATTAGTAATGAAAATATTTTATATAAAATGTGTGTCTGTTTTGGCCAGCGAGTTTAACATGACTGGTACAGTAAACCTGCAGCTGTTTCATTTGGTTTTATGTTAACCACCATGCCCTCACTGGTCTGTGAACTGCTTTTGTTGTAAAACAATTCTTGTTTAAATGTTATTTTGGTGCTACATAAATATATAGATGTGCCTGTGAGCCATGTATGGCAGCCTGAAAATGACAGGGTGGTTACTGAAAGGCGGAATGTATAAACCACATTTGGAGTAACAGTTCTAGTCCAACAATGTAGACAATATTTTACTTAAAATGGCAGCCACCAGCAAGCTAGAAAGGCAGCTAAGAAGTGTTTCCACTTGTTAAAATACTTGTTCTATTTCAGTTCTGCATGAAAGGACACCGGACTGTGAATATCCTATTGGCAGGAAGTTGGGTGATGGCCATTTAAATTTGGAAGGTCATAACTAAGGGTGTCGGGTTTATATTGTAAAGTTGGACAGGGTGCAAATGGCATTCTTGGAATCGGATCGAAATAGATGAAAGTGTTTAACCCTCCCGCATGTCACAAAATGGCATCCAGCTGGTCAGTGTCGCTAAATAGATTAAAAGCCTTGAAGATATACCCACACTCTTCATTCCGATTTCATGTTTAAAGCATGCATTCAGGACATAAAACTCTAATTTTGGTGGTACGATCTCCAAGATGTATTCCAACAGAAGTATTTATGAAATGGAAGTCGCAATGAAGGACAGTTTGCCACGATGCTGTTTTGGCCTATCGGATCCAAGATCCAATATTATGAATTTAGGGGTAAAGGTTGTTTACAAAAGGAAACATATTTTTGTTCCGAACCCATTATGCTCCTGTCTCAGTTGTTGCACGTAAAGATATCTTCTCTGACACCCAAGGCTGAATCTGTTTTAGCCACATATTGATACTTGGTAAGGACTGGACGCATCATAGGGTGCATTTAAACACGCACACAAACACATACACGCACACTCACATGCACACATATGTACAGTCCTTGTCTGCTCAGATTCCATTTTGGTTGTTCCACTCCTCTACCAATAAACACACACCTAGGACGATATTTGCGTTTCAGAGGAGAAGACCAACAATAAAGGATTGAATTCTTGAGTGCAGGCATGTTCACACATAGCATAGCCCAGCATGTATACTGGTACAAGTAATATTTACAACTTTACAAGCGAAGCAAAAGTGCTCCAGATGTAATCACTTGAGGTTACTCCTGTGTATTTAACATGATGTAAAAACTCCTAATATAAAAACCTGCGATGCAATAACTGATATTGAAGCAGTGGGAAAACTGAAAAATGACGTTTCTTTTTCAGATAACGCAAAACTTTATGTAAACTGACTTAGATTCTGTGTAGAGCAAAACTTGTTTCCATGTTCCTTAAAATGCAAAAATACTAAAAATGCCTTTACTTCCCTTTTTAGATAATATAAAAATTGGAGCATTTTAAACCCCAATAGTTTTATCCACAAATTATTTATACGTTGGTGATATCTTAGTCCTGAGATGGTGCTGGTGATGCAGCGCGAAATACAAAATCCCTCCCTTCGTCACAGATCATAGATCACACTCAATCACTACATTCGCTGGTGGAGCCCATAACACCAGCATTCATCCTCTATTAACCTGTTTCCAAGGAGGCGATTGTTCCATTTGCTGTAATGGAAGGGAGTACTCATTTATCCCTAATAGATTTCCCTACCTTTCTCTATTTATTAAGGCCTAAACTTCACCTTTTAGTACTCCTCCCATGAATAGGCCATGAATCAGCTAGCTGCTGGTTGAAGTGATAACTAAATCTATAATTTATTTACATAAATACACTTTTCATAATAACGACCCAACACAGTTCTTGTAATAAATCTTGAATCTTTATCTAAATAATTGAAAATCGAATCTTGTGTTTAATTGAGCAGTAGACCATCATATTTACCTATTCTGGCTAAAAGTCGTCCTCTAAGTCAAAATCTTGGTCATCAGCTCAAACTGTCAGAGTCTTAGGAAACATCTGTCCTGCATTGTCACAGTCCTCTTCGTCAGCATAACATCAGGAAATCGAAAACCTTCTGAAGGGTCTCGCTCTCAACCTCTCTATTCTACCATCTTTTATAGTAAAATTACATTCCAAAAGTAACAAGTAATATTTTTGAATGTTCGTGATTGGTTGGTGAGATCTGTTCCACCAGTTTCCCATGTGGAAAATGTGTCTTTAGATATAGTTCATATTTTCTTCGGAAAAGTATCTTTTATTGTTTCTTTCAGGGCAGCTGGCTGGTAGCCCGGAGCAACCTTGAGTGGCACAGTTGAGTTAGGGTCGCGTAGAGGCCACTGCTGCTGATGGTGACGCATGCGCACTTCACCCAGAGACCTTCACAATGGAGTCAACTCGTCAAATAGGGATGTCAGCCATTTTGTGGCCACTCCAAATGGTCAACTTAAGCAAAGAAACACAAAAACGTAATTAATACATGGAAATGACTAATAAATGTTATCCCCTTACTAATACCCATATGTGTGTGTATTTATCTAGCAGAAGCAACACTTAATGCGGATTATATTCACATTAATAAAACACAAATCAAGAATACATCACGGAAGCAACATATATTCATGCAAAAATCTAAATATCTCTGATCAATATGCATATACAATTTAGTTTACGTATTAGTTAGGCCTTGCAAATGCAATTCCCACGTGTATTCTTATTAGTAAAGTTGATTAAATTCCACAGCAATCCAATTAATACAATTACGATTAGTTAATTATTCTTATTAATGTAAACATGCAAAATGAAGAGGGTATACAAAGTTTTTAAAATAAAACCCGCTCCAGCACTGGCAGAACTGGAGGCCCAAAAACTACCAAACCCAATTCCCCAATTTCCATCAAATGAGCAAGCAAAGTAATTGAGCCTAATCCTTTATTGTAGAGTTTGTAACTTATTGCAACTTATGGTGTTTTTAGCAGCATTGATTTCAAATAAATTGATAAAAAGACATAGAGGGGCTTATTTACAAGCCCCTTGCACCGTAGTTGTGTCACTTTTAATATGGGAAAAAGTGAAGTACCAGCGGTGCAAGGGGCTTGTAAATAAGCTCCATACCTGCCAACTTACACGGTGCCACCATGTGACACACGATATCGGCTCCCATCACATGGTTTCCGGTTGAAGAGCGGATATCACACTGTGGCAGGAAAAAGGAGATGAAAACCACAGTAAATATTGTTTTACAGCTCGTTTTCCAAGGGTTGGACCTGCCGACATCCATCAAGGGGCGTGAAAATACCCCAAGCCATAGGCACCAGCCTCAGGAAGCCTTTTATTTTATTTTTTGGGGAGAATGGGGCTTGTGGCTAGGATGGGGTTTAAAATTGCCTCCTAGGAACTTCTCGGCTCGAGGCCCTGCCCCTTCAAGGCCCCACCCCCTCCTCACACAGTGAGATTTTTCTTTAAGTTGGCAGGTATGAAGCCCCAGAGTTTGTTAAGAGTTCTTTCTGATGGGGCAATGATAAAATATTGCAATTCTTCTTGGCCTCTCAATAGATACTGACTCCTGCCAAAGGTGCATTGATCGCTTTAAGAAATGTTTGCACACATGGGTCAGGTATTGCATTTTACAACAAAATGAGTCCAACTCACAAAGGTATAAGTATTTTGTAAGCAGGAAACATATGTTTAGTACCAGAAATACCAACTTTACCCCTGTCAGGAATTCACAAAATCATTCCAGTAGTCGTAAATTGCTTACTATTGCCGATTTTAATGCCATAAGTGTGCAGAATTCTGCAGTAGTAAATGCCGCACAAGGGGTTGGATGTGGGTGTTACAAAAGCGGTTTTCCTTTTTAGTTCATAAATTACAACACACAGGTATGATGTTGGGCATTCACAAACTGAAATGCTACCCTTTCACACCCTAGAAATTGTCAAAAAGGTTTGTCTGGCGTAACGTCCATTCCAGGATGGGAATGTGAATGGATCACCTGGCAATTTGATTGAGGATTACAGGAAGGGTCGTTACCAAAGGGAATAAGGTTTTCCTGGCAGAGAAAAAAAGTAATTTTTTACTTTTGTACATGTGACTAATTTTCCCAATGTGCAGAATTTTTGGTTGTATGCCACAATACTGACTTTTAATACACACCCACGTATACCACCAAGATAATTAAAACACAAATTTTGAAAAGACAACAGTACCAATGTCAAAAAATCTTTACAAAAATATTATTTTCCTATCAACACAATGGAATATTGAAAGAAGCATTATTAAAAACCTATAACCGAAAAACATAAACATTTCAGTGCGAAATTTTAAAAAGCCAATTTTAAAACAAGGATTAGTTACATAGTAACAACCATTCAAATTACGCATGGTAAAAAAAACAAAGAATACCAAACTTGCAAAAGTTATAAAGTACAAAACCTCAATTAAAAATTATGGTGTATTAATAGAACACACCATAAACAATCATGGTTCATGCCAAAACCAATTGAGGAGATGAGAATAATGCTCTGCTTCACATATTGCAGAATGTACATTTAATAATGTAACTATATGAAAAGTATGAAATGCAACACCTTTCAACAATTCCTAAATTTAATTTACAGATACATTTGTTAAATTAATACCCTTTTGGTATATTTAAAAATACCTTTGTAAAATAAATAACCCCTTATAGTCCCATTACAATAGATCAGCTGAAAACATTTCAGACTAAGACACATGAAAAATAACAACCAGGTAGTAAAAACTATATTTTTAAATGTTTATTAAAAAAAACGTAAATGCTAAATATTGTAATACCTAAACCTATCCTATTAAACCTGTTTCATTTAAAGTTACATAATGTATTGAAGTGTCCAGTGATCCCAACAGTACAACTTCGCAAAACAGGAAACCACAACTGACTTACATGAGATACACCGACTCTAAATAGAACACTTTAAATGAAAGAATGCATTGTAATTGCACTGTATTCTATTCGAATTATTGTTAGGGGAGGGCTATCACTGCTAATAAAGCCAGTGAAACATCCTAGACCACAACTATCTGCCCTCAGTGTCTCATATAAAAATAAGACACACAGTACCAGACTTACAAGCTGTGGCTGGCAGCCCTACAGCTTCTATGGGTGCTTAAACAAAACACCATGCCAATACTTGTGCAACTAGCTAGGCCAACGCTAAAAGTACAAAACCTTAAAATAATAATCAATAGAAAAAGAATAAAGAGAAATAGGCCACACCAGTACGCATACCCTTTCACAGTCTTGACACCCCTTACTATAACACATATTAAAGAAGAGTTTATACTATATGATAATAATCATAAAAACTAAATGAAATGACAAGAAAAGAATAATTCATTGCCAATACCGTACTAGCATTAACACAATGACTACTTTGGTTAATGGGCAGGATTACACTTCACAAAACACTGAAAATATCTCAGTTACACTATCCCCTTAGTATATGTGATTTTAGCTGAGAAGCAAGCTTGAACTTACCACAAACATTATCTTATGTTATGTTTGTGGGACAGGTAGAAAAAAGGAGTGTACTCCTGCTCTAGCACCCCTGATATGAGACTGGTGAGCCAGCAGGCGAGATGTGAGGACAAGGCTTACCCCAGTCACCTGGTTGCTAAAACCAGGAGCTGTGTCTGCTTGAAAAGAAGTCCCACTCCCTTTAGTCCAATCCCAGGGAGTTTTTGGCTATGTGAAAAAGAATATTTTTGTCCAGAATCCAGACAGTATTTTTAAATTTGACGGGAGATAAGCAAGCATTTAAAGCCCATTTCTCTGACTTTTCTCCTCGAGTCAAGGAAAGAGGCTTGCTGGTGTTGCACTGCTAGTGTGCAGTGTGGGAAGACCAGAAGCTGGTTATTATCCAATTCTAGATGCTCAACCTGCTTTGCTACCCACAATATTTGTTCACAATCCTTGATATGTGATAAATTGGTAATGATTGACTGTGTCTTTATAGTTAGGCACAAAACCCTTTAAACAAGAATTCTATCAGGTCTTGCCTGAGATTCTTCAGGTATGCTGATGATCCCAACATTGCTGTGCTGGTAGCAGCGCTTAACATCTTACACCAATTTTTAAGCAAGCTCACTTGGTCCATCAAGTCTTGTACTTTCTGATTGAGGTCAGATGTTTAAGTTGTATTTCCTATAGAGATCTTTCTGATTGGGTGAACCTTTTGGCCAAGCACTTGTGGTCATCAGGAAATATATTTACGTTAATGGGAATTCCAACAACCCTCACCTCAGGAGACACTCTGGCTGTTTCTATTGTCTTTAGCATAGTGTCTAGCTTACCTGGAGGGAAGTAGCTTCAGGGCCGAGGGGTGTTTGGGGTGTTACACCCCGCAAAATATTTTATTCTGTAGTAAATAGTTGGGTACACGTGCTTTCAGTTGGATATTGTGAAGTGCTGTCAGATTTCAGCTGGGATTTTTACATGCTCACACTGACAAAAACACACATGCACACTCTCTCGTCCCTGGTTTGCAGCCTTAAAAAATGTTGATTAGTTTGAAAATGCTGTGTTTTAAGTGCTGCTGATAAATCCACCCAACTCTCACTTTCCACTACCCCTAAAGCTCCCTCATGTCCGGCTTCCTACATAATGTGTTTTAACAAGATAACCAAGAGTGATTGCTGGGAAATCTGAATTCCCCCCTCAATCTTATTGACCAAGCTACACCCCTGCTTACCTGGTGAATGTGTGTGGGGGTGAGGAGTCCCATTTTGCATTAGAGGCGGGGCCCCAGGGTTGGCTGGCTTCAACCTTGCCTTGGTGTCCAGGAGTGAAGAAGTGTGGGCCGAGTTGTAGCTTTCATGAGGAGAAAGAGAAGAAAGTACTGAGGTATAAATGGTGATTGCCTTTGCTCCAGCTGCGTACCTCAGGAGCTTTATCTTAAGAAGGCTGAAGAAAATGGATGCCCCAATGCAGTCCAGGTGATCCAGGCTCTTCAAAAAGGGCTCATGATTTCAGATCCTTAGCCATCAGTCCAGCAGGGCCACAGGAGCGAGAGGCCTCCAGGAGGTATAGTACATTATGGGATATATGATCTGAGTCCATTTGCCACCCACAACCACATTGAATCTAGACGGCAGTGGTCAGTGTTCAGGGCACTGGCAGCCCAGACCATTAAAGGGGTGCCACAAATCTGCCCAAAGACAGGTTCAAGGTACAGGCATCAAGCAGTACACCTCACACCTCCACAGCAAAGGACTCCTACATCAAGGTCGAGCCAACATGCTGGTTCTAGTGGGGGGCCTCAGCAAAGCAGTGTCTCATTGCCGCAAGACCCGCATCTGGGTGTGAATCTCTGCCCACCTCCTATGTTATTAGTCCCCACAGAGGTCAGCCACAAGTTCAAGGGACCAAGTCTGGAGATGCAGCCCTTTAGCAATGGTTTGGGGGAACCTCTGGTAGAAGACCCAGCCCTGGGGGACTGGTCTGGGGAAGCCCAAGCCAAAGTTGTGACACCAAGCCACTGGTAACTATGGTTTTTGGACAACATATGGACATAAAAATATTGTGAAACAAAAATATTTTTTCAAGAATATTGGGATGTCCAAAATATCGTGGACAGAAATATCAATTGTAAGAATATCATTTTAAGTGTTTTTTAATATTCTTTTAAAAATATTGTTTTTAAAGATATTTTTGTTTATAATATAATTTTGATGGTTATTTTATTACGATTTCTGTATCATTTAATTAGTACTGTATGTAGTTTTCGTGTTATCTTTTGTTACTAATTTATTTAATATAAAACATAAATACTGTATATTTTTTAAAATATTTATTAGAGTGACGTTGTTTGCTGTAAGTTTTTTTTATGTTATAGGAGTGGGATGTTGGGTTTATAGAAGAAATGGGTGGGAGAATTTTAAATATGTTTTAATACATTTGTTTTTAATATTTGCTGTATGAGTGATAATATTATATTTAAGTAATTTAATTTGTACTTTTGTAGTTAGTATTTTAGATTTACATGAGAAAATATTTGTAGAAATTGTGGGTCAATGGTTATTTTAATTTAAAAAAATAGTTTAGTGATATTGATGTTTTCTTATGCTTTAAAATTGTTTTTATATTACATTATACTTTACATAAATGTTTAGATTTTCTTAATTTATTGACATTTTTGTAATATTTTATTACATTGTTCCATATTTTGTACACATTTTTTAACAATTTTGTCTTAAAGCCCCATTGTTTTCTATAGAGAGATAGTCTTTTTTTTGTTTTCGTTCAGCTGCCATTTGCCATTTTCTTCCTGCTATGTGTACTTTTGAAGACTATTCCTGTCATTTACATCAGATTTGGTGGTCGCAAGTCCGGAATGTGGGTAGATTTAACTGATGTTAGTTATATTGTTCATTTTCCTATTGAGGGTTAGTTAGATGTAGTTTGTGTTCTCCTTTTTATGAGTGTTGTGCATTAAGCCTACTTAAAGTTTGGTACTAGTCTTATGATATTATAGATATTGTCATGTTATATATTTTGTCTATTAAAGTTTTACTGTAATGTTTATATTGTATTAGAAAATAGCGTTTTGTGAGATTGGATATTGTATTTATTTTTACAGAGTTATAGATTGAAAGTCATCCCATAGACTTATGGTATGTGTGGTATTTTGTTTTTAGGAAATTAGTTTGGTTTCTAGTAAACCAATATTATTATTTGTAACTGCCTTTGATTTTTTGAATTTCCACGATTGGTTCTTCTTTTTTGATTTTTCTGTTTTTTTTAAGGTTCATTTTGGCTTTGGATTACTTTGATGGATTTGCCTACATTTTTGCATTTTTAGAGTTTATTTTTATTTTTAGTTGTTCTATTTTGACATAATGGACATAGACAAATGCCAACAGCTGCAGAACTGTAAGCCTAATTTAGTTATTTATTTGTGTGTGGGAAATGTTATATGTTATTATCTATGTGTATTTGCTATATTTACAATGTGTTATTTTAAATGTCTATGTGTTATTTACATGGCTCAATTTTGTGTTTATTTCTAATGTGCTTTGTGGTTGTTGATGTGCTGATTTTTAATAGTTATTAAAAATATTTGCATCAGTCTTCTTTTCTATATTTTTTCCAAGTTTTTTGACTAATGTATAAAAATAAATTGTTTATTTATGTAACAATCCTTAACCCCTTGAGTGCCCCGCCCTTTCCCCGCCCTGTGCCGGCCCTTTCATTAGCGGGCGGGGTTCATGACGAGATAGTCTCGTCATGGGCACAGCGCAACCACGGCCCATGACGAGATGGTCAAGAGGTTAAGTTATGGTGGTGTTTACCTTTGTTAAAGTTTGTTGATTGGTGTGTAAGTAAATAGGTTTTTTTATAATATGGGTTTTGCTATATATTCTACCTAGTGTACTCCTTTGTTGTTATTAAGGATTCTAACTTTTACATTGTTGCATGTCATACATTCTACAAGTTTGTTTACTTATTTTGGGTTTAGTTTGGTTTACTGATTGCTTAATTCTTAGGTGTTGGTTGCTTTGTTTTTTGCATGGCTTCTATGAATTTGTAGAGTGTAGGTTGGGTTCTCCTTGTGTGAGTTGGAAGGCATTGTGCCATCCTTGTACAGTGTGGTTGGTTTTGGATTCTTGAGTCATGGTGCTGTTGTATATTTTCCACCAATTTAGGTTGAACCTGTGTCCAGAAATGTGCAGTCTGCCAACTCAAGTGACTTAAAAACGTAGTCCATTAGGGGACTTAGTTTGTGTTCACTTTGTTGGTAAAATGGACTTTCAATAAGCAAGTTGTAGTAATTAGCTACCTCTGTTACAGGGACATATGCTAGTGCTATTATGTTGTAGTTTCAAAGACAAACTGGCTGCTTGTTGCATATTCTACACTTTGGGGGTCATTGAGATGCTGACTGCCGAGGCCGGGAAAGTTTCCCCTCCATATTACAATGCAACCGCTGCCACTGCGGCTGTCTTATCTACGGTGGTGGACATATCCCCAAAAATGTCACTCAAAATGCATACAAAATCCCAGAAAACACGTGAATTGTACACACATGCATGACATATGTGGGGATATACCTTGTGCTCCATGTACCCCATTGCTGGAGTGTGGCGGAATGTGCACGGTCCAGTCAATGGGGATACATACCGTGGAAGGATTTACCTGGATTCTGGCTCCATAGGGTCGTAGCCATTGGGGTAAAGCTGTTCAGGTGTAGGGGGACCTGGTGAAAGGGACCAATGGCAGAGACTGCTGGGGAGTAGCACAATAGGGTGAGTATGTACCCCAAAACATTAGTTTCTAATGACTCGAGGCAATTGGTCGGACCACCATGGTCGGGTTGTCAGAAATCCACATCGTAATCAAGACGGTGGTCGGAGATCCCTCCACTGCCCTATGGCTGCTGTTTTTTGGAGCAAGGCTTTCGGAGTCGGCGGACTCTCAGCGATCGGTCGGTGTCCTAAATGTTTTCATTGTAATCCAGTGGTCGGACTGACCGATTCCGACGAGACCACAGTGGTCCGACTGCCTCCAAAAGGACCACAGAAGCCCACCCCATTGGCATCGTAATGACCTCCTATTGCAGATTGTTGGAGCTGTCACCAAACACTTTGATTAACATGGTAATAGCAGCCTTGAATAGCTGTGTGGGTATAGTATAAGTATTGTTTGTATTGTTGCTTGTGAGATTATTATTTGCTATAGGGAGGAGGTGTTTGTTATTATATTAATGTGGTTTAGTAGTTTGCAGTAAGTGCTACTTTGTTTATTAGGTGGCAAATATTATATGGGGGTGTATTAGTGTTTTGCTAATCACCATGTATGGTGCATATCTGAGTGAATGCTCTAGGGCACATTTTGAATTTTCCATCCATCATCCATGTTTGACACTTGCTTAGTCTTAGTTAATTATCTGCTGTAGTAAATAATAAAAAATTCCTTGTCATTCTTGAGGTTGTCATTTAAGAGGATGGGTTCATCATATGTGTGGTGCCTAAGTGTACAGGAATTTGGAGGTCTTGGTATCTTTTAAGGCCAGTAGGAGTATCACTGGTGGCTTTCTCAGTTCGTGCTATTAGGCGTTTTAAAGTGGGTAAAGCTGTCTTGTGATGTTCAGGTATTTTAGGGAGTATACCCTTTAGAATTTTAATAGCAGGCTCTTGGGAACTAGTAGTTACCTCTTTTAAATCTTGTAGTACATGCCTTATTTTGATTTTGATGCTATTTGGGGAGTGGTTGTGTTCTCTCACGTTAATAACAGCATAATTCTTTGTAGTAGCCATCCCATAACAAGCATTAGAGCAATATTTTGTCCATTTACAAGTTACATTCAATACTTGTGCTTTCTTGGCAGTAAGTGTATCCTATGTGCGAGTGCTATTGTTTGCCTTTCTGTGATGTAATATATCTTGCTCTTTCTTTCATTCTGTTTGAAAATAGTTTAATAATATAGTAAAATGTACTGTAGTAATTTTAGCTTTGCTTTGCTAATGTCCATTAAATATTACAGTAATTGCTCTACATTTTATACTTACATATGATTTGTTGATTTTGCTTTCAGTTTCTTTTTTTCCGATTTCCCGTTGAAGCTGTGTATCAGGTTGTTTGTTTACTTTTGGGGGGAAAAAGTTGTATTTACTTACTTGTGAAGGTAGTTGTATACTTTCTTTGTTGGTTTTATGTTGGAAATCCAGCAGAGTGCTGTTGTCTTGTAGATTTAGTGTTTTAGTGTGGAAATGTTCTGTTTCTTTTATATTGTATTGTTAATTATGTAAACAGTTTTATTGGTTAGTTTGCTTTATGGCTTTTGTTTACTGGTTAGTGTTCTTTTACTTTGAATATTCTATTCAGTGATTAACGTTTACAGTGGACACTAATTAGTGTTTCTGTTTTAATGTTTATTATTTATTATTTATGTTATGTTTAACCCCTTCGCTGCTGCGGACATTCCGCTGCAGCACTGGGGGGGGCAGGGGGGCAGCGCGGTGGGCCTGTGCTCATGACGGAGCCGCTCCGTCATGAACCACAGTTGAGCTGTGCTCATGACGGAACGGTTCCGTCATGACTCCGCCCATTTGCGTTGTCCCCTCGCACAGGCGGGGAAACAGCGCCGCGCAGGCGGAGCGGCCGCCAACAGGATTGTCATGACGGAACCGTTCCGTCATGAGCACACGGCAACCGTGGCTCATGACGGAACGGTTCCGTCATGAGCGGGGAAGGGGTTAATTTTATATATTAAGGTTTATTATTTATATTACAATAATTGTATTAAGTATACCAGAGCGGAAGCCTGTACTGCTGCCCGTGCATGCCAGTAACTTGACTCTGTCTGATTATTCTCTTTTTAACTCTCATGCTGGGCATTGCTGTGTGTTGGAGGGTGCTCAGCTGTTCTTCTCTGTGGGTCTACCTTCCTTATCAGCTGCCTGATTTTTACAGATTTTATCATGCCTCTGCACTGCTGCGTGTTGCAGGGTGTGCAGCACCTTGTTTTTAGAAGTCGGTAGAAGTTTTAGTAATGTTATTACATTTGTGCACTTACCCTTCTGAGTCCTCCTGATTCATTACTCGAGACACGGTGGGGCGTGAAGAAGTCCTGCTTGAGCGCCATCTTGAATCGCGCCGGAGGTGACATTTTCCGCCACCATCTTCTGGGGGTTAGCAGTTAAGTCCCGCTTGAGCGCCATCTTGACTCGCACCGGCGGTTACATTTTCCGCCGCCATCTTCTGGGGGTTAGCAGTTCAGTTATTTTACTGCCTGCTATTTAATCCCCATGGCGACGCGGATGTGCAGTGGACTCTAGAGCGGAAGCCCGTACTGCTGCCCGTGCATGCCGGTAACTTGACTATGTCTAATTATTCTCTTTTTAACTCTCGTGCTGGGTACTGCTGCATGTTGCAGGGTGCTCAGCTGTTCTTTTCTACTGGGTCTACCTTCCTTATCAGCGGCCTGATTTTACGGATTTTATCTGGCTGTGCACTGCTGCATGTAGCTGTGTGCACATCGCCTTGTTTGTAGAAGTTGGTAGAAGTTTTAGAAATGTCATTACATTTCTGCACTTACCCTTCTGAATCCTCCTGATTCATTACTGGAGACACGGTAGGGCGTGAAGAAATCCCGCCTGAGAACCATCTTGACATTTTCCACCGCCATCTTCTGGGAGTTAGCAGTCCAGTTCTTTGACTGGCTGCTGTTTAATCGCCATTGCGACGCGCTGCAGATGCGTGCAGCGGGTGCGCCGCTCGTGTGCCAAAGGCATGCTCATCTGTGCCCATCCACGTACGGACCGCAGCCAGCGCCAGTCATGCTTGCCAAATTGCTGCAGGCTTCGTGGTAGGTTGGAGTGGAGATGATCTACTTGCGTTTAGGCCCACTATTTGCCCGGGCTGTGCTTGTGCCTCATTAGGAGAGCGGGGCAGGCCCTTTTGCTGCCCTAGTTGTAACTTCACCCTCAGTCTCAATTTGCTGATTTAAAGGCCTGTCTTATTAATTGTAGATCCCTGCCTAAACACGCACTCGATATACACCAATCTCCAGTAGATAATGAGTGGGACCTAATGATTCTCACTGAGACATGGTTACGCGAAGACACCAACCCGGCATTTGCCCTGGCCATCCACCAGGGCTATAGCATAGCCTGTGCTAATAGGAGGGACAACAGACTGGGGGGGTGGTGGAGCGATTATCCATAAAGACACTTGGGAGACGGCCTAGACCAATTTTAGTCAGTTAGGAGGTATAGAAGGACTCCCTTTTTGTATAAAATTGTCCTCCACTGCCTCCTTCGTGGGGCTTCTCCTCTACCGGCCCCGTGCTGCTACCACAGCACCACACCTATTTTGTCAGACTATATCGCCAAGGCTTGTACTCGCTATTCTAACTTTACGATCCTAGGTGACCTTAATTTTCGACGACCCTTCCTGTTCGCATAGCGCAAACTTCATTCCGGCAGTTGCCGGCTTTAACCTGACCCAACTGGTTTCTGCCCCAACTCACAAAGCGGGCCACATGCTTGACCTCATTTGCTCTAATCTGCAGGAGGTAAAAGTGAACAAACCAATACAGGTGATTTGGTCTGATCATTACATGGTCGCCTTCCTGCTTCATCTGAAGGCCACTGTTAGGGTCATTGCACCTCCTAAGGAGACTAGGAGGAAATGGAGCAGGGTCTCACTGGAGTCTTTAGGCCCTCTCCTGAAGTACTCTTAGCCCCCCCTCTTAAATATCCCGATGACAGCATTATGAACCTGAATGCTTGGGTTACTGAGGCCCTCAACTAAATCGCTCTGCTGAGATCCGTCAGCTCTTCTAGAGCTACCCCCTCCACTCCGAAGGTTCTCCGAGGATATCAGAGAAAAATAAATGACTGGACAAGACTTGAGCATAAGTGGAGAAAGACATACGCACTTGAGGCCAACATTATTTACAGAGTAGCTTTGAAAGAATATAATAAACTACTCAACAACAAAAGAAGAGATTTCCTGGCTGCCCGCATCTCGAGTGCTAGAAACTCCTCTAGGGAAGTATTTAGGATTGTGAAATCCTTCACTAATCCCACTGTACTTATACACCCAGCTATTCCTTCTCTGGAACTGTGCAACAGCCTTTCAAACTTTTTTGAGGATAAAATCTCACTAATTTATGCCTCCTTCCCTGCGTCTCCCTGCCCCTGTGCGGAGGATGACTCTCACTGCCTTACCCAGAACCAGCTGGTGTTCACCGAATTTTCTATGGTCCCCTTGGAGGCATCGCTGGCGGGACTTCAGAAATGCAAATCCGGGTCACCTGGGGATCCCTGGCCAGCACAACAGTATAGCTTACTAGCCTAGTGGCTCAACCCGATCCTCAACTCCATCTGGAATTCCGCACTTAGGTTAGGGATTTTTCCCTCCAGTTGGAAACATGCTTTCCTACTTCCTATCCTGAACAGCCCAATGCCGACCCCGAAGTCGCCAGTAATTTTAGGCCCATCTCCTTAGTATCAGCCCCAGCAAAAATATTGGAGAAACTGGCCCATCAGCAGCTGGGTGCCTTTGTAGAAACCAATGAGCTGCTGGTTACAGTACGGAATCAGCACTGATTGAAGTTGCTGATTCCATCCTTTGGGCTTTTGGCGGAGGCTCTGCGGCCATGCTGGTACCCCTCGATCATCGCCAGCATTTGACAAGGTGTCTCACCCTATCCTGCTTGACAGACTTAAGCAAATAGGCATCCGAGGGACGGCTCTGAAATGGATTGCTTCCTACCTCCACGGATGAGAACAACAAGTCTTTCTCCACCCCTTCACCTCTGATGCGAAACCACTCAGATGGGGGATGCCTCAGGGCTCAGCTTTAAGCCCACTTCTCTTCAACATCTATCTGACATCATTGGCAGATCTAATCGTGAAAATGGGGGTCAAGGTGATATCCTATGTGGATGACACCCAGCTGGTATTTTCTTTCAGAGATGTGTCTTCGTCAGTCTTTGACTCTTTCAGAGAAAAAACATTGCCATCTGGATGAACAATAACTTTTTAAAGCTCAATGCCGATAAAATGGAGGTCCTATTCTTTAACCAAGCCACTCCCCCCTAACCCCCCGCAGTCCTTTGTTGGCCTGTAGAACTTGGTACTCCTCCTGTGCCTATGGATTCAGTTGAGAACCTTGGTGTCTGATGGGACAAAAGACCTGTCCCTTTTGACCCGTCTAGCAAGTTTATGCAGCCTGCTTTGGAAAGATGAGAACTATTAGAAAATGTTGTCGACTTTCTGCTGGAGGAATGCCAAAAAACTGTTGTTCATGCCGTGGTGACCTCGCACCTCGACTATGCCAACGGCCTCTATCTGGGCCTGCCAATCTGCTGCTACGAGGATGGTCCATAAGGTTCCACTCCACCAGCATATCTCACCTCATCTCAGACAACTCCATTAGCTCCCAGTCACTAAGAGAATTGAATTCAAGGCCCTCACGTTCGCATTTCGGGCCTACCAGGACAGGGGCCCCAGCTACCTGAGAAGGAGACTTTGCCATTACCAGGATCAGGAAAATAATGAGCTTTCTCCTAGAAAACTCAAGGAATATGGTGGTTCATGCCTTGGTGGTGTCGAGGCTTGACTACGGCAATGCCTTATACTTAGGCTCCCCCAAATATGTCACGGACAGACTACAAGTAGTACAGAATGCAGCAGCGTGACTGCTCCTGAAGATACCCAGACATCAGTCAGTAAGAGCTTTCCTTAGGGAGCTACATTGGCTTCAGTCCAGTCCAGGATCACATTCAAGTCCCTCTGTTTGGCCCATAGAGCCATGTACGGGAGAGGCCCCACGTTGGTACGAGATCTGATCTCCCACTACTCACCTCGTCGCCATCTCAGATCAGGATCACATTTTCTGATGAACACCACCAGAATCAAGAGATCTAGATGGGATGGAAGGCCATTCACAAACCTGGTACCCAAACTGTGGAAAAGTATGGACCCAGAAATCAGACTGATTGGGAATGAACTGACCTTTAAAAAGAGACTTAAAACATGGCTGTTCCCCTAAACCAATGTGCATGATATCTCCCTGTCTTGTTTCACACTAGCGCTGGGATGCCTGTGGGTAGCCATGCACTCTATAAATCCCTAAACCTAAACCTAAACCAGCAGGGAAGGTCCTTAAGATCCAACCAAAAACGTTACCTCGCCGTCCCTTGCTCTGCCAAAACAAGACTAGGGGGTAAATCGCTTGAGGTTGGAGCCTCCAAACGATGGAATGACTTGCCTCTTCATCTACGCATGCTGAAGTCTGAACTGGAGTTCAGAAAGGCTTTGAAGTCCTGGCTGTTCAAGCTTAGGGATTAGCACCTCGTTCGCTCTGCTCTGTTGTTTTCCGCTCTAGTGCTGGGTCACCTCTGCAGAGGTAGCTGTGCGCTTTATAAATGTATTTTATTATTATTATTATTACTATTTATTACTTGTTGATTATTTTATGTACTGTCATGTGTTTTAATGTTATTTTATCTATTTAAAGTTTATTGTGATGACATAATATTTAAAATAATGTAGTTAGACTTTTTATTTATTTATGTTGAGTTTGATTGTATTTGTTGTTTAAAGTACAATAAGTCATTATAGTATTTTGTCATATTTTGATTTTGTTTTATATTAGTGTAGTCGATATTGTGTATTTCAATATATTTGACATTTTATATGGTTATTTAAAGGTAACGATAATTTTGTTCCCAATATTTGTGGTTTCAATATCAAAGAAATAGATATTTTTAACTGGGATAGCTTGGTCATTAATATTTGTGCTTTTGTTAATTAAGTATAGGATGGCAATATTTTGCTAAACGATATTTTGTGCAATATATTTGTGAATCAATATTGTTTTCAATGATAATGTCATGGATCCGCTAACTATCTTCACTGATCGATCAGCAACCCCTACCTATCCTGGGGTCCATGTCACCCCAGCCTCAATCGCCAAATGCTCTCTGCAGTGCAGACATCAGAGATGTAGGTGGATGTATTTGGATAAAAAAGAATTATAGGTAAATCAGGCTGGGATCCTGATCAGATCATGTCCGCCAGATTTACCTCTTTGGTTATATCCCCTGAAACTATTCTAACTATTCTAACTCATGTCCTAAAACAATTATTTAGTTATAAGTAATAAATATCCCAAGCCTTAAATCCCCAGTTCATAAAGCAATCTGAAATAATAAAAACTAAACCTAGAAATATATAGCAAAAATGAAATAAATTATTTAACAAATAAACACATTACGTACACTTCAGTCACAAAAAATATATTGTTAAAAATAGACTAACATTATGCACATAATATCTCCTAACAAACATAACAACATTTAAGTAAATTATTAAAGATACCCTAAAGTATATTAATCATAACATATATAAACACATAATAGAGTGAAGCTTAAGTAAAATAAAATACAAATGAATATAACTGCACATTTAAAAAAAATAATTTGAACAGATTTTGTTTTACTTCCCTCGGTCTTTTGGGATAATAATGCAAAGCTATGGGTTAGAAAAGGAGTCTCTAAAATTGGGGATCTATATGATAATAAAGCATTATTAGTGACATATGCTGAACTGGTAGATAAATATCAGTTACCACAGTCTTCATTTTTTAAGTATCTTCAACTCCGAGATTTTTGTTTGAAAAATCAGATTGCGGCGTCTCCCAATAACTTATTAGAAGGGATCCGTCTTCAAAAAAGGATTGCTCCACTCTACTCGGCTTTGATGGAATATAGACATGACGATATTAAAAAATATAACCAATATTGGATAAATCAGTTGGGAGATCCCCAAATTGATATTTTGGAATCTTTATCGCTCTCAAAAGAGATCTGCTTGGCCGCAAACTTAAAAGCTCAAGTTTACAAGACGGTCTTTAGGCTATATTATACTCCTAAACGTATGGAAAAGTGGGGAAATAAATATGATGGGAAATGTTTTTGCTATGGGGATCCGGAAGCTGATATGGCGCATATCTTTTTTTATTGCACAAAATTATCTTATTTTTTTAATGGAGTTGAATTATTTTTGTCACAGGTATTATCGTATCCTGTTAAGATTTCTTCTACACTTATGTTATTGGGAATAGGCCAAAAAACAGATAGATGCTTAGTATTAAAAGATCACAAGCATTTTCTATTTCTTGCAATGACTGTGGCACGGTTATGTATTGCTACAGAATGGTTATCACCTGAGGCTCCGACTTTTGAATTTTGGAGAGCTAAGCTGTATCGTATTTATGAAATCGAGTGGAATCTGTATGCATTAAGGGGGGGTCGGAAGAAACGTATTGGTTTGTTAATTTGGGGAGCGCTAACAAATTTCCTAGAGATAGGATGAACATTGAAATATTGGATACATTTTATAAATGATTTATATATTGATATCAATTAATTTCACTTTTCATTGCCAAGATGTATATCTATGTATTGAATAGTTTACAGGAACTGTCATGGACAATAAAAATATTTAAAAAAAAAAAAAATGAACAGATTTTCCTTAAATAATTTGAAAATTAAACAATACCTACCCAAACCCCCAAAATAACCCACAATGCATATACAAATATAACCTTACATGATGAGAACAAAACTCCCCAAAATATTACACCAAATTAAACACATCTTTATGTAAATAAATGTAATAATACATAAACAAATTAATATATTAGTACAAACTATATATTAACTACATCAATAATTTATTATATTATGGGTCTGACTCACAAACTGCACTTTGTAGTATGCGTTGTAGTACTACATTAGTATTACAACCCCTACTACAAAGTGATATTCACAAACTTCATTTTTATAGTAACTTACAGCTTTGAGTAATTGTACTACTTTTTGGTATTACAAACTGCACTTTTCCAGTAACTTTTACTTTTGCAGTAACTTACACTTTTGAAGCAAGTGCCTAATTCCATTATTGTCTGTGGGAGGCTGTGTGTAGTGCTCACCATAGTACAACAGTGTAAGTTACGACAAAAGTATAATTTTAAACAAAGATGCAGTTTGTGAATCGCAAAATGTAGTACACTTACTAGAGAGCTATGTTGCCTTGTTGCCTGCCACCAGTATCCAATGGGGGGGGGGGCGGATCACAAGTCCCAGCCTGCTACGCGCTGCCATGTTGCGCCAGGAGGCGCTTTAAACACCGCCAGGGCTCCCGTAGCGCGGGAGCCGTGTTGCCTTGTTGCCTGCCACCAGTATCCAGACAGGGGGACCGGACCACAAGTCCCAGCCTGCAATGTGCTGCTACATTGTGCCAGGAGGTGCTTAAGATACCGCCAGGGCGCCCGCAGCACAGGAGCCATGTTGCCTTGTTGCCTGCCACCAGTATCCATACGGGGGGACCGGACCACAAGTCCCAGCCCGCAATGCGCTGCTATGTTGAACCAGGAGGCCCTTAAGACACTGCCAGGGCTCCTGCAGCGCGGGACGTGCGAGGGCAAAGCCCGGGCCAAGGGCAGGCCCGTCTGCGCCCATCAGAGCCAGCAAGAGGCAGGGCAGGGCCATCCCCCATACCTCTGGGTTTGTTAATGCGGTGCACCTTCATTGGTAAGAACTTCCCTTTTATTTTATATTTTGAATTTTTTGACAGCCTGGACTGAATTAAATCTCTACCCGAACACTTGGGGAAACTACCGATGACTTGGCAATGTTATAATTGATGTAACTTAAGACTTTGAACTGAACTATTACCGCTAATAGACATTATTAGAAACTATTACCGCTAATAGACATTATTAGAAACAAATCAACCCCAAGTCTTTGGGCTCTAGATTAAGCTCCAAAAAAAGCTCTCTTTTATCTTATCCCTCGTTGGGGACACACAAGATTCTATCCGCCCGAGGGTATTGGAACTTGAAAATTAGAAATTGGGGCTTGGAGTTTATAGCTTGTGGGTAGTGGGTGTGTACTCATTGATATATTATCGCCTCATAGCCCTGTAGAGTCACAAGTACCTGACCACTACTCACAATCACAAACACTATTAACAATAGCTAGGGCCTCAGAGTACTCGCCTTCAAGACAATGGGGAAGAGGAAGGCATTAGAGGCCGTTGCAGCAAGGAACAAGATAGCAAAGACTAACAAATCAGTTAAATCCGCAGCAGATAATTGTACTTTAGCTGCAATCGATGTTTTAATCGAGGCGGTGGAAATTATATTAGCTAATGGGAAGGAATTTACATCTAAGGGTACAAAATAGATCTCCTCTTATGACACCAAAAAGAATTAAGCGAGTACTGTAAAATCCCCCAGCCCCGCAATTGTTGTCCATCAAAATGATAGCGAAACTGTGTCACACCCCTCAAATACATCCCCAAACTCCGCTATGAGTAATCCTGCTAGAGCAGGCTCCCCCCGTTCAGAAATAGGGGGTGATTAGGATGGCGGAAGGACCTACACCGCAGGGCCGGCGGTGGCACCCGCCGGCCCTGAGGTGGCGGTCCTTCCGCCATCAAACAGATTTTTCCCACCGCCAGATTAGGATGGCGGTGGGAACTTGACTGCATCCGCAGCGGATGCAAAGACCGTCCACCACCAGCAATCGTTCCCCGCACCGGAAGGATGGCAGACGGACTGCCCGCCATCCTAAACTACCTCATAGTATCCAGGAGCCAAGCTAGATCTCTAAATACGGAGCTTGTAACCATAGAATGCTCTAGTAGATACTCACCCCTATCAGTCAGAGAAGATGAAGACCATGGAGGACAAATATTACAGGACCAACGCAACATTTTGTTACCCGCTAGTAACAGAGAAGTGGGGACTCAAAGTGAGATAATAAATGACCACGCATCTCTGAGCGAATTAAACACAATGCAAGATAAGATTCTGGCCCTTAAAAAGATGATTGAGGACTTTTTACTGCAGCCACCGATCATTACAACTGAGAAGAGCAAAGTACACAACATCATTGAAAATTACAGGGGGAAACCAAAATGCACTCATGCTGAAAGTGACCAACTTAGATCTTTACCTAGATCATCCTTCACTTTCCCCTTAAGGGACTCTGCCAGCCTCATCTATCACGTGACTAATACAGATCATTATCTATCCAGGCGAGGTATGCACATGGTCTAGACAAATGGAAATCTTAGACTGCCCCCTCCCCCAAGTCATGAGAGACCCAAAGGTATACCTTCTGATCCCTACACTTCAAATAGGCCAAAACTTGTAAGCCAAGAAGAAATATGGCAGAATGTGAGATCTGGGGGGGCATGGAACACCAACAATTACAGAAACCCTACACAACTCCCCACCACTTAAACAAGCCTAAGTTGAAAACCTATATAGTTTTTCTGACATACGACCCCAGACTGAAGCAGGGAGCAAGAGAAGATGAGGATTCAGAAATAAATAAAGTCACACATAGGATTAGAACTAAATGCCAGTGTCTCTCTATAGTAAGATCGGACATAACAAAAGCTGAACGGTTCCAGCAAGAAGCAGGGAACCTGGACGACTTAAAGCTAACCTTTTATTCAAAGTCCATTGCAGAAAACTTGATAGCTATGAATCTGCAAACCCACTCCCTCTTTGAATCCAATATTAGCTTAAGACAGAATAAAACCTCTGCAGATGAGTGTAACAGGGCTCCACATGACATGAGCTGGGTACAGTGAATACAACTGATAGCATTTATAGTCAAATATACATGATGTCCTTTGCATTAGACTCGGGTCACCAAGTCATCTATGATCTCAATCTAGAGAGAACACACAAACAAGATACACTAGCAAATTATGCCCATGAGATTGATGGGAGTGACGGTGTAAATAGGCCTGGACAGGTACCCAGTATGCTTGCTGACTTAGTCCCAGAATCCTTGAAGATGGTCTCCTGGAACATAGCCGGGCTCAAGCAAAAACCTAGTGAGCCTGACTGACATGAATATATTGGTAATTTTGATCCAGAGAGCCACTACATAAGTTATGGTATAGAACATTTAGTATAGAAGCCCTACACCGAAAAAAAAGGGAGACCCTCAGTGTGCTGATTATCTGGATAAAAATCAACATAAATGCTATTATAGAAACGGTGCACACTGACTCACATGATATATTGGGATTAAAATTCAAGTTTTGGAATAAGATACATGTATATCTTTTTAATACATACATAAGACTGAGGGAGCGCTCAAAAGAATCCCCGATAATTCAGCACCTTGAAGAAGTCCTTGAATCCATTGAACCCAACAGAATTGTGCTAGTGGGGGGTGATTTTAACTGCAGCTTTGAACCAATGGCAGAATTAGATAATATTTTCGAGGTGGAAGACTTGGCCAGGGGGATCCCACACCTCACCGAAAACAATACGGTGGGGTGTTCCATCTCAGCAATGCAATTATTCCATCTCACTATTGAGAGATGTCTAAGGGCATGTAATGGACGATTCCCCTCAGATCTCAAATGCTCAAACACCTTCTCTAGAGGAAATTCCTCATCATGAATAGACTACGTGATGATAAGTATAGCTTACTGGGCACAGGTACAAGACTTCAAGGTATATAAAAGAGGAGAGAGTGACCATTTCCCACTGTGCTTAGACTTTTCTGGGAAGTGGATTTCAACTCACCCAACCCTTCCAACTGACTCAGTGGAAAAATCCACGCAACCTTCCGTAAGTAATAACTGGCGATCAGTTAAGTGGCGCGCTATAATGAATCAAGTTGAGCCCCTTACCAATATATACAATGTTTTTAGCGAACTATTAACCCTTTATATCGAGTCAGGCCCTGAGCCGATACAGATAACACAAATCCACCAGAGATTGGCTGGGAAAATAAAAAATGATCTTACTAAATCCCAGGCAGGAACTGGTAATTCCAGGGCTAAGGCCCAACCATCGAACCCCTGGTATGACAAGGAATGTGCCTCGACCAAACAACGCCTTCTCTGAGCCTTCAAGACCAAAAACATAACTGAGATTAAACACAGAACAGCAGAGTATAGAAAAGCACAGATGATAGCAAGAAGAAATTGGGTAGATGGTAGCTGGGGTGATCTTTTATAATAGCTTCAAAAACCAGTGATCAGTCCATGTTTTGGAAAATAATAGCCCATAGCAGCAGATTAAACAAGACTACTTCTGACCATTTTTTAGACCCCTGTACATGGCAAAGACACTTTTCCAACTTGTATGCCACCTCTGATGAGATACCCCCAAACCTTTCTAACACAACTGAGGAGCCCTTGTTATTAGCACAAACTCCGCCACTTCAATTTTATATTGAAGATACCACACTAGCTATAACCACTATTAAATCCTCAAAGGCGCCCAGACCGGTTAAGATACCAGGGGACCTATTAAAATATGCCCCGGAAGAGTGGGTGCCATACTGCAATCTATTATGCAATGCAGTAGCAGAGGGTCAGCCTACTCCAGAATCCTGGAAGGGCGCAGAAAGAGTTCCCATTTATAAACAAGCATTTTCAATGCAATAGGTCTCGCATTATTAAAGTTTGAGCTGTTGGCATTGCTAATAATAATGCAACACCAATAGCAGCTCAAAGATTCAGTAATGTGAGACCTATTGCATTGCAATTGTTTTTTTTTGTTTTTTTATATAGTACAAACTTGAGTGAAAGGTGTGTATTTATGTTGCATTGAGTACAGTGTAATTATGTGTTGTGTTATTATGTGGCACAGAGTGGTATTGTGTGGAGTGTATTTATCTTGCATTAAGTAGAGAGTAAGTATGTGACATGCAATTATGTAGTACTGAGTGGTATGTGGAGTGTATTTATGTTGTATTGAATACAGTGTAATTATGAGATGTGTAATCACACAACCACACCCAACCACACAACCACACACACACAACCACACCCATAACCATACACACAACCACACACAACCACACACACACACAACCACACACACAACCACACACAACTACAAACACAACACACACACACCCACAACACACACCCACACACACAGCCAAAACCACACACACAACCACACACACATAACCACACACACAACCACACACATAACCACCACAACCACACACACAACCACAAGTAGAGAGTAAGTATGTGACATGCAATTATGTAGTACTGAGTGGTATGTGGAGTGTATTTATGTTGTATTGAATACAGTGTAATTATGTGATGTGTAATCACACAACCACATCCAACCACACAACCACACACACACAACCACACCCATAACCATACACACAACCACACACAACCACACACACACACAACCACGCATACAACCACACACACACAACCACACACAACTATAAACACAACACACACACACCCACAACACACACCCACAACCACACACACAGCCACAACCATACACACAACCACACACACATAACACACACACAACCACACACATAACCACCACAACCACACACACAACCACAACCACACACATAACCACAACCACACACACAACCACAACCACACACAACCACACATACAACCACACACACACTCAACCACACACACACAACCACACACACACAACCACACACACAACCACACACACACACAACCACACACACACATAACCACACACACACACACAATCACACACACAACCACACCCACACAACCACACACACAACCACACACACAACCACAAACGCAACACACACACAACCACACACACAACCACACACACACAACCACACACAACCACACACACAACCACACACACAACCACACACACACAACAACAACCACACACACAACCAAAACAACACACATAACCACACACAACCACAGATACACAACCACACACACAACCACACACACAACCACACAAACACACACAACCACACACACAACCACACACACACACAACCACACACCCATACACACAACTACACACACACACACAACCACACACACAATCACAAACACAACACACACACAACCACACACACAACCACACACAACGACCTAACCACACTCACACACAACCACAACCACAAGCACACACACACAAGCACACACACAACCACACACACAACCACACACACACACCCACACACACACAACCACACACAACTTAAGGGAATCAGGTAACAGAAAGAGAAAGAACTCTATCCAAAATCACACGTTTTCAGTACAGTCAGAAAGTGTGATTTTGCCCCAACAAGTCCTTGTTTTGTAGCTAAGCAGATACAGTCAATTATTTCAGTAAGCCTGACGCGACATTAGAAAAAGAGAAGTATAGTGCAATTATTAGGCATGCATTTTTTACCTTGTAACCTCGTAAATATTTGCTGCGCATTTAAATTTTTTTTACCTTGTAACCACCCTCATTTATGTTACCTTGTATCGAATTAAATATTTGCCGCGCACTTTCATTTACTTTGCCTTGTAACCGCTATTTTACCTTGTAACCGCGTAAAGATTAGCCACGCATTCCTCCCAATTAAGCAACAAACTGTATTGCAGTTGCAAAGCCACAAGTAAAGTGATCGCAAAACTGAAAGCAAAGCCACAAGATGTATCTGTTTTACCGTCTGTTTCTTCTCTCATAGTGTATTCATCTTTCTCTTAGTTTGTGCGTTTCTATCTCTCTCTCAGTCTATCTATGTGTCTCTGTCTTTGTATATGCTCCTCTGTGCCCGTCATGCTCCGCTATATGTGTCTACCTATGTGTACACTGTATTTGCGTGTATGTATCAAACTCTATATGTGCCTTTTAGTGTTTATAAGTTTCTGTCTTTATCTCTGCCTCTGTTCCTCTTTGGCTATCTGTCTTAGTTTCTAGCTTTGTGTATGTGCCTCTGTTTCTCTATATCTCTTTGCTTGTTAATCTCCTTTTCTATATGTGTGTACGTCTGTTTTCCTGTACCTAGGTCTAGCTCTGTGTATTTCTGTCTATATGTCTATAACTCTATTTATAAGCAAGCGCCATTTTAGATTAAGGGAATCGGGTAACGGAAAGAGAAAGAACTCTATCCAAAATCACACGTTTTCAGTCCAGTCAGAAAGTATGACTTAGCCCCAACGAGTCCTTGTTTTGTAGCTAAGCAGATACAGTCAATTATTTCAGTAAGCCTGACGAGACATTAGAAAAAGAGAACTATAGTGCAATTATTAGGCATGCATTCTTTACCTTGTAACCGCGTATATATTTGCTGCGCATTTTTCATTTTTGAACCTTGTAACCGCCTTCATTTATTTTACCTTGTAACGAAGTAAATATTTGCCGCGCATTTTCATTTACTTTGCCTTGTAACCGCCCTCATTTATTTTACCTTGTAACCGCGTAAAGATTTCCACGCATTCCTCCCAATTAAGCCACAAGTAAAGGGATCGCAAAACTGAAAGCAAAGCCACAAGTAAAGCGATTGCGAAACCGAAAGCAATCGCTTTTGGAAGCAGAGACAGCCGCCAATGGTGCGCGCGCACATGCCACAGACAGCCATATACTTTCAATTATCGCGCCCGTGTCTGGGCACGATAATTGAAACCAGATAGGCTTTAGTGCGCGTAACAGACACCATTAGGCCATGGGCGGAGCGATGCACCCGCCTTTGGCCTATTGCATGCTCTGTCTAAAAAATACAGCCACTAAAAGCCCAATAATAGAAGACAAAACAAAAAACACACGCACAAGCGTGTACGATTCCAGGGTCCATTTCTGAACCCTGAACAAAAGGACTCTAGGTGCGAGACCTAAAAAGGGTAGAAGGGACGACCCCACAAACTACAGGCCCATAAGCCTGATAGACATTTTGCAAAAGGTTTATGCTAAGCAAATTTTGGCTAGGTTAAATGACTGGATAGGAGAGAACGATATACTTTCACCTTGACATGCTGGCTTCAGAAGGAAATTGAGTACAATTGACCAAGTTTCTAGACTTGTAACCCTAGCCTGGAAGTATACAAAGTTAAAATCTGGACATTTATATGTTGCTTTTATAGATTTAAAAGCAGCCTTCAACTCTATTCCGAGAGACCTTCTATGGAAAACCTTACATTATCAGGGAGCGCCTGAGGAGATCCTACATCAAATTATAAGGTTACGTGAGGGCAACTTTGCCAAGATACGCTGGGGTATAGGAGGGGAGCTCACAGATGAAATGGGCTGCGTCCTGGTGCCAACTTTGTTTCTATTGTATATGAATGATTTGGTTCAGTACTTGCAAAAATCTCGTCATGATTCACCTAAGCTCGGGGGGACCCATATCTGCGCATTAACATTTGCGGATGACACAATTCTTCTGTCCCAAACACCAAGGGGCTTACAAAATGTACTCGATAGCCTTAACAATTACTGCAAACACAAAGGTCTAGAGATAAACCCACTAAGACAAAATACATTACCATGAGACCGCATAAAAGCTTTAAAAATAAAATAACTTTGAATGGGGTGACCTTGAAACATTTTTCCATCTTTGTATAGTTTGGGGTCACCCTTGATTCAAAACTCTCATGGAAACCACAAATAAACAAATCTTAGGCTATTCTAATGAAAACTCCATCCCCATTGTAAAAAAACATTCTTCAACCATTTCAAAGTCTATCACCTCTGCCCTGGAAGTTTATAAATTTAGAGCTCAAACTGCCGCCCTCTATGGCTCAGAGTTATGGGGCGGTAAAATCCTCCATCCATTAAACACTGAGGAAAACAAAATCATGAGAATGTTTACGTCTCTCCCCCAACATACCCCAGTGATCCCACTAACATTTGACATTGGCATAAAAAGACTGGAACATCTAGCTGTATGGAGAACTTTGTCATATTGGGTCAGAATTTGAACTACAGCGGAGTTAGAAACCTACAGACAAACTTTTACAGAGTCATTAGAATTGGATGTTCATGTCACCTTCCCCTGGTTGGCCCACATTCGAAAATGGCTTCTCGATTTAGGCTTGAACAGATTCTGGACAAACCCTAGTATGCTGATGCCCGAATTGAAGTGCGAGATTAAGCACATCTATTGGAACTTTATTTTGCACAAAGTCACTTTAAGTGGCACTTCAGGGAGGCTTACTACACAATTTATATTGTTTAAAACTATCCCAAGCTTTGAGCCATTTTTGGATGAAATTGAACCTCAACTAGCAAAGACATTATACCTGAAATCTAGATACAAAATACTTCAGATAAATACCTTTACAGCCAAATGGGCTATGTGCCAAGCTAAGGATGGGAATTCTAAGAGTAATTTATGCCAATCTGGTGTAAAGGAAGATATCACTCATGTCCTGTTTTTTTGCCCTGTATATGTACTGCTCAGGAGAAAATGGACAAAGCCGCTGGGCAGAAGTTTGAACATCAGGAAATACAATGAGATGTTGAGAATTTGAAAAACAGACAGCTCACAACCCATTGTATTTGGTGTCAGCAGATTTTTATTGGCTGCCAGCTATATAAGGAAAAAGAGAGGGCTAAGATTTTAATTTTCGATTTTTAGACTTAGATCTAATTTTTTACCTATATTCTAGATTATGAATTGTTTGATCTAATGTGGTCTGAGAATAGCCATTCTAGCAAGAAAGTATTTTATTGATTTCTAAAGAATGATTTTAGCTCAATTGAAACAATACTGTAGTCCTGCTCTGGGTCAATTGCACATGCGCCTGCACTTTATATACACCAGCTGAGCACATCCTTATGCTAACTGATAATTGTGAGTACTATGATAAATTGGAAATCATAAATTGGTAGAATTTAAATAAATTTTTCTCCGCCGTGAGGAGAGCTTCTAATGGATGTATCTGTTAAGATTTTCTGAACGTTTTAAAAAAAGATTTTATCTAATGCTTTGATGATTCTGTGAATCGAATAAAAATACCTTGATTGATTGATAGTACACTTACCCAAAAAGTCTAAACTTACTCAAATGTGTTAGGTATCTTTGTGTGTTGGGCCCTGTCTTTTTAATATTAATGATATTTAAAGACAAAGATTATTTCCCCAAAGCAGATAGCTTTCAAATACAGTTCAAATAATTTGGCTACCCAATTTTGCATGTCCCCCGTACAATTTTTCAAAATACATATTATATCTGCCTTCACTTTTGACTTTGCACTTCACTCCATGTTCTTATCCTGCCCTTTCAATTGGCATCCAATTAGAAGATGACTGTATGGAAGCGTTAAATGTTACTTAGACCAAGCGGAAGAATCAGAAATGATCAAATTTACTCTGTAGAGTCAAATGACTGAGGGCCTGATTCACAAAGGTAACGTGCAGTTTTGAGAAATTTACACGGTTGAGTAAGTTTACTACTTTTTGCATGTTTACAAAATCTGAGTGTAAGTTATTACTAAAAAAATAGCATTATGTCCAGCCTCACACATGGCCAACCACTGGTACATCTAAAACCTGCCCCAAGAAAATAATTAATGTAGGTAATTAAAATAAAACTCTATAAGAGATAATGTTGGAAAAAACAAATTAGGTAAAATAGTTAACATACAAATAAATATAATTTTAATGCTAGACACCATATAAAGTACACATTTCTTTTTTAAATTACAAAATATGTTAAAAAATTATTTTGAATTTAAAAATTATTGCAATAATGTGTTTATTAAATTATAGCTGCATTAATTGTAATGTGTTTCATATATTGCATCTAATAATTATTAATGCATAATCTTGTTTTCCATTGGTGCATATTTATTTTTTAATTTAAACTTCTGAAAACAATTAAAATATAATACATTTCCATTCCTATAAAGGTATAATAAAATATTAAGTTAATAGTGCTGTAGCATGTTTTTTTATTTTGTTTTGCATTTTAAAATAAATATGTGAGGTGAATTTACATTAATATTTAGCATAAAAGTATTCTAAATATCCATTTTAAAGTTAAATACACCATTTTGTTTTTTCTCTATACTTTATCACGTTGAGAGCTCCACTCCAACTACAGAAGTTTTTCAAATTAAATTATATTAATTTATATTTGTAACTATTTTATGTGATTTAAATAAATTTGACATGATTTTCTATTGAGCTTTATTTTAATTCCCTACCCCTCTTATTTTCTATGAGAGAGTGTTGCGGTACCAGTGATTGGCCATGTATTGTGCTAACCTTACTGCTGTTTTTTTAGAAGTAACTTACACACTCGGATTTTGTTAATAAGTAAAATGTAGTAAGCTTATTCAAAATGTAAATTATTCAAAAGTGTAAGTTACCTGTGTGTCCTATATTCTCAGGACTCATGAATATACTTTCTGCACATTGAAAACTCTATGACCTTGTTGAAGGCTACAGCTGAAATGTGTTTGTCTCACGTCCGCACCTGTTGGTGATATAAAATAAAAAGGATTTCTAGATACAGAGAAGGGAAACAGCAGCACAGGTATCCAGAAAGCCTTTTGATTTTATATATATGTATATGTGTGTATATATATATATATGTTTCCATCTACTACCCTGCATTGAGGACGCACTCCAACAAAGGACGGTTTAACAAAACCATTTATTTAAAAAACTGGTAGTTTCCTCCCGAACATTTAATCTGCCTGACGCGTTTCGGAGCTGCAAGCTCCTTATTCATAGGCCATTTACTGAGTCCACAGCAGAATCAGCTCCCAGCGTTCCCTGCATGATTTCCATATTTGTGGGCTTCCGGTGTGCCCGCTCAGGTGAGTATTTTTTACGATGCATGCTGGAACTTGTAGTGTTGATTTACGAGTAATTTCTATCCTCCAGTGAATTCTGTGCAACTCCAGTTTAATTTACAAATGTTCATGGTTTCTTAGAAAACAGCCCTCCAGTGGGCCTCGGGAGATGAAACAAACAGTTTCCAATTAGTTTGTCCTTCTTGCCGCACCGGGTCAGAACAGTTCAGTGACCCTGCGGACCCGTATGCAGTTTTCCAGGCGGTGTGAATCCTCCACGGCTGGACCTGCCGTGTATTTATGTTTCCATCTACTGCCCTGCATTGAGGACGCACTCCAACAAAGGACGGTTTAACAAAACCATATATATATATATATTCCACAGCAGGATCCCAGGGGTACCACCATCCAAAGAAAGGCGCAACACCAGGAAACAAACTCCAAAGGCAAAGTTGAGAGTTAAATGATGATTTATTCAAGCATCAAGTGTCCAAATGACGCATTTCGGCCGCCAGACAGGCGGCCTTGATCACATAGCGCTGTACTGGTGAATGAGTGGTATTTATATATATGTGTGTGTGGCAGTGTTTTTAATATGTTCATTGCAATGACTGAGTAGTTTTGCAGCGTGTGACTGTGGGCAAGACGCAGGAAAGCACATGTGTGACATTATGTTTTACTACAGTTAGTAACACCAGTGTAATCAGACTATAAAACTGTCAACTAACTGCTGAAGCCGGTGATTGCCTCAGTCCTCTCGCACATGCATCATGGAAGCTGGTACAAGAGCATATGGCGTTCCCAGATGCAGCCAACCGATCGTGTAAGTACACATTAAAATGGAAAGCATGTCCCTCGTAAGCAATCATGTTAGTGTTACCGATTGCTCACAACTAGAAACGCGAGACCTAGCACAACAGTGTGTGTGTCCGTGACTCCCTGCTCTCGGCGCGTCTCATGAAGCACAAAGTGAAAACGCTGCATGTGAGCAAAGGCTAGTGATAAGATGTGCGCGTCTAGCCCCAGTACAGTAAAAATGCAAACAAACTAAATAACTGCATAAATGCAAAACAAAACTGCCACTTAATACAACAAAAGTTGAAAGTTGAATATATATGCTCCCACAGAGGCATCTATGGAAGAAGGCACGAACTCGAGGCAGTCAGGATACAGCATCTGATTTATTGGATCAAGTCACCCTCAATCTCAAAGGTAACAGAGAGACGCATTTCGGCTTACTAGAAGCCATTGTCAATCTATATACGTGTGTGTGTGTGTGTGTGTGTATATATATATATATATATATATATATTCACTGAAAAAACCATAGGTTTCAGGCCTGATATAGTTAGGAATTAGCATTTAAAAAACCTTTGAAATTCACTGAAAAAAACCATAGGTTTCAGGCCTGATATAGGCCTGATATAGTTAGGAATAAGCATTTAAAAAACCTTAGAAATTCACTGAAAAAACAATAGGTTTTAGGGGTGTTATAGTTAGCTGAACATTTCACTCGAACAAAACCATTAAAATTCCTCCGATATAGTTAGTTGTACTAACTACATCTCGCGCGCCCGCAATGCACTGCTGATGATGTCACATATTACATCATTCATGACATGGTCAGTGACATCACTGATGACATCTCAAATGACATCACTGATGACATCACAGATGACATCATCCAGTGAATGTGGTTTGGTTTGTTATTTAAATATGTATGATATATATATATATCTATAGCAATTTGCATTGAAGAATGGGTGGATATATAAATATAAATATCTGGATGAAGGATTTAGTAGCAGTGGAATTGACTGTTTACTTGACTAATTTATAGTGTCTCACTAAATATATTGGATAGTGACAAAACTGTGTTAATATCTGTATTACTTTGTCAGTTGTTGTGTAAACTGCTGCACCAGTTGGTTACTAGCTACGTGAAAATCTATATTATTTATGGATTAGTTAACTGAGTATTTGTATGGGAGAGTGAATGTGTGTGTGGTTCGGTGGGGGGTGTGTGACTGCCCAAAGATGTGTGAATAGTTGATTCAGTAGGTATCTAAAGTTAAAACTACATGTTATAACAGTTGTTTGGGTGAGTGAATATCTTTATGGGTGTGGCGATGAGCCAATATATGTCTCAATGGTACATGTCCAACAAACTAGAAAAATAAAAGCCAGGGTATGTGTCAGTTGTTGTATATAAATAAGTATACATAAGACTCAGTGATTGTATGAGTGACTGTATGGATAACTGTATACTTGTAATAGTGTTTTTATAACACACTAAGTATGAGTTATTATCTATATGAATAGATGAAGTGGTGTTTTTATAAGTGTATAGCTAAGTAAAAGTAAGTATGATCCATTGTTTGCATAAGTGAGTAGGATGACTTCATAAGTGATTAGGATGTGTGCTGGTGTGTAATGTCGATATAGGTGTATAAGTATATTTGATAGTGTTCTATTGATCATTGACAGCATGTATGAGTGAATCTATAGGTAAGTGATTAGATGTGTGTATAGATCTAGGAATCACTGAGTGGGTGTTTAGAAACTTGTATTGGTGTGTCAATGGTTTTAAATCTGGCACTCTGTATTTTACAGTGAGTGATGAAAGGTTATACTAGTGTATGATGAGGTGTATCTGATTGTCACGTGGATGATGTCATCAGTGATGTCATCAGTGATGTAATTTGAGATGTCATCAGTGATGTCTCTGACCATGTCATGAATGATGTAATATGTGACATCATCAGCAGTGGATTGCGGGCACGCGAGATGTAGTTAGTACAACTAACCATATCGGAGGAATTTCAATGGTTTTGTTTGAGTGAAATGTCTAGCTAACTATAACACCTCTAAAACCTATAGTTTTTTCAGTGAATTTCTAAGGTTTTTTAAATGCTAATTCCTAACTATATCAGGCCTGAAACCTATGGTTTTTTCAGTGAATTTCAAAGGTTTTTTAAATGCTAATTCCTAACTATATCAGGACTGAAACCTATGGTTTTTTCAGTAAATTTCAAAGGTTTTGTAAATGACAATTTTAAATGTATTAATTGTTATACTGATTTTTTTGATACTGATTTACTACATTGTTTAAACTGTTTATTTTTAGATATTTAATTTTTTTAATTACATTATACATTACAATACAAAATATACTTTCTCAGAATGAATTACTTTAGTTTAAATACTTTGCAAATAGGCAATAGACTTTTAAGTACAGTAGTTACAGTTGTTGCAATGGGCACCACAATTTCAAACACAAAGCAACATTGAGCTCAATGTGAATTTTTAGTCAAATGCAATTAGTTACTTTATGGATTACTTTTCTAACCACAGGACTGGATGCTAGATTCAGTCCTTGGACATCTCCTGTAAACAGTTGAGTAAAAGCGTTTTGGTTACAGTAGTTATTTTTATGGAATATTATTGTATTTTAAAAGTTGACACTTAGAAATGTTTTCACATAGACTCACCAATGTTATCCTATGGCAGAAAATTCACTTAGTAGATAAGTAGTGTTATCGTTACTTTTTCTTACTCAGTGGTGGATCCTGGATCCAGCACAGGTGAATCACCTGTAAACAGTTGAAAGAATGTGTTTAAATCATACAGACGATTTTTTAGGAATATTTTCAGTTTGTGAAAATAGACACTTAGAAACTTTTCTACTTAAAAGCACACAATGGATTCCTATGGAAGGAAATACAAGTTACTGTTAAGTATGCTTAGAATTACTTTTCAGGGTCAGTGCTGGTCTAAAAGATGCAGCGCTGGGTTCTCTCCTGATAACAGTTGAGTAAATCGTAATTCGTAGTTTGGCTGATTTTAGAGGAATATTTGTACGTTTCAAAAATGGACACTTAGAAGCTTTTCCGCTGAAAACCACACAATGGATTCCTATGGAAGGAAATACAAGTTACTAGTAAGTACGCTTAGAATTACTTTTCAGGGTCAGTGCTGGGCTAAAAGATGCAGCCCTGGGTTCTCTCCTGATAACAGGTGCGTAAATTGGAATTCGTAGTTCGCCTGATATTAGAGGAATATTTGTACGTTTCAAAAATGGACACTTAGAAACTTTTCTGCTGAAAACCACAAAATGGATTCCTATGGAAGGAAATACAAGTTACTGGTAAGAACGCTTAGAATTACTTTTCAGGGTCAGTGCTGGTCTAAAAGATGCAGTCCTGGGTTCTCTCCTGAGAACAGGTGAATAAATCGGAATTTGTAGTTCGGCTGATTTTAGAGGAATATTTGTACGTTTCAAAAATGGACACTTAGGAGCTTTTCTGCTGAAAACCACGCAATGGATTCCTATGGAAGGAAATACAAGTTACTGGTAAGTATGCTTAGAATTACTTTTCAGGGTCAGTGCTGGTCTAAAAGATGCAGCCCTGGGTTCTCTCCTGAGAACAGTTGAGTAAATTGGAATTTGTAGTTCGGCTGATTTTAGAGGAATATTTGTACGTTTAAAAAATGGACACTTAGAAACTTTTCTGCTGAAAACCACACAATGGATTCCTATGGAAGGAAATACAAGTTACTGGTAAGTACGCTTAGAATTATTTTTCAGGGTCAGTGCTGGGCTAAAAGATGCAGCCCTGGGTTCTCTCCTGATAACAGGTGAGTAAATCGGAATTCGTAGTTCGGTTGATTTCAAAGGAATATTTGTACAATGGTAAAGGAAGGGGCGGGGCCTGAGGTGACGTGTGCAAACATGCCCTGTGGTGCGTTTTAAGTTGGGGAATTAATTCCTCTTCAATCCTGCGGTCCCCTGGGGGCCAACTAGCCCACCAGGTACCTCCAGTATGCGTCAGGGAGCTGCGTTGCAGAGCGGTGTTCAGAGGCTACACCCCTTTTTACAACACTATTCAACGCACCTCTGTGGCGCTTCCTGGAGGTACCTGGTGGGCTAGTTGGCCCCTATGGGACCTCTGGATTGAAGAGGAATTAATTCCCTAACTTAAAAGGCGCCACAGGGCGTGTTGGCACACATATTACCTCAGGCCGCACCCCCTACCTTCACCACTATGCAACGCGCCCCGTGGCGTGTTTTAAGTTGGGGGATTAAGTCTCCTTGAATCCTGAGGTCCCCTAGCGGCCAACTAGGCCACGAGGTACCTCGAGTAAGCGCCACGGAGCTGCGTTGCAGAGAGGTGTAAAAAGGGATGTGGCCTCATTACACCTCTCTGCAACGCAGCCCCCTGGCGCATACTGTAGGTTCCTGGTGGGCTAGTTGGCCCCCAGGGACCCCCAGAATTAGTCCCCCCTCTGCAAACGCGCCAGGGGGCACGTTTGCAGAGTGGTGTAAGGAGGGGGCGTGGCCTCCGGCCCTATCCCGGTCTTTTTTTTTCTTTTTTTTTAGAAGGGGGCTGTGTAGCCCCCCTTCTTTTTCAATTTTTTGGGCCCTGGGGACCCCATCCCCTAGGGCCTGCCTCCAATTTTTGATTATAAAAAAATCGAGAAGGGGGCCGCATGGTCCCCCCTCCCATGGCCATAATTTTCCCGGGGGACCCCATCCTCCGGGGCATGGCCCTTTTTTTAAAAAAAACATTGTTTTATGGAGGGGGGCTGCGTAGCCCCCCTCCTCTGCCCACTTTAAGGCCCCGTGGACTCCATCCCCCGGGGCCGGCCATTGTTTTTTAAATGTTTTTTTATTTTTTAACTGGGGAGGGGGGCCGCGTGGCCCCCCTCCCAGGCCACTAATGGCCCCGGGGACCCCATCCCTCGGGCCTGACCTCTGTTGGGGGCTGTGGGGGGTCCACAATCCCCCCGCGGTCCCAGCTGGCTCCCCGCATCCTGTGGGAGCCGGCATTGCTTTTCCACATGGGGAGCAGCTAACATGCTGCTCCCCATGTGGAAAAGCAATCAGCTTTGCTTCATTGAAGGAAGAGCAGATTTCCCTGCTCTCGCTTCAATGAAGCAAAGCAGTTTGCAATGACAGGGTGGGAGCCACGAGGCTCCCGCCCTGTCATTGCAAACTACAATGCAAGGATTATTTGTCAAAACTAATTTGCTCCAAATATTCTATTAAATTTATCTTTTTTTTTTGTTAAGTTTGATGGGTTTCTACAACTAAAACAATGTCCCATCACTTCTATCCATCACATGTTTAAGGAGGCAGATCTCACTTTATCAGCCTGCAGATTGAAGTAGCAAATACAGTATTAAAACTAATAATCAAAAAACAATATTAAGGTTTCATATTGTTTCCAGTGTCGAATGCCTAAACAGGACAAATGGCAAAATCAATTGTGAACTGAAAAGACATAAAAAACAAGTAAAATGATCCTTGGAATAGCATGAGTAATGGGTATTTAGTTTCTCACAAATAATCTAAAAAAATCCATATGCATTCATCATGCGAAATGCAAAAACACATTTAGACTCATGTTAGAGTTGCCATAGTATTTTAAATATTGGCCATGACATGAAGCCATTCATAACTATAATACTTTTATCTTTATCCCTTTCTTTTCTTTTTCCCCTGTTGGAATCAAGTATGAGATCATTCATTCGTAACATAACACTATCATAGAATGCTTGTCATATTCTGTAACCTAAATATAATTACATGTTCCATTATTCAAGATATAATCATATAAAACAATTATCATTTTCAAAATACTAATAGAACCAAACTTTAAAGAAAGCATGTATAAATCTATATCATCAGTCAAAACTTTTATTACGTAAAACTGTCAAAGGTTTCATCTAGAAAAATGTACTTATAACAGAGAAACAGGAGCTAAAAAATCCCAAAACTCAAAAATAAAAAATAACCAATGTGTTAATTCAAGATCTAGGCAGTCTGCTAGAAACATAAGAGAAACTCAGTGTTTAGAAATCACCTTAATTTCATACTTAATCTATGTCTTTCTCTATTTGTAGAAACAAGTGCATGAAGTTCCAGAAATATGTGTTTTCAGGTTAAAAAAATACACTGCTATGTGCTACGTTATATTTAACAACCATGTGCAAATCAAATTCGAACAACGCTTTCATATTATAAAAAATCTACCTCTTTCCCTATATGTGTTAATCAATGTAGGAAGATGCACATATTAGAGCTTCGAGCTACATACAAACACTAACCTCGGTGCAGCTAAAATAAAAGAAGTGAAACAAATACTCTTTAACATTTTTTGTAGGTACACTGATATTGATGGTAAGGAAATATCTTCCTTTGGTAACATATTAAGTAACCGTCCTGTTCATAAAAGGTTTAGAATAGACAAATACATAACTTAGAATATCTATCCAATTGATAAAAAACACTCTTACAATTACAAACTTTTTTTTTACCAACTAAAGCATTTAAATCTTTCTGGGTGCATGAACCCTGGTTCTCACCAGGCTTATGATGTACTTAAACAAAAGACTTACCTATGTGGTAATAGAGAATATGTCAATTGCTTTTAAGTCCATGATATCCTCAGTGTGTGAGTCTTTTTAACGCATGAAGGGTTATCATTCTCTATACATTTTTAGTCGCAATTATATTGTATTTAGAGATCCACAATACAGCTTTTATCTGCAAATGTAATTTTCTTATATCATATTTCTGCTGAATGTTATGTGTGCAATTTCAATCAGTACAATCTTGTCCAACTGTGGGTTGTTATGTGTATTTTTCTGCTGATGGGTATTTAGAGAATAGGTTAATAAAATGTGCAAATTTAGTTTTTCTGGTGTTCTTTAAGGGGTATTTTTGTTGATCCCATTGATTGTATCTTACACAAACAGATCATTACTAAAACACAATAACTTGCCTTGCAATTAATAAATTCAATATTTTAGACTGTTTGGTAAGCACTCTTTAAATGTAACTTCTTTCTTCTGATATCTCTGCAATACAGACAACAAACAAATTTAAAGAAACTATTAAGGAACATAGGAATCCTCAAGTCCTAATTTTTCTTAGTATGATGTTCATCACTAGGGTCACAGTTAGTGTTTGGTAAAATAGAAGAGTCACCTTAAACCAGTACTTTATCTGCCCCATCAAACTTCTGGTTCTCCCACTCCAATTAGAGTTGTGGAAGGGTCAGATTAGCACTGGCAGAGCATCAGCTAGCACTGCCAGCTCAAACCAGCCTCTCTTCCACAGGGCTACGAGGTCTCTCTTTTGAGGAGATGTGGCCATCACTCAAGATCCCTGCTCAGGACCACCACACAAAGCATGGTAGTCACAGGCAGGTAAACCGTTTCTCGAAATCCCCCCCAACCGCCCCACCGATCTTACCTGTAGTGGCCGCGGTTGTATATAATACAATAAATACATCTACTTTTTATATTTCACAAGACCCTTGTCTTCGTCGTTGAATCTCCTATAGTCTCTGCAATGGTTGTACATGGGTAAAGTTTCCATTTTGGCAAACATTAGGAGGAAAATCTATAACAGATATCAATGTGAACGTCACATGCAGGCCCCTTTTTCCCCATCATTAATCAATTGTAACAGCCTCCATCTTTCAATTTATAGTGGAATTTATTTGTATTGGAAAGAACATTTTTGATCACTTTTCTGTAATTGTTGATGTCCAAGAGGTATATTAACGCTTCTCTAGTATAATTTAGTTTATTGATTATACCAACATTGTTGCCCTCATCAACCATTCCTATAACCATATTTTCTTCATTTTCAACTCTTTTAGCATGCACCATTCTTTTTTAGTCATATTGCCTTGCCGCCTAGAAAATCTAAGTTCATCAAAGAGCATTTTATGAAAGGCATCAATCCCATCATGATCCAGCAAGGTGGGAATAAAGCTAGAAAGAAATTATGAAAGATAGAACCTGGAAACCTGCAACTAGAGCAAGTTTCCAGTTATAGACTGGATACCTTCTGTAAATTCCAAGCACTCATAAATCTGCACCCATACAAGGTTGTAATTTAAGGGTGCAGGTAAGTAGTAGAAAAAAAGTCAATGTTCTTCTCAAAGTGAATAACAAATTCTTTGAAAAATAGTTATTTATGCTTCTTACAGGTGTCCACTTCAAAATTCATACTGTTGTTGTACTTTCTAAGCTATTGAAGATTTTCACTATATGTTCACGTGCATAAATTATGTTCCATACCATTTTCTAGTTTCTATTAGACCAATGGTAAATATTTCCATACTAACATCAGGAAATAACACCAGGTAGGGCTACCTCAAAACTCCTGTGGCCTCATTTATGGAGATTGGCGTAGGGCAGCCAAGCAAGTCATCTTGCTGCACTGCCCTACATCAAAGTGAAAGGGCAGGAATGCACCGTATTTATCTAATACTGTGCATTCCTGTCATTTCCCCCAGTGCTGGTGCCATTTCGGCAGCCTAGCACCACGCAGGCACCCTCGCTTCATGGTGCAAGGGTGCCTGTGTATTCAGCATGATTGTTTTTGCGCAGGAAGGGGCCACTTACTACACAAAAACAATCCCGGGAAGCTTTTTCCTCTTTCTATGTGTGCTGCAGAATGCAGAGGAAAAAATGGGAGAAATAAAGTTATTTCTCCTTATTGTGCCTCCCCTGTGGATGAGTGAGGTTTTGGCACATCCCCAGGTTTACATGGTTTTGTAAATCTTGAGAAGCATCAAAATCCATGAGTGTTGAGTGGGAACATCCACAGCAATGCCCATGGAACGTCTGCCTAATGCAGTGTAAGGCAAGGTAGGGATTTGCGCTGCCTTGCCTTACTCCATATCTATGAGGCCATTCAAAGCCATGCACAGTGGCTTTGCTTGACCTCATAAATATGATTTTGTGATTTGCGCAAAAGGTAACGCTACAGTGGCGCAAGGCGCTCATAAATATGCCCCCAGGTCTTTTAAAAAATCTGCCTAATGAAGATGTACTATTGCTTTTAGGAATTAGGCACGGTATGTTGAATATTTCTTAAAATAACCAAGTACTGTGTACTCTTAACTCACTGATATATAGTCTTAATTTTACATGGTTACAATTTGTAAAATATCACTGCAAATTCTGTGGAGATGGTCTTTCAAACAGTGAGCCTTTGTTAGCAATCCTAACTAAAACTACAATTTTGAAGAATTATTTCATTGTTTAATGATAATATTCTCTGCAACTGCCCAGTCTACTCTGTGTTTCGCAAATCACTGGTTCTAAGTAAACGGTCTTGAAACATTTGTTTCAGTAAGTAATATCACCACTTATAAATGTAAATCATGCATTTTATTCTGCATGATTAGTTGCATATTTTCTAATGTGAAAAACACATATCTTACTCTCCTGGTTACTTTGCTGACTATTATGTGACAGAGTCCTTGTGTGGGCTAAAAGAGATGCATGTGAATATTTTAATTACAATTTCACACGGTGAATCCATTCAGAAAGCGTTTGCCCACGTAAGTCCAATTTACATGCGCCGATGACTCAATTTCTTAGGACTAGTTACAAAATGTTACTATGCACTCATTAATCCTTATACTCGTTTTCCATATTACGCGAAAGTTATGTAATATAGCATGTGAGCAAATCCCGCCAAGAAGTAAATGTTCCGTTGTGGGGTTTCACTGGAACAATTAGGGAAAGTTTTCAAACTTCTCTGTGACCCAGTCCCACCCTCAAAATCAACAGAAATATACCACTGGGTAAGGTGGTAGTAAATCCTTTCCAGGATGTAAAGGGAAAGGTATTACTCACAATCCCGCCCCCTTTATCAGCACTTTTGATTACAAGTGTGTCATTTGTTTTGAGGTACCTTTTCGTCCCCCATCTACTTTCTTGCCATCTGCAGGCATGATACGCACCGAAATACTCACCTTTGAGAAAATGGTTTTAAAAGACCTTTCCTGCCTACAGAACAACAAAAGATTTATCCCTTTTAACATCACACTCAAGGAAAAACAAGCAATCAGGTAACTCAAAACAAATGACACACTTGTAATCAAAAGTGCTGACAAAGGGGTCGGGATAGTGCTCCAAGAAAAAACAGCATATATAGCAGAAATCCAACGCCCACTAGAGAATAAGGAGCACTATATGAGGTTAGCTTCTAACCCCACAAAAGAGATACAGGGATTGATCCTCAAGACCACCTCAGAAGGACTCCATGCTGGCTTCCTCACAAAGAAGGAATTTAATTTCCTGAATGTAAAAACACCCCGCACTCCTGTTCTATACACACTCCCCAAAATCCACAAAAACACAACCAACCCTCCTGGCCGTCCAATTGTTTCGGCTTGTGGCTCAATTTTGGAACCACTCGGCTCCTACGTGGATTTCTTTATCAAAGATTTCATTCCCACCACCCAATGTTTTGTGAGAGACTCTATGGCAATGTTCAATATGATTGAACACCACCCCTACAATCCTATGTCAGAGATTTTGTGCACCATGGACGTGGAGTCTCTGTACACGAATATACCACAGACGACTGCCCTTCTAGTGATACAAAAAACGCTGGATTCACGCCCACGCCCACACGCTGTTCCAAGCACCTTCATCCTTCAAGTCCTAGAACTATGTCTCACTTGTAATTTCTTTTTGTTTGATTATACCTATTATCAACAAATCAAGGGCACGTCTATGGGTGCTATTTTTGCTCCCAATCTGGCTGTGCTTTTAATGGACCAACTTGAAACCAATGTCATTCTGACTCCCACAAACCCCTTTTTTCAAGGCATTGTTTTTTGGCGCAGATACATCGACGATATCTTCATCATTTGGAGACAAGACGTTTGTGTTCTACGCCAATTCCTGCACTGGATGAACAATAACTGCTCTGGACTATCCTTCACAATCACCACAGATAGTGACTCTATTGCGTTTCTGGATTTAACAATCTTTCATTCGGAAGGTGAGCTACTCACACGCCTATACCGTAAACCGACTGAGCGCAATACACTCCTTAACTACACCAGCAATCACCCCAGGGCCCTAAGAGACTCTCTGCCCTATTCCCCATTTTTTGAGAATTAGGAGAAACTGTTCATGTAAGGCTGACTACTTCAGAGAAGCAACTGTTCTTACTTCAAAACTAAAGGACAGGGGATACCCTAAAAGACTGGTCAAAAATACCTCTAAACGAGCCTGGTATTGCCCCAGAGAAGTCCTGTTGACTCCCAAACCCAAAAAAGAACTAAAAAGAATAGCATGTGTTACAACCTTTTCCCTTGTGTCCAACAAGTTGAGGAAAATTATACTACATCACTAGCCAATTCTGAATGCAGGTAGCCTCAATATTGACAGACCTCTATTTGCTTTTAAAAAGAGTAAAAACTTGAAAGATCAACTTGTCAGAGCTGCGCTTCCTGTTATTCCTAACGCTTCTACTCTCGATACAATCTGGGGTCTGTCCCCCATCGTTGGTCACTCTAAATGCGGGGGTTGCAATGTTTGTATGTTCACTATTGAAGGAAAAAGCTTCACGTTTCAGAACGTCACAGTACATTGCCAATCATTTTCCAATTGTAATACTGCCAATGTGATCTATCTTATTCACTGTCCTTGCCTAAAAGTATACATTGGACAAACCACCCAGAGAGTCAAGACGAGAATATGTCAACACAGAAGCCGCATTCGTTGCAGGACCCCCAATGCGCCCCTTGTGGACCACTTCCTTGATGCAAATCACAACGAAGACGAGTTACGCTGGACTGTTCTCAAAGTCTTGAAATTGCCTCAAAGGGGTGGCAATATGGCCCAATTGCTGAACAGAGAGGAATTAAAACTGATTATCCTCTTTGACTCGATACAAAAGGGGTTGAACAGAACCGAAGATTGGACAACTCTAATTTAAATGCCAGTTTGTTGTACCTCTCAAAGACTCACTAAAAGCAGGCCTAGTTCTACTGACACCGTCTTAAATTGGCTGCATCTTTTACTGCAATTAGTGTTTTCTTTGTAATAACACTGTAAATATGTATATAATAAGAGCATACATCTAAACAGTTAAATTGTCCTGAAAGAATCGAATATTCTAGCATCACGGCACTCACAAACTGTTTCTTTCTAATTTTTTCACTCGGCGCCATCACTATAGTCTCCCATACACCTTTCCAAGATGTCAGCTAGACAACCAGCCCAACCCAAAATGGCCCCGACACAAGCACTAGTTCCAACACTGGCGGCTTAGTCCCCTGTCTATTTCCATTCTCAGAGCTCCACGAGTCCCGCACAAATACAGCCGGCTCAGTTCCACTCCGTGTTACAGCCATCATGCTGTAATCTACGGAAGACAGGACACAGCCACAACGAGACTCGCATGAGGTAAACTAGCGACAACTTAGGACTCGCACTCGCTCGTTTTCACTCGCATTTATAATATTATACCTAATGTTCTCTTCCTCTTTAACAGCTCTTTAACCAAATATCAGCAATTCTTGCTGCTGGGACCGAGCTACAGCCACCGTGTGTTAAACTAAAGACTACCGGTCGCCGCACCTAAGAAACCTCCTTTGTGGTAAATCACCGTCTTTGCTTCCCTTGGCACGCGCATGACTCTTGTCCTAGATTAATTTAAACTAATGCCCCTTTCCGTTTTTTAGCTCCTCATTGCTCAACAGCCCCTGTAGTCTGTCTTGATTTCCACTGTGTCCTAACTGACGCCGTACCCAGCCGGGTACTTCCATTACGAAGTTCCTCCACCAGAGACTCGAGGCCAAGGTAATGGGGCACCGACGCCGAGTCTGTTAACCACTTGTCCTGCCCTTTCAAGCTCCCCAGCCGCTCACCATTTCTTTTCCTCCCCAGGCGCAATCATACCACCACGTAACTGGTCATACTACGAGTTACCATTCAAGACCCCTCGGTCTCTCCAAGTGAGTTCACATCCTTCACATCGTCTTCCACCCCTTCAATACGCCTACACCTCCTTCGTGACCGCTACCTGTGCGCCGCCACTCCACAGTCGACACACCGCGCTATCCGTATTCCTGTTAACTGTCTCAAGCACCCGCCTACTTGGCAGCACATCGCACTCCTCGAGGCATGTCGTTCTAAACCACCAGCACTTAGAACATGTACTTGATATGCCTGAGTCTGAGTCTACTTTCTATTGAATCATTTTTTCATGTTATTCAGACACTGGTTCATAGCACTTACATGAATGAAAGAATTCTTCTTTTCAGGTCCTTAGACTCTCACCACAGCTACTTTTGACACTTACGCAAATCCTTTGCATGATCCTGGTTACTGCTTAAGTATTGACTCACTTAAACCACGCAGCCGGTATATGATCCGCTCTACTTGCAACTGACTTTGACATGTTTTCGCCATCCTAATTGTTGGTCCTTATTGTTTTTTCCCCCCTTTTTTCCCCCTTGTCATGATTGTATTCCACAGGCATTAAATCAGGCAACTGCTTATTGTTTAGTCCTGAAGATGATCCCACTGTATTAGGAGCTAGGGATCGAAACGTCGACTTTCTAAACAGTACCGCAATGTACCCATTGTGTAAACTTTATTGTGGTTACTGTGGTTTTGAGCTTTTTGAAAATTGTATTATACTTTAAGCCACCATTTGCTCCAAAGTTTCTGCCTGATATACTTTTTCTACGCATTTCTCTACTTTCCCTCTTTCAAAACTCGACACAGGATTGTGCCCTTGCCTTATTCTTCTTCCTTGCTTTCAATTTGTTTAATTCTTGTGACATATATTCTAAATAAACGCTCCTTTGTCCGGCTGGACATTGGAAAACTATCCATAGTTCTCATTGCAGCCTATGTTGAAATGTTATTTTTATCTACCTTAAGCTAAGGACCTTTCTACCATATACGCTAGCATAATCTCTTTGTGTGTGAACTATGGGTCATCGCCGATACACAGTTCAGTAACCTGATTAGCTGCTTCCAAGAACTCACTCAGTTTTGGGGCAGTAATTAACATTTGTAAAATATTTGCAGCCGTAAATCCACCTTTAGGACACTTGGTCTTATCCCCACTATCATTCCCAGCCCACCTTATTATTCTGTCAGGGATGTAATATAACATACAAAACGTTGCTAATACCTAATAGCAGCATTCTCCAGAAAATTCTCTTGGCCTCATTTCAAGTTGCCTAGAGTGTTATCACATGAAGACAATTGTGAGTGGTATAGTATTTCCAAACATCAAATTACTAGGTCAACACCCAGTTATGCCACGACAGGAGAGAAGGAGAGGCTGCTTACAGAGGCACAAAACCATGGCAGAAGAAGCGCAGGGGCTGCAAACAGAGGCACATACTTTCACCTGCACAATCCTACAACAATATACTAGGGAAGACAATGCCAGACAAGAGCCACCATTGCTACATCCACCTCCTCCTCAAATTAGGTGGTAAATGGCAGTGATAAAACCCCCAGAATAAACTGTGCAAAATGACCCAGTAATTCTGGATCCGGCAGGGTATCTCCCATTCCATGAGGTTTATGTTGTGATTCACTCAAGGGGAAATGATATTAGTTAGTTATTGCCTGGTACCACCCCATGGAGTTAATGGGGAACGTATAATGTGGTCCTCCTAGTGGTTTTTACTAACCATGGTGAAGAAAAATATTATTTTTATTAAATGCATGGTGGTAGGTTTCTTCTGTCTCACTTTATCAAACAGCAGCAAATAAATTAGTTTACACTTTCAATCACCCCTGGAAAAAACAAATTCTATTGGAGCATTTCAAAACTTGGTAATTAACAGACAACAGAACCAATAGGAGTCTCCTCAGCTGCTCCTGTCCTTTTCTTGCGAATGCACAAGAACTGAAACAAGAAACAACCATGTAAGGCATCTCTCATAGAAACAGTAATTGGAATCACATTATAGTTATCAAGCTGAAATTGATAAACATATCGCTTGAAGGCACATTGGAATTACTGAAGAACTAAAACTGAGGTAAGGAAAACAATCTTACAAGTGGGTGGGTCCCATCAATCAATATTCAGCATATGCATAATATGTGCCTTTAATAAAGTGAAGACTGTCTTACACAATAGCTGAGACAATCTGCATTTTATGGGAGGTATAGTGACACATCGTATACTTGTTTAACCCGTTTAGTGCTGAGGAGCTTGCCACCTCTAAGTCAGAGAGTATTTTAAACAGCTTTAGGTTTTTATTTGAGTTTTATGTTTGCTCATACAAACTATGCATTTTTCAGCAAATGTAGGGATATGTATTGATGCATCCACTACATCAATACCTCATTACCCTAAATACGTAGCAAAATTCATGAACATTTCTTTTTTTTTACAATTTTTGTGAATATTTGTTTTCATTTCTCTAATGAACAAGCATAATTAATAGAACATTAACAAAGAAAATGCCCCCTGCATATCTAGGTGCCGATTACGATCCTGGAAAAACCGGGTACGAACCGTCGGTCGGAGCGTTTTCTCCGTCCGACTCGTACCCGGTTGTAAAACTTTACAAACATGGAAGTACGATTCGCACGGAAACACCATTTCCGTACGAATCGTAAAAAACACCGTCCGACGAAAATATACATACGAATGTGATCCAGGAATGCCCCGACGTGATGTCGGGACGCTGTCAGGCAGCGTTTCACGACCCAGGAAGTACGATTCGAACCGACAGCAGTCCGGGCGGCAATATTTTTACGGCACCCAAAAAGTGCCGGAAAAGCGAAGTACGCCGCAAAACGACCAGAATAGGGGGCCCGGTACGCGCCGTACCCCCCCCAGCCCCCGTGAGTATGCGCCGAACCCCCCAGCCCCCGTGAGTGTGCGCCGAACCCCCCGTGTATGTACACCCCTGTACGTGTCGAACCCCCCGTGTATGTACACCCCTGTACGTGTCGAACCCCCCGTGTATGTACACCCCTGTACATTCGAGTCGTACCCCCACCCGTGTATGTACACCCCTGTACGTGTCGAACCCCCGTGTATGTACACCCCTGTACGTTCGAGTCGTACCCCCACCCGTGTATGTACACCCCTGTACGTGTCGAACCCCCGTGTATGTACACTCCTGTACGTTCGAGTCGTACCCTCACCCGTGTATGTACACCCCTGTACGTGTCGAACCCCCGTGTATGTACACCCCTGTACGTTCGAGTCGTACCCCCACCCGTGTATGTACACCCCTGTACGTGTCGAACCCCCGTGTATGTACACCCCTGTACGTTCGAGTCGTACCCCCACCCGTGTATGTACACCCCTGTACATGTCGAACCCCCGTGTATGTACACCCCTGTACGTTCGAGTCATACCCCCACCCGTGTATGTACACCCCTGTACGTGTCGAACCCCCGTGTATGTACACCCCTGTACGTTCGAGTCGTACCCCCACCCGTGTATGTACACCCCTGTACGTGTCGAACCCCCGTGTATGTACACCCCTGTACGTTCGAGTCGTACCCCCACCCGTGTATGTACACCCCTGTACGTGTCAAACCCCCGTGTATGTACACCCCTGTACGTTCGAGTCGTACCCCCACCCGTGTATGTACGGTGCGTACCCCCAGCACGTACACCGTACATACACGGGTGGGGGTACGACTCGAACGTACAGGGGTGTACATACACGGGGGTTCGACACGTACAGGGGTGTACATACACGGGTGGGGATACGACTCGAACGTACAGGGGTGTACATACACGGGGGTTCGACACGTACAGGAGTGTACATACACGGGGGTTCGACACGTACAGGGGTATACATACACGGGTGGGGGTACGACTCGAACGTACAGGGGTGTACATACACGGGGGTTCGACATGTACAGGGGTGTACATACACGGGTGGGGGTACGACTCGAACGTACAGGGGTGTACATACACGGGGGTTCGACACGTACAGGGGTGTACATACACGGGTGGGGGTACGACTCGAACGTACAGGGGTGTACATACACGGGGGTTCGACACGTACAGGGGTGTACATACACGGGGGTTCGACACGTACAGGGGTGTGCATACACGGGGGTTCGACACGTACAGGGGTGTACATACACGGGTGGGGGTACGACTCGAATGTACAGGGGTGTACATACACGGGGTTCGACACGTACAGGGGTGTACATACACGGGGGTTCGACACGTACAGGGGTGTACATACACGGGTGGGGGTACGACTCGAACGTACAGGGGTGTACATACACGGGGGGTTCGGCGCGTACTCACGGGGGCTGGGGGGGTACGGCGCGTACTCACGGGGGCTGGGGGGGTACGGCACGTACTCACGGGGGCTGGGGGGGGTGGGTCAGCGCGTATGTGGGCACATGTCTCCATGGTTGCAATGGGAGTTCGGTGCGGACGGTGTTTTTACCATACGGTTGTGACATCGGACGCACGGGATGGATCGTACTTGCGCGGTCGGACTTCACTTTTCACGTTTGTACAGTAAACCGTCCGGGGAGGTGTCGGACACATTTTCCGACCCGAGGACGTGTGGGGAATTATTCCCAATGCGACTCGTATGGAGTTTTTCACATGCGAATCGTAATTGGCAGTTTGTACGGCACTTGTACGATTCGTACGGTAAAAAGACCGGATACGAGTCGTACGGGGAATTTTTTTACAAGATCGTAATCGGCACCCTAGTGTCTGAAAATGCTACATACATGAGGGTTTTCCTAGTATGTGGTTTGCACAATTATTTAATGTTAGTACAGATGACTGAATAGTGGTAGAATCACTGTTTATGGTGCAATTTTTGATGAGAGATATCAAGAACAGGACCATATCAAAAGTACTTTAGTCAAAAAAAATGGTACCCCACATGTGTGTATTTGCCCCCTTGCAGCGCAGACAAAAAGATCAAAACTTTGACCATGTGAAGGGCACATTGAAATTAAATTAATGTCACACGGTTACAGTTGTGGCATGTGCCGCTTCATTGCAACATGCCCACCAGACATATAAGGTAGTGTTTTATCTGTAAATGTGGGGGAGTGCTGAATGTTGAGACCTTTAGTGCTCTGCACGAATTCTGGAAATTTCTTTTCACAGAAAATGTGAGGAAACTCTTTTTCTAACCAAAGTTTGATGTTTACAGGGCATTCTAGGTACAAAGACACAGGACATCCATGCAAGTCCCAACAACCATGACTCCCCTTATATGTATTTCTCAGAAATGTTTGATGTTGGTTGGCCTCCCTGGGTTCTAGTTGGCCCTGGTAGCACATATTCTATCATCTATTGATTTTCTCAATATTTTTGGCGTTCTATTGTCCACAAAAACTCTTTTTTTAAACTACCTCAAAGTTGTCTAGCATTGTGGGCATTACAGAATGTGTGAGGATACAAATTATACCCTCTGCTTGTCCTTTGGTACATTTTACAAATGTGTAACTTTTGTACACCACAAGTTTATTAATTACATTTTTCACTATGAAGTGATGCACAGTTGGTACACAGTAAAAAACATTGCCAACCATGACTTCATTTTTGGCTCTGGGTAGTGTGGATTCTTTTGTGTTATAATTCTTTATTAGCAATAGTAAAATAACATCATAGGAACATCGGCTTTGACCACACCAATACAATGGTCATATGAAATATTACAACAAAGAAACAATTGTGAGGTGCATGCCTCTTGAAGATTGAAGAAAGTATTTAGAAAGAAGATAATAGGACAGAAAAAAGGGACAGGAGGAAAGGAAAAAAGGGGGGTGGGGGGAAATGTCTATTTCCGTTTAGCAATTGTTAAGTATGCTGTATTGAAATGTGAACGAGGGAGGGGGGTGAGGCGAGGGATTGACGTATCGGCGATAACATAGTATAGGTGGCCATGTCTAGACTGATCACGCTGGGACTGTATCGGTTTCTAGGCGGAGAGGGGCGGGACAATACATGGAACGCATAAGTCCATAGGGAGGTGTGGTAAGGTGATGTAAGAAAAGGAAATGCCTTTGGCGCGTGTCAACTACAATATGAGGTGTGAGAAGAGTGGGTGCTCTGGTTTAAAGTTACATTGACCACATCAAGGGCATTATAGGAGCACAGGAAGGTGAGGGTGTGAAACTACATCAGTTTATGACAAGACATATCATAATGTCTGGGTGTGACTCAACTAATATTAGCATGTGGAGCCACGATGCCAGGAAATCAGGGATGGGGAGCGGAGGGGAGGGAAAATATTGGGAGTATAGGGAGGAGGAAAGGAAGGGGAAATATCATGTTTTACGGGGGTGGAGTTGTCATAGGGATTGGGAAAGGCAAGAGGGGTGAAAGAGATAGAAGAGTGAAAGGAGGGTAAGAGGCAGGTAGGTTGGTGATTGGGGGAGGGGATGGGGCTCATGCACGGGGAAGGAGTAGAATAAAGTATAGTAAGTCGCAGTGACGACTTAATGTTGTCATGTTGGTGTCCGAAGTGGACTTTCTGTCGTTGTGCATCACTCACTGTTGCTCTCTGTACGTAGGAAAGGTGCCCACACTAGAAGGAACAGATCAGATTGGTCCTGAAGATTGTAAATAACTCGTTCGTATGAGGCCGTGTGGATCATGGCTATTAACCAAGCCTCCTGAGAAGGAGGAGTCAGGGATCTCCACTGACGCAGAATACACCGCTTAGCTGTGGCAAGAGCTTTATGATAGAGTCGGCGTTGTGGCTTTGCAACTCTGGGGAGTGCCATAGGTCATGCAGAAAGATAGCAGCGGAAGTAAGCGGTAGGCACAAGGGTATAGTGGTGCTCAAGGTTTTGCTCACGTAGGCCCAAAAGGGTTGTACCGAGGGACACTCACATATGATGTGGGTTGTATCACAAGCTGTATTTGCGCATCTCCAGCAGTTTGCATGCGAAAGAAGGCCTGCTTTATGCAACTTCATCGGTGACCAGTGCCACTCGTGTAGGATTTTAAACAGACAAGATTTCAGTCTTGCTTCTCTGGCACCCCTGTCCAAGTCGTCTAAAAGTTCTGCCCACTCCTCCCATCCATAAGAGACCGAGAGCCGGGCTTGACATCTGGTGCAAAGAGTTTGTAACGGGTTGTGAGAAGAGATGAGAGGTGAGTACACCACAGAGGCCAGACGTAACTCCTTTGTGCAAACCCCACGTTTGGAGGTATGATAATACCGGTGACATTGAAAGTGACCAAGGACGCTATCCCAGAAATATCTGTAGACAGCGACATAGCTGCATGTGTTTACGGGACTGTGACGTGGGAAGACTAAATTTCTCCTGGAGTTGTGCAAATGTCTTAAGGTCCCCATTGTGGAGGAGCTGATCCAGAGTATGGATACCGGCCGTCTCCCATAGTGGCCATGACAGTGACTGTCTGTTGATGAGTATGCCAGCATTTCCCCAAATAGGGGCTTTCTCGTGTAATTGTGGGTGTGAGCCCATCAGCCGATGCGCACGTTGCCAAGCCTTGTGCATAGCTAATAATACCGGGTTTGAGGGGTCTTGATGGCTAGCCACCTGACCATATAGAGCAGAGAGACCTAACCCTGAAGATAGTAGGTGTCTCTCTATTTGCACCCATTGCGATATATCAGGGGTATCTAGCACCATGAGCGCCATTTGAGAGAGCTGTAGCGCAAGTGCAAAGTGATCTATTGATGGGAGGCTTAGTCCCCTGCAAGAACGACGAGCCTTAGGTTTTAAAGCACCCAGACGATGCCCTAAGGAGTCCCAGAGAAAGAATTTTATTTTGGAGTCAATTAAACGCAGTGTGGCCAGAGGTACCTGTAAGGGAAGCATGCCCAAAGTTTAAATGAAACGTGGGAGTGTGACCATACGTACGGCTTCAACCCTACCCCACATGGAGACCCCCAACGCCTTCCACTTGCCAAAGTCATGCTGTAATTGGGTGAGCAGGGGGCCTATATTATCCGTTATCATCGCCTCCATTTCTTTATTAACTAAAGTATTTGAGGCAGATGGTTGCCAGTGGAAGGGGAATCCATGTATGGCCGCCTTTGTGGTTCTGTCCGAGATGGGGAAGGCTTCACTTTTGTCCCAATTTATTTTGTAACCCGAGAAGGATGAAAAGTCATTTACTATTTGAAGCAGAGATGGTAGGGAACTAGGTAGGTCCGTGAGGGTAAGTAGGATATCATCCGCATATAGATAGAGTTTGGTTCCCCCACCGGGAGACGTACGCCCATGACTTTGGTCAATTGTCGTATGGTAACTGCCAGGGGTTCCATAGCCAGGAGGAAAAGGAATGGGGAGAGGGGGCAACCCTGGCGCGTCCCCCGACGGATAGGAAACGGGTCAGAAATGAAACTCCACAATTTACCTGGGCGGTGGGGTTGTCGTATTACATTCGTACTTTGGAGATGAATTGATCCTCCTAACCGAATCGCGCCATTACTTTAAAAAGATAGTCCCATTCAATGCGATCAAATGATTTCTCTGCATCAAGTGACAATGCCAGTGTATCGGAATGAAGGTTTTTAGCGGACCATAGAGTATGTGCCTTGGTTCGCATATCATTTCTGGAGAGCGGCCAGAAAAAAAATCCTACTTGTGTGTGGTGGACCAGGGAGGGGAGGACTTTGCAGTGGCGGGTGTCCAAAATACTGGCCAAAGTTTTGATATCACAGTTTAGCAGTGATATGGGGTGGTAACTACCGCATAATGTGGGGTCTTTGCCAGGCTTAGGTAAAACAGCAATCACTGCTTTATTGGAGAGGGGACCCAAAGAGGATTTGAGCTCTGCTTCGAAGAATGCCGCCTGGAGAGTGTCGACTACCCTATTCCCAACCCATCTATAAAATTCTGCCGGAATCCCGTCCTCACCGGGGGCCTTGTGACAGGGGAGGTTCGCTATCGCTTGCACTATTTCTTCCTTGCTGACCTCTCCCTCAAGCAGTTCTCTACCCTTGTCCGATAAACAGGGGAGAGTTACTTCTGAAAGGATAGGGTAGGGTGGATTCTTAACAAACTATGAACAGTGTACATCTCTGTGTATAGTGGATATAATGGAATATTATTTTAGTGACTTAGCTATCTGTGCAAAAAGTCACAGATGAAAATCTTTGTACCCATCTCTCTATTTTCCCCGCTCATTTCACTATAAATTTAATTCAATAATTGGTTTCTTTGGGGATTTCTTTAGCAAACTACACAAATAATCATTTACTGACTTCTAAATGTTCTTTACCTTTTAGCAATGTATAGCTTTATGGGATGTCTCCATGGGCTTCACATGCCTTTCTGCCACAAATTGCAAGCAGATATTAGGCACAACAGTAAATGTCTATTGTCTTAGGCTAGCCTGTTCTAAAAGGTCTGCACCTTCTCACTGTTCCTCCATCCAGCATTGGAGGGACTCTTTGAGTCCTGACTAAACAGGGAAGGAAGACTGGAAAGTCCTTCAGCTGGAGAACATACACAGATGCGTTTCTGCAGAACAATATTTGAAATACTCCTTCCCCCTATTCAGAATCTTACCAATAACTCTTTTAAAGGCCAGGAGTCAGATGAATGAACTAATTGCAACTGAGCCAATGTGGAGGGTACAACCCTATTTTCTGAATCTTATGTAACTTCCTGATGATTTTCCAATCCTTCTTACCCAGAATTCCTACCTGCCGAAGGATATGGAAAAAGTAGTTCATTCTGTTGTGATAGATGGCTCAGTATTGATGATGGCAATAGATTTCCACAGCAACTTTGGGTTCTCGTCCTTCATAACCATCAACCACTTGATGGCTTGTGATCTGTCTGGATCACAAATTAGGTGCCAGACAAATAAGGCTGGAAAATCCTGAGGGCCCATACTATCACAATGCATTTCTTTTCAATAGCACCCCCATTTGTCTTTCCTAGGGAGCGGTCTGTGACACATAAGTAGCACTGAATGCTCTCTGCCCCGTCATTGATTTGAGCAAGGACTCCTCCCACGCCCTTGTCTGAAGGATATTAGTTTACAATGGAGGTCTGCCCATAACCGGGTACCTTCAGCACAGGCTCCTTCATAGTGCATCTTTCAGGGTCACTAAGGACTTCTAACATTCTGCAGTCCAGATAACATTACTGGGCTGTTTATTGGATGGCAGGGCTGTTAAGAGTGCAACTATGATCCTACAGTAGCCACAAGGTTCCTTTAGCACTCAGTAAGTCCAAATAAGACCCTCACTTTTGTGGAGGTCTCACACTCTAACACAGACTGGATCTTGGCATTCACTGAGCAAATCTTTCTATTGCTGATCTGATGCCCAAGGCAGACTACAGAAGGCTATCCCACATGGTGCTTGGTTGCGCTAAAGTTTGGTTTCACCTGATGTATTCTGACAGGCACCTGTTCATGGTGTCTTATGTGGTCTTCTAATGATTGTTAATGATAACAGTGTCATCCAGGTAGGATACTTAGAACTTTTCAAGATCTAACAGAACAAAGCTCGCAAGGCACCTAAAAGGGGAAGAAGAAGTTTTGAGCCCCAAAAGGCTTGACCTTGAACTAATACAGGCATTCCATATCAAGAACAAGGTCCTCACTTTGTCACTAAGTAGCAATGCAGTCTGCCAATAACCATTGGTCAAATCAAAAATGCTAGATAAGCAGGTAGTGCCCAGCCTATCCACCAGATCATCTGCTCAGGGAATCGGATGTACATCTGTCTTGGTCACACCATTAAGAGCCGAGTAGTCCACACAAAACTGTAGGACTGTAGGACTATCACCCCTTTCTTAGGAACTTTAAAAAGGTGAATTATTAATTGAGGTGGTTGGAAGTCTACCACTAGTAATAAAGTCATTAACCTTTTAGGTCCAATCAAAGATTTCAGTGGTTTAAACCTGAGCTCAACCCCTTGTAGCTAGGGTGCACACCAAACAGGTTTAACTTAAAGAGAATGTACAACACATTTAGAAGTACCAAAACAGTTAATAAATTAGAGGGGGGAAAAAAGTCCCTCTCCAATTTATACAAATTAGAGAAAAATTAAATAAGACACATGACACCAAAATGATAAAACTCTAATAAAGGTAAACGGACATGAGTTTTTAAAGATTTGCCCACCTACCCACATCATCGGACACCTTCTGGACCCTATTTTCACCAACTTCTGCAAATTCTGAGTGGACGAGCTCATACCATTTCCCTGGACAGACCATGCCCTTGTCAAGTTTAGCAACCCCATTCTGGTCCAATGCACACACATCACTACCCATAACAGCCCGCTGAAACTGGAACATCATAACTGCAAGGACAGGAACACCAACCTCAAAACCCACTGAGCCGAACACAGCGATAGCTTCCCCAAAGCCATCAAGAAATTCCACAATTAGATAACTTCCCGCACCATCTCCTTAGCCCCCTTAGAGCAACAAAACAACAAGAATTAGACCTCATGTCAGTTGGTACATGGAGTAACTCAGACTGATGGAACGCCACTGCAAAATAACTGGAGCGCAAATGGAGAATGCAGATAGAATTAAATCCGCCCAAAGATGGTACCACCAAATGATCTGAATCACCAAACTTGCCACTCTGGTGAATGATATTAATTATTAATGCCAGCACCAACAAAAGCAAAGAAATCTTCGCAACTGTGAAACATTTCACATCACCATAGGCCCCCTCTAACACGATCACTCCCTCACAGTAGTTATGCAACAATCTTTCACAGTTCTTCAGCAATAAATTCATTTGCAGCAATTTCAGCCCACATCCAGACATGAAAGACCTCATCAAATTTCTCCTGATCTTATCCAAAGAACCAGTGCTAACCCCATGGCCTTTCATCATCCCAGAAGAAACCTCCACCACCATGAAGTTCATACATTCAGGGACCCCATTTGTCCACTTCACTCACCACACTTACTCCAGAGCACTGCAACCCATCAGCGTCATGCTCACATCCATTCTGAATGCCTCGACCTCTTCCACCATCCTTCCAGATGCTTGGAAACCCAACTATCTTCCCTTTGCTGAAGAAATCCTCTACGGCCCCTTCAATGCTCCCCAACTTAATGAATATTTCAACAACCAACAACTCTTTGCCACCACTCAGCCTGGTTTCAGACCCAATCACTGCACGGAAACTGCCCTCATCACTGTCATGGATGACAATGGCATCACTCTGGACAGAGGAGACATGGTCCTCGTGGATCTCTCTCCAGTATTTGACACAGTCTCCACCCCACCCTCATCTCATCCAACAATTTCATGGTATTGGAATCCAAGGACATGCATTCTGTTGGATTTGCTCCTTCCTGACTGGAAGGATCCAGCCAGTGAGCCTGAAACCATACACTTCGGGTGCCCATGACCTAATCTGCACAGTCCCTCAAGGATCTTCCATGAGCATGATATGATCCCTCTAGCCAGCATCATTCGTTCTCACAATATCAACATCCACTCCAAAGCTGACAACACACAACTCATTCTCTCCCTTACAGACAAGATGCCCAGTACTCGGATTAGGTACAATGCCTGCATTATTGAAATTGCCCACTAATGAAGGGCATATTTATATAGGTTTTGCGCTGCCCTTGGGCCATGCAAAGGAGCTTAAGGGCGACACAAAACCTAAGTAGAATTTAACAAGCCACACAAGGCCACTTTGCATGACCCTAAGTGGCTTGATAAATCCAAATAGTAAATTGCTGCATTGCATTATTCTGTCCTGGGAAGATTTTCCATGGGAGGAAAGTGGGTGTTCTCACGCATCCACCCATGGATTCGGAAGCATTTCCATATTTACCATATTTACCAATTCTGGTAGACCTGGGAATGCATCAGAATGCTACGCCTTCCTAGGAGAGGCGTAATGAGGAAAAATATCAGTGTTTCTCCTCATTACTTGCTGTTTGCATTCTGTATCACACATAGAAAAAGGAAAATGCCTCTGGGGATTGTTTTTATGTAGGAAGGTGACCCTTCCTGCACAACAATAACCTGCTTACAATGCAGACACCTGCATTGGCAATAGGCAGCATATGGTGCGACAGCACTGGGAAAACACATGAATCCACCATATTATGTTAAATACGGCACATTACACCCCTTTCCCTGTCTCACAGCACAGCAAGGTGGCTTGATAAATATGCCACCAACTGCCTAATGCTGAGCACCAACAAAATTATGATCTCTGGAACAGCACATAATCATGGGACTCCAGCTGGTACCCAACACAGCTAGGACCGATACCCACCCCCACAGTCCACAGCAAGAACCTCAGGACCATTGATAGCATACTCAACATGACCTCCAAGTCAATGCTGTCACCAGCTCATGCTTCCCTAGCCTGAAGATGCTGAGGAAGATTTTCAAATGTCTCAAAACTAGCTCCCGAATACAGTCCCATATGCCCTCATCACAAGCAAGCTGCACTACGGAACACCATTTATGTTGTGATCAACAAAAGAATCACCAGAAGGCTGCAGACAATTCAAAATGAGGCGGCCATATTCACTCTCAACCTCCTATGCCACACTCACATCACACCACAATTGACGGAGCTCCACTGGATCTCCATTCACAATCAAGCATGAAACAATCTGCTGTTATACCTAAGAAGTTCCTCCTCACTTTTTGAAGATGAAGACCAGGCTTTTCGAGTAGTCTCACTAGGTCTTAGATGTTCCTAGACTCACACCTGCTCAGCACCAGGATAACATCCCAGGTGATAGTGCGCTCTACAAATTCGCATTACATAACATAAAAAGTGAAAGCGCTGAGGAAAGTTAAAGCACCAAGTTTATGATTGCAGTTGACCAGGACCTTGGCATATTTTCAAGGCAGCCAGAGATGAAGCACAGTTCAGATATACTAAGTAGGTTCAGACACACCAAGTAGGTTTGGCCTAATAGAAGATTTACCCTTGGGACTTAGTCTCTGAAATAAGGTTACAGGCTGCATCTGAGAAATAGTTGCAAGAAAAAGGAGAGAAGAGGTCCTGCTGAAGAAGTTGGTTTGGGCGGGAAAAGATTCAAGCTGGAACACAGTGATTTTGTACCCAAAGAAAATGTCTTGTCTGCTGGATACTTTTTGTGCCTTCACCCGGTCAATATTTCTACGTTTGGAATAAGGGGGCGATTTATATGTTGGCTGTGTGTATATTTGTCCGCTACCTATGCTACCTTTCTCTAGTCTTTACAACTCTGGAGTTATCACAGTCTCCTCCTGAGACTGACATGCTGCCTGTCATGTGGCAAACACAGCTGACATTGTCCAATCCAATCCATGTATACTTCTGGTCCTGGAACTAACCCTGGCACAAGGGTTAGTACCAAGCCATCTCACACCCTGGTTCTCTCTGACATCAACCCATACCATCTTGTCATTGACCTCTACTGCATCTCTGGCAAGCAGGTACTCCATGATTTCTCCACTGTCCAGATGTTCTTTGACACTGGCACCAGTGAAAATGTATTCAGGTTTGAGATATGTCCTTTCGACCATAGTTTTGTAAGCAAATATCCCTCACAACAGGAATCCTCCTCCCATTTACATCTGCCTCCATTTTTGGTGAATAAGCTTGAGAGCAGCTGGCACCCTCTCTCATATTTGTATGACTTTTATGTAGTGTTCTATGGTTTTCTTCCAAAGATAATATGGTACCTATCAGGGGGGTTGCTTAGCAGGCCAATCTGTCTTGTAATGCCCTTTCCTCTGATATTGGCAGAAATGTTTCTCCATGTTTACCTTAGAAACATGCTTTTCAAGGTCCTTGATAACTTTGTAATATAGCCACTTGTCAGACAACAATGAAACGTTACATGGATACTTTTTCAGGTTATATTAGACTAGTATTGTGTAAGTAGTGTAGAGTACTCTTCACTGAGTAGCTTGGTCACCATCGCATGAACGTACAGAGCTTCCATCCCTCTCACTCACTCTCTCCAATCAATAATTACGCAACACATCATGAATCCAGACCTCAAACAAAATACCATCCAATCTGTTGTTCTCCCGAAATATGTGAAGAAACTGTGCTGGATTAAGCCAGAATTGTCTGATCAGAGCTTTTTTCGTGCACTCAAGCATTCTCCCAATTACAGCCATTGTTTCCATAGGCAAGGAACTTTTCTTTGAAGACTTTGCTCTATTTCTATGATTTACAGGTGATCTCAAAACTCACAAACTAATCCAAAATAGCTGATCCTGACATAGATATGCACAAGCTCTTTTGGAACTTTGGCAGGATGTTTCTCAGATTTGGAGGGTGGATTGCCTTACCCAGAATCAGCCTTCTCTGCTGCAAATTTTGGCATTTCCTTTTCAATCTATCAACTCTTTCTCCAATTCTCATTCTGCTTTTCGTGCCTTTCATTTTTTTTGCCTTTTCCTTTCCTTTCTTTCCTTTCTTTTCTGCCTTTTCCTTTTCTTTTTCCTCTCCTCCCATGTCTAGTTCTCCTGTCTCTCACTCCTCCACATCTCTTGTTCCTGGTGTGCCAGTCTTATTTTTTCTCTTCCAAACTCTTTGGCCTTCTCCTTTACCACACCATTAGCTTTCTGAAGAGCCAGCTGAAGTGCTAGGGTCTCTGCTAGATGTGTCCCATCAAATGGAATGATCCCTGGAGTCGGTAACAATGTATCTCTTGAAATCGGGCTTAGAATTTTCATGGAGAAAACTCCAAAAACGTATCTTGGTGACACACTCGGTGAGTGAGTGCCTGGGGATAACCAAAGATAATCTAACATTCCATCCCTAAATGGGTAAGACAGCCCAACACCCCTGGGTTCATAACATTGTACCCAACCTGTCACAGTGCCCATCAAACGTATATTCCCTTCACCCACTTAGCAAAACCTATAAGGGTTTACCTATCCTCATTCCTGGGAGTCCTCCAACCTCTCTGAAAACCCAGGTTCCATAACTATTCTAATGACAGGATGTCAAAATGTGTTCTCAGTAACCTCGCCATTTCTATGTGCAGGTAATTGTATGTTCAAGTTGAACCTGCTGTGCTCATCACAGTTGGGACTAAAGTCTAGAGGTTCAGCACTAATTACTGCCAATTCTCTGAACTTGTTTCAAGGCCACAGGGTAAGCAGGTGTTACTGTGCCACAACCCTGGGTGTTGGGGCTTTTTACCACTGGTGTCCCAGGGGCTGTTGCCATATTGGCACTGCATACTGACTACCAAGAATACCCTTTACATGCTTGACTCTCAAGGTAGTGAGGGTGAACAGTTCATGGCTTTTCATGGAGGTACAATGGAGTAATGACTCAAAACTCAAACAGTCAAACAAGTCCAAAACGTACTGTCCAAACCAGTATATTTTTTATAAGAACAGAAGTATTTAACTTACAAATCAAAACATAATACTATAATACTACACATAGGAAATTTTAATCAGCTACAAGGTTCTAAGACAGGTGCTTCAGGGTTCTAAACACAGAAATATTCAGGTGTATATTGGCACAAGGGCAAACTCACTGGAATGTGGTGGAAATAGCTTCCCTGTTTCTGTGACCCATATGCCAATCTTTATATGTCTCACTACTAAGGTTCTTCGGGCTGATTCAGTCCCACTAGGTTAAAGAACCCCTTGGAGTTTTAGCAGGGGGAAACACAGTCAATGTTCAAGTTGTGATGGCTCAAGTTACTTGGTGGGTCACACATTTGAAACACATAAGAGCACATCACCTGGTAAACAGAGCATGGGTGAGAAGTACTGACCGCTGCTCCAATAGTGTGGGCTGGTGACTCTGCCTCTGATCACTCTCAGATTTGGTGATTGTGTACGGTGGATCCGGGCAGGAGCAGCACAGGCTTGGCAGCATCCCAAGGTCATTCAATGACAGGATTACTTCCACTGAGTTTGACTGGTTCTTCAATTGAAGGACTCCACATCAAAGCAGTGCCAGTACCAGTCCTCCAGCTTCTGGAAGGTGACAGGCAGTTATGGTTCACTGGCTGACATTTACTTGGGTCATAGGATGACCTGGCTCACTGAACCTGTTACAGAAACTCATTCAGAAGCCATGAGACACTCTCCAGACTTTGATATGCACCTCTTACACCCACCAAATCAGTCGCATTCTTCTGGGCTGTTACAAACTCTGGACACAGCGGCTAGGCTTTGCCTTGTACAGTCTCTTTTTGCAGCACCGGGCACTGATTTCACTCTCTTAGCAGGCCAGGTCGTAGGCAGACTCAAGAGCTCTCCAGTAAAATGTGTAGACCTCTGTTGATGGTAATTCACCCATGGGAAACTGCCTATCAAAGATGCCAGTCCAAAACGTCAGCAGTTCGTTGAGTACTCAGCGGTGCACTCCCTCCCTTGATCAGTGTAGACCTTGAAATTGAAACCAAAAGAGATAGTTTGAAACCCAATTTTATACACTTTTTTCAGACAGGAGATGTTGGTCTCATTATCAATGTCCAGTAACCAGATTGGGTGACTTGTTTTTTTATAATAATTGTTTCCTTCTACAGAACAAATAATTTTTTTGTCAAAGGTGATGGGTGTCTCAGCAGGTCCCAAATGATGGCTATCACAGCAGGTAGCAAGATGCTAGCTCCAACTAAAGCACCCAAATCATGAGCACTGTCAAGTGATAACACGATACTTCAAGCTGTCTTCAGACGCTTGAACTACCACTCAGCGGAGAGACAATGGGGGAAGGTTGCCTATAAGATTAACTCTCCTTAACAAACGAATCTGCTGACGTGCCTCCCCTCACCACTGTCAACCCAGATGGCATTGTTCAGGAGGAGATATCATCAGACCTTTGCTAATAGGTCCCAATTCAATAAATAAAAGGCAGTTCTGAATGTATCCTCTCACAGTTCACTGCCTGAGGGTACATTCTCTAGCTGAGGAATGCAACACTAGATGCCCATTGTCTGGTTTGGCTGTATCTCAACCTTCATCTTGTGCTATGTTTTAACAGGTGTATCCGAAATGGGTCAAGATGGTCTCTTTAGATACACACTCACAAACAATATGAAGTCCTGCTATCAGTCACCAATCATATAATACACACAGAACGCACTCACAGGGAGTCCGCAGAGTCTGGACATTACATTAAAGTAGAACTTTACATTTGTTGGGCCGGTAGTTACTAGGCGTATCCCTGAACCTAGAAAAGCTCTGCTCAGTTCTATGAATCAGAAAACTGGCACCCTGCCATGATCACTTGATTTATAAGACCCAGAACATGTGCAGTAGTTCCACATTGAATAGAAAGTACGGTTGTTGCATGTTGGGATGAATATGTCCCTTTCATGGTAAACTGGTGTTTTCCCACTCTTTGAGTGGCCAACAGGGTGTTTCTGGTATCCTGACTTTTTGATCTTTGGCACTTGTGTTGTGCTACTCTAGCTAGGGGTGTGTAAAATGTGTGTAATTATGAAACTGTTTGTGAAATTATGTATAATTATGCAAAATGCAAATTTTTCATTTAGAGTTATTATTTAGCACGAAATGTGTCCATGCATCAATTGTTGATGAGGGCTCATTTCATGTTAAAAAATTGTGCAAAAATACAACTGTCGCAAACAGCCATTCACATTTTGGTTGTTTCCATTTTTGCTGCGCTATATTTTTACAGTGATCGGCAGCATCATTAGATGACTGGTGTAGCTGTGTATTTTATGTAAGTAGAATGATGTAAAATTCCCAAAATTATTCGAATTACACCATACAATTAAAATTTCACCTGTGCCAAAATCAAGCAATTCCTAGACCTGTCCCTGACTACATGTAGAACCTAGACTTGTCCTAGAGGGGTTCTCCAATGGTGCACTCATTTACTGACAATAAACTGTTGTTCCTCTCATGGGTTTAGCATGACGAATGGTAGAGGCAACTTACTGTGTTTTGCTGTTTTATAGTGTTGCCAGACATTTTTATCTGAGTCAATGAAGTAAAGGCTTACTTGCCCACTCATGTAAAGTTTACTTCTACACACTTTCCTAGTCCTTAGTGCTAACATCTTGAGTGCATGTTATGTGTGGTGACATGCGGCCTGAGTGGTGAATGCAGAATGTGTGAGTGAGCCAGAGTAAAGATCTATTTTTGATACTCTTGAATTGGCCTTGCCCAAGATGGAGGTGAGACTGTTCTCTCAGGTAGCGGATGAGCATTGGCAACAGTGTTATAGTTGCAGATAGGAAACTTTCTATGAGGTCTTTTGTTATCAAGGAGTTGCTGATCAGTCTTCTTGAACACTGGCATATGGTGGATGGTTGGGGTGAGTGATGGGACTGCAGACTGTTTTGGAAGTTGAGGAAACTTCTAGAGGAGGCTTGTCCTTTTGCATTTCTATAATTTCTCCTTCGGTTGGGCTGATGAGCCAGGTGCAGAATCCTCACATTTGTGTGTCTCTGTTGTGAATGCTCCAGGATGGAGATGAGACTGCTGTGAGGAGCATCACTCTAAACAAAGACTGTATCTGGAGAACTCCTTGGGAAGGATGCTTGACAGAGGAATCAATCTAAAGCAGTTCTACAGTTCCAGACAGTGGATCTGCATCCCCTGTCTGCCAATTGTATATAAGGGGGACCTCAGTTACCCAATAGTTCCCATATCAAGTCCTCCATGGTCAAGGAGAATTGCCCGGAGTGTTCAGAGGGCTGTTGTGCAACCGAGGCTGGTGTCTGCCTGAAAGGTGAAAGGACATCATCTGAAGTCTGTACCTCTTGCTGGCTTGCTGGCTAGAAGAGCTGTTTACTTGTACTGAAGTCCATAGAACCCTGCCTGCCTTCTGTGAGAAGGAATGTATTTTCCTACACATCAGGAGGAGAAACTGTCTAGGAAGGTGTGAGATGCAGATTATTCCAGGTGGGTGTGGGCACCCAGAAGAGATGACTGAAGAGTGATCCTGGAGGATTCAGTCATCAGAGGTCTCCACCCTGACTTTATCTACACTTCAAGGGGGCAACCATGACTCCGCTACAGGGTAATTGCTAAGATCTGAAAATGGCTGTAATTGCGTACTGTGATCAGCCCCTGATGGGCTGGGACTGCTGAAGATGAGATCAGCCCATGCTGGGCTACACCTGCTGAAGATGGGATGAGCTCATGTAGGGCTAGAAAACGCTTATGTTGTGATCAGCTAATATGGGGATGTATCTACCAAAGTTGTGATTGGTTTGTGTGAGGCCGCAACTGCCAATGTTGGCACCAGCCCATGTATGTTGGCATCAACCAAAATCTTAATCAGCTTACAAGGGGTCTGCATCTGCCAAGTGTCGCCAGGTGCTGTTGTGGCTTCATTGTGGACCCCCTGGTCCCACCAAGACCCAGAGGCTCAGGAAACTCTCTGTCAGTCAGATGGGATGGCACTGCATCAGGACTTCTACCTTCGTTGATCCAGAAGACTCACAGAGGGTACACCGCCGAACATAGCCCAGTGTCGGAATTGCCAGCACACAGCCAATTATTAAAGTGCCCAGGCATTCCCCAAGGTACAAGGCAGGCCAAGGCCAACCTGAAAGACTGAATCCACCTGTGAGCATGTGAAAGACAAAGCACACATACTGTTTTGTGGGTGATTTAAACTGTACCTGTTCAAGTTACTCCTGTTATCCCCTATGTTTAGGGGGGACCCCTCAGACCAGGGTAGAGAACCTAGGGTGGTGGGGACAGTGGGAGTGAGCGAGACACAGCACCTGCCAAGATCTCACACAGAGGCCCTAAATTGTTTAATGCGCTAGTAGTTTGTAGTGTCGACTACCACTGTGTAATAAAGTAATTTTTTCTAAAATGACAAACTCTGGGATGGACATTTACTTTATTGAGTTGTTAATTGACTGTTGAACTCTGATCTCAAGCACCCCACCCTTCCTGAGAAGTCTGTGACTGCTCACCCTTGCTATCCTGAGAGTCAAGTCCAGAAAAGGTGTACATAGCCCAGATGGCCGAGACCCCGTGGGACGGACACCAGGACATCAAAGGCAAACAACCACAACCCCCACAGATGAAGCCCAGCAGCATAGCATTCCATGTGCTCTCTCCACTCCCTGAATGGGGACTGACAGTGCACCCCTACCAGACAACAGAGCTAGGCTCTGAACCTCAGAACAATGGTGAAAATAATAGGCCCTTGGGTGCATGCATGATTTGCCATGAGTGCCCAAAACAATATCAGAATACCAGATAACCAAGAGATGGGATCACTAGGGGAAGAGATCCAAACGTATAATAAATGCCATGCAGGGAACATTCATGTTTCAACACAAACCCAACCAAAGCTCTCCTGCCATCCTTGAATACCGAATAAATGCTCTCCTACCATCCCTCAATACAGAAGAAATGGAGAAGCAGACTTGTCTCTTTGCAAAGTAGCAAAGAAATAGGCTGAGCTTTTAGGAGGATGTGAAGACTGTGGGGAGTTAGTAGTGTGTGTGGTCCAGAAAGTGTTACCCTTTCATTACCACTCATTGTTCATGTGAATTTATGATTTTATGGTGAGTAATGGCTATTTTATAAAGTGTTTGGCTGGTATTTAAATTAGTTTTTTTTTAAAAAAACGCATAATAAGGGTGTAAACGTGGTTGAATAGAATCCTCTTTACATCATACAATACTTCTCCTGTACACCTTTTGTCAGCAGAAACGTGCCTATGTCCATTGCCTTTCCCACTAGCTGTAAACGTCTTTGTTTACATTCCAGAAATACTGTACAGTGCAGTTCCTCCATCCACTGCAAAAAAAAATCAATAAATGATATTCATTTGTGATAAGTGCCGCAGTCCATCCTGTTGCAGCATGCAGGCGGGAGGTCTTCGCCTATTAAAAGTTGTTAAGAGGGTTAATGAATCGGCTAATAGGTGTTATTAGGTGGCTGGTCACAGTTTAATAGGACGAGCATGTGTTTTACAAGGCAAAGGATGAAGGTGAAATAATGATTGCACTGTTGAGGAGGATGCTGCACGCTTCTGCCTCATCTGGAGGGGGCGCACCTCATTCCAAATGCCATCTAAAGTTTTTCTCTTGCCCTGTAGGGTAGGCGAATTATTAAAATGGTACGTTTGTGCCACACTTTCTGGTTCTTCACTCTATTAGCCAAGCCTTTCAGTCAAAGTCATGACACGCGAGAGCCTGGTAAAGTGGCAGGCTGTTCAAAAATACACTACCGCTCTGTCAAGCCACACAAGGGAACTATCAAGTGAGCAGTGGCGGCGTGTGTGTGTGTGTGCAGGAGGGAGGGGAGGGAGTTCTAATCCAACCCCTGCAGAAATGTAATCCCGAGTTTATATCAAGTGGTTTATGGGAGTTTATTGGAATATACAGCAAAGTTCATGCAGTGTGTCACAAGGTGAAGCCTGTTCGCTGGTGATTTACAAGTAGCATGTGCCCGTGTTACTGTAATTTATGGAAAACAGATGGTCGCGCCGTGCCCCTGCTGCTGACATGCTGGCGGATGAGAAACTGAGCCGGCGTGTCATCTGCAGTGAGTACCTACGGCTGAGCTCGCTGCGCCCCGGACTGATGGAGTATTTTCGCATCTTCAGGATTTAAGAGATACATGACTGAAACAGAGATATCCTCACTGCGGAAACCATCAGGAAGGGAAAAGGGGGTTACCTGATTGTGGATGAAGGCAACATTTTCAGGAATAAAAATAAAACTAGAAAAAAAAAATACTGGCGGAGTACGATGTAGGTGAATAGAAAGTGTGTCTTTTTGTTTCGAAAAAAGGGATGGGTAAATATTTTAAAAACATGCCAAATAAGTTTGATATCTATAAATTAGTACTGTCCAGTACATTCATTTTAAATATAATGACTATTACAAAACTGTAAGACAAAAAAAAAGTTTATTTGCCCTTTAATGAACATAAATTGTTGAAGGCTGGTTATCTTTATTTACTTTATTAATACAAAAATGTCATCTTAAAAGTTGGTTGGGGGACTCGTTTTCAAGCATAGACAATTTAAATGCATCCGCGTTTCATTGCTTACATGTTAATATGTTGGATCAATCACTCTTTTCGCTACTTTTGGCTTGGCAATGTATGAAATCACTTTATATCAATAATACTAGCCGCCAATGATTTTTTTCCATACACTTTAATAAATGTTTCAATTTGCATAATACAATTTACAATATAGTTTGTTTTGTGGCATTCTTGAACTGCTTCTCATTTTCCCGGAGCCAAAAGAATGAATGGTTAACCTTTGCTGTTAGCCATTCGACAGTCTTTAGCGTCACACACTTTCTTTTATTTGCTCATTTCCCGATTCAGTTAAATTAACAGACAAAGCTGGTCTCCAACGAACAGTAAAATTATTCCGCTGTGTAAAAGTACATCCTCTACACACGAATTTGGGAAAGGACAGGCAACGTCAGATTTAGCGAGGGCAGGTGATTTTCCCTGATTTTGCCTGACTTTGCTGAGATGCAGATTTAGAAACCTGGTCCAGTGCACCATTCTTATTTCCAACAGCAGGAACTCCTTTTCACAAGGGTTGGGATATCCTGTTGCTGAAATGGCAATATCTGTCTCAGTTGGTTGAGCAAGAAATTGGCATGGGGCAGAAGCATGGTTTAGGGCCACAAGCTCTTGAAAGTGGAGGGTTCTCACACTTAGGTGCCGATCACGATCCGGTAAAAAAACTGCCCGTACGACTCGTATCCGGTCTTTTTACCGTACGAATCGTACAAGTGCCGTACAAATTGGCAATCACGATTCGCATGGTAAAAAGTCCGTACGAATCGCATTGGGAAGTATTCCCCACACGTCCTCGGGTCGGGAAATGTGTCCGACACGTCCTCGGACGAGTCACCGTACAAATGTGAAAAGTGAAGTCCGACCGAGGAATCACGATCCGTCCCGTGCGTCCGATGATACAACCGTATGGAAAATGCACCGTACGGACCGAACTCCCATAGCAACCATGGAGACATGTGCCCGCATACGCGCCGTACCCCCCCAGCCCCCGTGAGTACGCGCCGTACCCCCCCAGCCCCCGTGAGTATGCGCCGACCCCCCCGTGTATGCATGGAGCGTACCCCCCGTGTATGTATGGAGCGTACCCCCCGTGTATGCATGGAGCGTACCCCCCGTGTATGTATGGAGCGTACCCCCCGTGTATGTACGGTGCGTACCCCCGTGTATGCATGGTGCGTACCCCCAGTGCTACGCGCTGGGGGTACGCACCGTACATACACGGGGGGGTACGCACCGTACATACACGGGGGGTACGCACCGTACATACACGGGGGGTACGCACCGTACATACATGGGGGGTACGCACCGTACATACACGGGGGGTACGCTCCATACATACATGGGGTACGCACCGTACATACACGGGGGTACGCACCGTACATACACGGGGGGTACGCTCCATACATACACGGGGGGTACGCTCCATGCATACACGGGGTGGGTCGGCGCGTACTCACGGGGGCTGGGGGGGGGTACGGCGCATACTCACGGGGGCTGGGGGGGGGTAGGCGCGTTCCGGGCCCCCAATTCCACTCGCATCGCGGCGTACTTCGCTTTTCCGGCACTTTTTGGGTGCCGTAGAAATATTGCCGTCCGGACCGCTGTCGGTTCGAATCGTAATTCCTGGTTCGTGAAGCGCTGCCTGAGAGCGTCCCGACGTCACGTCGGCGCTTTCCCCGGATCACATTTGTATGTTTCTTTTCGTCGGTCGGTGTTTTGTACGACTCGTACGGAAATGCTGTTTCCGTGCGAATCGTACTTGCATGTTTGTAAAGTTTTACGACCGGGTACGAGTCGGACGGAAAAAAGCCTCCGTCCGACGGTTCGTACCCGGTTTTTGCCAGATCGTAATCGGCACCTAAGGGTATTTACAGGTGAGGAAGTACGGCTGTCGATTGACAAAATGACGTGAGGCATGGAGCAGGCGTAAAATGGGTTGTAATCTAGAATGTCTTGATGTGGGGTACCTAACGGTGACCATTGCCAAGAAAGAGTATTGAAACAAAATCCCATTTGACCCTGAGGTGGAACATTACTGTTGCTGGGGGTTCTGTTTTGTCAAAACTTTGCAGACTTCAAATGTAATGGATCTTGCAAAGTTTAAAAATGAGTATGCAAGGTTTTGAACTGACCAATTACTCAACTTCTCATACCCCTAGCAGATCCAGATACGCCCAGTGGGCCTTCAGCAAAGCAGATTGAGGACTTCACTCTCAGTTAGGACTGGCTAAACTATGTGATCTGAACTCCAAATGCAAAGTTAGAAATAGTTTGGAAATTAGAGCGGGAAAATCTAAAACTCATAAGTACTTACCTTTACAAAAGGACTGTGCTTGATAGCAATTGACACAGCAAGATAGAGAGAGAAGGAAAGAGCAAGATGGGGCAAATATACTTTGACAGCAAGAAATGCACAAAGAGAAACTTAGAACATTGACAAAGTTATTAGGCCTCGTCTATTGTCTGCCAAAACAGACATACTTACTTTGCCCTTGTTATTTACCAATGCTGCTCAGCAAAACAAAAGGCAATTTGCTGATGCTGCGCAGCTTAAGCAAAAAGAAGAAAGAAAGAAAAAAATCACAAGGGCATGTGCTTGCACCTGCATCATCTTGCATGTGCCTATACATTTCATGACTGAGTGGCAGCCCAGAGGGAAGAAGTGTGCTCATGGCACCATTTTTTTGTTTACCATTCCAAAATGGACAACAGCAATCTACAAGTAGTAAAAAAGCAAAATTAATGTAAATGGCCATGAAAGTGTGCTTTTTAAGAGAAGCTGCCCAGCAGCAAATTACAGCTTACATACCCTCCAAAAAATGTATGTAATTTTTTATAAAATATATTAGAATGGTAGGGTCGGCGAGCAATGGAGGAGCGGGTAGGGGAAGCCACAGAGGATGGAGGAAATGGGGAGGCAACAGAGGAGCTTGAAACTGGGGGAAATTTAAAAAGTAACAAAAGTGTCAGCCAGTGAGTGGAGAATGGAGCAACATAAGCACTGGACAGGAAGGAGAAGGTAGCAACATGGAGTGGGTATGGTGGGAGGGGTGATAAAGGGAAGCAGCAGATGAGGGAAAGAGTAAGAAAACATATGTACTTACATTGTTTGCTGAAATAAAATGAAAACAGTAGGTCCCTGATTGTGAACTGTTGATGGATACAAGTAATCAGTTCAAAGGAGGGAAATAAGCTGTGCTCCAGGGATGGGATGAACACAAGAAGAGGAAGGAAAGCCAAGCAATTGTGACCGATAAGAAAGTCAGCCAGTGGTAACCAATGGACTGACCCAAATCCCACTGTCTGTTTTGGTATTGTCCATGATAGGTCCTTTCAAAACCAGACAGCCAAAAGATGTCTCTTAGATGAGACCTTAAAAAGGAAGATAGAGTGATAAGTGAAATGGTGAGGACTTCAAAGGGTAATGTTATTTACTAGCTAGTTATTCACTTTGAGGATGTAAAGTGTTGTATTAAGCTGAAAGCTACCTCAGTGCACTTTTGGGAATGAGGGTAACAGGGTAGTTAGGAGCACAACAATAACATCCAGAATTTCAATTGTTCAGGTTCTTCCTTGCAAACTCTTGTCATTCTGGGTCAAGTCAGTAGGTGAGTTGTTTCTATGACAGGAAGCCAGCCTTTGACGTGATAAACATAAGGTCACAACATGTCAAGGAATGGACAAGAACAACATGATTATGCATTCTATGTAGTCAGACAGTCTCCTTTTCCCAGAGACATTTGTAGAAGGATTTACAATAGGCAGGCCTGTAGATCAACACTTAAAAGTACAATGTCATTTTCAGCAAGCAGAGTAAACAAACGAAGGTGGTAGAAGACATTCTTGTTGGTTGAGTTTGCTGTCAAATAATATTCCCAAGTAACATACTTCTCGACTGATATTGGAAAGGGGGCTCTGAAGAGTTGTGTCACATGAAAGGAAGATGTGAGGGGTCCACTGGACCCTGAAGGGGTTTCTCTGTCTGGTAAGCCAATCTGGCTGCATCCAGTTGTAGTCATCCTTCATGCATTCCCAAGGTCCCTTCTCTAGCTTGAGATAAATCTCCGCACCATGGCGCATAGATGATGATGGCTGTCCAAATTTCTGCTCATCATTGCCATGTAAGAGTTCAAGATAACACAGAATTTTTATTTCAGAAAGAGAAGGAGCTGCTTTTCTTGATGGGTTTTCTTGTAAATGAAGAGAGGACAGACATCTCATTTAACAAATGATTTCAGGTCTTTAAACAGATCAGCATGATCAATAGCAGTAAAGGCCACTATAAGGTTCAAAGGAATAACTGTGTGATTGGTCCATGGTCATGAGTAGGCCCAGTTTAAAGTATTAAGACGTAATTTATAGAATTTCAGGAACTGCCTGCAATGCTTGTCAGATGACATTCCAGAAATTGCACAATTCAGTTTTATGCATTATTTTAGTTAGCACAAAATTGCAGCTAAAATGCATTTCGTGCTAAAATATAGCGAGTGTTAAAGGGTGGATTTGCATTACACATCATTAAACTTAATTTTGTGTAATTGTTCTGAAATTTTGCATAACTCCCAGAAAGCATGTCACCCAAATTTTACATATCCACCTGGTTAGGAGCATAGAGAAGTTCATCCCTGGTGAAATATGGATTTCAATCACGATCATGGTGGAAAGTCCGACTGTAAGTCACTTGGTAGGTTATTGTTGGCCAAATGTCCTGAAGCCACAGTTTAAAGAGCCTTTGCGCAACAAGAACAGCACAAGATACATTTGTAAATGGTGAGGACTTCAGTGACTCTATGTAACTTTTCAAACTTGCTATGATAATTATTCACTTTACATTGTATGGGACATCACCTGAAGATATGGGTATTTTAAAGGGGAAAGCAGTGAGGGAAGGCAGTGAAGAAGGAGCTGGATCAATCATTTTGCATTGCAATTGCCTATGAACATGGGAGATCTTTTTAAAGAAAACAATATTGTCTTGATATTGTCTTCCTGGGCTGTGGAGAACACATAAAGATTAATTTGACATTAGGGAGTCTATAAATGGGTACACACTAATGATATCAGTCTTGGGACAGAAGAAGACATGTAGTTGTTATGGAGTTCTCTGGACATCGTTGGCAGTTGGAGTGGGCTAATCTCTAATTTAGTGAGGGTCAGGAGATCTGTAGTTATGAAACAGCTCTTTAGATCACCTCTCCACATGAAATCAAGCTTTTTTCACTCTTGTCGTGGTGCAGACTTGTATCTGGCATTTCTTGTGATCTTATGGCTACTTTAATTGAATGCATCTAGTTGTCAAAGATCCCTCTTTATGTTTGGACTCCTGAATGCTGTTGTTAAACTTCTAATACATTTTTCTCTTTTAGGATTTGGACTTGGAGTCTCACAGGGGGAACAGCTGTCAAGGGCTAGTTCTTCTTTTCTACCCTCAAGTTCAAGAATTGCAGTGCAAATTGTCAGTGCTTTGATCATTGTAAGCACTTGCACAAAGGGGCTAGAGTGGATATTTCTGTATGGGAGGAAAAGTGTGCATTTATTTTGTGTCAGTTTGTGGTTCAGTTGATAATTGCCATCAATTATGAAATAGACATGGAAGCACTCACACAAGAGATATGATTATGTTGGATGATGGCTACTCCTCTAATCCAGCCTGTCAATGTGTTTCTGCTTGCTCTGATGGAAGAGTGGAGACGCATACATCAGGAGAATATGTTCTTTTCACAATGGGAGGATGTTAACATTCTGGAATTCTGAGTTTACTTGAACAACTGTGGGTGTCAAGATGACAGGAGATGGCAAAGATACAAAATGCCATAAACATATGTTAAAGCACTTTATTCCTGCTTCTCTGGATTACATAATTATGAAATTTCCATGACTCTGAGAGGCTGGGTCTGGATAAGGAGCACTTTGTTGGGAAATATTGCCTTTGGAATGATAGAGTTTATTTTTGGGGCCAGTCTTTTTTAATGGACTTTGAGCCACTGTGGCAAGAGCCACTCGCTTGGTGTAGGCAAATGATATGATCAGGAAGAGGAGCATGTAGGACCAGAAGTATGAACAGCTTGGTTTGGCTAGTTGGATGCTGTTGGACTTCCCTTTTTTAAAACCCAGTCACTACCTCGAGGCGAGTCTAAGTTCGTTACTCGCTGCGGTGTTTGTGAGACAGAATAGAGAGTGGAGCGGAACCGTGTCGACTATCACCTATACGGAGGAAGAGAGTCAGAGTCGGAGCAGGAAGGGTTGAGTGCTGCAACAACTTGGGTGCAGCCTCCTACCTCCGACTGCAGGCTAGCTCCTAGCCCCGCCCACGGGGACTACAGAAAAGAAGAAGGAAGGACCGGTGATTAGGGGTAAGGCCCCAGAGGCAGAGACTGCTGTTTGTGTACCAGAGAGGCCTGCCTTCGAGGGGGAACTGCCCCGCTTCCTCCCCCCTCCTCTCGACAGCCTAAGACTTGTCAAGGAAGCATAGGGAAGCACACAGTAGCGACCCCTCGAGGGAGTGCTGAGGGCGGTGGGACGGGGAGGGGCAGGGTGGGGGGTAGTAAACTCCAGAATTGGGCCAAACGGAGTTGAGTAAAGAAATAAATAAAGAAAATGAATTACATTGTGCAGCGTGAAATGTAATTCGTTTTATGTATTTATTTCTGTACTCAACTCCGTTCGGCCCAATTCCGGAGTTTACTAACCCCCACCCCGCCTTTCCCTCGCCACGTCCCACCGCCCCGCAGCAATCCCTCAAGGAGCCGGTACTAGAAGCACAGCATAAGGCCTGCCACTCTGACTCACCACATACAGCCACAAGAACACCCGCAGTGTGCCGGTACACTGGCCACTCAAGCCCCGGAATAAATGATTCTGAAAGCGGCATGGGGCCAGAGTACAGTCAGAAGCCAGGCAAGTGCACAGTACCTCCAAGTATGGGTGCCATCTAACATTAAGTGCGCTGAATTAGAATTTGCCTGAATAGGAACAAGCAAAGAAGGTGCCTCGGTAGAACACAGGGCGGATAGGGGATTCCAGTGAGGTAGCTGCAGGGTTAGACCCTGCAGCACGGGTGCTGAACCGGCGAGCCACAGATCACGGAGGCGTCCCAGCCAGGTCTGGGTGTGGCTTGTGGCCTGGGTGAGCTCCCTGCCTCTGTTATAGATGATCCGACCCTGCACCTTCCAGCAAGGACAAAGCCCCACAGCACAATATAGGAATCAGTAGGCTAACACACACGTCATCAACTCCACCCTAGAAGGAACAAGTACGCAAAAAATACGAAGTAAAAGCTTTTGACAGTAGAGAAAAAAAGCAAGGGCCTTGTTTTCATCTGGAAACTGAACTGCAGACTACCGTTCAAGTTACAAGGTAAGAAACGCTTCAATAGACACAAACAAGTAGGACCACAACAGAGGCAGATAATGACAAAAAAAGATCAGGGGACAAAGGGAAAACCATGAGCAATGCCTACCCTATACAAGGATCAAGCAAAGCCTCTCATGCCCGTTGTGAGCCAATATTTGTCACTCCCACAGCCCCTTATGCTGTGACAATTATCAGGTATTTTACTCCAGACCCCACCTTGCAGAGAAATTCAACAAAGGGCCAGCCGCACGACAATCGAGCACTGCCCAAAAGAATACAGACAAGCAGTAGGCAGACCCAGGGCTACCCCAAGAAGCTGAGCAGGCGCAGGAAGAACCAGAGTTTATTGAAATATCATTAGACCTTCCCTTTCCGCAAGTTAGCTCTAACACTAAAGGCTGAAAAAATGACCTATCGCTCCAAGGCCCAGGTAGTGGGCCCCACGAGCTGTCTCTGACACACACCTCTTCAATACTGATGCTCCATGATTCCAATCAGTACCTTCCTGCCCAGGCTTCGAAGGCTAACACCATAGAGGGGGACCTGGGCTGTTCACCGTTACCCTATAACACTAAGTATGCACCCTTACCTGGGAACACTCAACAAAACTCCCTCTTATATTCAATAAATACAACACTGAGAGCAGCAATCAATGCCCTCACATGTCAGACACAAAAATTGGAACTCCAACTGGACATGTTGCAGGCAATAGCAACAGTTATAACGGGGATAGCAACCAAAATGGATATATTAGAGGGCAAACTGGACTCATTAAACAGCCACCAAATAATGAAGTGCACATGCCTCCCTATAGTGGAGAAACTCAGCTCTTTGCCTGAAGTTTTCACAACTTTGATAACAGATCTAAAATAAAGGCTACTGTTAATTGCAGGCCAGAAGAGCAATTACATAGAGAATAGGGTTTTAGACCCGCTCCGCAAGATGGACGCCCCACCTTTACTAATCCATACAATAAAAGTGCCAACACAGTAGGAAAGGACACACCACCCACCTCTTCACAATTGGACATAATGGGTAATGGTAATTAAATCAAACAATAGCCGGCAAAACACCAACGCACAGAAAAGTGCCCAGGGCGACGCTAGAAGAGAACACAGTGACCTGTAATACTCTATCTAGAAAGGGAAAAAAACACCTGAAGAAACAAGCAAAAATCAACAAACAGAGCGGGCAGACAAAGGAGTTTCAAATATGGTTAGAGACCTCAGAGAAGGTTAACACCACCACCAAGGCAACGTTGGACATCACCCCGCATCCAAAGATATCAATGCCACATAGGTCTGATGTAGCTCCACAATCAAAGATACCAAAGAGGTTCTTTCCAATTTTCCTGACATCAAGGCTTGACACTAGTTTGACAACAAACAGTCAAAGAAGCAATTAGTTTCACAGCCTCAGTCAACACCGCCCAATGGAGCTAGCTTGGAGGAGGAGGGGTAGCTTCAAGCTACACACGATCCTGCCCCCCACCTCAATGGAACCCATAAGGAATAGCGATCAGGCGAGGCAATTAAGCAGGCAAATACAAGTACAAATTGGGTCATCAGCAATCAGAGACATCAGAGGTCCGATGCCATCTCACATAATGTCATCCTATAAACACAAAATTGGCCAAGAGAGGTCAGCCGACCACAGACACACGCCAGCCCAAAAACAATCAACGAACAAGAGCCAAAAAGGCATGAACCCAGTATAAGGACACAAGAACACATTAAAAGTAACCCAGAGAACAATCCTACGATATTCACCCCCAGAATACATATCCCGAGGTAACAAGGACACAATAAACAGGGCAAATATTTTACAAATTCTTAATCATATACCACAGTTAACTCATCTGAGCGCAGAAGACCTACTGTGTGTACAATTTAAGGCTCTAAACAACAAATCAACTAGAGAATCACTACTAGTCACATGGAAAAACAATGAAAGACCAACTAGCTAACTGGGGGATACATGTTCAGGAACCTGAAGCAGACAGATACCCGTTTATGCTAGTGGTTCAAACTGATGTGAAACCAACACAGATAATAAGGAAGTCCATACTAAAGGACATGCTGCCAACAGCAGCCAGAAGCCACTTTCCAATCTGAAGATCAGCCTGGCCCGACAAATGCCACTAATAGGCATGAAATCATTGAGGGACCAAAGGACGCAGATCATTCTAACGATTGGATCTGGCTGGCATCTACTTTAGGAGGACCCTACAATACTTGCTCCAAGCACAAAAGGAACAAAGGGGCAAATAATGAGAGGAGCAGAAAACGCACTAAAAATAATATCTTGAAACGTCTTCTGGCTGAAATCAACGTTAAGCAATAAAGACGCATTTGAACTTTGGCAGTCCAGGGATATACTTTGCTTACAGGAAACCTGGCTCATGACACCACTGTTAATTCCCGGATTTGCGGAGTTCCAACACCCCTCTAAAAAGAACAATCTATTTGGGGGCCCTCGTGGGGCCTATCCATATACGTAAATCTGAACACATCATTGAAAGCAGTAAAAAACCCTACATGCACAGACATGGTACAGGCTCTGCACCCACAAGTGCTGAAAGCAAATGGCCGGCCAATCGCGATCCCAATTCTAAATCTGTATTTCAACTGCAAGAAAAGCCCTCAACAGGGCAAAATGATGGCGCTGGTGGGAACACTGGAAGTTTTACTGACCAACTACCCAAACTGTGGAATAATTATAGCAGGAGACTTTAATACCCACAACTTGGCATCAGACAAAGACACCAACTCGAGGGACCAAGCAGGTAATAAGCTATACACATTTTTAAATGTACACCACCTGAGATCAACTAAGATATAATTTCAGATAGTCAAACCTGTACTACTCACTGTCAAAAAGCAACTTTTGTTTATGGTTTTATATGCACACATTTTCAACCACGTGTCACAGACTTCTCACAACCTCAGCAGCAGGCCAGCGATCACCTCCCTTTATGCATTAACATTTTACTACAAGCAGGAAGCCCCCACCCTGTAAATATGCTGGGCTCATTGACCGGAGAAGAAATCCATAAACTACTACGTTGGTTAAAATGGGGAAAAATTGATGTATCGAGTATGACCGAATATAAAAACAACAACCAGCCAGTCAGCAATAACAGTACAGGGGAGATCATATCTCTAAAATGGCAAAGCATGTCCGTTGCTTTGTACCATAGGCTGCTCGGCAGATCCACTAGCCCACATGCAACACACAAAGAAAAGGAATGCTGCAGCTACCAACCAATCTGCACAATAATAACACAAAGCAAAAGGGCAATGAGGCAGGTAAACCGCCGCTTACAGCAATTGGGGGGGGGGGGGGGAGTGGCTCAACGCAAGTGGATCTTTACCCAAAAACTGTATAAGGAAAACATATGGCACGTCAATAAACAAGATCAAGAATCTCAATGGATGTATGTTTACAGTCTTTTAAAACAAAGCAAGCAGGCAGAATTTTGGCAATTTGTCAACACACTTGACGGGCACGGACATAATAGGCAAAATGGAGTCCCAAGCCTCACATGGATCAAGCACATGAATTCCATATACTGCAAACCGAGCAGTAGAAGCTCGGGAATGATCGCCCAGCAGAACATCTCGGGACCAAAAACTGGAATGGGGGAACAACAAGCAATGATGCATATAAAGTTTCAAACACGCACAATCACGTGATAACAATACTAAAGAATATCAGAGGTAATGGAGCCTCACACTCGAGCGGACTACCTGGTCAGTTATTTCAAGAGGACTAAGACTTCTGGGCATCTCTATTCACCCCATTATTCCAGTACTGCGCGCTTTACGCCACAGTTCCAGAAGGCTGGAAAGGATCCCTACTACAACCGATCCATAAAAAAGGTGACACATCAGAACTCACCAATTACAGGATGATAGCGCTTCTCGACATTGAGGCAAAGGCATATGCAAGCTTTTTTTTACAGGAACTACAACAATGGGTCAAGGACGAAGATATACTCCTAGTATACCCATAGGGCTTCAGGTCTGGCGCGTCAACACTGGATAACGTGACAACCCTGGCCTATCTAATCGATCGAGCTACAAGTGAAAGACAACGTTCTCTTTTTGCCTGTTTTGTGGACTACACAGAAACCTACTCTGGACAAAGTTACAAAACTGGGGGATCCCGAGTATGTTGCTGAATGCCATCATTGCTCTTCATATGAAAACCTGGGAACAAGTTAAACTCACGTTGAGCACTGCGACAAAAAAGGTGTTCATGGATCAAGGACTCAAGTAAGACTGAGTGCTGGCGCCTCTACTTTTTAACATGAATACTGCGTATTTAGGCAATTCTTTATCATCTGCCAACTTGTTAATTCCAAAAATTGGGCGGACTCGACTGTTCTTGATGCAGTACGCAAACGGCATAATCCTCATGGACCACACACGAATGGGACTGCAGAAAGCACTTGACGCGTTAAGCAAATACAACAATGCTAAGGAATTAGTGGCAGACGCCAACAAAACAAAGGTAGTGATTTTTGGAACCTTCGCTAATAACACTTGGAATGCACTGATAAGATTGGAGTTCGCATTAAATAAATGATCATATGAAAACTGAGCTTTTATTGTGCAATACTAACGAAGAATCTATGCAGCGCCCCCAAATACTTTAAAGGAAACCTTGAAGGAAATCTTTATAGAAGAGAAAATACCCTGGTCAGAGTACTTGCGGACTGCCTGTGGTAAACTAAACCTCATCATGACAAACTGGAGCACGTTTATCCATCAATCTGGGATCTTAAAAACAGTGCTGAGGGACCAAGTTAGACATTTTATCTAGGCAAGAAGACATGCGCTTCATTGAAACCTCTAAAAGTATCATCCAGGTTATAGTTAACTCCTACAAGGACAAATTATGCCAGCCATACCTAAATAGTGCGCTGAACAAACCAATTTTAAAACAAATATTAATAATTTGGCTTATGTCGGTGCCAATAAAAGATATAAATGCCCACTGGAATGTCCTGGAGACAGTTACCACCTGCAAACTGTGTAATTTAAATGATGAATCTCTAGCCCACTTCCTCTGCATCTGTCCAAACTTGAAGAATGCACATCACACTTTATTAAAACGTCTTTTTTTTTAAATACGGCATCCGCACCTGCACAGAAGCAATGGAACTTCTTTTTGACTTAGATACTCCAGTGGAATTGGCAAGGCTAGCTAAATTTGCACTTCAGCTTCAAAACCTATTAACCAAAAGCTGCGTACATACTGACGGACATTGAAGAAACTTAATGTAGTTTCAAGTTGGAATACAAACCTTAGTTTTAGTGGTGGTCTTATGAATCTTTTTAACTGCATTATTATGAAATGTACCAATTGAAATGAAATGTGGTAATTAATAATGTGATAATGTGAATATTTTAGTATGAACACGCAATGGTTTTGTAGCAATTTTTATTAATTTAAACAAATAACAAATGTATTCATTCATATTCATTCAACAGCTCGGTTTGCATGTGGCCCATATAGGAATTGGAGCAGTGTACAATCTACCATTTTGTGTGTTTGTCATTTCAATACCTCACATTTCCAGTCAAATGCACTTACATGTGTATCGCATGTTTGCTTTCCATTGTTGTAGGCATTTTGCTTAAGCACAGTGAGTGGGGTGTCTCTAAAATTTAGAGACAGCTTCCGGTCTCCCACAATTGTTGACATACCAGAGATGGGACAGGATTATTTAATGGTCTGGGTCCACAACTGGTTGACTAATGTACAGAACATAAGTGATTTTGGTCATGTTCTTCATTATTGTTCAAAAATGGTTATCAAGGACTACAGCCTTCAGGTATGAGGTAAGAATTTAGCATTACAATTCTTTCATTATGAACAATGCTGGGAGTAGCTAATTGTATGGGTGGACCTACTATTGTAAGACATTTATTTGAATTAGTACTTAAAAGGTAGGGTCAAAGATTCAGTGTATGTGCTTGGGGTTTATAGTTGGATGGTGATGTTCCCTGAAGTAGGTCAGGAGGTCTCTGCACACTTCTGCTTTAAAATGAGTAGAAATGGTTATTCTAGGCTTAGTAGATTATCCCAACAGCTGTTAGTTAGGGGGAGTCAATGTTCCCAACACATCTCAGTATTTTACTTTGTGCAGTAAAGACGTTTTTCTTGTCAGTGTTAATACCGGCATACATGTATAGTTCCACCTCTTTAATTGATCTTTTTATCTTAATATAACATTTTTGCTCTCTTATTTATACCTCTAGTTTTGTGTTCCTCTTAAACAGTGATAGTGTACCAGTGTTTATCAATCTGGTTGTCATTATTTGTTTGAACTTTAATCTTGGTTATTTCTTACTATGCTGTATTTGACTTTTTAGTCTGTCTTACACCCACCATAACACTACAGCTTTGTATAGTAGATTGGGTGGCCTATTTATCATGTCTCTAATGAGATATAATTTATAATTACATGCTTATTTTATTATTTATTTTAAATGGTGTTAGTCAGCCACTGAGTAATGTTCAGTGGTGGAAATGTTACAAGATATACATCATCTTTGTAATGGTGAGAATTTGGCTTCTCTGAACTAGTCTTTCTTAATTCATTGAATGATTTAGTCTGGGTGCCATGCCAAGAAGCCTCTTTATGCAACAGAATTTGTTTCTATTTTTTAAACAAAAAAATGGCCTAAATCCTCAGATGCATTTTGGATATCTGGGCCCTACCTTCTTATAAGCCAGTAAACTCAAACTTCCTCAACATCATGAGCTGGTTTCCAGAATGCAGTTTAATCTTTGTCCCCAGCTAAGTCTGTTACAGTGATGATTGCTTACCTGAAGAGCAAGGTGTGATCCTCCTACATGGATAACAATATCAAGAGTCGCAGGGCATATGATAAGAAAAAATACAGGATCAATCCGGGTTTTCCCATGGACATGTGCCAACACCCATGCTAGTACCATTTTGGTAAGCAATGGACTCAATTTCTAGTAAGAGTTTGACAGGAGTAATATATATTTATACTCAACCTGTGCTCCTTATTATTGCTGTCCTGGGACCACATTCATACTGCCACTGGCACTATGAACACTTGTCCATCCATACACCTATAACTATTGCTTAAATATGAAAAAGGCTAAATCGCGGAATGTCAATAAGTTACTAAAGCTGAGAAAATATCCCCTTTTCTAGCTCATGAGTGCCTTCCACACTTTCATGTCTAGTGTGTCCTTTTAATCGGCATTAATGGCTGGAAGTTGTACTTCCTCAGAGAACCAATAAGAGCAAGTGGAAACACATAGAAGGGAAAATAAAGCGTTCTCCCCTGCTCTTAACTAAGTCCAAGAAGTCACAAACACTTGCCCGGAGACAAGCCACACTCCTTGATATAATGTAAGGAAGCCCACCTCACTCCAGTTGAGGAATGTTTTATCTTCTCTACCATCCCTGTACCCAGATTCCCACTAATGCCCTTTTAGAGATGATTAATAACTATGCACTACAGCTCCCAGTACAGCTCCAATCCCAGCTACCTCTGCCTCAGTCAGCATCCCAAGAATTTCTACAGGAGGTAGAGAGGCTATCCTAAACAGTCCCTGTTTTAAGTGGATGTAAAGGATTTTTACATCTGAGTGCTCATCCTGCAAGAAAGCAGGATTTTTTTTCATTTTATGCTGGGAAGCCAATACCACTAGAACAGGACACAGCCATTCAATATCATTGCCACACCTGAGGTTGTTTTAAGTCTGCCTATTGGTGGTGGCCCTTCTCTAGTAACAGACATTTCACTGTTATCCCTATTTGGATGCCTGCCTCAATCAAGAAGTAACAGGGAAGGAGTCAGAGTCTGGCCTAGACTTGACTTTTAGAACATTATACATTATTGGAAGTGAACTACTCTAAATCATCTTTGGTATCATCTAGGACGATCCAGGAAATCAGGGCAATCTTTGACTCCAGCCTGGCAAATAGCTTCCCTCCTCCAGAGAGTGTAATCAGTCAAACATTAGATCCTTTCATTAGCAATGGTGATGTCAAAGGCTTTCATGACTGGATGCATCATGCATAGGGGTGATATCCATTGCAGCCCTCCATATGACTTCCTTGCTGCTACATCTGGTGGAACATGGGGACAAACTGCGTGACAACCAATCCAAGCCAAACACTGGCCATTCTATCCTAGGTTGTGCATTTAGTAGTTGACATCATGTGACTTAAGACTTCTTAGATAGAGAACATTTTTCTTGTTGTCCATGTGATAGGCAAGGCATATACGTGTGCAGCAAGCCCTTGTGCCTCTCAACCTTTCACCTAATCCCATAGAGACAAAACACTATGGTTAATATAGCGTTTGATATAAATAAGTAGATTCCTCTTTCAACATTTTATCCTCATTCTCATACCTATTCACAAAATCCTCAGCACACGTCTGTAGAGTGATATTAAATACCAATGCAAGTATACACAAATTATAAACACAGTTTCAGAAATCTCTTTCTTTTATTCTTTTCTTTCTCATCAGCCAACACGTGTTTCGTCACACAAACTGGGAAATCGTCCCGCTACTTTCTCAAGGCTGAGTAAACAAAAAATAAAATAAACAGTGGCCATTGTGACACCATACATAAAACTGGTGTACTCAAGCTCAATTCAGATATAAACGTGACATAATGTGCAAGTGCAAAGGCATGCACATGGTGGACCTATAGTCAATGAGAGTGACTTTGTGAGCATCAATTTGTGAAGATAAAACAGACTAATCGTGCAAGTATATTTCATATTATAAAGCTTTAAATCAAGGTGATGGAGAAAAACCTAATGATTAAAAAGCTCCCAAAGCCCCAAACTGTATAAGGGCATCTAGACCAAGCCACAAATATACAAGACCGAAACCATAAAGAGACACCTGGGCCATGTATGTCAAACCCTTCTCTCATTACTGTCAGTACATAAATAAAGCCCTCAAAGACCAACCAAAAGGGGTGATCACTATTTCACAAATCTGGTCAACTACATGCATCACCATTGTGATATTTCTTCTAAAGGGGGTACCTTCAATGTCATTGGTAGCAACCTATGCGGAAGTAAGCAAAAAAGTACATATATATGTGAGATTGTTCCTAGGGTGCCGCACAACCTATAACTATACCACTGTCTATTAAATTCTCATTCTCACACCTCCTCGGCACAATGTCAGATGTACCTTTTACTTTTATCTTGACAGAATGAAGTGCCTGTGATCTACTGACCACGTATTCGTGACCTTTGGAGGCATTGAATTTTCTTAGGGACCGCTAAATCCATCATTGCCAGATGGTTAACATAAAGCATCACCTTTTGCTTCAATCTGAGCTCATCCTCTATCTGTTGTTATTCCACACTTCACCAGGGTTAAGGCGACATCTATATCATAATCCAGGAATGTACCTGACAAACATATATGCTCAGTAGCATAGGCCATCCACATACATTCTGTCAGCATTGCACTCTCAAGACTTTCTTTAAAATGTAAGCTAAACATGGACAGGAATTTCTGTTCAACCTGTTTGACTGCAGTGACATATGCTGCCTTATCTTCCTCTTTTATTCATTTTCAGTTACTGAGGAATCTCCCCACAATGTTGAACTTGAGAAAGAATCAGGGTAAAAGAGTCGTACAATGATTCCTTTTTCTGTGACTATGTTACTCTTAGTCTGTAGGCTATTTCTAGTTTGAAAATCTCATTTGAAAAGCAGGCTCTCTTCAATAAATGCCAGTGCACCCTTGGTGCAATTACAATGTAGTCCGAAACATATTCAGGAAGGTAAAATATTTAATTCACTGCTTGATAGTTATTTTGATTTCATATCTTTTCTGGTCAATAATTTCATTCAGTGAATATTGTTTCCGATATTATTTAATGTCACTATTCAATTACGATTTAATATAATTTAATTTGTCTTATGATTGCCAACAAGTGCTTCACGATTTTTCAGACTAAAAAGAGACAAGGAGAGAACCAAAACTATCATTCATATTAAACATTCTACTAGGCTCATGTTGGTGGTATGCTGCACATATAATGTTTACTAGAAGAAGTTTTCAAATTGACATGCTATATGAACACAAAGTCAAATTGTTTTTCATGTGTTGTATTTTTCTCTATCATTTGTAGCAATGGACAACGTAAGAGAGGATCCAGATAAGAGGAACAATTGAGGTAATAATGTGTAGCTGCTGCTACCCTCAGTTTGTTGTTAGATACCCTTAGAACCATCATTGCTACTGATGGACTCGTGGTTCATGAAGCTAGCACTAGAAATTAAAAAAAATTAGACATTTTGGATTGTTCACTCCTTGCCACTGGCCTGTCCATTTGGCAGCGAAGGGAGTTTACCCTTTCAATTTCCACTCTCTTTCTTCTTTTCCGCTTTTCTTCTCTACTTTCTCTCCCATTATCTCTCCTGTTCTTCCATTTCCTTTTATTATCTTCCAGCAGTGGTTCACTGTCCTTATTCGTCATTTGCCCAGCTCGCTTCTCCTGTTGGTCAGAGGGCTTCCGGAGCCAAAGTTTACCAGTAAGAACAATGACCGCAACTGAGGTGAGTGGGCATCACAGGGCCCTAGAGTATCGGTGGATGCTGACCTCTGACCCAGAGGCGCATTATCCTTGTGCACTCAATGTGGCAATGTATATCCTATAGACAGTCTTCCAAATATTTTGTTCCAGAAAATATTATTTTAATTATTCATTCTTATTCATTTGTAATTGGTCCATTAACTCTTCTTATGTTATTACATCATAACATTTACACAGCTACCTGCACCCCTTGTGAGTCGGTGAGTATAGGTGAGACTCTGCCAGCAGTGAACTGGGCAGTACTCAGATGACCATGACTCTCATCTTTCAAAGGAATCTCATCTGAGGTGTTCCCTAATTTTATCTACCTTTTTACTTCGGAAAATGGCCACTTGCTTACAAACTGATCATCCTGCAGGCCAGGTCGTTTTAATGAACCATTTGAGTTGAAGGAGCACACCTTTAGCAGTTAGCTGATCAAGAGCGAAGACCACAACTGGCAATGGGATTGAGAGGAAAGAGTCTATGGGCCTAAACTAAGCATCTCTTATCTGAACACTAAAAACATTTCACTATACAAATGCGGAATCTTTGGCTTTGTTATTACTTTGCGTAATGCCCCTCTGAAATTTGTGTTTCCCTTGTTTGATAAACTGAACTGCACTTGCCCAAATAGTCAATGTACAAACCATTTGCAATCATTTACTTTTATTTATCTTTAGTGGCTCACTGGAAAGAGGGGAGTTAACTTGAACCACAATAATATATTATTTTAAACTACATGCAAATAAAAAATGCATATATATTTATGTGTATTAATTTATGTATTTTATAAGCAATAATTGTGAACGTTTCTGTGAACAAATGGAAGTTTACATTTCCATGCTTTTTTTAAATTAGTGAAATGTGTACTTTTCTGTAATTTTCAGTGATTTTCAAAATCCTTCCAAGGACTGTGTGATTCTTGCATATTTCGTGGAGTGGTGTCATTCTAAACTATCTCATATATGGAAACTGTTTCTATATAGGGAGATGTATTACCACAAGACACAGAAGTGGTTTTACCCGAGGCTTTAAGGTGGCCGTGTCCCTCGGATATCAGATCATGGAGAAACTTAAAACTGACATTAAAGCAGGTCACTTTCGGGCTCTGCTTCATATCTTTAGCTTTTCACGCAAAACAACTCATTGATTTCTGAACAATGAATGTAAAAAAGTTACAGTAACAATGTTGCTTCTGCTCATATTTCACATGCTTTACTTAATCTTGCATTGCCTGTGTGTGTCAGCTCTTCCAGGATGTTGTGTTACGATATTTTTTCAGGCAGCATGTTACTCTTGTCTAGTGCATATAATTTGAATTGAGTAACAGCAGGTGTTTTTAATGGGGCACAATTGAGTTGTGGCTGAAGGCAGTGCAGGTTTCTCTCAGTGCCTGAATCTGGGGCAAAAAGGTGTTCAGAATAGTGGCCATCCAATCCTTCGCCCCTCGGCAAAGTGCACATAGCAGTGGTCACTTATGCCAGTTGCAGTTGTGATTTTATGCAAAATGTGTGGGTAGGGTGGCACTCTAAGCAAATTTTAGTGTATATGTTTAAGCCATGCTTTAATTAGATAAGCCTCGCCCCATTTAGGGACCTGCCACTTTTTTCATCCCACTAAATGCACTGGACTTACGACTGCAAGTGTTATTTTACAGGGGAAACATTTTTCCCCTTGTAAAAATACTATGTTTGCCCCAATCTATTAATTTGGAGATGCTCCTTCCTTGTTCCCTGGCACAAAAACAAGCATTTGCAATGCAATAGGTCTCACATTTGCGAGATTTTGAGCTACTGGCATTGTAAATGACAATGCCTTTTACTTGTGTTTTGAAAACCTGCAAGCAATGACTATAAGTACAAAGGGCACATAAATAAAAGGCATTGTCATTTACATTGCCATTAGGTCAAAGTTTTGAAAATGCAAAACTTATTGCATTGCAAATGCTTGTTTGAATGTGGATATGAGCATGGCTAATACCTGAACTGGTAATGCCCACCAGTACACGAGATATTAACGGAGCCAGCACTGTGCACAATGATAACATGAGGCACTATGAAGTGGTGCCACGTGGCACTCCGTCCATAACAGTCCGAAGCAGCAGAAGGTGCTGCGGGCTGTAATAGTGTGCCTTGGTTACGGGCCCGCATTTGGCAAAGTGAAAGACACCCTGTGAGTTGTTTGAACGAATGTAAAAGCCGGCGCTGTGCTGAAACCTAAAGCATGGCACCAGGGAGTGGAAGGGGGCTGCGGGCGTCAGGCGGCATTGTTGTGTGCACCTGTGTTGTCAATGTATATAAAAGAACAATGATTAGGTGCACAACAAAAGAAAGGCGCGAGTGCTCCATATTAAAGTTAAAGCGCGTTATGAAAGCAAAATAAAAAAAGTTTTACCTACACTGCAAGCCGATTGAACACTATCATATGTTCTCTAAATATAAAAATGGACTTCAATTAAAGCGCTATGGGAGGGGGCTGTGGGCAGCGGCCGCTATTGTTGACCGGGCAGTGGCCACCATTATTGAATGAACGCTCATGTTATTAAAAAATCAGGTGCCGTGCTGAAAGCTAAAGCATAGCACTCGGGGTGCGAGGGGGCTGAGGGTGGCAGGCGCCATTGCTGAGTGTGCGCTGTGTTGTTAATTTAACTAGAAAAACAATCTTTAGGTGCACAGCAAGAAAAAGGCGCGAGTATGCCATATTAATGTTTGAAACGCATTGTGAAAGCAAAATAAAAAATATAGAAGCGGGCGCCATGCTGAGTTACAGGAAAGCATGTCGTGGGTGGATTAGGAAAAATCATCCAAGAAAATAGTGCTCACAGACTAAATAAAACATACTGAGAAACAACACAAGTAAAAGGTCCAGTCCTCATGGAAGGTCAAAAATGTGGACAAGGCATTCCTTTGGAGGGATTACCAATCCTATTAATGAATCAAAAGCAAAAATTAAGAAAATACAGTAACAGGAGCCAAATGAAATGATGGCAGAAAAATGGGCAGAGCTTCAAATCCATACCTGAATACAGCATGCCTCACAGAGCAGAATACCTGACCAGAACATTTTCGGATCATAATCCCCTGTTGCTGAGACTTCGTTGGGCCCCACCGCGCCCAGCGATCCCGACATGGTGATTAAATCCGGAGCTACTGGAGGATCCGGTCTTCCAGGATGCGATAGGAACTGGGAAGACCCAGTATTTTTAGGAGAATGCAGGTACAGCGTCCTCACTGGCAGTGGAGTGGGACGCTTTTAAAGTGGTGGTGAGGGAACTCTGTACTGCTAATATGATTGGGGTACGAAAAGTTCTCCTCCAGGAGATGGACACCGCGGACCAGCGCTTGCGAGACTTGGAGCGTGATCGCCCAGAACATCCAGCTAGACAGGAGGAGCTGTTAGCGGCCTGGGAGGCAGTGGCAGTGGGGGTTGAGAAGCTGTGATGTTATGATTATAAGAGGTATATGGTACGCGCCCACGCAGAGCGCGACAAATCTGGCGCGTTGCTGGCGTGGCTAGCGAACCCCGCGAGGCAGGCGGTTTCTATTTTGGCACTCTGCAATCCAGTGGGGAATGTATGCTACACTCAGCAGGGCATTAATCGCCTTTTCTCTGACTATTGTGAGGAACTTTATTGCAGTAAAGTCTCCTTGGACGAGGATCGTCTAGAGGGGTTTTTGGCAGAGGCGGAATAACCAGCCCTTGCCAAAGCGGAAGCAGATCTGTTGGGTCAAGACATCACATTGGGGGAAGTACGAGGTGCAATCAAACATATGGCGCGGAAGAAGACTCCAGGGGTGGATGGTTTGCGGATTGAATTTTATGCATCTTATGTTGATTTGTTGGCCCCTAGGTTAGTGGCCCTCTATAATGGTTCACGGAGGGTGGGCCAGCTTCCTACCATGACGCGTGAGGCGCTTATCATACCTCTGTTGAAGCCTGGGAGGCCCCCCTCAGACAGGACTGCCTACCGTTCACTCTCCATGCTTACCACCGACTATAAGATCTTAAGTCGGATACTAGCCACTCACCTTCTTCTGTATATGACCCGCCTAGTACATGTGGATCAGGCGGGGTTTATACCCAAACGGAATACAGCGGGCAACGTTCGTCGCCTGCTCCGTGTTTTAGAGGCCGATATGTACTCGTCACATACTGCTGCCATATTTTCGGTTGATATCGAAAAGGCATTTGACAGCCTGGAATGGCCTTATTTATTTCAGGTACTGCGTGCCTTTGGATTGGTGGAGAGGTGTGTGACCTGGACGGCTTTGCTATATAGGGACTCCACGGCTAGAACTAAGTCTGGCGGTCTGATATCGGTTCCCTGTGCGGAGCATAGAGGGACTCGTCAAAGGTGTCCTCTATCCCGCTATTATTTGCACTGGCCATAAAGCCACTGGCGGCCCTGTCCCGAACAGGGAAGTGGTTCAGGGGGCTCCAGGTGCATGACGATACCCATTATATTGCACTTTACGCGGATGACCTCCTCCTGTTCCTAGCCGACACCCAGAAGGCTTTGCTGGGAGCTAAGCGCCTGCTTCAACATATTGAAGAAATGGCAGGTCTGGGAGTGAACTGGATAAAATCGTGCGTGTTCCCCACCTCCAAGGCATTTGAGGGTCCTCGGTCTACTGAGGCTGTAAACTGGGAGTATACCTGTATAACGTATCTGGGGACACGTATCTACCATGAGCAGAAAGATCTGGTGGAGGGTAATATTGGCAGGGCTATACGGGGTCTCCAAGGCAGTATGGATTTTTGGCAAACGTTACCGCTGTCCTTGATAGGGCGGGTGGCGCTCCTCAAGATGGTGGCACTCCCGAGGCTGTTATATTATTTTCGGATACTTCCTGTTTGGCTCCCTGCATCGACTTTTAAGAGGCTTCAACGGATGGTAACGGGGTTTCTCTGGCTCTCTGGCAGGCGACGTGTAGCTTTGAACACTCTGCTACGTCCACGGGGGGAGGGAGGTCTAGCAGTTCCGGACTTCGAGTCTTATTACTTGGCGGCCCAGCTGCAATGGCTTACTCAAGCAGTGGCTCGGGAGTTCCAGGGAGTGGGAGATGCCGCTTCGCCTTGGGGATCTCCCTGGGGACGTGCAGACTTTTCGGTTGTGCTGGAATAGGAGCCACCAAAGGGCGCGGATCGCCTGCCTGTACGCTCCAGAGATCCCGTTGTTGATGTGCCAGCAATTGCTTCATGGGGGCAACTGGTCGGCGCTAATGGGGTGGTGTGCTTTGGGATTGACAGCGGTGGGAGATTTGTATGAAGATAACGTTCTGATGCCTTTTGAGGCCATTCGTGAGCGCTTTGATCTCCCTCACGGAGATTATCTGCTGCATGCGGCCTTGGTGTCGGCTATTCAGCGGCGATGGAAAGGAGGGCTGTCTGAACCTAATACATCAATGGCTTGCCAGTACATGGTGCTGGCGGCTGGTACCATTAAAGCTGTTACTTGTTTATATCGCCGGATGACTTATGAAAAGTTGCCTCCCCTTCTGAGGTTGAAGCAACAATGGGAGGAGGACATGGAAGGGGAAATTCCTGACAAAATCTGGGCTGAATTGCTTGAGCGCCCATGGAAATGCTCCAGGAACGCCCGATTTCAACAGATTCGATTTTTTATTTTGCACAGAGCTTATCTCACACCAGTAAAAATTAAACAATATTTTAAAACACTCGCAGCACCCTGCCCCCGCTGCAACGGAGAGGGAGCGGATTTCCGCCATATGATGTGGGACTGCCCCCGGATTGGGCTTTATTGGCGGGAAGTGTGGACAATACTTTGTGATGTTACGGAGAGGGATATTGAATTTGGTATAGGTCCAAGTTTATTACATTGGTTCCCTCATACTTCTAAGACAAAAATAACTAGTAAATTTATAGACCTGGGGCTGGTCCTGGCCAAAAGGGAAATTACTGCTCATTGGAAGACTCCGCCAGGGCCGAGATTGCAGAGGTGGAAGGCTGAATTTATTCGGTGGGCAGAGTGCGAGGCGGTTCTCTGACTGCAAGCGGCTGGTCGAGCTCATAGCGACCAAGCAATTGACTCTGCCCGTGCCTGGGGAGCCTTAACGGAGCTGGTAAAACCCACAGACTCCGATACGGATGTGGACTCTGTGCTTAGTGACTCGCACGACCTGCCCTCCTCACTACCTGTTTAGAACGGTGTTGGAGAATGGGTGATACCTCTATTAGCCTACCAACTGTCCTATGTTATGAAAATTTGATGTGTACCTTTCAGTTGCAGGATTATTGTGTTGTGGACACTGAGCTGAATGCCTTGTTATGTCTCAAGCTATCACGTCATGCCAGGGGAGTTGTGGGAGGGAGGAGGAATCGTTGCGTGTTATAGGGTTTATGATTTCGTGCTCATTTTCTTTACTATGCTCCAGAGCTTCTGAATATAATACCTGTTATTGCCCTTTATCACATTGTGCCTTGCTATAGAAATGCGATGGTGGGCCTTGTTAGTGGACCACCAAACTGTTCTCCAGTATGGTATTGAGCACTCCCAATTGTATCCGTGGATTAACGGAGAGACTGTATAGGGAGACATGTGTATTAGGGAAGGTATATGCGAGCGGAAGCTCATGTTTGAATTGCTTTTGTTTGATATATGATGATAATCAATAAACATATATTTTTTAAAATGCCTCACAGAGCAGCGCATGCCCTGTCCAGGCTCAACCTAAAAAAGGTAAGAAGGAATAAATATATGACTGTATTCGGGACAGGAAAGTGCCTCCATTTTTTTGTAGGAGCGATTAGTGTGTGTTCACCGAGGTCTGCTCGTGAACCCTACCAGGAATACCCACAATACCCCAGGCAAATTTACATGGAAATTCCTCAGTAGTGACAGAAATTCTGTGTGAGCAAATCGCATGTGTGAGGGCAAAATTCCTTTATTTTCTTGTGATTATTCACGGAAACGTATGTTTTTTGCAAACAAAAGGTGAAGGTGGGCGTGCACCAGTTGCTTTAGCAAACGTACTTCTAGCGACTGTAGACAAGAAATGTTTTTGGGATAGAAAATCATAGACTATCATAGAATGACGCAAGAAGCGCGCTTTAAAAGAAATGTGAATACGAGATACTTCAGCAAGGGCGGAAAAATTTCTTGATTTCTATATTTGCCCGACATTATTTGATTCAATGCATTATTTAAATGAATGTGCTGGGTTCACTTAAATGTTTAATGTTTCTCTCCGATGTATCTACCCGTAAGACCACAATATACATAACAGGGGTTTCAAACACAACTTCTTCATCTGAGAAGGGATCATCATCCGGCGCATCTCTTAAATATCCACATCTCTCATTCCTCTCCAGTCCCAGGAAAGGAGTAAAATGCATTAACGTGGCCAATAATATTAATTAAACAAATGCTAGGAGGTTACATGTTATTGCCCCGGGTCTGCTTTTTATTGGTTTATCATATTTCTTCCCAGACACAAAGGTATTGTGCTATGGCATGATTACAATGGCGCAATTGGGGGAATATGCTAAGCACACGTGACAGCACATCAGTCTATCGCAAACCAACCACGAGATTATTTTTTTACACTTTAAATCATAAATGCGCCTTCAAACTGCACAGATCGACAGGATAAAACAACATAAACCGTTTTCTAATCTAAGACAAAAAACTAGAAGTGAGAAGCAGAAGAAAAGCAGTAATGGTGATCCAATTGACAGCCTCCCAAAACTCAGATGGCACTTTCACTTTCCAGTTAATTGCAGTTTTAATTACATTGCTTCTAGTGACTCCTTCATACCTAATAAAGGAGGCTCTGTGGAAAAGCAAATGTGAGTTTTCCTTGAACTGCAGGTGTAAGACTGAGCTTGAATCATAAATCAACTTCTTAAAAACGTTCCCAGGGTGTGTTCAGGCTTTTCTTGTTGCTTGCTGGTAAAATTATATATTTTCCATAATCTTAGCCTAGAATATGATTACACCATTATAAAGATACTAATAGTGTTTTAATTTTCGTTTGTAAGTCAAAGATTTCATATTTTTATAGAGTCTTCAAAATATGATAATACAAGAATATCAATAAAGATATTGTGAGATGATCCCTTGCAGCCTATCCTCTGCTTCCCTCATGATGTTTCTGCCCTCATGTGGGCCAATTCCAGCCCTCTGTATCGCTTGTTGTGATTCTGCATACCATTACTCCGCAAGTCGGAACAACGACTTGCGGAGGGGGGGCGCTGGAAGTTGGAATAGTATAATTTACAATTCCAATTCCAGTCTGTGCGGACAATAGGGAAGGTGTTGGATTTTAAATCCCCCCCCCCCCCCCCCGCAAGTCGTTGTTCCGACTTGCGGAGAAATGGTATGCGGAATCACAACACGGTCGTTGTAACGACCGCGTTGTGATTCCCTGCAGGGAAAAAGATTTGTGGTAAACGTTGTTTACCATACCCTAGTGCTCCCCTGAAGCATTCTCTTTATCTCCTTGCGGGCCTCCGGCAGCCTTCTCTTGCCCCCTTCTGACTACTCTGTAGCTCACCTAAAGATTTTTCAGGACCCTCTACCCTTTGTGGTCCTTTCAAAACCTCTCTCTTCACATTGTGGTCACCTGCAGCACCAGTTCTGGATTCTTGTTGCTCCTTTTGCCCCTCTTATGAATCCCATGTAGCTAGACTGTACTACTGAATAGCGATTTGCAGATGACTATTGAACTCCGTCTACTACATACCTGTATTTCAGGCATCCTATAATTTTTGGGTAAGCCTTTATTAAGTACTGAGCCATATTAGGAGCTTTTGGCTTCGTTTGGGTTTATGTCTTACGTCTCACCTTCGGTTCACAGGTTGCTGTTAGCACAACGTTTCAGTCTTCTTCAAAGGTCTGGATATCTTTTATGAAGCAGGTATTTGTGTATCTTCTGTTGGGTTTATTTTCCAAGCACCTGTCCATGCAGGTTTTTGATTAGCTTTGTCACCTCTTACAGACTTCGGGCTACAAGTCACTTTGGTTCAACTCGCTCGTAGGACATACGCTCCTCATGTGCCTTACATTGTAAGAGACAAGGTAACAGTCTGCACTGAAACTTGTCACAATTCAGCATCAGTTTTTCTTTTTCTTTTAGCTGTTGTTCAGCACGTGTTTGTTTTAGTTTGCCGGTAAAATTCTGTGATCACGCTTTCCACTTGCTCATACTCTGCGGTTGCATGGTCGTTTTAGAGCAGCAAACCTTTTCAGTAGGTTGAAATCTTCGGTTGGACTCTTGAAGAGCACTTCACGTTTGCTTTGAGTGTCAGGTTCACTTTCATTCATTTTCAATCTTTTTCACTCTTTGTCATTCGTTTCCATTCATAGTCGATAGCGGTGGCAAGCACAAATATTGCATACCTTGTATTCTCCTCTGATACATTGTTGTTTATTAGTTTATATTTTTATGTGGTCACCCCTTTACATTGTAATATTGCATTTTCGCTGTTCCAGCTGGAGGTCATGAAGAACGTGAAAATGAAACGTGAAGTCTAGGCCCCCGAGGAAGGGTCACACCCCGAAATGCAGTGGGCTGTTATTCACTTACGTTATGTTCTTTTGACAATTCAAAAATTGAGCAATTTTGAACTGTATATGATTTTTAAAAAATATATATTGCATTCAGTTGTTTTTGAATGTAGTAATACATGAGAACATTGATGAGATTGTTCATCTAATGAGTTGATTTAATAACTGTTTATTATTGTGATCAAAAAGAAAAAGTGTTCTGGTTCACAGGATTATCAACATATCATTGGTTGAAACCTTAGGGACTCCACAGCAATGCGTTGAGTGTCATGCGCGGTCTTCTTCCGCACCTCCTCTTCTCAACTTGCCAATGAAAAGCATGAGATAGGAGGATTAGAGATGAGGTGGTGAGGAAGGTGGATGTGTGAGGCCATAAACAGAGGAAGGAGGATGGAATACACAAAAGAGACCAAGAGAGGAGGTTTTAGAAAAAGGGGGAAGATTGAGACACAGAATAAGAGTATTTTTGGGGAAAGGGATTATTAGGTAGATGCGCCAGTGGGTACTGGCTGGCGATGTGCTAAACCAGTACAAGCCGCAAATGTGACACCATAGCTGAAAGATATGTCTTCGACTTTGGTGGCAAAACTACGCCTTTTGCAATAGCTGTAGGTGGTGGAAAGATAGGTAGAAACAAGACAGAGGTAGAAGTAAGAGAGAAGATACCTGAGAGATAGAGGGTGTAGAGAGTGAGACACATGAGATAGTCTGACAGAGACCATGGGTATGACAGTTGGGTGTGGAGGGGGAGAGATAGAAATAGGTGAATAATACATCTGGGGGAGGTGAAGGTAAGAGAATGTGGTGAAAATAAAAATGACTGTGAAATAAAAGGAACATGAGAAATGGTCGTATGGGGCAATGTGCACTCCTTCCTTCTCCTTTCACTCCACAGGTAACTAAACTCTCTGTATACATGTAGCCAGGGCCCCAGCCTGTGAGATCTAAAGTTTGTTGACAAATGTGCATGTGAATAACAGCAGTAAGGTATACAGAAAGTGACAGCAGCAAGACTGCGGTATATGCCACAACAAGGAGTAAAAGCAGTGACAGCAGAGTTCAGAGTGTCCGCAGGAGGACCATCAGAATATAACAGATACATTAGTCCCAGCATCATAAGAGAAAGCTGGAAATACCTTAAAAACTGACTACAACGGTGCTGACATGGAATGCCACCTGTGTTAAACCGGACTCAGAACTTTGATATTCCCTAACTCATCCACCCGCTCACTCCTTCCTAGAGATTAAGCACCCGCTCCAGGGATCTGATTGTTAACTACAGGTCACACATACATTAACTGTATGAGTGTTTTGGGTGATTGGATCTTCCACTGCTGTTGCTGAGCCAAGTCTCCTGGGGAGGGAAGCGTGTGCTGTGGCTGCCTTCTATGTGTCGGGGAATCTTGTTTTGCTGCTGCTATCCTGTACCTGTTCTGCAATTGAGTAAAGCTTGCACTGCTGCTGGTCATTGTGTGCCTGTCCTGTGAGCTGGGAAGGAAGCCCTCTTTGCCTTAGCTGTACCAGCCGTGTGAGGTAGGGAAGCTGGCACTGCCCTGCCCAGGTGTGCCAGTTCTGTGAGAGAGGTATGCTTGCACAATTACTCCTATGGGGTACCTCTTCTATGAAGAAGGGGGGTTTCCACTGTTGCTGCCCAACTGTACCTGTTCTGCGAAGGAGAAATGGTTACACTGATGAAGCTCTGATCGTACTTCATCTGTGATGAATGGAAGCCTGCACTGTTATACTTGTACAGCCTGCATAACAGAACCATATACTGATCCTCTTGCAGCTGCCACCTGTCCTCTGTCTATTCTTTGTGGTTGGGAAGGATGCACTACAACTGTTGATGTTGCACCTGCGGTGTGTGTTAGTTTGGGGAAAAACTTTCACTACGTAAATGGCAAAATGGTTAACATGGTTAATGCTTGTTTTATTGCATGTTATGAATGGGATAGTAAACCCTAAAAAAACATGGGAATGTAGCTTACGTTTAATTCTGCATTTGAAGAAAAATCAGATTTCAAAACAGAAGAGACCAATTTTGCTACATTTTAAAACATAGATCCCAAGTGGCTCCATTTCAGGCGTGGCACCACTGGCCAATCTGACTTTTTAACCATCATCTCGCTGAATGTTGGGGCGTTTTAAGCCAATAATAACAGTATTAACAGTAAAAGTAAAAGCCTCTGAATGTGTCATGCGGTTGGCTGAAATGCAAGCAATGACTGATGGCATCAAATGCCTTCGAGCCTCTTGGCAATTATGTGAAAGCAAAATAACATTAATTTTTGATTTTCGTGAAGGCTACCAAGGTTCAAACAGTACAGTGGGAGGAAATGGGGAGGTGAACTTTCAAGGGCAGATGCAAGTGTTAAACTGTTACGAGCTTTTTGAACAATCCTCTAACACACGAGGTTATAGTAAAATGTAATTTTGCCTGGGACAACGAAAGTCGACATGAGGAGCATACCACCATGCACAGTTTGTTAAAGCAACAGAAGCATGCGATTTTCTTATTGGCTAGAGTTGTGTGGGGTTAGAAGCAGGGCCGGACTGGGAACCAAAACCGGCCCTGGCAAAGTGCTCGGCCAGCCCCCCTGGGGCTTGGGTGTGCCGCCGAGCTCTTTGCCAAGGCCGGTTTAAGGCCGATTTTGTTACAGGGCTGATTTTGCAGCTAAGCTATTCATTAGTGCATTAGGATTCAACCTTGAATATGATAAGAAGTAACTGGGCAGGCAGCAGCTTTTCGCTGAGGCAGACAGTTAATGAAACAGGAGCTTATTTTCGATCATAGTACAATATGGCGGCTAAAGACAAAATGGCGCCACAAATTCTAACTTAACTCGCACAATGCTAGAAGGAGTCGGCTAGACACATTTGCAGTACAAAACCTGGTGTCCTCTCACTTAGTGGAGGGGCAGATCTGACCCTCTGGAGCTGGTGTACCTCTTCTTGCTTGGGTGCTGCATCGGAGTCACCAGGGGACAATAAGTCAGTAAACAGGACTCTGTGGGTTCAGTGCCTGAGGACTGCAGGGGAGTAGTACAGCTAATCCAACATGGTGTTGGGGAACTCGTAATGACGGGTGTCCAGCCCATGTTCTCTCAATGTCTTCCCTGCGCACTTGCAATATCCAAGAATGGACTTAGATATTGTAGGGCCATATCTGCTCATGCAGATGTGTCCACACATAGGATATAGTGCACCACGCCTTAGGGCTGTAAGGCCTGCAGTAAGGGTGGCTTACCTATTCTGTATGCAGTGTCTGTGGGGCATGGCACACAGGGATGAGTGCCATGTTGACTCTTCGGTTTTCTCTGCACCAAGACATGCAGCCTGCAGTGGCAGTTTGAATGGTCTTCGTGATGGGTCCCTAGGGTGGCACAATATGTGCTGCAGCCCTAGTGGACCCTATCCAGCCGCAATGCCCAAGATAACAGGGTTACCATTTACTAGGGACTTACAGGAGTTGCTGAAGTTGTGCCCAATGTGGTGCAATTTTAATGGAAGTAAAAGTTGCATCAAAAATCAGGCAAAAAGTGGGGCGGGTACTGTAACAAAAACCCACTTTCCTACAGGTGCCACTTATGCCAAAAATTACCTTTAGTGTGCTAGCGCCAGCATGTTGTCATGGGTGCTTTTAATGCCAATAATTGCCTTCCATATGCCAGACATTTGTCACTCACATGCAAAATTGCACCCACAAGCTCTCTCAAAAACACAGACATCAACACACAGCAATGGAGCACTTTATATATATATATATTTTTTTATCTTACCTTTGATTGGCCATGTGCTCAGTTACCAATTGACTCCTTCTTTCTGCAGCTCGATCGTTTTACATTTCCCAGTCTCAAGAATCACGCATTCAGGGTGATTGATTTAATGGTGCACCACCTAACTGGGCCCTGTGCTGTCATTCAAACTGTAATTGTGACACTGGACCTTTTCATTAGTCAGATCACTGAGAGGCAACAGTCCATTACAGTGCTGCATGGCCTGCTTGAAGGCCTATATCTGCTCAGACAGAGCACTGCTTTTCAGCACTATGCATGCACAAACTGCATGACAGCCCGGATGACTTTTCCTACTAGTCAAGACATGGACAATTTCTGCATGCTTTTCTCTGTAATTGTGAGTGTGAAGCTGTGGTGCAGGGGTTCAGCCTCCTACATTGACAGGAGGGAAAGTGGAAGGGACAACACCTGAGCACCCCAATGTACGAATCGCTGCTGGTTCCTTCTCTTACTACCTCTTGTGGGATTTTGCCATTTGGAGGCAAGGATTGTATATCTAGATGATGGTTTATTTGATTTGTTAATATTTAACCTTACATTTGACTTGTATTGACTTGTATTATTTTCTTATTGTCTTATTTATTGTAGATAAATATCTAAGACAGTCAACTAGTGTTCTTCTAAAGACATATGTATATATAGGAGCGCCTCTGCACACCATTTGTACTTATCTACATGCCACTTCAAACCCCTATTTATTTATTGTGAATAAGCATATATTTTCACACTACTTAATGTGCTTGGACTGTGAAAAATAGATGCGCATATTCAGTGTATTTTACATGCCTAATTTCTGATGCTTGTTATTTTTCAAATCTTTAGCTATATTTAGTATCTCGTGTGTGAGATTCATTGTTACTTCACTGTCAAGTCATCTTTGAATAATACTCCTTTCTTGCTCCGAATAAGGTTCCATAGAGTATCACATGCATAAATGGGAATCAATTAAAATGTATTGCACTGTCCTAAGTCTGGCTTCAAAATAAAAATTCTCAATGGGCAAAGCCAAAGCTGCCTCAGGATATCGCAGCTGAGCCATGCAACTCTGTAATTCTCTGCAACATTTCTTTTTTACGGGTATTTCTTCTAATGTTATCAGGGTTTGAATCTTTAGTCACATCCTCAGTTGAATCTCCGCTCCCCTTTTTATGGGAGAATCAGAATTGCTTTGTTAGTAGCTTCAGATACAGGGGGCATGGTTGACTTTGCATTCCTGGTCACCTGTACCATACTGTACCTGAGCCTCCTGTCAAATATGAATTTTATTGTGCCACTAGAATCTATATCCTGTTTCATGTTTAGGTTCCTGTCGAGGACCATCTGGGACTTTTCTATTACCTTAATTGTTCAATACAAGATATATATTCAATCCTGAATAGTAAATGTCACACCATTGATTTACTAGACTGTTTTGAAATTTTGTGCTTAGTTACTTTAAAAGTAATTGGGCAAAGCTTCATATGATGTGTCTCTGAGTTGGGGGGCGTGGCTACAGCCGCAATGGAGGAAGACGTGTCTGGGTAGAGCTCCGCCGGAGGTACCCCCGAACAGGCCCGGTTCTCCTTATGCAGCCGCATCTGACATCTATTGCTGTGTGCAGATCAAGCGAGATCATATACTGATGAATCGTTGCTGGCCGAGGCTCGCCGGGACCCCGCTGAAAGGCTTCTGACCGAGGGGAGCGATGTACATATGCTTCTAATGAGGGCACCTCCAGCTACGCAAGCCCGGGGATTGGCTCCACCCACAAGGCCGCTGACAATGGCGCTGCTGTGTTGAACTGATGGGAGCGAGATTCAAAAGAGATTGCCTTCGAATAAATAATCGATAATCCATGACGGGATGTGGTCGGGATCCCTGCTACATTATCTGCCCGCTTCCGATTGTGAGACCCTGCGCTGCCCATTAGCTACTGCGACGAGAGCGGTGGGCCATGAACGGAGACGTCGCCCAAACCGCCCACTGAGCCGTTACCGTTGCGGCGGGGTCGGCTCAGAAAACTCTCGCACGAGGGAAAAGGGATGCGGATGTTGGCCCTGATGCGGTGCAGCCGCCAACTGCTCTGAGGTGTGCGGCGATGGGAGCCCTTATGTAGCTGACCGCGAGGTGTTGTGGTGTACTTTCTTTCGGCCCTGCTGCCACCCGGGGTGAGGCGGTGGAGAGGTACGCGACTTGGATTTTCGGTGCTGCCGCTACTTAAACGGAGCAATTGCAGTGTGGGGGGCCCCCTACCAACACGTAGGCTGCAGCCGTTTGCCCCCTGCCACTCACGAGCACGCCTGCTGACATGAGACGAGATGCGGACGGAGCCCCTATTACACTACTGGCGGGCCGTGGCGGAGTAAGGCTTCGTGGCCCTGGTTACTGGCGGTTGTAATGAAAAGGCAGGACTCGACTGTGCCGGCACCGCCTGGGCAGGCACCGCTACCTTTGGCCCCATCACGTAGCACTATATGGGGAACAATGTCCCTTTAGAACTACCTGCTTACCACCACAAGCTGGTTCCTGAAGGGATATACTCCTATGTATAAGCGGTGGTGATGTATTGACAATTTTCTGAAGGCCTAATGGTGGGGAAAAAACTATTGGCACATTTATAGGGGGCTTCAAGACACCGCTTAGAGGACTCCTGCGCCTGCCCCAATAGCTGCATGAGGCTTAGGAAGGTGGTGCACCTCCAGAACTATTGCAATAAAAACACTAAGGCGTTTTGATATCCAGCCCATCATAGCCTGGAGAGGCGAAGAGGCGCCGGCTCGTGTCTTGGCGATTGCTATATGGCCGCCGTGGATACGCCTGCAGATTGATCGGGCGGTATACATAGAGACTCACACCACTAAAGTCAACTAAGTGTGATCGCTTGCTGGGATGGCTTGATGCACCCCTACCTAACATGAACTGAATGGCTATACGGACCGGCGAGGGACTGCACTGCGATGGAGACACTGGTACGTGAGGAAACGGCTCCGCTGTTGGGTCTGTAGGTCATGTGGTGTCTGCTGAACATGGCTTGTTGGTGTGGAGAGGGGACCCGCTGTGATATCCGCGCCCCAGAGACTTTGTGTGGAGGCCTTATCCGACGTGGAGCGACACAGTTATACAAATTCTGCGACTAATGTCGGGTGGTACCCGGGCGCAGGCTGGAGCAGGGGGAGTGCAGACCATACCGCTGCTGTCCAAGCCAAAATCGGACAAGATAGCGAAGCAGGGATTAACAGATCAAACTGCAAGCAAACTAGATGCGGTGCTCGCTGCAGTAGAACGGCTGGAAGCGACCATTAATCAGACTCGCACCTCCCTCGAATCTAAAATTAATAAAGTAGCCATTGACCTTACTCATCTACATGCAGATCATTGGAAATTAACAGACCGCACTACTGTCCTGGAAGCTACGCTTAGCGACGTCAAGCCACAAGTGACTCAAACAGATAAGCATGTCCAAGATTTATTGCACCGTGTAGAGTTTCTGGAAGATAGAGCAGAGGATGCTGAAGGACGTGCACAATGCAACAATATACGCATAGTAGGTATGCCGGAGAGATGGGAAGGTGGAGAGCCCACCACGCATATGGAGAACTGGCTTAGAGATCTCTTGCCTGAGGGGTCCCTATCGCCGCACTTTGTCATAGAACGTGCGCATAGACTCCCAGCGAGACCCCCTCCCACTGGATCGAACCCGAGGCCCTTGCTCCTCCGGCTCCTCAACTATCGAGACCGAGATGCCATTCTACAGGAAGCCATGAAACTCCAAGATATCCACATAGACAATCATAGAATAATGTTTTTTCCGGATTACACTATCCGAGTGCAGCGTCAGAGGTTCTCGTTCGGTAATGTTGCAGCGACGGCAACATTACCGAAATTAAGAGGCCATTTTCGCCGCCGCCGAAGGGAGTGTAAAGCAACGGGATCGCGAACACCACCTTCACCAACCATAGGCCCACACTCAGAATTGATTCTTAGTGGACAACGAGATGCCCTACAAGCGGTAGCAGAGATAAGCGGCTCTTTGGTGACTGACAACGCATCCAGCTCCAGTCAAAAGGGCCTATCTAGTGATGATGAACAAATATATGGCCATCAAGACTCGCAAGATTCAACTGAACAGCCAGATGTTACCCCACAGACTGCGGACACAATAATATGAACATTGCAAAATCCTTTGTCTGCACAACCCAAGATTTGAGGTATTAGGGTGTATGGGTGGGAACACTAAGCCATTAGTAAAACAGCCATCTGTAGTAGCTGTCACTGTGCTTCTGATTGTACAAGTAGAGGTCGAAGATGATAACCTGCCAAGTGGAGGAGAGGCGGGCCCTGCTCATGCACTCAGCTGTTAACATATGGTCCCGTTTATATACCACTTGCTAGATAAATACTCCTGAGCAGATGTACGCAGATTGCTTCATTTAAATGATATGATGCCTGTCAACGGGGAGCCTCTAGGATGCTAGGTGCACGAACTGCAGGCTTGCACAGCGTAACACGCAGCTCACCCCCCCAGATTGTCTAGATTGTTATCTTCATTGAGAGTTTGGGCGACTGCTAGTTGCATCCTCGCCCTTTTGGAATTATATTTGATTATGTCTCTAGTTTGGTTTTATTATGAGATATCATTTATTGTATGTCGAAGTCTGCAAAGTGGCGCCCCTTAGGTCAGAATGCTGGATGAGATGTGTGACGCTTGGTTATATACATTGTATATGACTGCTGGGTTGATACAGATACATAAATGTTTGGTACACTGTAGATCCTATGTCTTCTTTTAATATTGGTACGTGGAATGTGAGAGGCATGCACTCACCGTCACGTAGGTATCAGATATATTCCTACCTCAAACGGCATCGTGAACACATAGCTCTACTGCAAGAGACTCACCTGGCCAAAGCGGAAATTCCACAAATGCATCGCCGCTGGCGTGGTCAATGATATGCTACAGGATATTCGGCTTTTGCACGAGGAGCGCTGATATGGGTAAGGCCAGGGGTACCACTGACAATTACACAGTCATTGATAGATGCGGAGGGCAGGTATGTTGTAGTTAAGGGCACGCTAGATGGCCGGCATATCGTGATTGCATCCCTTTATGCTCCCAACACAGAGCAGGCTACCTTTCTCGTTTCACTATGTCGCACACCCTGGCGCCATGGCACGATGTTCCCATGTTACTGGGGGGAGACTACAATAGTGTACTTGACATATCCCTGGACCGTTCCTTCCCACCACTTCCAGGTACAAACACATATCATGCCATGAAGGCACTGACTAGCTAGGCAACACAGTGGCATCTCAGAGATGCCTGGAGACACCGTAATCCCAACGACAGGGTGTATTCCTATTAGTCTGTCGCTCGTGATTTGCATGTGCGACTAGACCGATATATGCTATCGGAAACGTTGCTTCCCAATATATCAGAAATTTACTACATGGGCAAGACGCACTCTGACCACAACCCACATATCTTAGAGATGCTATGGAAACACCCCCGCCCGCCAATCCCAACCTGGCGTTTGCAACCAGATTTGCTATTGGACGCACCATTTCGCAACTTGCTAGCTGCCAACATTGCCCAATATTTTGAAGATAATATGGATACAGCCACGATGCCTCAGGTGGAATGGGATGCATTTAAAGTAGTGGCCAGGGGTGACTGCCTGGGCGCACAGGCAGGTATGCGGAAGCAGTTGGAAACAGACTTAACAAGCATTGAAACTGAACTGCTCCAAAGAGAAGAGGAAGCGTTAGAGGGCAATGCTGAGCTTCTGGAGCACGTTAGAGAAGAACACTCCAGATTGCTGGACCGACTCCGTAATATAAATTATGCCGCACACTCCGCACGCACCCATCATATGGGGGATAAGGATGTATGACGTTACAACGCATGCTATTACAACACCTACCGTTACAACGCATTTTTTACAACGCAAACACTACTACAACGCTATCCTTTACAACGAATACTTTTACAACGCTAAACTTATTAAAATACTTAAAAGTGCTGTTACAACGAAAACCATTACAACGCATACCATTACAATGCGAAAAAAATATTTTTTTAATAAAAAGTACAATAAAATTTGGCACGGGATGCAGGGAAATTAGGGGTTTTAGGGTGGGGAAGTGTATTAAAATGTGGAGAAAAACTGTACGTAAATTGACTGAAATGCATTACAAAATTAATACTTGAGTATTAAAATTAATACTCAAGTATTAAAATTAATACTGCCATTTCCCCCAAAAATCCGTTTTCACACATTTCAAAGTTTAACACAAATAACGAAAAATTTAACAACAGTTCATACACATTTTAATCATGAATATATCGGAAAATAAGTAAACAGAGTAAAACAGAAGACACATACACATAGGCGCCATTTTATCCATCTCACTTGTAAAACTTGTCCTACAACACTTTCTATGAAAACAATAGTAAAAGACATGTTCCAAAATGGATGCCAAAACGGAGCAAATGAATGAAAACAATACATCTTTTAATGCTTTTTTAAATTATCATTTTCCACAGAAAAATAAAGTATATTAAAAAACACAACGAACGCACTTTTAAAAAAAATTAATAGTGACACTGACTAAAACTTATAAATACCAGGAAGACACCATTTTGCAATCAGTTGATTATCAACTACCAGAGAGACCAGACGTAAAAACCTGACCCTCTGACACCTCCACTGTGACCTCCACTGAGAGAGCACTGCATTCGTTTGGAAAAGCATTGTTATTTTGCAACTACTAGTAAGTCACTAATATATTTTAACACCTTGTTTTATCCTTAATCATGTTTTATTTCCATACAAAATATGTTTAAAAAATATTCATATTAACTTATAAAATTTACTGTTTCTAATTTTTTATCACTGAAAAAACTGTAATATATACCAACTTACATCATCTACTTTTTTTTCCAAAAACAGAAACTTGTTATTCTTTCAAAATCAAGAAATCTTGTCCCTAACTTTCCATCACCTCAACGTAATCGACTCACCTTTACTATTGTGAAGGTAAATGTTTTTTAATTGTAATTATTTTACTTTAAAAATATATTTTTAGCATTAGCAAAAGTGTTGTATGGTAAAGGGGATTATATTAATTTTTTACACATTCACACTGCATCATAAACAAAATTATGCGATGGTGCAGGGGTAACAATTAATAATATGACTGCAGTTAGGTACTGCATGGGTAACTATTACTATTCTAAGTCCCAGAATGTTCAGCAGTAGAGTAATTGAGTGATGGTGTAGGGGTATCCATTATTACTCTTATTTCATAATGCATTGAAAGTGTATTATGTTTTGCTGTACCAATTGTTACTCATACTCATGTGTGATGCAGCACCATGAAAAGTATGATATGTGATGTAGTTAGAGTGAAATAAAATATCAGATTTACAATCAATTGGTCTCTTTTTTTTTTCAACCAACGTAGTCAAAGTAGCATTAATTATTTACATTTTTTTTCATTTTCACAGTCAATCGGTTGCAACTTTGTGGATTAAATCACTAAAATAAATAGCTTAATCCTGCAGCCAGCACTACCAAGAAACCACGAAAACAATCAGCTAAAGAAAAAGGTATTTTAAATTTACACTATTATAAATTCCACAATGTAATAGTCATACCTTTTGCTATTGTTACTCCAGGAAAGTGCAGAAGTAGGGTAAGTGTTGGATAGTGTAGGGGTACAATTTACTATTCTAACTCCAGGAAGGTGCAGCAGTAGGGAAAGTGTTGGATGGTGTAGGGGTAAAATTTACTATTCTAACTCCAGGAAGGTGCAGCAGTAGGGAAAGTGTTATGTACTAATAGTTAAATTCAATGTCATAATTTCAAAAAGTTAATCAAAATTTGCATTTGTCACCAACGTTCAGTTATTTCATTTTTATTTTTTTCATTTTTCCAGACAATTGTTTTCAACTTTGTTTTACGATTCAGTCCAACACATAAGTGAAAACTCCAGCCAGCAGGCCAATACCACTTCAGAAGCCTCACCAAGGAAAGGAATCCCAAAAAAAAGGTATTTTTAAACAACATTGTTTTTAAACCATCAATATGTTAGGCAAACCATTTACTTATTAATGTTAATAAAATCCCAAAATATATAAAATAAGGGTTGCAGTTGGAAGAAGTTATTTTTCTAACTCCAGGAAGGTGCAGCAGTAGGGAAAGTGTTGGATAGTGTAGGGGTACAATTTACTATTCTAACTCCAGGAAGGTGCAGCAGTAAGGAAAGTGTTGGATGGTGTAGGGGTGCAATTTACTATTCTAACTCCAGAAAGGTGCAGCAGTAGGGAAAGTGTTGGATGGTGTAGGGGTACAATTTACTATTCTAACTCTTGGAAGGTGCAGCAGTAGGGAAAGTGTTGGATGGTGTAGGGGTGCAATTTACTATTCTAACTCCAGAAAGGTGCAGCAGTAGGGAAAGTGTTGGATGGTGTAGGGGTAGAAATTTACTATTCTATCTCCAGGAAGGTGCAGCAGTAGGGAAAGTGTTATGTACTAATAGTTAAATAGAATGTCTTAATTTAAACAATTTCATCTAAATTTGCATTTGTCACCAACGTTCAGTTTTTTCAATTTCTTTTTTCCATTTTTCCAGACAATTGTTTTCAACTTTTTTGTACGATTCAGTCCAACACATAAGTGAAAACTCCAGCCAGCAGGCCAATACCACATCAGAAACCTCTCCAAGGAAAGGAATCCCAAAAAAACAAGGTATTTTTAAACAGCATTGTTTTAAAAACATCAATATGTTACCCAAACCATTTACTTATTAATGATAATAAAATCCCAAAATAGATAAAATAAGGGTTGCAGTTGAAAGAACTTATTTTTCAAACTCCAGAAAGGTGCAGCAGTAGGAAAAGTGTTGGATGGTGTAGGGGTGCTATTTACTATTCTAACTCCAGGAAGGTGCAGCAGTAGGGAAAGTGTTGGATGGTGTAGGGGTGCAATTTACTATTCTAACTCCAGGAATGTGCAGCAGTAGGGAAAGTGTTGGATGGTGTAGGGGTATAAATTACTATTCTAACTCCAGGTAGGTGCAGCAGTAGGGTAAGTGTTGGATGGTGTAGGGGTATAATTTACTATTCTAACTCCAGGAAGGTGCAGCAGTAGGGAAAGTGTTGGATGGTGTAGGGGTATAATTTACTATTCTAACTCCAGGAAGGTGCAGCAGTAGAGAAAGTGTTGGATGGTGTAGGGGTATAATTTACTATTCTAACTCCAGGAAGGTGCAGCTGTAGGGAAAGTGTTGGATGGTGTAGGGGTACAATTTACTATTCAAACTCCTAGTAGGTGCAGTAGAGAAAGTGTTGGATGGTGTAGGGGTATAAATTACTATTCTAACTCCAGGTAGGTGCAGCAGTAGGGAAAGTGTTGGATGTTGTAGATGTATAATTTACTATTCTAACTCCAGGAAGGTGCAGCAGTAGGGAAAGTGTTGGATGGTGTAGGGGTATAATTTACTATTCTAACTCCAGGAAGGTGCAGCAGTAGGGAAAGTGTTGGATGGTGTAGGGGTACAATTTACTATTCAAACTCCTAGTAGGTGCAACAGTAGAGAAAGTGTTGGATGGTGTAGGGGTATAAATTACTATTCTAACTCCAGGAAGGTGCAGCAGTAGGGAAAGTGTTGGATGGTGTAGGGGTACAATTTACTATTCAAACTCCTAGTAGGTGCAGCAGTAGGGAAAGTGTTGGATGGTGTAGGGGTATAAATTACTATTCTAACTCCAGGAAGGTGCAACAGTAGGGAAAGTGTTGGATGGTGTAGGGGTACAATTAACTATTCTAACTCCAGGAAGGTGCAGCAGTAGAGAAAGTGTTGGATGGTGTAGGGGTATAATTTACTATTCTAACTCCAGGAAGGTGCAGCAGTAGGGAAAGTGTTGGATGGTGTAGAGGTACAATTTACTATTCTAACTCCAGGAAGGTGCAGCAGTAGGGAAAGTGTTGGATGGTGTAGGGGTGCAATTTACTATTCTAACTCCAGGAAGGTGCAGCAGTAGGGAAAGTGTTGGATGGTGTAGGGGTAACATTTGAGGTATAGTATTTAATTTTACATCCTAATTTGTTTTTCTTCTCTTCTCTTTTCAGATAATGTCTAGTCTTGAAGCAGCGAAATACATTAAATCCAAGAAAGGAAAAAAATTATTAAACCATGGAGGATACATATATAGTAAGGAAAGAATAAGTTTTCCTACCCATTGCAGTGGCAGAGCGGTTACTCTTGATAATTTAGTTGTGAAAACAACAGAACATAACCACTCTGCCTCTGCAATGGAGGTAGAAATAAGAGAAACAGTTAACGAAATGAAAGCTATTGCAAGCACCTCCAATGATTCTACAGGATCCATTTTAAGAGAGGTTGCACAGCATGTCCCCAGTCATGTTGCTAGTAACATGCCTATAATTCCTAATTTGAGAAGAATTATTCAAAGACAAAAGCAGGCAAGTAACATTCAATTATCTACACCACATTCTTTCTCTGACATTAGAATTCCACATGATCTTTCTATTTCTTTTTCTGATGAACCTTTCCTTTTGCATGACAACCAAAACCCTCAAAAACGAATTCTGATTTTTAGTACCCCACGTAACCTTGCAAAGTTAGAAAATAGTGAAATTTGGATGATGGATGGGACGTTTAAAAGTACACCCCATCCTTTCACTCAAATTTATACTATACATGCAAAAATTAACAATAATGTAATTCCCTTAGTATATAGTTTGCTACCTGATAAGACTTCTGCAGCATACTCTGAACTTTTATCAGTTATTAAAAGTAAAACATCTCAAAGTCCTAGGAAAATAATAATTGATTTGGAATTGAGCATGATCAATGTGATCAATAAAACGTACACGGATACCCAAATTCAGGGATGTTTTTTCCATTTTTCCCAGGCTTTTTGGCTTAAATTACAAAAAACATCCCTAGTTGCAGAATATTCTCGTGATAGCAAACTACAATTTGAACTAAAAAAATTAACAGCACTTTATTTTGTTCCTCCCGATAGTGTGGACGAGTACTACACTGCAATTATAGAATCTGTTTATTATACAAGTAATGAAGAGAAATTGGCTCCCATCCTAAAATATTTCGAGGACACATGGATTGGGCACCTAAGCAGATCGGGTCGCAGGAGGAAGCCACGATTCCATGTGGAGTGGTGGAACTGCTACACGAGCTGTTTAGAGGGAGAAGCAAAAACAAACAATGCCATTGAGGGATGGCATAACTCCTTCAACCACACAATTGGCAAACCTCATCCAAACTTCTACTCTTTCTTGGAAACTTTGAAGAAGGAGCAAAGTTTTCAAGAAATGAGACTAGCCCAAACACTTGCAGGTAGTCTAAACCCACGAGTAACTGTCAAAACTAAGGAAATGTCTGAGAGACTATTGGCTATATTACAACAATTTTAGTTGTGTGTGGCTATAGACTACCTGGAAAATCTTTCTAACATTCTTTCTTTCTAAAATTAGTTTTGTACTTACTTTCTTGCTTTGCTTCAAATTTAAATATCATTAAATTACAATTGGCATACAATTTTTTTCCAAATTTTTTTTCAAACTTAAAAGTCGGGTCTCCTTTTTTTTTTTTTTTTTTTCAAATCTTCATTTTTTGCAAAACTACCAATGTGACCAAATCTACTGTTCCATAGTATTCGACCAATTTTTCTAAAACCAAACGCCAGTAGATTAATATCAGAAAACTTCATTATTAACTACCACCCTAAAACTCAAAATTTCAGAAGTCAAGCAATTATCCAAAATGCACATTGCTGCATAAACATCAAATTATTAACAATCACTTTTTTCCAAAATGTACGAATACGCCATTTTTTTTTCTCCTAAGAAATGAAGATATAAATCTTTATTATTGGTTTTGAAGTTACGAAATAAACTTTGTGAGCAGTAACTTAAATTATTTTTACAGTTACTTACATTTTTGTAATGAACCAATACATTTGCGCGACCCGACATAGGCATAAATTAATGACATAAATGTGGACATGATTTAAAACATTTTCAACATCAATTAGTTATTCCGCAACCTATCCTTATTCTTTTCTTACTATATATGTATCTTTATAAAAGGTTTAATCTATAAATAAAAGTGAAAATGTTTCCTACCTGGACGCAGATCAGCTTCCTGCTGCTTCCTCCTCCGATGCTCTTCAAAATGGCGCCTTACGTCTACGTTCACGTCATGACGTCATCGCGCGCATCAATGTTTAAAATGGACTATTTTATTTACTTTATCTGTAAATAAATGTTTATAATTGTAAATAAATTATGTATATGTTTTCTTAAAAATGTACATTATGTTTAAAAAATCAATAAAACTTAATAGTATTTTCTAAATTTGTTCCAATAAAGAAATATTTAATAAACCTTATTTGTTTACTGTTATTTTTTTTGAAAATTGTAATTTAAACATGTGAAATGTTATTTTTTATTCGTAAATTTACTAAATGTGTTCCTTACCTCGACTCTATTTTCTTTTTCCTTCCAAACTTGCTCTTTCCTCTCTTTCTGCTCCTTCTTTTCTTGTACCGCGGGTTGTATATTCTGAAGCTGCCAAAATAAATGAAGGACAAATAAGCTCATAGACTTCAATGCAAAAGTGTGGGAATTTTTTTTAAAGTAAGTTCTATTTTCTTTGCTCTATTTTCTTTTGGTATAATTTCATGTTAAATACATTTCTAATTACTCTATTAATAAATTAAATATTTTATTTATTGTTTAATTTTTTTTTTAACATTTCTCATATTTTATATTAAAATACTCCAAAAGTACTCTTACTTTTTTTACAAATTTTATTTCATTCATTACATTTTAAATAAGAAGGTTAAAAATACTCAAGTATTAATCTTTCATAATACTAATATTTTAATAAATTTTTAATTTCATTTTTTTTATAAAAAATACTCTAGTATTAATATTTTATAATACTTCTCATATTTAACATTTTTACATATTTTTCAAATAATTTATACACAATATATAATCTTTCATATTTTTAAAAATATAATCCTTAAATGTTTTTATAAGAAAGAAAAAAATACTCATGTATTAATTTCTCATAATACAAATCATTTATTATAAAATTTATATTTATTTATTTTAACTTAAAAAATACTCTTTGATATTTGATTAATACTCAAGTATTAATCGTTTATTAAACTACTCACATTTTTTAATTTTTCTAAATTATTAAATAATTTATACTCAATAATTACTCTTTCATATTTATCAAATACAGTATTTTATATAAATAATAAAATATTGATTACATTTTTTTCAAAAAACATTTTTCTTAAAAATAAACAAACAAACAAAAAAATGCGTTGTAATGGTATATGCGTTGTAAAAGTACTTACCATATAACAGCATGCGTTGTAAATGCATGCGTTGTAAAAGCTTTTGCGTTGTAAAAAATGCGTTGTAATAGCATTGCGTTGTAACAGTTGCGTTGTAAAGGTTGTTTCCCGGGGGATAAACTTGGTAGGTTGTTGTCCTGGCTGATACGAGAGGAAGCTGCATTTGCACCAGTGACATTACTACACAATACGCAGGGAGTACTGGTACACACTCAGAGTGAAATACATAGCGCTTTTGTGGAATATTACTCCGCAATGTACAGATCTTGTCTGACGGCTACAGATGCAGATATACGACACTTTCTCTCTGCCATAACACTGCCACAGCTGACAGACCACCAACAAGAGGAACTGGGTGCTCCTCGGAGGAAATAAGGGATAGCATCTATTCCCTCTCGAATGGAAAAACGCCAGGTCCAGACGGACTGCCAGTTGAATTTTACAAGGCCTGTACAGATATATTAATACCAGAGCTGCTACGGGTATATGAAGCAGCTCTAGAGTGCTCTACGCTTACACCTACGCAGAATGAGGCAATGCTGATCTCTCTTTTAAAGCCGAGCAGAAGTCCTGAACTCTTGGGCTCTTATCATGCGTTGGCTCTGTTAAACACGGACTATAAAATCCTTGCTTCCACCCTAGCTAAACGAATAGCTTCGTTTGTGCTGACTTTGATACATGCTGACCAAAACGGGTTTGTTCCGACCAGGAGCACTTCCCTAAATATCCGCAGGCTCTTCAGAATCCAAAAATATGCAACGGTGAACTGGCCTTGGTCTGGCTGTTTAGTATTGGATCTGGAAAAGGCCTTTGACTCACTGGAATGGTCCTATCTAGCAGCGGTCCTGCGTAAGTACGGGTTAGGTGATGGATATTTGCAACTGGTGCAGCTACTGTATCAACTCCCTACAGTGCGAGTGCGAACGGGTAAGATCATCTCTGATACAATCAGGGTCAGACGCGGAACCAAGCAAGGGTGACCTCTATCCCCGTTACTTTTTTCCCTTGCCATCGAGCCTTTAGCGGCTCATCTCCGAGAGAGTGGCGCAGATTGGGGAATCCCCTTGAGTGACGGACTTCATACAGTGTCCTTATACGCGGACGACCTGCTGTTGTACATAAGAGACTTGCATGCAATACCGCTGGCAATATCTGCATTGTTCCGTAGCTTTGAGGAAGTGTCAGGCCTTAGGGTGAATTGGGCTAAATCAGGTACCTACTCCTTTAACGAGGACGTGGCTATGACAGACATAATTTTTAACAAAACTACACTTGCTTGGTATCAGACCACGTTCCAATACCTGGGCATATATATCTACAGGTCCCCAACAGACATACTAGAGGGCAACTTGGTGCACGCCATTTCCGCAATTAGGGCACAGATGCAATTCTGGAAGACTCTACCGCTTACTGTAATGAGCCGTATTACTTTAACTAAGATGATAGTACTGCCAAGGCTCTTGTATTATTTTGCAAACCTTCCGGTATATGTCCCAGTACGACTATTTAGGGAATTGGAGGGATTAACCCGAGGTCTAATTTGGAATACAGGGAGGCCCAGGATAGCATTACAGAAGCTATGTGCGCCACCAGAAAATGGAGGCTTAGCAGTTCCTCACCTGGAGCTATACTACTTAGCTGCGCAGCTGCAATGGGTCAAAAAGTGGTTAAGCGGAAGAAACTTGACAGACACTGCGACTGAGTCGTCATTATGGACGCAAAACCAAATTTATGAATTGTTTCATCCACTGGCGAAAATCCACCGCCCGACGCAAGTGCATATTGAGTTGGCTCACAGATGCTATAAGTGAAGCCTTCAACTCACAAAAGATACAGTCCCCTATGCCCCAATATTGCCGATTGTCGGGACACCCAGAGGCAGAGGCTCTCTAAGTGATACAGTACTGATGCCCTGGTCTGAAGCGGGAGTGGAGACGCTAGGAGATTTATATGCAGATGGTACCCTATTACCTTTTGCGGCACTAACGGCAGATAATAATTTACCGGCGGGCCAGTTCCTCCTGCATGCAACTATCACACGGACGTTGACACTAGCATGGGGAGACCTAACTAATGAGCCGCCGATGCATCAATTGTTGCAATATTTACATGTAATGGGAGAGGGATCGCATGTGATACACTGGTTAGTGCAGGCTTTGCGCACCCACGTACTACGACCATTACAGAGACTTCGCATGTGTTGGACTGAAGACAGGGGCTGTCCCTGGACTGATAAGGAGTGGGAACGCGTCCAAGCTAGTGCCACACACATACCACGCAATGAATTAGATATAAATGGCCGCACACTTTCTGGTGTGACGAGCAGTGTGCGACCAATTTGTGTACAAATTATTACGGCTCCCTTGAGCTAACAGGCTGACGAGCCTTGGATCTGCACCTGCGCGCCATGAGAGGTACTTGACCTGTTTTTAATTACATTTTGGCAGTCCACACGGCACCCCTTTACACTGTCCTACTCCCTGCTGACGAGAGGCAACTACCTCGAAACACGTGTCCAGGGATGGCTAAATGCAACACATACTGTTCTCTTTACACATCGTGGCATAGGCGTACCCGCCGTCGCCACTTCATTTACCACAGTCCTTTGGGGCAACTTGCTGGTGTGACGAGCAGTGTGCGACCAATTTGTGTACAAATTATTACGGCTCCCTTGAGCTAACGGGCTGACGAGCCTTGGATCTGCACCTGCGCGCCATGAGAGGTACTTGACCTGTTTTTAATTACATTTTGGCAGTCCACACGGCACCCCTTTACACTGTCCTACTCCCTGCTGACGAGAGGCAACTACCTCGAAACACGTGTCCAGGGATGGCTAAATGCAACACATACTGTTCTCTTTACACATCGTGGCATAGGCGTACCCGCCGTCGCCACTTCATTTACCACAGTCCTTTGGGGCAACTTGCTGGTGTGACGAGCAGTGTGCGACCAATTTGTGTACAAATTATTACGACTCCCTTGAGCTAACGGGCTGACGAGCCTTGGATCTGCACCTGCGCGCCATGAGAGGTACTTGACCTGTTTTTAATTACATTTTGGCAGTCCACACGGCACCCCTTTACACTGTCCTACTCCCTGCTGACGAGAGGCAACTACCTCGAAACACGTGTCCAGGGATGGCTAAATGCAACACATACTGTTCTCTTTACACATCGTGGCATAGGCGTACCTGCCATCGCCACTTCATTTACCACAGTCCTTTGGGGCAACTTGCTGGTGTGACGAGCAGTGTGCGACCAATTTGTGTACAAATTATTACGGCTCCCTTGAGCTAACGGGCTGACGAGCCTTGGATCTGCACCTGCGCGCCATGAGAGGTACTTGACCTGTTTTTAATTACATTTTGGCAGTCCACACGGCACCCCTTTACACTGTCCTACTCCCTGCTGACGAGAGGCAACTACCTCGAAACACGTGTCCAGGGATGGCTAAATGCAACACATACTGTTCTCTTTACACATCGTGGCATAGGCGTACCTGCCGTCGCCACTTCATTTACCACAGTCCTTTGGGGCAACTTGCTGGTGTGACGAGCAGTGTGCGACCAATTTGTGTACAAATTATTACGGCTCCCTTGAGCTAACGGGCTGACGAGCCTTGGATCTGCACCTGCGCGCCATGAGAGGTACTTGACCTGTTTTTAATTACATTTTGGCAGTCCACACGGCACCCCTTTACACTGTCCTACTCCCTGCTGACGAGAGGCAACTACCTCGAAACACGTGTCCAGGGATGGCTAAATGCAGCACATACTGTTCTCTTTACACATCGTGGCATAGGCGTACCCGCCGTCGCCACTTCATTTACCACAGTCCTTTGGGGCAACTTGCTGGTGTGACGAGCAGTGTGCGACCAATTTGTGTACAAATTATTACGGCTCCCTTGAGCTAACGGGCTGACGAGCCTTGGATCTGCACCTGCGCGCCATGAGAGGTACTTGACCTGTTTTTAATTACATTTTGGCAGTCCACACGGCACCCCTTTACACTGTCCTACTCCCTGCTGGCGAGAGGCAACTACCTCGAAACACGTGTCCAGGGATGGCTAAATGCAACACATACTGTTCTCTTTACACATCGTGGCATAGGCGTACCCGCCGTCGCCACTTCATTTACCACAGTCCTTTGGGGCAACTTGCTGGTGTGACGAGCAGTGTGCGACCAATTTGTGTACAAATTATTACGGCTCCCTTGAGCTAACGGGCTGACGAGCCTTGGATCTGCACCTGCGCGCCATGAGAGGTACTTGACCTGTTTTTAATTACATTTTGGCAGTCCACACGGCACCCCTTTACACTGTCCTACTCCATGCTGACGAGAGGCAACTACCTCGAAACACGTGTCCAGGGATGGCTAAATGCAACGCATACTGTTCTCTTTACACATCGTGGCGTAGGCGTACCCGCCGTTGCCACTTCATTTACCACAGTCCTTTGGGGCAACTTGCTGGTGTGACGAGCAGTGTGCGACCAATTTGTGTACAAATTATTACGGCTCCCTTGAGCTAACGGGCTGACGAGCCTTGGATCTGCACCTGCGCGCCATGAGAGGTACTTGACCTGTTTTTAATTACATTTTGGCAGTCCACACGGCACCCCTTTACACTGTCCTACTCCCTGCTGACGAGAGGCAACTACCTCGAAACACGTGTCCAGGGATGGCTAAATGCAACACATACTGTTCTCTTTACACATCGTGGCATAGGCGTACCCGCCGTCGCCACTTCATTTACCACAGTCCTTTGGGGCAACTTGCTGGTGTGACGAGCAGTGTGCGACCAATTTGTGTACAAATTATTACGGCTCCCTTGAGCTAACGGGCTGACGAGCCTTGTATCTGCACCTGCGCGCCATGAGAGGTACTTGACCTGTTTTTAATTACATTTTGGCAGTCCACACGGCACCCCTTTACACTGTCCTACTCCCTGCTGACGAGAGGCAACTACCTCGAAACACGTGTCCAGGGATGGCTAAATGCAACACATACTGTTCTCTTTACACATCGTGGCATAGGCGTACCCGCCATCGCCACTTCATTTACCACAGTCCTTTGGGGCAACTTGCTGGTGTGACGAGCAGTGTGCGACCAATTTGTGTACAAATTATTACGGCTCCCTTGAGCTAACGGGCTGACGAGCCTTGGATCTGCACCTGCGCGCCATGAGAGGTACTTGACCTGTTTTTAATTACATTTTGGCAGTCCACACGGCACCCCTTTACACTGTCCTACTCCCTGCTGACGAGAGGCAACTACCTCGAAACACGTGTCCAGGGATGGCTAAATGCAACACATACTGTTCTCTTTACACATCGTGGCATAGGCGTACCCGCCGTCGCCACTTCATTTACCACAGTCCTTTGGGGCAACTTGCTGATGTGACGAGCAGTGTGCGACCAATTTGTGTACAAATTATTACGGCTCCCTTGAGCTAACAGGCTGACGAGCCTTGGATCTGCACCTGCGCGCCATGAGAGGTACTTGACCTGTTTTTAATTACATTTTGGCAGTCCACACGGCACCCCTTTACACTGTCCTACTCCCTGCTGACGAGAGGCAACTACCTCGAAACACGTGTCCAGGGATGGCTAAATGCAACACATACTGTTCTCTTTACACATCGTGGCATAGGCGTACCCGCCGTCGCCACTTCATTTACCACAGTCCTTTGGGGCAACTTGCTGGTGTGACGAGCAGTGTGCGACCAATTTGTGTACAAATTATTACGGCTCCCTTGAGCTAACGGGCTGACGAGCCTTGGATCTGCACCTGCGCGCCATGAGAGGTACTTGCCCTTTTTTTAATTACATTTTGGCAGTCCACACGGCACCCCTTTACACTGTCCTACTCCCTGCTGACGAGAGGCAACTACCTCGAAACACGTGTCCAGAGATGGCTAAATGCAACACATACTGTTCTCTTTACACATCGTGGCATAGGCGTACCCGCCGTCGCCACTTCATTTACCACAGTCCTTTGGGGCAACTTGCTGGTGTGACGAGCAGTGTGCGACCAATTTGTGTACAAATTATTACGGCTCCCTTGAGCTAACGGGCTGACGAGCCTTGGATCTGCACCTGCGCGCCATGAGAGGTACTTGACCTGTCTTTAATTACATTTTGGCAGTCCACACGGCACCCCTTTACACTGTCCTACTCCCTGCTGACGAGAGGCAACTACCTCGAAACACGTGTCCAGGGATGGCTAAATGCAACACATACTGTTCTCTTTACACATCGTGGCATAGGCGTACCCGCCGTCGCCACTTCATTTACCACAGTCCTTTGGGGCAACTTGCTGGTGTGACGAGCAGTGTGCGACCAATTTGTGTACAAATTATTACGGCTCCCTTGAGCTAACGGGCTGACGAGCCTTGGATCTGCACCTGCGCGCCATGAGAGGTACTTGACCTGTTTTTAATTACATTTTGGCAGTCCACACGGCACCCCTTTACACTGTCCTACTCCCTGCTGACGAGAGGCAACTACCTCGAAACACGTGTCCAGGGATGGCTAAATGCAACACATACTGTTCTCTTTACACATCGTGGCATAGGCGTACCCGCCGTCGCCACTTCATTTACCACAGTCCTTTGGGGCAACTTGCTGGTGTGATGAGCAGTGTGCGACCAATTTGTGTACAAATTATTACGGCTCCCTTGAGCTAACGGGCTGACGAGCCTTGGATCTGCACCTGCGCGCTATGAGAGGTACTTGACCTGTTTTTAATTACATTTTGGCAGTCCACACGGCACCCCTTTACACTGTCCTACTCCCTGCTGACGAGAGGCAACTACCTCGAAACACGTGTCCAGGGATGGCTAAATGCAACACATACTGTTCTCTTTACACATCGTGGCATAGGCGTACCCGCCGTCGCCACTTCATTTACCACAGTCCTTTGGGGCAACTTGCTGGTGTGACGAGCAGTGTGCGACCAATTTGTGTACAAATTATTACGGCTCCCTTGAGCTAACGGGCTGACGAGCCTTGGATCTGCACCTGCGCGCCATGAGAGGTACTTGACCTGTTTTTAATTACATTTTGCCAGTCCACACGGCACCCCTTTACACTGTCCTACTCCCTGCTGATGAGAGGCAACTACCTCGAAACACGTGTCCAGGGATGGCTAAATGCAACACATACTGTTCTCTTTACACATCGGGGCATAGGCGTACCCGCCGTCGCCACTTCATTTACCACAGTCCTTTGGGGCAACTTGCTGGTGTGACGAGCAGTGTGCGACCAATTTGTGTACAAATTATTACGGCTCCCTTGAGCTAACGGGCTGACGAGCCTTGGATCTGCACCTGCGCGCCATGAGAGGTACTTGACCTGTTTTTAATTACATTTTGGCAGTCCACACGGCACCCCTTTACACTGTCCTACTCCCTGCTGACGAGAGGCAACTACCTCGAAACACGTGTCCAGGGATGGCTAAATGCAACACATACTGTTCTCTTTACACATCGTGGCATAGGCGTACCCGCCGTCGCCACTTCATTTACCACAGTCCTTTGGGGCAACTTGCTGGTGTGACGAGCAGTGTGCGACCAATTTGTGTACAAAATACATACCACGCAATGCACAATTTAAACTTATTCAGACATATATACTACATAGGGCGTATCTCTCACCAGATAAGATTAATAGGTATTTTAACATCAATACATCTGAATGCCCGAGATGCTGTCTCCCGGGTGCTGACTTATTACACATGCTATGGCCTTGCCGCCTGCTCTTGCCCTACTGGCGCATAATAATAGATACATGTAGTAAACTAGTTCTTCTCCCAACATGGCCACTACACCTTCCTCTATGTTTCCTCCTACTAAGCCTCCCAGAATGCCTGTGTACATTCTATGTTGTACGTGGAGGTTCCACACTTGTCAGTTGGGGTCTGGTCAGCTGGCGAGGTGTGTTGCTCTGCTGTAACTGAATAAACTTAACATGTAACTACTAAGAAGTGTCCTGCTGTCTACCTGAACCTATTTACTACATTTTGGCGACGATCTTGGCTGACCAGACCAGGCAAGCAGACCAAGAAGAACTGCGCAGCACGAGCAGCACCTCGCACAAAGAACCCAAGAAGGCGTTTCACCTAACTTCAGCAAGAATTAAGTGGTAAAGAAACCTGAAACGCCAGCATATTTCAAGAAACCAAGTAAAACTAAAAGATGGTACGAATTTAGTCCATCTGCTTCCAGTAACTTGATAAGGAAAAGTGCGTAACCAGAGTAATGCCAGAAAATTTGGAAAAACGAAATTTAATGTATTGAGAAACTAGCTACTGCCAAAATAACTCAAACGAGTTAAATCCCATGGTTCCTGTCACTCTGCAATCTTTAACAGGAATTAAAACAAGAAATCAGCTTCATGTAATGCCTGAAGATTAACGCGCAAGAACACTGCTGCCCACATTAAGAAACTTTTCGTGTTTAGCCCAGCTGCTGTCATCCACTAGTCATGATCTCTATCTTCGTATGGTGAAGAAAATCGATTTCGAGCATGGCGTGGATAATGAGAGGAGAAAACGAGACTGAGCAAGAGAATGGTGAAGTTCTTAGTCTCCGCCTTACCGTTATGCTTCAGTGAGATCTTTCCGACGTCGCTTCCATCCCCATACTGATGACGTCTGAGAATCTCCGTGGGTATCGGTGGAGAAGCGTGTCATTCCATGCGCAACGTCAGCTGTCTACCCTCACAGGAAGAAAGCTTCCCTCGTAGCCAGTGTGAGCACGTCACCACGCTGCTCGCAACGTCAGGAGGCCATCTTTGAAATTTTTGTTTGCTGGCTTCCATGGTAATGGGATGTACGGGACTCTATGTGGCAAGGTAGTCCATCGTTATCTCGTCAAGGATCAAGTAAGACACCCTAATGTTGAAAAAGTTAAAGGGGAGGAGAACGCAAGCAGTATTATTTATCGTTAGGATTTTCAGAGTGCTTGTGGTTCCGCTCTGTGAAAGTGATTTCTGCCGAACTGGTACTTCCCAGGGGATGTCAATATTCTGGTCAGTTTCCTGGTAAAGCGCATGTCGTGGTATCATAAGATCGAAGTTTGCTTGTGCGAATGCCTTGCACTTCGTTATGCCTCTTAATGCCCGTTCATTATCTCGCCAACATCTTTCCAAAGCATAGGTGAGTGAGCATATGCATAACAGTGTCTCACAAGTTTTGGGCAGCCAACACTGTCTCCGATTATTGAAACTTATGTGTACACCTAAATGGCGAAACAACAAAGTGATCGTAACATAGACAGAAGCACAAACAGGTCAAAGAGCTGTAGGTTTGTGAACCTGTTGACAACAGTGCCACCTAGGGGATATTCGTAATCTTTATTGAGCACTGGGAAAAGTCAAGAACTGTGTCGAAGAGCACAGTAGAAACGAAAATAAACTATGTATTGAGCAAACGACTGTTTTATAACGGTATTATATGTCATGATGCCTACGCCATCCTGGTACCACCTGCCGATGTGCAAGAGATGAAGGCTCTCCCAGCACAAAAAAAAAAGAAAAAAGGGAAAAAACCTATAGCCATTACTGGCTCGTTACTCATAACCACAACTAGTACCTGTTTTACACAAAAGAGCCCAGTGACAAGGGAAAAGAGTTCAATTAGGGGAAAGCGAGCCCATGTGCGGGCTACTGGACCCAACCAGGGACAAATGTCACGGAGAAGCAATTTGAGGACAATATTTTCAGAACCAAAAGGGGTCAAAGGTACAGAAATTAGTAGGAAACTCAGCTTCCAGAGCCAGCTGAGTACTAAGGACTAACTGGAAAAGGATAAAGGAGTGGACAAAGGCCGTTCCAGAACTTGGTGTAAAAAAAAAATCGTTCAAGAGGGGACAATGGTCGTCCTAGAACGAGAAGTAGTGAACTCGTCCATGAGGGCACAAAGGTGTTCCAGAACAAGAAGTGGACAAAACTTGTCCAAGAGGGGTCAAAGGTATCCCAGAACTGGAAAGGCCCCGGTGTCGGGAAAAGGAAAAAATCGTTGAAGAAGGGACAATGGTCGTCCCACAACTATGAATGGACAATGGTTGTCCAAGAGTAGGCAAGGTCTGGACAAAGGTCTTTCAAGAGAGCACAAAGTCTATGACCGGTATGGCGATCAGAAGTGGGTCAGCAGACCCAGAACAGGGTCTTACGTTCCACATCTGGATGCTGGTCAGGGAGCTCTCAACCTTGTCTGTGAACCAGGAGGGGACAAATGTTCCGAAACATAAGGTTAAAAAAAAAATCTAATTCTGAGGTGCTCGATCAGAGCAGAGGATCCAATAGTTAAGAAAGAGGTCAAGATCTGGTTAGAGGGATCCAGACCAGACGGGACTTCTATATTTTCAAGTTAACCTTTATCTTCATTTTGGAGCGCAAAACAGGTTGAAGAAAGTGAACTGTCTCTTTATGTTTCTTTTGCTGGTCAAGGACAGATAGGAGGGAGTTGGACTGTCTTTTCCTGTTTTGGTCTGTCTAAGGGGAATAGGTGGTGGTGATACCTATTAGTTGTTTTGGGTGGTGTGTTTCACCTCACATCTCACTCTCAACACTCTTTGCCCTTTAACGCTCGTCTATCTTTTCTATTTTTATTGTAATTTCTATGGTGGTGATACCTATTAGTTGTTTTGGGTGGTGTGTTTCACCTCACATCTCACTCTCAACACTCTTTGCCCTTTAACGCTCGTCTATCTTTTCTATTTTTATTGTAATTTCTATTTTTGAGAAGGAGGATGGGTATGTATTACTTTTCTAGATGAAGGAGGAGGATGTGTAGTTAACAAATGTTCTTCCTCAACATGGCCATTTGCGGCGATTTGTCTTTTCTAGATAAAGGGGGAAGATCTTCTCCCAACATGGCCACTACACCTTCCTCTATGTTTCCTCCTACTAAGCCAATTTGTGTACAAAATACATACCACGCAATGCACGATTTAAACTTATTCAGACATATATACTACATAGGGCGTATCTCTCACCAGATAAGATTAATAGGTATTTTAACATCAATACATCTGAATGCCCGAGATGCTGTCTCCCGGGTGCTGACTTATTACACATGCTATGGCCTTGCCGCCTGCTCTTGCCCTACTGGCGCATAATAATAGATACACTCACGAACTGCACTAAGGTTGAGGTGCCTGCTACATGGGAGGTCTGTGTCCTGGGGTTTTATACACGCACCAAAGCAAACAAAGTATGTTCCAGATTCCGGGACCTAGGCCTCATAACAGCAAAACGGCTAATAACTAAGAGGTGGAAGTGTAAGTACCTACCAGAAGCATCACATTGGGTGAAATCCTTAGGGGTCTGGGCACAGGCAGAGAGCACCACCCTACACAGGGAAGAACCAGCAGGGCTGCGAAAATCTCCCATTGCGCATGCATGGGATGACATGATTAAAACCCTTACATGCTCTGATACTACATTGCAGACGACACCTATGCAACGCACGGGAACCAATACCTGACATGTCACCCAGGAGTAGCAGACACGTCACAGCCATATGACACCTCAATACTGGAGGTCGGTCAAGCCTCAGACCTCGCATTCCTTACAGAACAGTACATAGACATGACTCTTATCATGCGCTATTCTAGTATCCCATCAGCAGAATATACAACAGAAACAACAACCCACATTCACCACCCACGCGCAGACCTAGTCAAGATGACACTTTATGATATTCTACATACTAGCTATATGTATTTGCAAATGATTGATATCTTTTCTTTGAAATTTTTCTTTTTTTTCCTTTTCGTTAGGTTTTATTAGATGTGGTTAAAATGTTATATTTATAAAAGAAAAGGAAAACAGATATCTGATATGTCGCACTGTATACGATAATTTCAAAGGTAAGTGACGTATTAACACTATGTTTCAGTTTACGATGATATACTTATATATAAATGGTTGCAGTCATGTAAAGGGGTAATGGGTAGAAACAACCCGCCCCTCGATTGGAGATGACAGCATGTCCAAGTTATAGATACTATTGATACTGTATAAATATATAAATATAATTTCGCACCATGGATACGTAATATATCAGAAATAGTGAGTAAGTAATATACTGATTTGTATCCACGGTGGCAAAAATGGATAATATTGATATTGATGCAAGATGTATTGTCACTTGAAATTTATGTAACAATAAAGAAAAAATGTAATAAAGATATTTATAAAAAAATAAAAATAAATGATGGGTCTCTGAGTTAACTAGCATATTCTTGACTACTGATTGCTATGTCCATAATCAATAATGACTGTGATCAGGAAGATAGGTGAAGAGATAATACCTTGCTTACTCACTGCACATCTTCCTTTTCCGACTCTTCTTCTTGCAGTCCTACTTTGTCTCACTCCCTCAATGGTTGCAGTGAAACTTGATGCATGGAGTTACTGTTGCAGTAGACCACATAAGTAGTCATTTTTCTATGCGTTTAAGAAGCAGTAGGAATTTTGGAGGGGACGTTTTCTTTGTATTTGTTTTATGAAAGCAACCAAGTTTTCATTGGTCATCCTCTTGTAGCAAGAAAGAGTTGGTGTCCATGCACTGCAGAAAACTGATAAGTAATCAAGGCATTTTATAAACCTAAAAACATTCTCACAGGTAGAGAAAATACTTTTAGAGGACAGATTCTAAACTTGGCACATGATGAAAAACAAAACATGTTTGTTTATAAAGAGTGTTTTTGCTATTATTTTAGGGTTTTAATCCAATTATGGATGCAGCATCCAAAGCATGTGGTTTTAAATATTATGTTGCTTTTGTTCCTCCGGTGATAAACCGCTTGTCTAAAGAATCATACAGTAATTCAGAACAATTTCTCTATTGAAAAAACATTTACTAGCTGCTGTGATGCTGGTGTTCATTAACAATAAAATATGTATTTTGTCCATACTCCAAAATTACTCTATACAACTCACTCTTTGTTGATGATTTCACGAGATAATTATCCTTTTCCACATTGGTATGTTTTCTACAAAATTAGATAATCGACTACAGAGCCCCTTTATGTACAAATTCAGCCTGTTCATTCATTTTGATTGCAGTTATTTATGTTGACTTAAAAAACATGTGTATTTGAAGGAAAAGACAAACAGAGGGAAGAGGACAGAAGAGATATATAGCAAGCATTTCCAATGCAATAGGTCTCGCATTTACGAGAGTTTGAGTTATTGGCATTGTAAATGACAATGCTAATAGCTTAAACTCTCACAAATACGAGACCTTTTGCATTGTAAATGTAGGATTTGGAAAAGCGCACCATGCCGCGCTTTCACGTTAATGTCGGCCATGCCCCTTTCTTTAGACGAGCCGCGTCTAAAGAAAGGGGCGCGGCTGTCATTAAAGTGAAAGCGCCGTATGAGATGCTTTTATTAAAAAAAGCATCTGTTTGTCAAGTTGACAAACGAATTTTCTTTTTGTAAAAGTGTCCCATGCCGCACTTTCACTTCAATAGCGGCCACGCACATTTCTTTAGAAGCGGCTCATCTAAAGAAAGGGACGTGGCTGACATTGAAATGAAATTGCCGTATGGGGCACTTTTACAAAAAAATATTTGCAATGCAATAGGTCTCGCATTTGCAAGAGTTTAAGCTATTGTCATTGTGAGAAGTTGGCCTGGCATATGCTGGTCACTAGTTATAGTGGCCACCTTGCACAAGTCCAATTCGACTCTTATGGTGGATAGGTTTAAGACAACCTTTTAAAGAAAGCTATCCTAGTGGTAGCTGTGGAGAGCAGCCTTCAGGCTAAGTCTCAGAGGAATGTAAAGCAGCTTGTTTTACCTTATAATCTCTTGAATTACCAAATGAAAGGACTCCAAACAGGTATATAAATCAAATATATATGTATTTATTTCTAGACACACTCTACAAATCTCTTTATGAGATTAGAAGCCAGGAACACATTCAAATATCAACGTTTCATAATAAGTTAAGCACAAATATGGCTGGGGCCCTAGGGGCGTACCAGACCATATACTAAAAAAGAGGTTTAGGAAAGTCGACTTGCAAGGGGACAAGGCCTAGGGCCTGTAGAATCGCTGGGGCTTCACTAATCCACCCAAGGCAGGTAATAAAAGACCCACGGGAGACGCGTGCAGTATGAGAACACAGCTGCGGGTTCCCTATTGATTTCAATGGAGCAAGTTGCGGTTGGAGTTTTAAAGTTTTAGGGTACTTCGAGAAAGTCTACAAGCAAGCCACTTACAAGGTAAGTAATTCGAGGGCCAACACACACTAGGGCACCGGAGTGCACGAGTTACCTCACCCAGGGAAGCCGGGTGCATAGGTGTCTTTTGGTGTTGTGTCGTGTCGCGTCGCTGTTTTCTATGGAAGCCAAAAAAGATTTGCTGCTTGCGAAGACTGAAGAAGTGTCCGGTGGAATCCAAGGCTGGATTCAGGATGAAGATGACCTGAAAGCAGAAGGGACAGTGTTCACAGTCGCTTGCCAGTGACCCGGGGCCAGGAAGATGGATGCCCACAGATGTCGGGTGATTTCAGGTGATCAAGGGTGTTTTGACTCTTCACTCACGAGGTCCAGGAGAGATCGATAATAACCAGCAGCTGGATTCAGAGTGTCCCATGACGTCTGCAGCTTACTGAGGTGTTGGCAACCAGATTGGAGCCAACAAGCCTTGGCAACAGCAAGTCTTGGAGAAAGTGAATAAAGTCAGCGGTGCAGACCAGCAAGGTCTGAGGGACTCACCCTGCAAGGGTGAGTGAGGGCAGGCCTGGAGCAATCAGGGGAGCCCTTTGGTTTGATCAGAAAGTTTTCAGGGGACCCACAAGCCAACAGGCAAGGAATCGCAAAGATGCCTCATGAGGAAATGCTTTACAGGAGCCCACGGTCACTTGGGATGGGGTAGGCCTCTGATTTTCAGTGCACAACCTGCTGGAGGTTTGGGCCACAAATGATCCAATGCACAAGTTCGTAGAGTGTCGTGAAGGGGTTGCACTTGACAAGAGTGCACGGTACCCGGGTATTTCTGTTCCTCGTCACTCGTGGGGTCCACTCACCACAGCTTTGCTGGGGACTCACAATGGCCATCGAGAAGTCAGGAAAACTACTTCTGGGGCTGCAGGGACTTTGGACTCCGGGGGGGGGCGGGAAAGTTTGCAACTGTTGATTCAAGTTTTGGTGCCTGCCAAGCAGGGGAGACACTCCTTGACTCCAAGGGAGATTTTTCTGTCTTCCAAAGGTAGTGGAACGTCGAAGGACCAGGATTCTTCTTTTAAAGCATCATCCAGGGATATCTAACTTGCAATGGCAAGGTTTCCCTATCTTATACTAAAAGACAGGGAGGGACTAGCTTTATGACCCCTCCTCTGGGAGGGTCAGCGTAGGGTTGGTTACACTCATTTACTTTTGTCCAGTTTCGGCCAGAGCAGGGACAGGTAGCCCCTGAACCGGTTTGAGCTGGCATATGCACAGAGGAGCCTACTGCTCCCCCAGTGCAGGACTTCAAAGCACTCTAGGAGTGCACCCACCCAGCCCCAATACACTAAATCCTGTCTGGAAGGTGGTGACACCTTCCTGTGACAGGATGCCTATTGTTGGGCCTCCTCCACTGCGAGTTTCAGTCAGCAGCAGGAGGGCAACCCAGTGTCTGTGCTGGTGGCATCCATTTTGTGATGCCAGGGCTCTTTCAGATTTCTACCGTGTTTCCACAGTAGGCACATGTCGTCCCAGCTAGAAGGGTGGGATCATACTCCCACACCAGTTACTGGTGTGGGGGTATGATTCCAAGTTGTTTGACACCAAACACGACATGTTTTGATGCAGTCATTCCAAAGTTAGCATTTATCTGGAGGTTATAATGCACTTAAGAGTATATGGTTTAACCGCATCCACAAACAGCCACAGAGAATAGACTCTGCCAGCTGCAGAGGGGCCCTGCTCATGCAGAGGCACCCCCTCACATAATAAACCAAGCACCCTTCCCTCAGGATTGATAGTTCCTACCTTAGGGGTGACTGATAGGTTTATATGTGTGTGTATGATGATATATAAGAACCTATACCTCAGTGAGCAGTGCTAACACTACCTCACCCAGGCTGCAGTAGCAGGCCTGTGGTGTCAGATTTAGTCTGCTTCCCAGGGGTGGCATAATACATGCTTCAGCCCCTGGTAGGCCTGTGAAGTACCTATGCCCTTGGTACCTAAGGTACCATATACTAGGGGCTCATAAGGCACCACAGCATCCAATCACTATTACTTCTAATATGCACTCCAAGTTGTTTAGAGAGAACAGAGAGTCGGGGGCCCTGATTAGCAGGGACCCAGCCAGACTATAGCCAGAAACCAGTGTTAACATCAGAAAAAAAGTGGGGGCAACATAAGTGCAGGTCCTACTCTCCTACACAACCCCCCTCCCAAACGCAGGGACACTAAACTAACCTTGACCAGTTGAGTCTTCGTGTTCTAAGTGGAAATACCTTGAGAGTCCATCTGCATTGGCATGTTGGGTCCCAGGTCTATGTTCCACTGTATTGTCCATCCCCTGTAGGCAAATGGACCACCTTAGCAGTTTAGAATTTTCACCTTTCATCTGTTTGAGCCATAGGAGGGGCTTGTGGTGAGTCTGAACTATGAAGTGAGTGCCAAACAAGTATGGCTTCAGCTTCTTCAGGGCCCACACCACAGCAAAGGCCTCCCTCTCTATAGCTGACCAACGTTTCTCTCGAGGGGTCAGCCTTCTGCTTATAAAAGCTACTGGCTGGTCTTGACCGTCATCATTCAGTTGAGACAGTACAGCTCCCATACCCAGCTCAGAAGCATCTGTTTGGACAATGAACTTGTTTGTGTAGTCTGGACTCTGTAAGATGGGAGCAGTGCACATGGCCTGCTTCAGGTCACCAAATGCCTTTTGACAGCTAGCTGTCCACTGAACTTTTTTTGGCATTTTCTTTAAGGTAAGATCATTTAAGGGGGTCACTATAGATCCATATCCCTTAACAAACCTCCTATAGTACCCAGTCAGGCCTAAAAAGGCTCTAACCTGTGTCTGGGTTGTTGGAGCTACCCATTCCATTATGGTTTGGATTTTGCTCTGCAATGGTTGAAACTGGCCTCCACCTACAAGGTGGCCCAGGTACACAACCTGACTCTGCCCTATCTTTCACTTAGTGGCCTTGATAGTGAGGCCTGCTTTTTGCAGGGCCTCCAAAACATTTCTGAGGTGGACCAGGTGATCCTGCCAGGTGGAACTAAAGACAGCAATATCATCTAGATAAGCTGAGCAATAAGTTTCCATACCTGTCAGAACTTTGTTCACCAACCTCTGAAAAGTGGCAGGTGCATTTTCCAGAGCAAAGGGCATCACCACAAAGTGATAGTACCCACCAGGGGTTGAAAATGCTGTTTTGGCCTTGGCATCATCAGCTAACTTGATTTGCCAGTAGCCAGCTGTTAGGTCAAATGTACTCAGATATTTGGCTGAGGCCAAAGTATCAATGAGCTCATCTGCCCTGGGAATTGGATAGGCATCAGTCCTGGTGACTGCATTGAGGTCTCTGTAGTCAACACAAAACCTCATTTTTCTTTCTTACCACCCTGGGTATGAGGTTTAGGCTCAAGGACTACTGGACTAGCCCAGGGGCTATCTGAAGGCTCAATCACACCTAGTTCCAACATTTTCTGGACTTCAGTCCCGATACAGTCCCTGACATGGTCAGGTTACCTGTAGATTTTACTCTTGACAGGCAGACTGTCTCCAGTGTCCACCTCATGGGTGCACCAGGAAGTTTGACTAGTGGTCAGGCTAAACATATGTCTGAACTGCTGCAGAACTTGTCTGCACTAGTTTGCTGATGGTGCTGGAGCAGGGTTTTCTATTGAAAATTTATTGAGATTTAAACTCCAGTTTATGTTGTTTGTCATGATTAAAATTACTAATCTATAATCATTAATTATTAACTTTGTTAGAAGTCTTGACTAACCAACATTACTAATGAGAGGAAAAATTACACATGGGAATGCATAAATGTTGCTTTATTAATACGTGAACTAAATTGGTGAGCGAATTAATTTGAGATGTGTGGTTAATGTTCTATTTTGTTATTTGTTAAAGCGCAAACGTTTTAAAATAATGTGCTCTAATGCTTCTTTGTGTTGCAAACAGCTAGGTAATTACATACACATAAGGGTATTAGTGGGAATTAACACTGTAAAGTCATTACGATGTATTAACGATGTTTTGTATTTCTTTTAATTAAGATGGTCCGTTTTGGCCTAAACCAAGATGGCTGATATTTACAGCCTGCACTCGAGTGACTGAAATGAGACGGGAGGCCGTGCTGAACATGGTTGGAAGTCACCTGACCACAGCCTCTGTCTGAATTAAAAGTTTCCGTGAGGACAGCAGCTCCGGGCTTGCTTCCAATTGCCCTTGGAAAAGAATAAAGCCACAATGAACTGTGATAACTTGCGGTGGTTTCACTATGGTTCCAAGGAAGAGCATTTATAAATGTATCGTTCCCTCAACTCGAGTTTCCTTCTTCCGTGTTTTTATTTTTGTGATTTTTCTGAGCGGAGGTTTTTCTAAATGTTGCCAGATAACATTCTTTCCTGCCTGCTCTGCTCAGCGGCTCAACGGACGTTCAGAGTTTGTTTGTTACTTTATTATTGTTATTTTCCTTATAAATATTACTAGACTAGAGAGGGTCTGTTGCGTTTGAGGCCACTTCTTCCTGAACATATGCTCGTGAGGATCGATGCTGATCGAGAGGACGGCAACTCGGGAGACTTTACTGAGAGACCTGTCCTGACCCATTTAGCTAGGATAGGTAACTATGAGAATAATGATTTGCTAATGATTGACTTTCATTTAAACTAATTTAGATAAACAATCGTTTGTTTGAATTCCAGTGTCGGGTGGTTATTTCTTTGTCATTTATTGAGTTTCAAATGTATTTCCTTATGTTTAAAATCATGACTCAGGACAATAACTTTATGGTCGCATTGGCCTCGCTTTAGATGCAGATTGGTTTAGGTTTTCTCTCATATATTCAGTGTGGATAGGAGTAATTGAATGAATGTTAGTGTGATGGGCCCTAGCGTATGATGAGTGTATGTGCGTGTAACTGTGGATTTACTCTATCCGTGGAAGTAGGGAGAATTTATATGCTCCGATCTGCAGCAGTTTCCTGGTAGCAGTATGATGGTTTTAGATTATTGTCTTGATCTGATAGATTGCTTGTACATAGGCTTTTTGATTTATTGATTTATTGATTGATGTTGGTATATGTACCAATACTATATGTTGAAGTCGTCGTGTTGAGTTCTATGTAGTGTGTACGGCTTCTGGAACGTGGGGAGCTGGTGACAGTTCTGTAGTAGGGCAGAGGGAAGTGAGTGCTGCTCTCGGGAAAGACGGAATTGTTGGAATTACCTGTACGTATGCAGGAAAAACGTGTGACAATTGAAGTTGCGCGTCACATTGTCTGGGTTCGGAATCAGTGACATCGTCGTGTGTTACTATTAGGGACATATTTTCAGTATAAAAGGAGTGTGTATGGTAGCGAAGGTTATCTGTGAAACTTTGGTCTTAAGTCCCAGGGATCCGTAAGGTTCGCCGTTAAAGCTTACTGCTGGAGTAGTAATAGGTATTCTCTGAGCTTGTCTGAAGGACTGGGCAGAGGTAAGCGCTGCTTGGTTAACGTGTGTTATAATTCTGTAGTGGGACAGACTGTTCGCTGTTCTCGGGAAAAGCAGGATTCTGTGTGATGTGCTACATTTTTCTGGTGTGAAAGTGCGTGAATGTATGAGCATTTAGCTGATTGTGAGACTCTTTGGAGCATTCCTAGAGGAAACAGTTAATGGATGCATGTTAGAAGGGCAGAGTAGAGGGATGCGCTACTGTGTCAATGAAAGTAATAATTCCGTGGTAGAGCAGAGGTAAGCGCTGTTCTAGAGAGAAGCGGGATTCTTGTGAAAAAGACTCTCTTTACTATTCTATGGTTAGCGAAGCAGACAATGGAGATGTTTATATGTTGTAACTAATAGATTTTGTAGGATCAGAAACGAAGTCTACTGAGAAGACTTTGTAAAGAAGGGGTAGACGAGTGACAGGAGACAGAGCAGAAACTGCAGCGACCACTGACGTCATACAGACCGCGCTGTGATTGGGTAGTAGATCAGAACAGTGCTCGCGCTGGGATTGGTGCGTTGGTGTGAGCCGTGCAGGGATTGAAAGGAGTACAGGGTGACGTAGACGCTCCAGGATTGGTGCGTTGGTGTGAGTCGTGCTGTTATTGGACAAAAGATCGTACAGTTGCGGAAGGGACTAGAGAATAGTGGTAAACGCTAAAATGTATTATCAACCAGAGGAAAAGAAAAATAAATCCTTGTTCGGTAAAATTAAGAGGTGGTTCGACAAGGATAAGAACATAATAACTAGAGAAGGTGAATTGCTACCTCCGACAAGAACTCCTGCATCCTTCATGGTTGCGAAATATGGGTATCATACCTGTATATGGTTAGATAACTGGGCTAAGTACACTAAGGAGGATGGTGTTTTAGCGTTCCCGGAACATGGTTCATTTAATTTGGCCGTGTTGAGAAATTTACGGGAAAAAATGATGTGTCTAGAGCCTAGACCAAGGCCGACACAGTTTGAGGCGTTGGTGGAATGGGAAGATGAGGTGCATGAGCGAGAAAAGCAGAGGAGTGGAGGCAATTATAGGTATATATTTGGGAGGAAATATGATCGTGAGACTCATCATGATCGAATGAGGAGATGGCGAGATGCTAGTATGTCAGAGGGATTATATCCTATGAGGACAGTTGAAGAAACGGAAGGGAGGAAAGGTGCAGAAAAGGTGCCTGATACAGAAGTGAGAAGGTATGGGGCTAATGATTATGAGGATGAGGTCTTGGATGACATGATTTACAAGAGACCAGCTCCATATAGACCGGAACCAGAAGAGAGCACGCCAGTTGTTACTCCAATAAGAGATACTTTGCGAATTGTTAAAACTGAGGTTGTGACCCCTGATCTGAAAAGTGGTAGCTCTTTCACGGAAAGGGAGAGAGAGAGAGAGCGAGAGAGAGAGAATCGAGTCAGTGACGAGAAGACAAGAGAATTAGCCAGAACCACATCTGAGCTGACTGAGAAAATTAGAGAGCTGACGAAAAATCTAGAAGCTGTTACAGTGCCTGTAACCATAGGTCCGGTTGTGCCTATTTTTGATAAACAAAGAATGGGGGAAAATGGTTTGACAGTTCCCTATGTTGGAAATGGTTTGGTTGGTTCGTGCACTTTGGAGGAATCAAGAATGAGGACAGGAGAAAATAATTTGAGTCAACTGAGACATGACACATGTAGTGGAGGATCAGATGTACAGCCTAATTCAGGATTGAATACTGGTTGTTTGGGAGGAATGATTTTGGAACCACAGAGGATGGCAGAACAAGTGGGTGCAGTGAAAAAGTCTACAGAAATAACAGCTGAGGATTTGAATGATTGGTTGAAAGTTCTTCAAAAGAAAGATAAAGATTCACAGGCAATTGATGTAGCCAGGTTGCGCATAGAATTAGAGGAACTTATTGCAGGAACAATTCCTACAGATATACTAAAAAACCATCCTGATGGAGAGTTGTTATTTATGTGCAAGAGTATCACCTGGAGGGCTAAAAGCACACATGACAGGTTAAGAGCAATAGCGAGTGAACAGGGAGTTGACATGGATAAGGTGAAAGCTTTGCAGAAGTCTTACAGGGTGGATTTCTCCGATAAAGATATTGAGAATCTAAATAGTGCTGGTAGAACAGGACAGATTAAGGAAATGATTGCCTTATTACGAAAATGGGGTGATGTGGAAAAATGGAAGGACAGATGGTACAAGAAAAGGGAAGATTCAGTGGACAGGACTTATTCAGCTTTTCCTATGAGAGAAAAAGAGAAAACAGTGGATGCTTATCCTATGAGAGAGATTCCTGGAGGAGGATATGTACATGTCCCATGGACTAGACAGGATATTTTGTCATTTACGAATGATTTCCCTCGACTGAGAGAAAAGCCCGTCGAGTGGTATAGGCAGGTAGACAGGTTTGTGAAATTGTCAAAAGTGCAGTGGATTGACCTGAATAGTCTGTTTGATATAATTGTTCCAGCAGACTTGTGGGCAGAGTGTAAAATAGTTGTAGATTGGCCTGCTAAGGAGTATCCAAGAGATCCGAAAACAGGAGCACCAGATCCAGAGGTGATGAAGAAATATGATCAGGTTATTGTGTTTCTGAAAAATAAGGTACCCCCGAAAGAGACAGACTGGGTTAAGATAGATCGAACACATCAGGAAGCGAAAGAATCTGTTCATGCTTTTTATGAAAGGCTGATACTGGCTTTTAACCCCTTCCCCGCTCATGACGGAACCGCTCCGTCATGAGCCACGGTTGCCGTGTGCTCATGACGGAACGGTTCCGTCATGCCACGACCGTTGGCGGCCGCTCCGCCCACGTGGCGCTGTTTCTCCGCCTGTGCGGGGGGAAACGCAACTGGGCAGAGTCATGACGGAACCGTTCCGTCATGAGCACAGCTCAACCGTGGCTCATGACGGAGCGGCTCCGTCATGAGCACAGCGCCACCGCACTGCCCCCCCGCACCCCCAGCGCCACGGCGGAATTCCCGCCGCGGCGAAGGGGTTAAACAGTTCAGTGGAGATGAACACCTGGGTGACAAGGATTTGAGTCATTTTGTATACAGATTTGTATATGGCTTGAGACCTGAAATCAGTGAAAGAATACGTGAGCATACAGTTGATTGGCAGAGTAAAAAGATTGATGAAATCTTGAGACATGCAAAGTACTTCAGTGACGAGATTGAGGCAAAACAGGGAAAGCTGAAAGAAAAAGCAATGTGGGCACAGGTGAAGGTTGCTGAAAGGCAAGAAGCACAGATGATGGAACAAGCGAATAATACAGGAAATAGACCCATATATGCAGGAAAAGGGAAGGGGAATCTGGAAGAAGCAAAGAAAAAGTTCCCTTGTCACAACTGTGGACAATTGGGGCATTGGAGATCCGAGTGTACCAATCCACCATTAGTGAGTAATGAGAATAAACCCTTGAATCAACAGATGCAGAACGAGGGGTGTAATCATCAGCAACAACAGCAGAAGGTTGTCAGACAGCAGAGCCAAGAGCCAAAACCGCCCTTGCCGCAGAATAGAGGGTCCCAAAAGTATAACCAGGATTCGGGATTCTACAATGATGAGCAGGTAAACAAACCGAGACGTTCAAACCCGGTACAGCAGTACTGGTTAAAGAATGAGGGAAGTGAGTCTGAAGGGGACTATTGACGGTGCCGAAGAGAGGAGGAAGAGTGCATACTTGGTGCAACTCTAGAAATAGACCAGGCAGGACCATTTGTAGATGGAAAAATAAATGGGGAGAGTGTTACTTTCTTGGTAGATACAGGAGCGACAAGATCAACTGTCAGGTCAGCAGATATTAGAAATCTTTCTCTCTCGGATGAAGCAACCCAAGTGGTTGGTGTAGCCAATACACAGATTAAGACTCGTCTTACTGAACCAGTAAGGGTAAGAATAGGGAAATTTTCAGACATGCACAGGTTTGTAGTCTGTGACACTAGTCCAGTGAACTTGTTAGGTAGGGACTTATTGTGTAAGATGAACTGCACAATTTTTTTGTACTCCAGATGGAATAGCTTTTGAGACACCAGATGAGGATGTCTTGTACAGGATGACTCTAGACAATAGAGAGAGTGAGATTGTTGGTACATATGCTGTGTTTAATCCAGACGATTTGCCTCAGGAGTTGAGACACACAGTAAAAACAGCGGTTTGGGATTTTACTGGAGAAGATGTGGGATTGATGAATAATGTAGATCCAGTGAAGATTTCAGTGAAAGAAGGGATTGTTTATCCTAATATTCCTCAGTATAGATTGACACCAGAGATAATTGAGGGAATAACTCCTATAATTGACAAGATGATTCAACAGGGTGTTTTGAGAGAGTTACTGAGTAGCCCGTGTAATTCACCGATAATGGGGCTAAAGAAACCTAATGGAAAGTTCAGGATTGTACAAGATTTGAGAAAGGTTAACAAAATTGTGGTGGCATGTTGTCCCATTGTGCCAAATCCGTCAGTGATTTTGTATCAGATTCCTCATGATGCTGAGTGGTACACAGTAATTGATTTGTGTCATGCTTTCTTTTCAATTCCATTGCATCATGACAGCCAGCCGATTTTTGCATTTCGGTTTGGACAGCGTATTTTAGCATGGTGTCGTATCCCACAGGGGTATACAGAGAGTCCTTCGATATTCAATCAGTTATTGAAGAAATCATTGGAGAGTTTGATCATGCCTGAAAGCTCAGTACTAGTGCAGTACATCGATGACCTACTTGTGGCATCAAAGACACGTGAAGCTTGTGAAGTAGATACCATAGCTTTACTGAATCATCTGGCTGATGGAGGGTTAAAGGTATCTCCAGCCAAATTGCAATTTTGCAAGAAAGAGGTGCATTATCTTGGACACAATATTGAGAAGGGTCTGAGAAAGGTGACCGATGACAGGATTAAAATTATCAGAGGAATGAGAGCCCCAATGACCCAGAGAGAGGTGAGGATGTTTCTGGGAATGGTGGGTTATTGTCGTCAGTGGATAAGTAATTTCTCCCTGATAGCAAAGCCACTGATTAAATTGACTAAAAGTGAGGTGAGAGACCCATTGGAATTGGATGCAGAACAAATGGCAGCATTTGAAGAGTTGAAGAGCAGAATGTGTGAAGCTCCTGCTTTGGGAATGCCAGACAATGAGAAAGAGTTTGAGTTGTACTGCAGTGAGAGAAATGGTTGTGCACTTTCAGTGTTAATTCAGAAACATGGACAACTGAGAAGGCCAATTGCGTACTTCTCATCAACACTTGACCCCGTAGCTGTGGGTTTGCCAGGTTGCCTGAAAGCAGTAGCTGCTACATGCAGAAACTTGGAACAGAGTGAGGGTATAATAATGGGATATCCTGTAAGGGTATTCGTACCTCATGATGTGGCAATTCTTTTGACAAGAAGCAGGACTCAGTATATGTCACATAGTCGGCTGACTAAATATGAGAAAATCATTCTGGGAGCATCAAATGTGACTCTTGAGAGATGTGTGAATGTGAATCCAGCAACTCTGTTGCCAGATGCTGACAATGTGAATGTGGGAGATGATGTTGATCGTGATTGTTTGGATGTGCTTGACTATTGTACAAAACCAAGACCAGACATAAGAGATTTACCGTTACCTGAGAGTGATCATGTGCTGTTTGTGGATGGCTCATGTCTGAGAACTGATGATGGTGTGCTGAGTGCAGCATATGCAGTGTGCAAGGTTTCAGAGGTTATGGAAGATCTGCTCAAGTGGCTGAATTGGTGGCATTGACGAAAGCTTGTAAGATTGGGAAAAATCTGAGAGTGACTGTGATGACTGATAGTCAGTATGGATTTGGAGTCGTTCATGATTTTGGCCAACTTTGGCTACAGAGAGTATTCTTGACGTCGAGTGGGACTCCAATAAAGAATGCTGAGGTGATTGGGAAGTTGCTTGAGGTGATACAGCTGCCTAAAGAGCTAGCAGTTGTAAAGTGTGCAGCTCATGGACAAGGAGATGATTTTGTTACTCTTGGTAATCGTTTTGCCAATGACATAGCACAGTATTGTGCAAAGAACAATAATTCGATTAACAGGGGACGAGAGAGGGAAATGTCTTTTTGTTCTGTGATGTTTACTAATGTCCTGGAAACGTGAGATGAAGTGAAACAGTTGCAGGATGAGGCAGGAGATGAGGAAATGAGAGATTGGATCAAGGCAGGTTGTGCCCCTAGAGAGACAGATCATGTTTGGATCTATAGAGATGGAAGACCAGTCATGCCAAATAGCATGCTATCAACAATGGCAAGAATGTATCATGGCCAGGGACATCTGGGGAGGGATGCGATGATTAGGTCCTTCAAACAAACCTGGTACAATGCAAAGTTCAGGTTAATTGCGGAGAGCATCTGTCAAAGATGTTGGATTTGTCAACTGTTTAATACTGGGAAAAAGACAGTGGTGAGCCTAGGAACAATAGGCAGAGAAGGAGGTCCTTTTACCAGAATGCAAATAGATTTCATTGAAATGCCCCAAGTGAACAGATTGAGGTATGTTCTAGTGGTAGTCTGTTTGTTCTTGAGATGGGTGGAGGCCTATCCAACTAGGAGGAATGATGGAATAACAGTTGCCAAGTTACTGTTAAGAGAATTGATTCCTAGGTACGGGTTCCCAGTGACAATTGAGTCAGACAGAGGTGGACACTTCTACAATGAGCTCATCGGTTTAATTTGTGAAGCATTGAGCATACAGCAGAAGCTACATTGTGCATACAGACCAGAGGCTTCTGGTGTTGTTGAGCAGATTAATGGCACAATCAAAAACCGAATTGGTAAGATGTGTTTAGCCACTGGAATGAAATGGCCTGATGTCTTGCCTCTACTGCTTATGACTATTAGGTCTACTCCAAATAGAACCACAGGGTTGAGTCCACATGAAATATTAATGGGACGTGCGATGAGACATGCATTTGTGCCTGTCAACAAGTTGATGACAATAACTGATGACATGATTTTGGATTACTGTAAAGGCCTGGCTGACGCAGTTCATTCTGTGTTTCACCAGGTTGGAGAATACGCTACCACACTTGAGAAGAAGCAAGCTCATGATCTGAGTCCAGGGGACTGGGTGAGGATTAAGGTGCACAGAAGAAGAAATTGCTTGGTTCCAAGGTGGGGAAGGCCAAGACAAGTCATTCTGACTACGACAACTGCAGTAAAGTGTGCTGGTGTGAAAAACTGGGTTCATGCAAGTCATACTCTGAGAGTTCCAAATCCAAAAGATGGGACTGGTAAAGAGTATTTTGAAGAGTCGGATTCCAGTGATGATGCAGAGACTGAACAAGTGAGAAGGAAAAAGAATCCTGAAAGGGGTGAAGGAGAAAGAGAGTCAGGTGATTCTTTTTTCTTTCCAATAGAGGCTTCAAGAGAAACATTGAGTGTCTCAGAGGAGAGATCAGATTCTGTAAGAGTGCCTGAAGTTCCAGCGAGCAGTGGAGAAGAAATAGGTGAAAGGAGCAATTCTACAGAGACTACACCTGAATCAGATGAGGAGGTTGAAAATCCACCTGAGATTACTCCTGAAGAAGTAGGGTCAGAAGAAGATAGAGAGGGACAGATTGCGGAAGACCCCCGAGGAGGTGTAGGGAACATTCCTGATAAGCTAGGTGAAGGGACAAGTAGACAGCAAGAAGATTGCGTGTCGGAGACCCGAGGAGGGACAGATATAGGGAAATCTCAATCGGTGGTGAAAAAGACTGTGGAGCAAAAGAGAATTGTTCATGGACAAGAGGCAAATGAGACAGAATCAGATGAGAGTGAGAATGAGAAATCAGAGGGTCAAGTTCTGAGAAAGAGAACTTGGATTGGAGAAAGAAATAATAAAGAAGTGAGACCAAAGAGGAGTGTAAGAGGAGATCTTTGGCCTAACAGGATAAAGAGGCTAAGGTATAGGCTGACACGAGCAAATTCATCAAAAGCTGAACAGGTGAACGAGGTGTCAAGTCAGAATCAAGCAAAGGGTGAAAAACAAAAGGTCTCAAAAGAACCAGAGGAGATCAAGAGAACCAGAAAACCTAACCAGAAGTATAGGTCACCGGAATGGACGTATGTGGCACTGTCTGAGGGTGAAGAGGCAGAAAGTCAAGGAAATCCAGAGGGGACCGTACGAGAAGTGGTTGAGGAGAAAACTGTTGGAATCCTGAAAGTTATCTTGACTGACATTGGAGAAGAGTCGGATGCTCAGGATGTTGTTGAAGATTTGATACAATTTGATGTTGCTGAAGAAGAAGTGAAAAGTGATGAAAATCCAAATTGAGTGACCTGAAGGAGTCGCTTGGAGAAAAGTGAAAAGAAGAAAATCTAAAATTAGCTGTTTGAAATAATCTAGAGTTCTAAAATTCAGTAGTGGAGTAATAGAGGCTAAGTCAAAAGACACTGCCAAAGTAGTAAAATGGCTAACACAGAAAATAATCAAAGTAGATGTGCCTTCTTGAAAAGATGGTGTAGAATGTGCTGCTGCTGTACTGGATTATTAATGCTATTATGGGGTGTATTAGCTTTACTAGTTACTTTTAGAGTTACGATAGACACTTTTGGAATACATACTGAGAATGTGACTAGTATAGAGAAGAGTTTACAAAAAGTAGTTCCGACTAGAAGTAGTAAAATTTACATACATAAAGATAGGTCAATTAATGATTTTTCTAGCAATGTTTTTTCGAAGTTGTTGTACGAATACGTAAAGACAATGGAAGTTAGGGATTGCTACGTTTGTATGCAATTACCTGCATCCGTTTCAGAAGGTGTTACTTATCACCATTTACCAGCTACGTATGGGATTTCATGTAGTGTGTTAAGTAGTGTTTTTTATTTGTTAGGGAAAATAGATTATGAGATGTCGAACAAAGATAACATTTTTGGGCAATTACCTATGAATAGAAAGCTGAATCCAGCTAAAGAAGCTAACATTTTTGGTGAGATTTTTGTTGAGTCAGAAGAATTAACATTAGATTATATTTTTAGAAACAATTTAACTTGTAGTTTGAAAGAAGAAGAAAAGGCTTTCCTAGACATGGTAGAGGAAAGGAGAATGAGCATGCATGAAAAGACAGGGAAATATAAAGTGAGTGAGACAATATGGGATATTGAGATGGGAAAGGAGTTGAAAAATGGGGCCAGTCCAACTTTGGCTTTAGATGCACCACAGAAGGGTAAACTATGCATTACCAGGAAGAAATCTCAATATGATAGCTATTTTGTTGGGACTAGTGAGTGCCATGATACATACTTTATTGCAACTGGATGGGGTTTTAAAGGTGGAGAAGATCCAGTTTTCCCGGGAGTGTATTATATTTGTGGGAACAAGGCTTATTACAGGTTGCCTTACCATTGGTATGGCACGTGTTATGTTGGCCTGGTCTTTCCAAAGATTTTCCATATAGATAAGATAGAAGATGTAGAACACATTAATCTACTAACACGTTTTAAGAGAGAAACTTGGTCAGAAATTGTAGGTGATATTTTTGGAGCTTTAATTCCAGCAGTGGGAATTTCTTTAAATGCATATGGAATTCGGAAACTGTCAACAGTGGTGGATCGCTTATCGACAAGTACCGCTGGAGGGTTTCTTTTGGTAAATACGGAAATGATTGCCGTACGTGCCATGTCTATGCAAAATCGACTTGCCCTTGATATTTTATTGGCCAAGGAGGGTGGAGTTTGTGGAATGCTGAAAGTTCAACATTGTTGCACTTACATTCCTGATGAAAGCAAAGATCTAAAGGTCTATATCAAAAACATTACTGATTTGCATGAAGAATTAGTACCACTGGAAGCTGAAAGTATCTGGACTAAAATAGCTAATAAGATAGTTGCTGTTAAGAGTTTTATTGCTAAAATAGGTAGTACCATTATTGGTAAGATATTGTTTCCTTTGACATGTGTGATTGTTGCTTTATTGATACTAAGATTGGGGTGTTTGTGTTGTAAAAACAGGGGAGGGAAAAAGAAAATAATTAAGCAGAATACTGAAAAGAAACAAAAGAGGTCAAAGAGAGATCCACAAGAAATAGAATTAGAAGAATTGAGGGAGAGTGTTTACTTGGAGTCGAAGAGGGATGATGAGAGAGAGTCTGGTGTTTAACGTTGTGTCATAAAAGACATTTTCAATTTCTCCTGAAAATTGGGACTAATTTTTTTTTTTGGGTTGGTTTTTGTGGTGATATATATCACCAAAGGGGGGATTGCTGGAGCAGGGTTTTCTATTGAAAATTTATTGAGATTTAAACTCCAGTTTATGTTGTTTGTCATGATTAAAATTACTAATCTATAATCATTAATTATTAACTTTGTTAGAAGTCTTGACTAACCAACATTACTAATGAGAGGAAAAATTACACGTGGGAATGCATAAATGTTGCTTTATTAATACGTGAACTAAATTGGTGAGCGAATTAATTAGAGATGTGTGGTTAATGTTCTATTTTGTTATTTGTTTAAAGCGCAAATGTTTTAAAATAATGTGCTCTAATGCTTCTTTGTGTTGCAAACAGCTAGGTAATTACATACACATAAGGGTATTAGTGGGAATTAACACTGTAAAGTCATTACGATGTATTAACGATGTTTTGTATTTCTTTTAATTAAGATGGTCCGTTTTGGCCTAAACCAAGATGGCTGATATTTACAGCCTGCACTCGAGTGACTGAAATGAGACGGGAGGCCTTGCTGAACATGGTTGGAAGTCACCTGACCACAGCCTCTGTCTGAATTAAAAGTTTCCGTGAGGACAGCAGCTCCGGGCTTGCTTCCAATTGCCCTTGGAAAAGAATAAAGCCACAATGAACTGTGATAACTTGCGGTGGTTTCACTATGGTTCCAAGGAAGAGCATTTATAAATGTATCGTTCCCTCAACTCGAGTTTCCTTCTTCCGTGTTTTTATTTTTGTGATTTTTCTGAGCGGAGGTTTTTCTAAATGTTGCCAGATAACATTCTTTCCTGCCTGCTCTGCTCAGCAGCTCAACGGACGTTCAGAGTTTGTTTGTTACTTTATTATTGTTGTTTTCCTTATAAATATTACTAGACTAGAGAGGGTCTGTTGCGTTTGAGGCCACTTCTTCCTGAACCTATGCTCGTGAGGATCGATGCTGATCGAGAGGACGGCAACTCGGGAGACTTTACTGAGAGACCTGTCCTGACCCATTTAGCTAGAATAGGTAACTATGAGAATAATGATTTGCTAATGATTTAGATAAACAATCATTTGTTTGAATTCCAGTGTCGGGTGGTTATTTCTTTGTCATTTATTGAGTTTCAAATGTATTTCCTTATGTTTAAAATCATGACTCAGGACAATATCTTTATGGTCGCATTGGCCTCGCTTTAGATGCAGATTGGTTTAGGTTTTCTCTCATATATTCAGTGTGGATAGGAGTAATTGAATGAATGTTAGTGTGATGGGCCCTAGCGTATGATGAGTGTATGTGCGTGTAACTGTGGATTTACTCTATCCGTGGAAGTAGGGAGAATTTATATGCTCCGATCTGCAGCAATGGTCAGTGAGGCTGCTTACCAAAGCAACACCATCCACTGACCCATCATCAGGGTTCTGTGAGAGCAGGTCTGGTAGAGGGTCATTCTCCTCCTCCTGTTCCTCATCAGTTGCCATGAGCAAGCCCTTGTCAGCCCTGTCCACATATGGCTTTAATCTGTTGACATGGAGCACCTTAAGGGTGCTCCTGGTGGTTCCAAGATCCACCAAATAGGGGACTTCTCCCTTTTTCTCAACAATTGTATGGGGGCCACTACATTTGTCTTGGAGCGCTGCTGGGGCCACAGGCTCCAACACTCACACTTTCTGTCATGGCTGATAGACAGTCAGTACAGCCTTTTGATCATTCCAAACTTTTTGTAGTTCTTGGCTTGCCTCCAGGTTTTTGGTTGCCTTCTTCATATATTCAGCCATCCGGGAGCGGAGACCAAGTACATAGTCCATCACATCCTGTTTGGGAGGTTTGAGAGGTAACTCCCAGTCCTCCTTCACCAAACATAATGGACCTCTTACAGGGTGCCCAAACAGAAGTTCAAAAGGGCTGTAGCCAACCCCCTTCTGTGGAACCTCCCTGTATGCAAACAGAAGGCAGGGAAGTAAAAGGTCCGATTTTCGCCTAAGCTTTTCTGGGAGGCCTTTAATCATTCCCTTTAGGGTTTTATTGAACCTTTCAACTAACCCATTGCATTGTGGGTGATAGGGAGTAGTGAACTTGTAGTTTACACCACACTCCTTCCACATTGCAGTCCGATACCCTGGCATGAAGTTTGTACCTCTGTCAGATATAACCTCCTTAGGGAAACCCACTCTGGAGAAAACTCAAATGAGGGCTCTTGCCACCACAGGGGCTATGGTGGTCCTGAGGGGAATTGCTTCTGGGTACCTGGTGGCATGATCCACTACCACCAGGATAAACCTGTGCCCAGATGCTGTTGGAGGGTCAAGGGGACCAACAATGTCAATCCCTACCCTTTCAAAGGGAATCCCCACCACAGGTAGTGGTATCAGGGGGCCCTTTGTTGTGACACCTGACTTGCGACTGGCTTGGCAAGTGAGACAGGAGCGACAAAACTCCTTTGTGTCCTCTGGCATTTGTGGCCAATGAAACTGTGGACCAAGCCTATGCCAGGTCTTGTTTTGGCCCAAGTGTTCTGCCAATGGGATATCATGTGCTAGGGTCAAGAGGAACCCCCTAAACTTCTGAGGTATTACCAACCTCCTGGTGGCTTCAGGGGTAGGGTCTCTAGCCTCAGAATATAGGAGTCTCTCATCCCAATAAACGTTATGGGACCCACTAGCACTCCCAGCAGCCTCAGCAGCAGCCTGCTGTCTGAGGGGTTCAAGAGAGGGGCATCACTGTTGCTCCTTACTCAGATCTTCCCTGGAAGGTCCCCCTGCCCCCAAGAACTCAACCTGACCAGGCTCAAGTTCCTCTGGGGCAGTTCCTTCTTCAGGATCTGCTTCTCCCTCAGGAGGGGAATCTGAGATCTGAGACAGAGGGGAAGGCACTGCCTTAACCCTACTGCTCCTCCTCTTGGGTAGCATCTGGTCCATAGTTTCAGGATCCAGAGCTGGTTCAGCTTTATGCATTTTGGCCTGTGACCTGGTCACAGCAAATACCTCTGCAGGTATGCCCAACATCTCAGCATGAGTCCATAACTACACTTCAGACCAGGCTGAAGTTTCTAGATCATTGCCCAATGGACATTCGACAGGGAGGTCTGCACTGACTACTACTTTCTTGAGACCAGTTACCCCTCCCCAGGAGAAATTCACAACTGCCAGACTATGGTTGGTCCTGACATTGCTTGCATTGGTAACCTGGTACATTTTGCCCAGGATGATCTGTGCAGGGTCCACTCAATCAATCAATCAATCAGGACATTTATAGAGCGCACTACCTACCCGTAGGGTCTCAAGGCGCTTGGGGGGGGGAGGGGTGTCGCTACTGCTCGAACAGCCAGGTCTTGAGCTTCTTCCTGAAGGAGAGGTGGTCTTGGGTCAGGCGCAGGTCGGCCGGGAGGGAGTTCCAGGTCTTGGCGGCCAGGTAGGAGAAGGACCTTCCTCCTGTAGTGGCTCTGCGGATGCGTGGGACGGCGGCGAGGGCGTGGCTGGCAGATCGGAGGTGGCGTTTGGGAGCGTAGAAGTTGATGCGGTTGTTGAGGTAGCTCGGGCCTTGATCGTGGAGAGCTTTGTGTGCGTGGGTAAGGAGGCGGAAGGTGATTCTCTTGTTGACCGGGAGCCAGTGCAGGTCTCTTAGGTGTCCGGAGATGTGGCTGTGTCGTGGGATGTCGAGGATGAGTCTGGCTGAGGCGTTCTGGATGCGCTGGAGTCTCTTCTGGATCTTGGCGGTGGTTCCGGCGTAGAGTGCGTTGCCGTAGTCCAGTCGGCTGGTGACGAGGGCCTGGGTGACGGTCTTCCTGGTCTCTGTGGGGATCCACCAGAAGATCTTCCGAAGCATGCGCAGGATGTTGAAGCACGACGAGGAGACGGCATTGACTTGCCTGGTCATGGAGAGGGAGGAGTCCAGGATGAAACCCAGGTTGCGAGCGTGGTCCGTCGGTTTGGGTGCGGTGCCCAGGGCGGGGGGCCACCAGGAGTCGTCCCAGGCGGAGGGCGAGGAGCCCAGGATGAGGACCTCCGTCTTATCTGAGTTCAGTTTCAGGCGGCTCGTCGTCATCCACTCGGCTACCTTTCTCATCCCTTCGTGCAGGTTGGCTCTGGCGGCGGCGGGGTCATTGGTCAGGGAGAGGATCAGCTGGGTGTCGTCGGCATAGGAGATTATGTTGAGGTTGTGTTGGCGTGCGATGGCCGCGAGGGGACTCATGTAGACGTTGAAGAGAGTCGGGCTCAGTGAGGATCCTTGAGGGACGCCGCAGATGACTTTGGTGGCCTCTGACTTGTACGGTGGTAGGCGGACTCTTTGTGTTCTTCCGTTGAGGAAGGAGACGATCCAATCCAGTGCCTTCTCCTGGATTCCGACGTTGCTGAGGCGCTGCACTAGGGTGCGGTGGCAGACCGTGTCGAAAGCCGCGGAGAGGTCTAGGAGGATGAGGGCCGCTGTTTCTCCGTTGTCCATCAGGGCTCGGATGTCGTCAGTGGCGGCGATGAGGGCGGTCTCGGTGCTGTGGTTGGCACGGAATCCAGACTGCGATGGGTCGAGGGATCCATTCGTCTCGAGGAAGGTGGCCAGCTGTTTGTTGACGGTCTTCTCGATGACTTTGGCTGGAAACGGGAGTAGAGAGATGGGGCGGTAGTTCTTGAGTTCGGTGGGGTCTGCTGTAGGTTTCTTAAGTAGAGCGCTGAGTTCGGCGTGCTTCCAGCTCTCGGGGAAGGTGGCGGTGTCGAAGGATGTGTTGATGATGTCTCGCAGGTGGGGTGCGATGACAGCGTCGGCTTTGTTGAAGACGTGGTGAGGGCAGGGGTCGGTCGGAGATCCGGAGTGGACGGAGTTCATCATGTGGACGGTGTCTTCGGTGTTGACCGGGGTCCAGGCGCGGAGGGTGGTGGCGGGAGGCGTTGCTGCGGTCGTGGCGTGCGTCGGTTGAGTGCTGAAGCTGTTGTGTATGTCTGCGATCTTGTTGTGGAAGTAGGAGGCGAGGGAGTTGCAGAGGTCTTGCGATGGGGTGATGTCGTTGTTTCCGGCGTTGGGGTTGGAGAGCTCTTTTACGATGTTGAAGAGTTCCTTGCAGTTGTGAGCGTTGTTGTCCAGTCGGTTCTTGAAGGCCGTTTTCTTGGCGATGCGGATCAGTTGGTGGTGTTTCCGGGTGGCGAACTTGAGGGTGGTCCTGTTGTCCGGCGTGGGTTCCTTTCTCCAGGCTTTCTCGAGGGCTCGGCAGTTCTTCTTGGAGCTCTTGAGTTCGTCGGTGAACCAAGGGGCTCTCTTACTGCCGGGTCTGCTGGGCGGAAACCTCAGAGGGGCGAGTTCGTCTGCGCATTTGCTGATCCACTTCGAGAGGTTGTCGGCGGCCTGGCTGGGGTTCGCTGAGCTGGCCGGAGGGTGCTGGCTCAGGGAAGCGGCGAGCTGGTCGGCTGTGATCTTGTTCCAGCTTCTTCGAGCAACCTGTTGCTGGTGGTGGTGGATCGTCGTTCTTCTGAAGGTGAAGTGGATGCATCTGTGGTCCGTCCAGTGGAGTTCTGTGGCGTGGCTGAAGGCGATGTCTTTGCTGGATGAGAAGATGGCGTCGAGTGTGTGTCCGGCGAGGTGGGTGGGGGTGGACACCAGCTGCTTGAGTCCAAGGTTGGCGAGGTTGTCGAGCAGGGTGCTGGTGTTGCAGTCGTTGTTGTTCTCCAGGTGGAAGTTGAAGTCCCCCAGGAGGATGTAGTCAGCGGAGGGGAGGGCGTGCGGGCTGACGAAGTCGGCGATGTCCTCGCTGAATTGAGTGCGTGGTCCCGGAGGTCGGTAGATCAGGGTGCCTCTGAGGGTGGTCTTCGGGTCGGTGTGGATCTGGAAATGCAGGTGTTCGGCGGAGGGTGGGGTGTTGTCGGTGCTGGTCGTGATGCGGATGGTGTTCTTGTGGATGATGGCGATGCCTCCTCCCACCTGGTTGGCGTTGCGGTCCCTCCGGGTGATCTTGTAGCCTTCTGGGCTGGCGATGGCGATGTCGGGCGCTGAGGAGGCGTTCATCCAGGTCTCCGTGATGAAGGCAACGTCAGGGGCTGTGGCGTCTAGGAGGTTCCAGAGTTCGGTGGCGTGTCTGTGGACGGAGCGGGTGTTGAGCAGGATGCACTTGAGGTGGTTGCTGCTGGTGTTCGGTATGGCGGGTGCTGGTGTGGGGCAGGTCCGGATGCAGGTGAACTTGCAGGCGTGACAACTGAAGGGTCCGTAGGTGCGTCTCGGGGTGGCTTGGTGGCAACCTGGGAATCGGCCGGTGTTGAGTGCGATGAGGGTGGCGGTGGTGTACGTCAGGCGGGTTGGCCGGGGTCCTCGTGGGCCAGGGGTCCTGGCACTGGGCGCGGTCCAGGCGCGGACGGGCGTAGACGGGCTTGCCTTTGGCGCACAATCGGCATGCCCGCTGCGCGTGACCGCTGCGCGTTCGCACGGTCGCCATATATGGCGAAGTGCGCGGGTGGGCGGAGCAGCTGGGAGGCGGGAGCGGGGAGGGAACAGAAGGAAGAAAGGGGCGGGGTCAGCGGTGGTGGCGGGAAGCGGGGAGCGGGGAGGGAAGACGGAGGGCGACAACAGGTGGGAAAAAACGGGCAATACGGCGGACTACAACAAATCTGACAAATACAATTATAATTCCACAATTACAATTACCATACAGTAAAACAACACCAGGGGCACAGGGAGAGGAGCGCTGAACACGGACCACGCCGCTCGAAGGAGGGGGCGTGGTCACGAGGCGGCAGTCGGGCAGCGAGGCACAATGGAGGGGGAGGCACACGCAGCAGCTGGTGGCCGTGCGGCGCAGGGGTGTCCTAGGATTAGGTCACACTCACCTGCGCCGCACGGTCGCCATATATGGCCAAGTGCGCGGGTGGGCGGAGCAGCTGGGAGGCGGGAGCGGGGAGGGAACAGAAGGAAGAAAGGGGCGGGGTCAGCGGTGGTGGTGGGAAGCGGGGAGCGGGGAGGGAAGACGGAGGGCGACAACAGGCGGGAAAAAACGGGCAATACGGCGGACTACAACAAATCTGACAAATACAATTACAATTCCACAATTACAATTACCATACAGTAAAACAACACCAGGGGCACAGGGAGAGGAGCGCTGAACACGGACCACGCCGCTCGAAGGAGGGGGCGTGGTCACGAGGCGGCAGTCGGGCAGTGAGGCACAATGGAGGGGGAGGCACACGCAGCAGCTGGTGGCCGTGCGGCGCAGGGGTGTCCTAGGACTAGGCCACTAGATCCTCTGCCACCATGGTGACACTAGCACCTGTGTCCCTGAATGCCAAAGCCTGCTTGCCATTTATTATAGGCTGCTGTTTGTATTTGCCCAGGTTACTGGGGCTCACTAGGAAGGACATGTCAAGGTCTCCCTCACAAACCAGCAATGCCTGAGTGGGTACTCTGACTAGGCCAGAGTCCACATCAGAACCCAGGGTCAACCCTACTACACCCTTATTCTGATTACCACCTCCACCAGTAGCTGTACTAGGGGGAACAGTTGCCTTAGGGGCAGGAGTGGTGGTGGTTTGGTCTTTGGACTTGGTACAATCAGAAGTCCAGTTCCCTTTCTGTTTACAGAATTTGCACCAGGGCTTCTTTTGGCCTTCTCCCTTTGTAGACTGTGAATCCCCACCAGATGCAGATTTTTGGGGCTCTTGTGAAGAATTCTGGTCTTTTGACTTATCCCCACCTTTCTCTGAGCCTTTAGGATCCTGCTTCTTAGTGTCACCCCCTTGGTTCTGGGTTTTCTGCCTCACCCTGGTCCCGACCCATTTGTCTGCCTTCTTTCCCAATTCTTGGGGAGAGGTCAGATCAGAGTCCACCAGGTACTGATGCAACAACTGGTGTTGGCAATTATTAAGGATCTGTTCTCTCATCATAAGATTATACAATCCCTTAAAATCAGTAACTCTACTACCAACCAGCCAACCCTCCAGAGCCTTGGTTGCACAATCTACAAAGTCTGTCCAGTCCTGATTCTGTGCTATTTGGGTGTCTCTGAACTTCAACCTGTACTGTTAAGTGGTTAAGCCAAACCCACCTATTAATGCACTTTTCAGGACATCATAATCATCTGCTTCCTCTTCTCTAACAGTGAGGAGCTTGTCTCTCCCTTTATCTGAAAAGGAGAGCCACAAGATTGCTGCCCACTGTTTCTGGGGGACCTGTTGAACTTTACAGGCCCTCTCCATAGCAGTTATCCACTTGTGGATATCATCCCCACTCTGATAGGGAGGAACAACCTTGGACAGGTTCCTATGGTCTGGGATATAATCTCTGACTCTGGGGACACTGTTGCTGCCACCAGGGGTTCTAACCCCTCTCTCCTAGAAGCTCTCTGGAGCTCAAAGGATTCTTTGTCTAATGCCAACTGCTTGGCCTTGAGGGCTACTCTGGCTTCCTCAAACTGCAGCAGTTTGTACATTCTGTCAGAGGAGGTCTCTCTTCTATTAAAGTATGAGTTCCTCTGCTGGACAGATTCTCTGTCAGAGGGATATGAGTGGTCAGATTCCCTTGAAGGGGACCTAGGCCTCTCTTCCACTCTATTAGCTCTCTTAGGGAGAATTCCTCTGTCCCTTTCAGATCCTTGTGAATCTGGCCCTTCAATCACAGAGTCCAGGTCATCTTGATTTTCATCATCTGACCCAGAGACTATGGCTGACCCACCCCCTGATCCAGATCCACTAGCTCCTAGAGCTAGTCTAAGATAATCTGCTGTCAGCAGATTTATCAGGTGTAGTGTGGAGTGACTCTGTCCTAACCCCAGGTGTCTTGCAACACACATGGCCTTCAAGTCAAAGAAGGTCATGTCCTTATACTGAGGTTGGGTAGACCCACTGGCTCCATCCCTTGAGGACATTCTAGTGTTGTGCAGTGTTGTACTACCTACACTAGTTTGTGGCCTACTGATCCTAGCTTGGGCTGTAGCAAGGGTGTGCTATAGCTTCACAAACAGCTCTAAGTTCAGTAGAACTTATTGATACTAAGCTTGACTTTTATATGTACCTTGAGTACCTTTAGTGGTTTTCAGTCAGTAATTCAAATAGAGATTTTCTGGTAAAACTTTGGCAAGCTGGACTCCCACGCGGTGCCCACCAATGTGAGAAGTTGGCTTGGCATATGCTGGTCACTAGTTATAGGGGCCACCTTGCAGCAGTCCAATTCGGCTCTTATGGTGGATAGGTTTAAGACAACCTTTTAAAGAAAGCTATCCTAGTGGTAGCTGTGGAGAGCAGCCTTCAGGCTAAGTCTCAGAGGAATGTAAAGCAGCATGTTTTACCTTATAATCTCTTGAATTACCAAATGAAAGGACACCACACAGGTATATATATCAAATATATATGTATTTATTTCTAGACACACTCTGCTAATATCTTTATAAGATTAGAAGCCAGGAACACATTCAAATATCAACGTTTCACAATAAGTTAAGCACAAATATGGCTGGGGCCCTAGGGGCATACCAGCCCATATACTAAAAAAGAGGTTTAGGAAAGTCGACTTGCAAGGGGACAAGGCCTAGGGCCTGTAGAATCACTGGGGCTTCACTAATCCACCCAAGGCAGGTAAGTAAAAGACCGATGGGAGACGCGTGCAGTGTGAGAACACAGCCGCGGGTTCCCTATTGATTTCAATGGAGCAAGTCGCGGTTGGATTTTTAAAGTTTTAGGGTACTTCGAGGAAGTCTACAAGCAAGCCACTTACAAGGTAAGTAATTCAAGGGCCAACACACACTAGGGCACTGGAGTGCACGAGTTACCTCACCCAGGGAAGCCGGGTGCATAGGTGTCTTTTGGTGTCGGGTTGCGTCGCTGTTTTCTATGGAAGCCAAAGAAGATTTGCTGCTTGCGAAGACTGAAGAAGTGTCCGGTGGAATCCAAGGCTGTATTCAGGATGAAGATGACCTGAAAGCAGAAGGGACAGTGTTCACAGTCACTTGCCAGTGACCCGGGCCCGGAAGGTTGATACCCACGGATGTCGGGTTATTTCAGGTGATCACGGGTGATTTGACTCTTCGCTCACGAGGTCCAGGAGGGATCGATGATGACCAGCAGCTGGATTTGGAGTTTACCACAATGTCTGCAGCTTACTGATGTGTCGGCACCCAGATTAGAGCCAACAAGTCTTGGCAACAGCAAGTCTTGGGGAAAGTGAATAAAGTCAGCGATGCAGACCAGCAAGGTCTGAGGGACTCACCCAGCAAAGGTGAGTGAGGTCAGGCCTGGAGTAACCAGGGGAGCCCTTTGGTTTGATCAGAAAGTATTCAGGGGACCCACAAGCCAATGGGCAAGGGATCACAAAGATGCCTCATGAGGAAATGCTTTACAGGAACCCACGGTCACTCGGGACGGGGTAGGCCTCTGATTTTCGGTGCACAATATGCTAGAGGCTTGGGCCACAAATGGTCCAATGCAGAAGTTCGTAGAATGTCATGAAGGGGTTGCACTCAACAATAGTGTGCGGTACCCAGGTATTGCTGTTCCTCGTCACTCGTGGGGTCCACTTGCCACAGCTTTGCTGGGGACTCAAAATGGCTGTCAAAAAGTCAGGAAATCTACTTCTGGGGCTGCAGGGACTTTGGACTCCGGCGGGAGTGGGAAAGTTTGTGACCATTGATTCAAGTTTTGGTGCCTGCCAAGCAGGGGAGTCTCTCCTTGGCTCCAAGGGAGAGTCTTCCGTCTTCCAAAGGTAGTGGAACGTCGAAGGACCAGGATTCTTCTTGTAAAGCATCATCCAGGGATATCTAACTTGCAATGGCAAGGTTTCCCTATCTTATACTAAAAGACAGGGAGGGACTAGCTCTATGACCCCTCCTCTGGGAGGGTCAGGGTAGGGGGTGGTTACACCCACTTCCCTTTGTCCAGTTTCGTGCCAGAGCAGGGACAGGTAGCCCCTGAACCGGTTTGAGCTGGCATATGCACAGAGGAGCCTACTGCTCCCCCAGTGCAGGACTTCAAAGCACTCTAGGAGTGCACGCACCCAGCCCCAATACACTAAATCCTGTCTGGAAGGTGGTGACACCGTCCTGTGACAGGATGCCTATTGTTGGGCCTCCTCCACTGCGAGTTTCAGTCAGCAGCAGGAGGGCAGCCCAGTGTCTGTGCTGGTGGCATCCATTTTGTGATGCCAGGGCTCTTTCAGATTTCTACCATGTTTCCACAATAGGCACATGTCGTCCCCTCTAGAAGGGTGGGATCATACTCCCACACCAGTTACTGGTGTGGGGGTATGATTCCAAGTTGTTTGACACCAAACACAACATGTTTTGATGCAGTCATTCCAAAGTTAGCATTTACCGGTAGGTTATAATGCACTTAAGAGTATATGGTTTAAGCGCATCCACAAACAGCCACAGAGAATAGACTCTGCCAGCTGCAGATGGGCCCTGCTCATGCACAGGCACCCCCTCGCATTGTAAACCAAGCACCCTGCCCTCAGGATTGATAGGGCCTGCCTTGGGGTGACTGATAGGTTTATATGTGTGTATGGTGAGATATAGGAACCTATACCTCAGTGAGGAGTGCTAAAACTACCTCACCCAGGCTCCAGTAGCAGGCCTGTGGTGTCAGATTTAGTCTTATTCCCAGGGGTGGCATAATACATGCTTCAGCCCCTGGTAGGCCTGTGAAGTACCTATGCCCTTGGTACCTAAGGTACCATACACTAGGGGCTCATAAGGCACCACAGCATCCAATCACTAGTGCATCTAATATGCACTCCAAGTTGTTTAGAGAGAACAGAGAGACTGGGGCCCTGATTAGCAGGGACCCAGCCAGACTATAGCCAGAAACCAGTGTTAACATCAGAAAAAAAGTGGGGGCAGCATAAGTGCAGATCCTACTCTCCTACAGTCATTTATAATGCCAATTACTCAAACTCTTGTAAATGCGAGACCTATTTCATTGCAAAGAAGAGGTGTTCCTGTCGTGACTGCAGTACCATAAACTCATTCAAGAAAATAGTTCTAGACTAAAATAAATATACTGTGTAACAACAGAAGCAAAAGGGCCAGTCCTCACGGGAGGTCACAAATGAAGACAAGGCGGCATTAAGGAGGGACTAACAAGCCTATTAATGAATCAGAAGCCAGCATTTACAAAGGACAATGGCACAAGCCAATGAAAAATATGGGCTGAGAGTGGGCAGGGCTTCAAGTCTATACTCGAATACAGCATGCCTCACAGCGCAGCGCCTGCTCTGCCCAGGCTTGACCTAAAAAAGACGCTGCAAGAGAGAAAAAAAGGAGGAGAAAGAGGGACAGGACAAGACAGTAAATTAATCTAATCTGACAGATGTAGTAGTAGTATTAGAAATATCTGTATTTGATTTTGTAAGAAAATTATAAAATCACATCAAAATATAGAAATAGAGTTCAGTCAAGAATAACTTTATTTCGGTTCAGAGAACCATAAAAGGTGCACAATAAAAATATTTACAATTCAGAAAATATCAACTAAGAAAGATTAAAAACAGCAATTCATAATGTTTCAGCAAAGGCATTTAAAAAAATATCTTATTACTTTCTTAAAAAACAAAGTAATTCCCTGATAATCCTATACCAAATTCACTCATAAAGCTTTCTAATGATGATAGAGCCCCTAATAAAGTTTGCTACGGTGATACAGCTATCGGAGGAGGCCAATGTGTGCAAGTAATTAAAACCACCATTATATGAACAAGGACGAATATTCCTTAATAATGGACGCAGAAATCTAATTCTCACTGACTTATATAATGTGCAAAATAATAAAAAGTGCAACGTGCTTTGCCTAGAAAAAAACAATCACACGGGCAAGGCATAAGCTTGCCCGCCCATCTTCCCCGACGAGGAAACACTAATAAAAAATGCACAGTGCATAGTCGGAACCTAGTTAGGTAACATCTAATCTGGGAATTAGTAGAAAAAGATAAATAAAATTGTGAGGGGTCAGAAGGCAAATGAAACATTCCCATATCACCTTGCTGTTGGCAACTACGCGTATTGCCCTGGGTAAAAACGCCTCTTTAATAATGTCTTTAGCATTTGGAGGTGTTCTTTCAGGATTTTCAAAGAAGTGCCCTAGATCTATCTCTTGAAATTTTTCTCTCACACAACAAAGCCAAAAAAACTTTAGAGCATTATACGTATTAATGGAATCCTTAATAACATCTCTTGAAAACTCTAGATCTTCTGAGACCCAAATCTTGGCCCATAAATACAAAGGGGCACAGCCAATATGATCTTCTATGAACTCTTGACCCAGTTCAATATGGCAAAATAAAGTGAGGGCACTTTTTGGTACCATCAGTAGTCTTTTATTAAATGTATTCTCTACTAGTTGGAGTTGTTGGCTTCTATTGTACCCCCATACACCGGCCCCATATGTGCCAATAGGGAGGCATTTAGCTCTGTAAAGAGTTAATAATTCCTTCACCGGTTTAAACCCCAATTGACAAGCAAACCGAAACAACCCATCCAGAGCCCTGCTTGTCTGCTGTGCTCTAGTGATTACAAGTGGTTCCCATTTCATCTGATTATTGAATAAGTACCCAGATACGAGAAATTATTAACTTTTTCTATCTTCTTTCCCTGGACAAAAAAAATGTTGATTTTTTGCGCTATTTGGGCCACACACCATTATTTACGATTTAATAAAATTTACTTTTAAATCAATGATGTCATAAAATCTGTAAAATCATCGAGGGATTTCTGCAAGCTCATGGCTGTCCTTGCCAATAAAACTGTATCATCTGCGTATGAAAAAGCAGGGGAACAGATTAATTACCAATTTTGGGGAAGTCAAGCTCTCTTTTTAATAAAAAAGCCTCCAACCCATTTGTATTTATTAAAAAAAGGAACAGGGCTAAAATACATCCTTGATGGACCCCCTCCGTGGAGATAACTGGGTGTTTTTTCCCCCTTACTGCCATATCTTATGGTGACTGTTGTATTTGTATGTAGCCTATGCAGTAGGGTTACTAGTGCTTTTTCAGCACACATGTCTTCCATCATAGCCCACAATTTTTCCCGATTTACTTTGTCAAAGGCACTAGATAAATCCATGAAGGCCAAGTGACTAGAGCTCTCCATGGACCTCATGTGCTTACTGACAATAAGGGACAAGATAAGACATTGTTCAGTCGTACCCACCCCTCTCCTAAAACCATATTGTGTATTTGACAACACCTTTGGTGGATGCCCACTCTTCCAAACATGCAAGTAGGACCCTACCCAGTACCTTTGCTGTTGCACCAATTAGTGATATAGACCTATAACACGCTGGATCGCTACTATCACCCTTTTTAAAAACAGGGACCACGTTGGTCTCTTTCCATGACCCAGGCAATGGGCCAATAATAGCCGATTTACAAAATATTTGTTAAAAGTGGTGCCCACAGATTGGGGTTTCTCTTAAAAAGATCGAGGTGAACCCCATCTGAGCCAGGGGCTTTCAAACAAATGCTCTGAGCTAAAGCGACCTCTACTTCTTGGACTGTGATGGACAAACTAAGTTGTGTGGCTCCAGTTAGATCAAAGTGTATTTCCCGTGAATCCTCCACAAACTTCTTATGTGAAGGGTTAAAGATACTGGAAAAATGGGCTTCCCATGCTTAACCCAGGATCAATGAGTCCATCTGTCTCGCATCTTTGGTGAACATTGGGCAATTAATAATTTCCCTAAATTTGTTCTGATCTTAAAGAGAGCCTGCTCTTTCCAAGGCCTCCCATTCCATCCTCCTCAATTCCATCTTCCTGCATTCTATTACCTTTTTGGATTTACTCGTCGTGATTTTATTTAGCTCTCTGTCACGAGGAGTGGCCTGTGGGCACTTTTTAGTTCCTTATGAGCTTTAGAGTATTCAGTATTGATCCAGCGCGTCTCTAGGTATTGCTTTTGAGGGATGTTCCTAATCAACCTCTGAGCAATGTTGGTACAGAGCAGCTCAAAATCCCTGACCATTTCAACCAAGGTAGAGTCCAGCCTCAGGCACCCATCTATTAAATTATAATTTCTAAAGCTGATATCTTGCTTAAATTTTGATGCTACCTGATCCCATTTCAGTCTAATTCCTTTATTAGTATTATATTGTAACGGAGATTCATCAGTGTGCCCCATTTTAGGCTTTATATTAAGAGAATCAGTGAGAGGATAATGGTCACTAGAGCAGTTTGGAATGACCTTAAAGTCCTGAACAAAAGAGTTAAAATTCTTTGTCATTATAATAAAATCGATAGAACTGTCCCTACCACCACCAACATAAGTTGGACACTGCTTAGGGGAGTTGCTAGCATGATTATTTAAAAGAAAATGAAGTTGTTTACTACCAAGATGGAACTTAGGGCTTCCCCCTGGGGAGAATGAATAAAATGATCCAAGGGCTGTCCCTCAGAGTCTTCCAGTCCGCACACATGATGAGGAGTGTATTTACAAAATGTACAATTAAAATCTCAGACCTATAAAATACATAATGGATGCCATTTCGCAGAGGCTTGTGCGATTTCCATTTGCAAGGACTCTATTACTTGGCAATTACTTTTATCAAAGATGTTGGGGTACAAGTTCACAAATAATATTTCAACCTTGACCAAACCAGAGATTACTATTAGTTGTTACCAGGGGGATGAACCTATACATTTGGCTTTAACAGAAGCCTATTTTACCGCAATAAGCCCTGCAATACCACCCTTGGCCCTTCCTGATAATGGGATCACAGAGCACAGAAAGAGTGATACCCATCTATAAAAATGTCATCTGTAGTCCAGGTTTCTTGCAAACATAAAAGATCAAAACCTCCAATAAAGCCCAACCAATCCTCATTCTCTAAATTGAATGGACTCCAGCTATATTCCATGGTAACATTTTAAAATTAGTAGTGGTATCACCCTGTGGAACTTGGCCCAAATTTACATTAACAGGTGCATCAGGAATACCAAAAGAGAAAAAGGCCACTTCTTCAGATACATCTTCCTCCTCATTTCCCGTTGGTTGTTACTTAAAAAATCGGTGAGCAAAAAAACGATGGATTGAGGCCCAGATCTCTGTACTGGGGTGAATGTTTAACATTGTTCAACATTCTGTCCATCTATTCTTCTTCTTTCTAAAACAGTTTCAACAAAGAAATCTGGTTTCAAAGATGCAAGGGAAATGGTTTCAAGGCTTATTAGAAAATGACAAGTAAATTTGCAGTGCTAACTAGCACTTTTACAGAAACGTTGCCACTTTACATGAAAGGAAGTAAATGTAGTAAAAGGGGAAAACTCTGGGGCAGATTTATATCAGACTTGCGCCACTTTTACGCCGCCGTTGCGTCAATTTTGTGACGCAGCGGCGGCGTAAACCCTGCGCCCCATTTACATCGTGACGCATCTATGGAGATGCGTCACGGTGTAAAGCCCTGCGCCACATGAAACCTGCGTCAGGTTTCATGTGGGCGTTTCTACTCAGGGGGGGCGTTCCGTCGCAGGAACACCCCTGAAAAGTGACTCAGTGAAATCTATAAGATTTCACGGAGTCACTTTCCCAACGCTGATGCGTCAAAACCCTGCGCCTGCTTCAAGCAGGCGTAAGGCTTGACGCACCATGTTAGGGATAGGGTAGGTTGGAACAGTGCTGGAGTTGCATCGCGCTTGCGACGCAACTTCAGCACTGCGCCAACCTTACACCGGCAGATGCGTCACGTATCTGCTTGTCCTTGCGCCACGATGCACCGCATTGTAAATGCGGCGCATCTGCGGTGGCGCATGGGCAAACTTGCGTGACGCATCTTCCCTGGCGCATCCATGCTGATTTGCAGGGATGCGCCAGGGAACATAAATCTGCCCCTCTGTGTCGTACAGGTAGGCCAATGGTCGAGAACTACGCAAGAATTTGTTTACGTAATACAAAACTTCCCCTGTTGTCAAAGTGTCCCAAGGCTCTTCCCTAGAATGGGGAGAGCCAGCCTTCTGGAGGGTGTGGTAGACTAGGTGAGGCAAGATGGCGGGCCAGCAAGCAATGGCTTAGTTGGTCATCGCCTCCCACCTTTCCTCACGGTGCCTAGTGCCGGGATCGGATTGGTGATGGCTATGGGTGGCGGGGCTTCAGCCGCAAATTCTTAATTTCATGGTGAGGGGGGGTTTGAACTCTTTGCTCCTGCCCATCTCACAATGAATGCCTCCTCCAGCTGTTGTGACCCACAGCCAGTGAAGCTGCTGAGGAGTGTGATTCCTTTGTTCTTCTTTATTCCAGGCAGCCTGCCTTTGCTGCAAGCAATGCAACTTTTGTGGACTGCGTGCTTGCTTTGTTTCTGTGACTCCCAAGGCAGTTTGGGCAGATTTTGTAATGCTGAATTGCCTGCATTTAATTTAGCTAGATGGCCCCATGCTATTTGACTCTTTTTTCGAAGTGCGCCATGCAGCTCACACAAGGGAACCTTTTCATTCCTTGGCAGGCCTGGACTGTGTCCATGCTTTGCTCTAGTGGCTCCCATGGTAGTTTGGGTTCATTTTGTCATGCTGAGGTGCCAGTGCTGGATTAAACCCTGTGAAGGCTCCTAGGCAGTCAAAATTTTGGGGGCCCCCTCGCAAGTTGTCTCCAATGTGTTTTTAATTTTACTGACCAACAATTTTAATAAACCAATTTCATTACACAAAACTAAACATTAACAATTATTGTCATTAAACAAAAAATATATTTTTTTATTTTAATAAACCATCAAAACTTTAAATATTCACTTTCCTCAATTTGTTTGTTGTGAAGTCTTTCAGAATATCTTAGAAGTCTACCTTTTGCAAGACTTTGTATTCAGTGGCCATAATGGCAAGTGAGTTCAGTCGTTCTTGTGTCATTGAAGATCGATGACAATTTTTCAGTAGTTTTAAAAGAAAAAGGTTTGTTCACCAGTAGTGTTCGTGATCATGAGACACCTAATTTTCTTAATGCTGTCATAACATTTGGGAACATTGATTGCACCATATTTTTCACAAATGTGTTCGTACAATTGTGATGCTGGAACTGTTTCATCTGAATCTTCTAACTGTGATATGAAATACTTGAAATTAACCAAGTCATCTGCAATCACCAACTCGATATCCTCAGGATAATTCTCTCTAATCTTTATGCAGTTTCTTTAATTTCGGCATCTGTGTTCGATGGGAACTCAACGAGGAAACCAAATAGAGAATGAAACTTTGTTATATGCTTGCACCCGACGGAAAAGCTCTGCACATAACTTATCCAATATTGGTAAGTAAGTTTCAGTCTTGAACTTTTCTCTTCCTTGAAGCACAACCTCTTCCGCGCCACCATCTAATTTAGCTAACTTAGTAAACGCAGATATTGGGTATATTATGTACTTGTCGGTGTTCGCGAAGTTTCTACTCTCGAATATTCTGCTAGGGTCTGAAGTCGGCCCGAACTCGCGAGACACACTAACTCACAGAAAGCTACGTTTCTTGGGGTTTCTCGTGCACATGCTCTAGTGGGATAACATTGAACTAAGTAGTATGCACGTCGACTGCTAGATGGAAATGGCCATCACTACTGTAGATTACACATGCGTAGTTTGCACCAGATTTGTTACAAACTGACAGCTGCCAGAAGATGAGCATTTAAGAAACAAACTGTTATGTGAATCTGAAGTCTCTGCTTTATGTACTTTAAATTGTTAATGGGTATATTACATTAATGCAGTATTTTCTCTATCCAGTCTTTAATGTAAGGTTCTCATTTCTTTGAGTTGATTCATTTTTTCTATCCTTTGGAAACAAATTAAGAAAGCTTCATTGTAATTTTCTTTCAAGTTCAAATTAATATTATTTTGATGTGTTATTGCGGGCCCCTAAAAGGAGTGGGGCCCATGGGCCAGTGCCTACTTTGCCTATTTGTTAATTCGGAACTGCGAGGTGACTGTATTTAATCTTGCAACGCTGGTCCCTTGCAGTTTGGCCCTTTATTGGTAATGCGCCATAAAGTGAGCAGGAGGGGCATTCACATTGCTTTTGAGCGAGAACTTCTGGCTTGATTTTGGTGTACCAAAGCCCTGTGTTGGAGAGTAGTGTGCAGGCTTTTCAAGCAATTGGTGGTGCCCGGTATGGTGAGCACTCGGAGAGTATCAAATATTCAAACACAAGTTTTCAAGTTGCAATTACCGCTAAGAAGCTCTTTTTGAATATAGACTGTGCATGGAAGTACTACAGCTCTTGTTGCCCAGCAGCCGCCTGCGAATTTCGTCACCTTCATCTCCTGTAGCTGCGCTTAGTTGGGGGTTGCAACTGTTTTCCTTGGAGCAGTACGTTTTAGAACACTTGAAATTCCTCTGCTTTAATAGAGTCACCTGCTAGCCCCTGGCCTGTGTCTAGACAGAGGAGGCAAGGAGAAGGTGCAGGTATTGAATTGTAGCAGGCTGGATTGTTCGTCATTTGGGGTGTAGTTAGTTTTATATTTGGGATTTTAAGAGGCACACCTGTCATTTACGTAGTTTTATGGGATTATTTTGCTTACTGTGGGTAGGTGACTCTAGGGATGCTTGCCAGGTAAAGGTGTCTCCCAGGTTGACGAAAAGGGTGACAAACTGCACTAGAATGGAGCGGGATATGGAAAAAGTCATGAGTACACTGGGCTCAATGGAAGAGTTGTTGTTATTATTGAGGCCTGCAAATCCTGGGGGGCAGTGTGCCATCAATGTCAGCGGAGATTGCAGTGCAGCCAAGGAGAACATGTCTGCTCCCAAGGGTGGCTTCCCCAACCCACCCCTCCCCCAGGTAGCAAAGAGGCACAGGATGAGCTGTGCAGGGCTTGCAAATGACCCCAGTAAAGCAAATGCAGACACAATGGCAGAGGGGGAGCAGGGCTGTAGGGCGGGGTGTCCCTGTAATATCAGCCTCACATCCACCGGACAAACAGCGAAGGCTGTTCCTTCTCCCATCTGGCAGTCAAGACCTGGAATGACCTCCCCCTGCACCTCTGAGCCTCATCATCGCTCCAGCAGTTCCGGAAGAACCTCAAGACATGGATGTTCAACTGATGGGAGAACTGACAGAAGTATCCGACAGCGCCTCAAGACCCTCACGGGTGAGGCAGTCGCTCTCTACAAATTCTGATTGATTGATTGATTGATTGAGCAGGAAGTGCTGAAGGGGGTCATACATTACTAATAGCATTGTGTAGAGTAACATAGCTGTGAGTGGGACTGTTCCCCTTTTAGGGGTGATGGATTATGGTGTTGGGCAATGGGCAGCATCCTGCCCGCACCACAGCTCGATTTAGTAGCCAATTTAGCAAGTGTCCTGCTGTCTGTCCAAGTGGGAGAGGGGTTGTCCACAGTGCTCACATGCTGTATGTCTTCAAGGGTACCAGCAGAGGATAGCTTGGCGAAGGTGAGAAAATTAGTGGCTCATTCGGAAGTGGTCAGCAGGAACAGGGAGCAGCAGCCCAATTGGCACCCCAACTTATCTCCACATTGAGGATTGGGTGTATACCTGCCTCAGTGCAACATCAGACCTCTCAAGTGGCAGTGGCAAGCATTGGGTCTGCTCATAGGGTGCACACTGCTGCAGATAGAGCTCCACTTCTGAAGACTGTAGCTAACTTAGGAGGCAGGTTGAAAGGGTACTGAATCTCCCTTGCCTAGGATGGGCTTTGGATTGGTGCAGTCTGAACAGGATTAGTTGGGTGTGCACGTGTTGATACAAATGAAAGAAAACATTATAAAAGGTTTTTTCACCGAGATGTTTGACTTGATCTTAGAATCTCCCTCAGTGAATGAGGCCAAACATTTAATACTCACATTGCAGGGATTGCTCACACAGGCAGTGAAAACCCAAAGCAGACAAAACTTTGGTGAACTGGGTAAGAGATTTCATCATTTTCCAAGCAGTATTTCTTGAGAAATTCCCCAAACTGAGACCACAACTGTCTTGTTATCAAAGCAAGATTTTGTGTGAGAACATGAGGCATTGGGGTGTAACTACTGGAATGAGTGCGATAGGACCTTTAGGAGAAAGAAGGCCACATGCCAGAGATGAGTTTGGGATCAGAATCATGTGAATGGGTGGGTACGCCACATGATGCTGAAGAAACCAGAGGGTTCTCCTCACCAGTCTTTTCATTCTGCACGGGGTGGTAGAGAGAAGAGAGGGGCATATTGGGCATGTATCATAAAGATATGTGTCAGGTCTCCAGGTACCTGCAAGTTAAAGCACAACTGTTCCTTTTGTGCTATCCCATTTCGAATTTAAGTGTTTCAGAAAAGGAGGGGGGAATGGTCTATTAAAGCATTGAGTAGCAACTTCTCTTCAAGAATAATCTTTCCCTGGGTGATTTGTAGCTTTTGATCCTTTGAATAGACATGGCAATGTCCAGATATTGAAATTTGTATATGATGTCTTTATATTTGGTTTAGGGATTCTGGCCAAGGGCACTGTTGGGAGGCCAATGTGCAAGAAACAGCAGTCCTTGTGGCTCCACATCGTTGTGGCTTGGTGAAAGATGAAGAAGGAGAAGAGGTTAGAGTGGGAAGCTGTTCCTTTCAGTGTATTACCGTTAGGCAATTGTGCGTGTTCCCCACTAGCTGCTGTACTCAAGAAGGAATAGGGCGGGCATGGTCTGGCCACGAGAAAAGATGGCCACCTGAACTGAGAGCTCCGGGACGGGCTCCGAACAGGGACAGTGGCCTTCTTGGTGAGGCTGGAGGAACAGGATCCACTTCCCCATGCAGTCTTGGTTTCCAGGTCGGCAGCAGCCCACAAATCGGCACCACCATGGCTGTCCTCAGAGGGGAAATGTCCTGACAATCTCTGGGCCAGGAGGCTTGCCTGAAGCCCTGTCCCTCATGTGGGTGATAAGCCCCACCTTCCACCCTCCTTGCTCCGGATGCGAGAGACCTGCTTGCACCGCAATGAAGTTGTGCTGCGGGGATCGGCTTCGGGCACAGAAACGCTACGGAAGATGGCATGGTATCACCTCCCCTCCTCCTCACGGTGAGGGTGATCTCTGCCCCCCCCCCTCTGGCAGGACACAAGCCCCGTAATCACCATACCTGCGGACTGGGGCCATCACTGCCGCCTACTCCCTCTGGGCCAAGTGTGGGCTATCGATATCCTCTGTGCACCACCAGGAGTCAGGCGGAGTACGAGGACTGCCCACAGCCTGAGGATTTCTGTAACAGACGCGGGACGTGAGGTAAGCCCCCGAGGACCCGGACCTGCCTCACATCCAGCATAATTCAACAAAGGGATTCTACCATTATCTACATAAAGATATATATGTGTATAAGTGTATACTCAGTTTTAATGCAGGTGTTTTTAATGTGTTCTAATGATAATGTCTGGAAAAATCCTACTCTAGTTTACAGGAAGGGCAGTGTTCAAAAAATTGTAAAATACCTCTCACACACTGAAACCTGATTCAGTGTCATACTTCTTCATTGGGGTCTTCCCGCGCCTCTACGGGACGGGGCGTTCTACTACCTACGTAGACGCAGGAGCACTTAATTTAGTGATTAGTGTGTATGTGCAGTGCGTGGGATCGTGAAAAAAAATATATATGTGATGATCAAAACAGATCAAAACAGCCCTTCATGGTCTCCTCCTGACTGAATGTCTCAAAGGTAATGAAGCACCCAATGGACTAATAGTTAAAAACAAGCATTGGCATAGCCAATAGGTCTCGCCTTTGGGACCTTATAAGTGTTTAGCCATGCAACAGTTGCATAACTAAATACTTATAAGGTCCCAAAAGCGAGACCTATTGGCTATGCCAAGCGGCCATGCGGCCGCGAAAGTGAAAGTAATCGGGGTCAAGCGCGGCGCACGCGCCCGCGCACATGCACTGTAGTTCTAGGCTGGCCTGGTAGCACTTTTTGGAGCCCTCTCAATAAGTTTCGCCAGACCAGCGCATGCGCTGGGTCAGGCGAGACCTAATGAACCATATATCTTTCAACATGACAAGATTTTAAAAAAGATTGGTCATTAATAAGTTGGCACTGCACACGAGACTGGCTTGTGCTAATAATTAAGACAGCAGGCAGAATAGCACAAGAACTCAAAATCGAAATTCAAGAAATAGAAGTCCGTCTGAAAAGTTATAAAACACCAAGTGCCCTCAAAAAACATCTTGAGGAGCTCAACAAAACTCTCAATGACTTTGAAATAACATTGAAACAAAGCAAGTAGAATGAACTTAAGAAAGATGTTACCCATTTCAGCCATGAGAGGATTTATCCTTACATAAGAGATGATTATAAACCACAAGACAACCATCATGAAATGACAACGGATGACGATTCATCTGACTCAGGATCCAGTGGATCAGATTCAGGGAAAGGCAAATACCAACAATATCGAGGCGGAAGAAGTAACAACAGACGTCTGTGGTTTCATGGCCAAAGAGGATGGGGACCCTATCAAGGCCCACCCCAATACCCAATACACCCCCTAGGACCTCCAATGTACCTGCATCAACAAGGCACCTACCCACAATAGAACAACCCCCCGCAAGACTATCCCTACTCTGAACAGTTCCATTTTTTAGGGCAACGCCAAGGGAGAAACAGAGGGAGCAACCGGAGAGGGAACAATGTCCACTGGGCTCCACAAACCGAGGAACAAATCTGGATGGCAACAAGGAGCATGACGGGGGCTTCAACCAGCAAGAAATGAATCTGGTAGTGCACCTTTCAAATCATACTCTAACTCCGGCACAGATTAAGGTCCTTGAGAAGGGGCTAGGTTTTGTACCCACAGCTAGATTGGATAAATTCCAATTATGCAAAGAGATGAAGGAGTTTATGAGAAGTCTCAAGTTACAAATCTTTTTCAAAGACAAGCAAAGAGATGACCAGCAAGATGGAGACACCAGGTTAAGACACAAATCTACCTTTACTCCACCAGATGCAAACTTACCAGTGGAACTGATCGCCTTCGAAAAGGCTGTGATGAAAGACCTGGAAGAAATGGATTCAGAGACCAAAAAGGTCTTCCAAGAGAAGAAAATGAGGCACTCAGAGAATTAGCGAACAATACTCAATTGGTAATAAAACCAGCCGATAAAGCAGGGGTAATTGTAATACAATCGGCAGAAAAATATGACCAAGAGTGCAAACGCCTCCTTAACGACACAAGGAACTATGAAATCCTCAACCAAGACCCCACGGAAAAAATATGAGTAAAAATAGCAAGCATGGTGGAAGAGGCAAGATCACATGGGTGGATATCGAAAAGCAAGGGGATTTTCTGACCACAACCTCACCAAAAACACCTTATCTATACACTATACCCAAAATTCACAAAAACCAGGTCTCTCCGCCGGGCCATCCAATAGTGTCTGGGATTGGATCCATCCTGGAACCGGTCTGTAACTTTGCAGACGCTTTTTTAAGGCCATTGGTACAACAAACATCCACGTACCTAAAAGACACTAAAGACGTCCTACTGTTGATGGTGACCTCAGCTAGGCCTACCAGTGCAAGGGGTTCGCCATTCTCTGCACAGAGTCCTCAGACCAATAGGAAGAAGTTGGCACAGAAACTGGAATAGAAAATACAAAGTTTAATAAACCTCATGAGGTGGAACTACATTCACACTGCACCCTTCGGTGTTGAGTGAAGTAGCACACTCAACAGAAGAAGCATGGTCCTTTTATACCCACGCAGGGGCTGAAAAAGGCGGTACAAGTTCACATGAGAAGAGTTATGCACATAGATGGTCATACAGAAACTGAACAGTCAACAAGTAGGAGGAGTAATAAGATGCTGACATCAGTTAGAACAGCCTGACAGTTCTATACTAGGAACAGGTGCACTCTACTAGCTAAGCACATCTGTGCATGTGCAAGACTCTGGGAGAGGGAAACAGCAAATGTCCAGCACATAGCTACCTAAAATGGCTGCCAAGTACAAAATGGCTTTCAGCTCATGCTAAGAGATTAATGCAATCTTCAACACTACAACTGCTAGAAGGACAGCCATTCAACACAGAAAAAGAACTACTGATAAGTTGTGATGTGGAGAGCTTATATACAAGCCTTCCCCACAATGAGACCCTGAACATCATAGAAGACGTCTTATTCGATACTGATTGGTATTATCAGACACCAAGAAACATGATCATGGAGTGCTGCCAACTGGCACGAAAAGAAAAAAAAATATTGAAAATCAAGATACCATCTATCTACAAAAACATGGGACCAGCATGGGGAGCACTTTTGCTCCCAGTATAGGTGGCCTCTATATACATTAATTGGAGAAACAAAAAATCCTAAATCCCAGAAATCCATTCCGTGACCATATACGAATATGGAAACGATATATAGATGACATATTGATTATCTGGGAAGGAGATGAGACCACCGGAAGACGTTTCCTGACATGGCTGAACTGTCAAGATTAATTTTTGAAGTTCACAAGTACCATCACAAATGAAAAACTAGTCTTCCTTGATCTCAATATATATGCCAAAGAAGGAAAACTGACAACGACAACCCATTTCAAAGAAACCTCAAAAAATTGCCTTTTGCTGTGTAACAGCTCCACCAGCGGCATCTATGCAACAACCTTCCCTATGGACAATTCCTACGATTACCAAGGAATTGCACGGAAATTGAAGATTTCAAGAAACAATCAAATGACTTAAAAAAGAAACTGGAAAAACATCAATACCCTAAAAGGGTGAATGATAATGCATAAAAAAGGGCACGCAACAATAGCAGAGAAGGCCTTTTGGAACCGAAAATCCACAAGGAGGAGGAAAACCGCCCAGTATGCATGACAACTTTCAACACAAACTCGAATGGGATCACAAAAATTGTAAATAAACATTGGCGAATCCTTAATAGTGGAGGCATTCATTTACTTAAACCCATCTTCTCTCACAAAAGAGGCAAAAGCATCCGAGATTTGGTCGTGCACACCAGACCAAAAGAAAGTAAAGACGGACAGAGGACGCAAACTACCCTAATGCCACCAATCTCTGGTCACCATCCATGTGGCATGTGCAAGTATGTAAACTAACCAAAAAAAGCAGAGATGTGGTTCCAAGATGGGACTAAAGAAATTTCACATGTAACTCAGAGAAAGTGGTTTATCTTATTTTTTGCCTGTGTCTTTTAGAGTACGTAGGAATGACCACATGCGCCGTAAAAATAAGGATAGGGGAACATAAAAGCAACATAAAATGCAAAAAAAGCACCACCAAAATGGCAGCCCATTTTTTGGAAAAAAGTCACAAGTGGGAAGATCTCTCGTAGACAATAATCGAACAAATCGAAAAAGAGAGATATTTATTCGAAAAGGAACAGCGGTGAGTGCTCTGTCTGAGAACTCATGAGAACGGGCTAAATGATGACATTCCTTGGAATCAGCTATAAATACTGAGGATTATACAAATAAATCCCTCAATAGATGTTCTGCTAAGAAATTAAAAAGCTGTCATATGGCAGGAACTCTAAAAAATAGCCATAAGAACAAGCTCTGAAAGCCATACTGTATTTTTACAAGGCTCTTTTCTCTGTTTTAACAAATGCTGTTTCACTTGTGGGAGAATACGCAACTTAAACACTTTTTTTGACAATTAAGTTTTGTGGGCCGACAAAAAACAGGATAAGCTCCATTTCAGAGACTGAGTAAAAATGTGTTCATCGCTTGCCAAACCCCCTTCTCACGGGGAATAACCGTCTTGCATTGTCAACATTCATCGCAACCAAAAATGCTTTTTCACCCTGCAAATTACCCAAAAAGAAATTTGAGGAAAATAAGCCATGTAAAAAACATATATGTTCCCTTATTACTATTATTTATTATTATTTTTCAATAATTATCATTTTTAAATAACTAGCTTTACGACCCCCTTAGAACTTACTGGAGCCTGGGTTTTATCTCTAAACCCTTTTTTTTTTTAGCGTTTCTCTGTCTTTATAACTATCAAAAGAAATAATCAGCGAAGACTTCCTTCAATAACTTTCAACAGGAAGTGGACCAAAATAGAACTCATTTTCGTCCCGATTACATGCGGCCATTTTGTTTTTTCCCGGTCTAGTTGTTTCTGCTGAAGCTGCATTCAATTGAGAAAACAACAGTTGAATGCAGAACACTGTCATACATTCACCCCAGTACAGAGATCCGGGCCCAAATCCATGTTTTTTTTGCTCACCATGCCATTCCAGTTTGAACCCAGCCATATGCAAATCAGTCTTGACCCTGTGCCTCATGGGAACAGTCCAGCCCGAACTGCCAAGCCAGGTCCTCCCTGGACTGGAAACAAGCATCCTAGGACCGGTTTCAGGGTTTCACCCCTCTTCAGCCAGGATAGCTTGATTCCCGTGGCATGGAGAGCACGGGACCCACGTCTGGGCAAACCCGTCCCACTGGGGATGACAAATGCAAAAACAACAGTTGATGGACAGAATGCAGAACAATTTCATACATTCACCCCAGTACAGAGATCTGGGCCTAAATCCATTGTGTTTGATTTGCTCAAACGCTCCGTCCATCATCCCCTTTGGTATCGATTTGTTTGCCCTAAGTTGGCAGGGTATGCCCAGACGTGGGTCCCTTGCTCACTTTGCCACTGGATTCGAGATAGCCTGGCTGATGAGGGTTATGAACCCGAAACCGGTCCCAGGATGCTTGTTTCCGGTCCAGTGAAGACATGGCTTGGCAGTTCGGGCTGGACTGTTCCCATGAGGCACAGGGTCAGACTGATTTGCATATGGCCATGTCTGAACTGGGGTGGTGGAGTGAGCTAAAGAATGATGATGGATTAAACCCAGATCAGTTGACTGGGGGTGAGTGTTTGATTTGCTCAAACGCTCCGTCCATCATCCCCTTTGGTATCGCTTTGCTTGCCCTAAGTTGGCAGGGTATGCCCAGACGTGGGTCCCTTGCTCAGTTTGCCACTGGATTCAAGATAGCCTGGCTGATGAGGGTTATGAACACGAAACCGGTCCCAGGATGCTTGTTTCCGGTCCAGTGAAGATATGGCTTGGCAGTTCGGGCTGGACTGTTCCCATGAGGCACAGGGTCAGACAGATTTGCATATGGCCATGTCTGCATTGGGGTGGTGGAGTGAGCTAAAGAATGATGATGGATTAAACCCAGATCAGTTGACTGGGGGTGAGTGTTTGATTTGCTCAAACGCTCCATCCATCATCCCCTTTGGTATCGCTTTCAATTGAGGGCACTTCCACACAGAGTACTTCCTTTATAAACCGGGGCTTGCAAAAACCTCATTGAGTTCCTGGAGAGCCACAAGAAGGTAATCCTTGGTGATTGAGCAGCATCCATCATGTAAGTAAGACAAGGGCATGTCTTTAAAAAGCCCAAGACACCGCGACCAGCACGGAGGAGAAACCACTCCGATGTTAAACTTAGCCTTTCCATCTATGTTTCCCCGCGGTTACAGTATCAATGTGAAGGCGCCTTTACACCCCTCGTGGCATCTCATGGAGCAGATACGTTAATATACGAATGTATGTATATATTTTTTTAAACAACCTTTAATGGCACGTCTCTCTGAAAGCATGAGTATTAACCCAATTTTTTAACAACACACCATGGGAGCACTTCCTATACAGAGAGCGCATGCACATACATATGAATTAATTTACGCCCAGGATAAAAAGAGCGAGTGGACATATGATAATCCCAAAATCCTGACAAATCGAAACGATATCGTATTTCTACTTCCACATGAGTGTGACTGTATGAATGATTAACAAAGGAGCATGTATAAGAGCCACCATATTTGGATGTATGGAAATTCTGTATGCATGGGAACTGGATACTGACACCACGAGGAATGTTTAAAAAATCACCGCATTGGATATATGAAAGTTCTGGATGAATGAAATACTGAATACTAACATCACGAGGAGTGTTTCTGTAGCTATAATATGAGTGAAAGTCATTAAAAACACCCACAATTGGGTGAAACGAGAAAAATATATCACAGTGACAGACAGTATTATCGTTTCCACATGATGGTGATGTGAATATGAAGGGGATAAACGATAAAAGCTATTGTTTATCCACAATGTTTTTCATTTTCAGATTTCTTTACAGGATATACAATTGGTATATTGTGTCTACTGCCCTAATAGGGTACATGGAAGAGTATGTGTGACAAGCAGGCATATGTACATTTATAATATCACCCAGTGAGGTGCAATAGAGATCGTTCTGGTCCTGAGGAAGTAAGCCAAGGGGATGGCTTCTGAAACATGTCTAACTTGTTGAAAGTGACCCATCAAAGTACACTATCTACACCTCCCCACTTTTACTATTCTCAGCTAGGGAAGCCAATAAAGTGTATTTTTTTCCACTAGCCAGGGAATTTTTAAAAATCATCACATATATTTTTTTTTTCACGATCCCACGCACTACACATACACACTAATCACTAAATTAAGTGCTCCCGTGTCTACGCACATAGTAGCATGCCCCGTCTCGTAGAGGAGCGGGAAGACCCCAATGATGAAGCATGACACTGAATCAGGTTTCAGTGTGTGAGGGGTATTTTACAATTTTTTGAATACTGCCCTTCCTATAAACTAGAGAATGGTTTTTCCAGACATGATCATTAGAACACATTAAAAACACCTGCATTAAAACTGAGTATACACTTATACACATATATATCTTTATGTAGATAATGGTAGAATCCCTTTGTTGAATTACGATATCACGAGGAGGACGATTCAACTTTTTCCTCTTCACTCCCCCCTTTGATTTTTTGATCACATCCAGCATACACAGCCTTTCCCCCGTGGCCCAGGCAAACCCGAAGAGCAATTTGGGACCATAGGTGACCCCTCATTGCCCAGACAGCCAGAGAGGCCATCTACCTCATCCAGCAGCCCTTCCTAAGGCAGGTAGGAGACTGCCCTCTTCCTGGTGCCACTCGTTTCCATCACTCGTGGGGAGCAGGATCATTTACCGGAAGAGGGATAGGGGAGATCCCGGTACCACACGGGCTGCACAGCGCAATCCCAGCCCTATCCCAGTACGGACATCCCCTTTTCTCCACTGCTGGACCCTGAAATCAATGAGCAGATGCCTGAGAGCGGCCTTAATGGGAAAATCTTGTCACAAAAGGCGCTGACTCACTGGACCCCAACCAACTGTGCCCAGCGCCGGACCGCTGCCACATCGAGGGGACCCCCGCGCAGCCTCTCTGTGGCCTTCCAACTGAACCGCGGACCAGGCACCTAGGTCAAGAGGACCATCTGCAGCTACACCCGGTAAGGCATACTGCTTATCCACCAGCACCCTAGCGGTGGGCCAGGCTGCAAGAGGGGCCACCAGCCTGAGACTGAGGGCCAGACCGTTCACCACCTCTGAAGACGACCCAGAAGCTCTGTCCTCCAGTCTACCCTTTTTCTCAGTGGGCTGGGTCCTATTGACACCCTGGCCAGGATGCCGGCCTCACAAGCCTCACCACCCCCAAGCAAGAACACAGGGGGAGATATGTGCTGCGCCCTCTAGCTACAGGGCACTGCAGTAGCGACCACCCCGACCACAGTCACCGCTGACCACCTTGGGCCTAGTTTGCGGGTGCCTGCTGCACCATTGAGCTACCGTAGTGAATTGTACTGGGATCAAAGCCGGATGTCCACCACCAAGCACAGAAGCAAGTCCTCCAGACGGCTCCTTTTCGCGGAATCGCTCAAACAAACGTGAAATATGTCGACGAAAGGGACCCCTCCCAGACCACGCAAAGTGAGACCATGGATCGCATACTGTTGGAAATCTCAGATGTTAGCAAGCGACTGGAAGTGATGGACACTAACATCTCATCATTGGCAGCAGAGGCAAAGTCGATCAGAGCACATATCACGGGTTTCTATGTGAGGACAGAGGATCTGGACCAGCAGCTCACAGTGGTGGAGGGCCTCCTCACTTCCATCACAGACAGAGATCAAGAACTACCATTTCTTAGCAGCAAGTTGATCGATCTGGAAGATCGCAGCAGGAGGGATAATGTCTGATTTTTCGGCTTTCCCAAAAAGAGTGATGGCCCGAACGCGGGAATTCCTCAAAACCACCATCCCAGAACTGATTGGTATTTCATTTGAACCACCACTGCAGATACAACACGCTCAACTCATCAGACCTTCATGCAAGGACCCTGCTGTGCCCCCGCCCCCTCACCACCTGCTTCCTGCGACATGAGCAGGCGTGACAGCTGCTGGCGGTGGCTCGCAACAAAGGTCCAATCATATACGATGGCCGTGACATCTGTATAGCAGCGGATTTCTCCTGAGAGTCCAAATACTGCCGCAAAGCATTCCTCGCTCTGAGACCCTAACTGCGGCAAATGAATATCAAGTATGGACTCTTTGAGCCTGCCCACTTCTGCATCACTAAAGACAGCGATTCCAGGGACTTCTACGACCCGGACGATTTGTGCTCATTCCTGGACCGCGTGGGATCACAGGACATGGACACCCAGCTCACTGCCTCTGACCGGGCGCATTCTGGTCCCCCTCCCATGACATCGGACAGTAGAAGGCGGTCCACCAGTGGACCACGGAATCACAGCAGAGATATGGAGAGACCCATCCGCACTCATGAAGAGAAAGTCTCAGAGCTCCAAACAGTTACTGCCTTTATACAGGAACACCACAGGGACAACTCCCGCTCCCCCTTAAGGCCCACCTCGAATGCAGACTGAGAGCGGATGGGGCCCGTGCAGGCTCCCCATACTAGAGAAGATGCAGGGTGCGGGCAGGCAGCAGGAAGACCTCCAGACATTGGACAGCTGAGAATTATTTGCTGTGCCCGACTGTGTTAGAATGGATGTTTGAATTGATGTATAGACTGTATGCGTTTAGTGCAGATGCTGTTTGCTGTTTATATGATTCTTGCCTCATACAATGTAGCTGGTGCCATTATCCTATCTTATCCTAAGTTTACACTGATTTTAATAGACAAATGCATACACCCCGTCACCTGGAACCACTGACTCCACCTAGAGCGCCTCTTCGCCGTACTGGGTCACATTCATGGGCTCCTTTCCCCCCACCCCATCCATGTTACTCCCCCAGCCCACCTGACATTAGCACTCTCATGCTACATCATAGGACATGCCCAGACCCACCCGCGGGGAACCTCCCTCCCGGGAGCGGCGCTCCAGTGAGCCTAGACCTGCGGTAAAAGTTAGGACCCCTTGTACTCCATAGCAGCCTACTACCACTCCTACTTGGCCCCCCACTCTATTTCCCCCCACACAATAGCACAGCATCCCTTGATCCCCTGCTTGTGGGACTCTGACTTCACCACCACTGCTGAAAGCGGCTTCTTTGAGCCACAACATGCCTGCTGTGGGCCAGCAGACCCCTGAACCCCACCCCCCACTCCTCCTCCTCTCCCCACTACACCCTCCCCACTTGATGTCTTTCCCCCGTTCACTGTCTGCTCTCCACTTTACCTACCCTATGCCCCCACTCCTCTTGTCCTCCACGTCTCCCCCCGAGTTGCCGACGTTACCACCTTGCTGACAGTGCACGCAACATGGGTACATCTCCCCCTTTTTTCTGTCACTTACACGCGCTATCTTCACCGGACAGGACTCTCCACGTGCCCCAATGAGGCCCCCTTACCCCCCACAACACATCATCGCCATCATGGTTGCCGCCCATCCTCTCCATGCCGTGACCTGGAACGTGAATGGATTAACACACTGTATTAAATGGAAAAAAATACTTTCTTACCTACAATCCAAGTGAGAGGACATGGCACTGTTGCAGGAGACACATCTGGATACCTTAGAGCCTGATAAGCTGCGCTGGGACTGGATGGGAAGGGTGATCCACAGTAGCATGCAGGATAGGGACACATCAGGCGTGAGACCCACCCGCAAATATGGAGTAGCAATCCTCCTCTGCAAATCTATCCTGGCTACAGTGACAAAGACTTGGACGAACCCAGACGGGCGATATCCATTTGCCAAAGTACGACTGGGAGACAAGCACATCTGTGTAGGCTTAGTCTATGCACCGACGGGTGTGAAAAAATAGTTTCTCCTCCAGCTGAACCGCCTACTGGTGGAGATAGGCGCCTCACAGTACCTCATCGGCGGGGACTGGAATTTGGTGAAGGATCCAATTCTGGATAGAACGGGACCCATCGACAGGGGAAATACAGCGGACAGGGCCCTCATGGACGATATTTTAACGAACACTGGCCTAACAGACCAGTGCGTCTCTGTCACTCAACAGGAGTTCACATTTACCTCTCTGACACATGGCACACCTTCCCGCCTGGAGTACTTCCTCATTTCCCATTTCCTCATTTCCCATCGGGCGGTACAACTGGTTCGAGATTCCCTCATACTGGAAGCGGCGCTGTCTGATCACTCCCCGTTCCTCCTATCATTGGAAATGGGGCTAGCCAGTCCAGGCCGCAAACCCTGGCGCATGAATACCCAGCACCACCGGACCCCTGAAGGCAAATCTCAATTGAAGGCGCACCTCCAAGACTACCTCATCACCAATCAAGGGTCTGTGGACGCAGGCAGAACCACGTGGGCTGCAGCCAAAGCCACCATCAAAGGCCACCTTATGAGGGATGCAGTGCAGGCCAACAGGCAGCGTGCCGACCGACAAACGTCCTTAGAACAGCCCCGCATGGTGCTTTATAGTCTTTACACCTCCAAGGTGGAATTTGCCCTGCAGCAAATGAAGGGGAGACACTATGAGCAGGGGGAAAAGACGGGAATGTTGCTGGTGGCGCAGCTTCATCAACGGGAAGCCGCCATGGCCATACTGCTATACAGTCAGCTGCAGGAACAACACTTACCTGGCCCCAGAAAATCGTGAACAAATTTGCCCTATTTTACAAATCTCTAGGCACCCCGTGAGTACCAGCTGATGCAGACAAGGTGACTGCCTTCCTCACTGAGGCAGCTCTGCCTTGCCTATTGGAAAAGAGCAGGGAACTCCTGGAGGGGGACATAAGCAGGGAGGAGATTGGCCAAGCGATAGCTACTCTACTCTTGCATAAGGCCCCGGGGGACGAGGGCTTTCCTGCAGAATTATACCAATGAGCGGGAGAGGGAATAGCTGAAACACTGTAAGATGCCTTCCAAGAGACGGAGCGCAAGTCCTCCCTAAGCCCCCTCTCTAACAAAGCAGTGATTGCAGTCCTACCCAAACCGGGGAAAGATCCCCTGATATGCGTCCGTTACCACCCCATATACCTGCTGAATTGTGGCATCAAAATCTTGACTGGTGTCCTGGCATCCAGCCTTTGAAAAGTTCTCCCCTCTCTGGTGCACCACACCCAAGTGGGATTCGTACCTGGGCGGTCCTCTCGAAACCACCTGCGTACCATAGCCCACATGTTATGGTCCACCAAAGATCTCCAGACTGAAGCACTGACACTCTCACTCGAGGCAGAAAAAGCATTCAGTCGCATCGAGAGAGCCTATCTTTTCCAAGTGATGGAGCGCTTTGGCCTGGGCAATCAGTTCCTAGCCAAGGTGCAACTACTATACGATGACGCAAACGTACAGGTGAACTGTGAGGGCTTCCTATCAGACCCGTTCCCAATTCACAGAGGGATGTGTTAGGATTGCCTCCTCTCCTCACTCCTCTTCCTCCTGGCCCTGGAACCCCTAGCGGCAGCCATACGCAAATCAGCTAGCGTCTCAGGCATCCACCTCCCAGTAGGAGAATCCAAATTATATCTCTACGCGGATGACATCCTGCTTACCCTTACAGACTTACACCACTCTTTACCGTCCTTGCTTCAGATTATAAACTACTTCTCATCCTTCTCAGGCTATAAAATCAACTGAGATAAAAGCGAAGCTTTGCCCATCTCAGCTGGAACCGCAAAAGCTGCCATACATGGAAACCCCTTTCAATGGCAACCCTCGCATTTTAGGTACTTAGGAATATTAGTCGATAAAGGGACAGAGGGAATAGTCCTAGACAATCCCAACCCCTTACACACTGCGATGCAATGAGACTTCGACAAATGGAAGATGTTGGGACTCTCCATGTGGGGCAGAGTGCAAGCAGTACACATGGTGGCGCTACCACACTTTATTTACACCCTCGGTATGCTCCCCCTCCAGACGCCCCTCGCCAAGTTACGCCAGGTTGACTCCAAGATAAAATCCTTCATGTGGGGAATTATCAAGACACCATCTGGCTGCATCAAAACTGAAGACCTGTCACTCCTGCGGAGAATTAAGCCTCCCATCGGTGGAACTCTATGCACTCGCTCCACAGCTTTCGTTTCTGGCATATATGCAGCCACAGACCCCAGACATGTCACAATGGGTACACATTGAGCGTCATCTACTGTCCGCAGAGGCAGGCTCCTTGTCTCTGTATGGGTCCAGGAGGTGCCAACAAGACCCCGCCAATCCAGTGCTATTAGCCATGTACAAAGACTGGCAACAGGTGCACGACTGCTAAACACGCACCACGTTTCCACAAAAAAGCCCTCATATGGGGGAACGCCGGCATACCCATCAATAATCGGAAGCTGTCTTGGCCCCTGTGGAAAGCAGCGGGCATTAACACCCTGGACCAGCTTCTCCAAGATGGCGACCTTAAAACATTTGTGCAGCTCAGAGAGGAATTTGGCCTCCCCGCATCACAATCTTGGAAATTCATCCAAATACAACACTATTTGCGGATATGCCTAGGGCCATGCCCCTGGTCCCTGTCAGCCTCACTGGTGGTAACATACCTACATAAATGGAAAAGCACAAGGGGGTGACATCCGGACTCTATGGGGTGATCACATCCCACCTCTTCACACAACCCATGTCATGTGCCCTATGTTCCAAAGGGAAAACATGGCTGTCGGTTTCCTATGAGGAAGACAAATGGGCGGGACTCCTGGAAGCCCTGGACAAAGGCACTAGGGAGGCAAGACTGAAAATTTGCCTTTTTAAGACCTTGCACGTTTGGCATTGAACACCACTAAAGCTACACAGCTAGGCCTGCTCCCTCATGCCAACTGCTGGAGGTGCGAGTCCACAAGCTGCGACATGACCCATATTATATGCAAATGTCCATCGGTGCAGCTCTTCTGGTCCTTTGTAGGCAGCACTCTGAGCACCACCATGACCCTTTGCCTACCGCTCCCCCCTGCTACCATTCTCTTGCATGATCTACGGCACTCTCCAGAGCTCTCCAGGCCTCAACACTGCGTCTTCACACGGCGCTGGCCACAGCTAAAAACTGTATTCTGCGACAATGGAGATCACCGACCCCCCCCCATCGCAAGAGGCCTGGATAGTGGCTATGATACACACCGCCTCCTTCGAGCGGGTCATCTATAGTCTTCAGGACCAGGTGGAACTGTTTACACAGTTCTGGGCACCCTTCTTGAGCATAGAGGGAGGTGGCAAAGGAACCGCCTCAATAGAAGCTCTGGCCCCGGCGGCGCTGACAGCCGGAGATGGCGTCACGTGAATCAAGACGCATTAGGTCACTCCAATGCATCAGGGCCACCACCCTCCCCTACATAACACTTTCCTACCACTTTACACAATCTCAATCCTGCCTCACCTGCCATCCTCCCAAAGACTCCTCAGTACCAAATATACGAGTAGTGCCCATATCGCCCCACTGCTTACCACCACCCCTTTACCCTATTTTGCATCCCTCCTCCCATTTTTTATATAGTCCTTCCCCCCCTCCCATTCCCCCTCTTTCTCACCCTGCCCCCTCCGCTCCCCCATGGAGTCACCTCTTTTACACCTCCTTTACGTCTGCACCTACCCCTACGTTTCTCCTTCTGATGCCCCTACCCTACCGACATCACACTCCCCCTCCCACCCCCATTCCCTTCCACCTTGGAACCGCAGCTTCATGGGAAACCAACCTTATACACCCCTGGAAGATAATGCCTGAATCCCGCACAAGTACTGCAGAGGAAGCAGGCAGTAGATATCGCTCACTTTCATGATTCCCATGCCCCTCCCTCCAGTATTACCACCCCCACAGCCTACTCCACTCTGGACCTCAGATACTCCTTCCCTCCCCCAATAATACTGACGGACTCACAGGGGCCTGATCCACTGCCTTCCCCCTCCTATTGCTATGTACTACCCCCATCTTTATCTCTTTAGCTCCACATATACTTATCCATGTATCTCCATATATGTGCAGCGGCGCACATCTCATACCTGCACTCTCTTGTCATGAAGGCCAACTCGGTTCCCTACCTCTTACCGACATCACGGCTATTCGGCCCCACTGCCGTCTCTTACTCATTCCTGGTTTATCCTCTTACACTCCCTCTGCCCCCCGTCCTCTGCATACTCCCCTCTCATATACAACTCATGCATGCCACCTAGGTCCTCGCTATACCTCGTTTACTGGACATTATACTGTATGGCAATAGTACATCTCTTTACCCTAAGTTCTATACCTATAAGAAATATAAATAAAGAATTACAACACAAAAAATAGAAGGAATAGGGCGAATTGTGCCTCATTCACAACCTTTCTGGCCCACGGGGAAACTCTTTTACAAAGGCAATCAATCAGGCCCTATGCAATGTGAAATATGCTTTTCTTAACCAGGCCTTGAGCCCAGGGTCATTGTAGGCTTAGGCTGATATTAAATTGGCTTTTGGGTTGTTGCCTGTCCACCTAGAGAAATTCCACCTGTTTGGTTTTCAGTTTCAGCGTTTGTATTTCTTTGACAATTGGATGCTCATGGGCTGTTCAGAATTGTGTTCTTATTTTGAGAAGTTTTGCTTATTTTTCGAATGGGGGATTAAGAAGGCAACTGGGTCAACATGGGTCTTGCACTACGTGGATGAATTTCTGTTCTTGAGTCCCTCGGTATTAGGTTAGTGCAGAGAATCTGTGACGGCATTTGTTAAGCTATTTTCCCAGTTTGCGGTGCTGAATGGCATATGAAAAGACCCGTGGGCCCATCACAACCTTGACCTTTTTAGGGATAGTGATAGACTATATTGCGAGGCTGTTCAGACTTTCTCTGGAGAAAATGGTGGATTTTAAGGAATCCATACAGTTGTGTTTGGAGGCTAGTGTAGTAACATTGTACCATGTACAAGACATGGGGGCATATTTACAAGCAGGCGATAAAAAATTATCGCCGCCTTTGCGGCCGTTTTCGGCCGAAAAGCGGCGATAATTTTATCGCCTAATTAGCAAGGCCACGCTAACGCGTGAAACCTTGCTTTAGCGTCAGGATTCCTAACGCCCGGCTTTGCATCTCTAATGAGATGCAAAGTGGGCGTTCCTGGCCTAACATGACAGGAGAAATGTCGCTAAGCGACATTTCTCCTATCATCAAGCCCCACGCTATGAAGCATAGCGTCAGGAAAAGTAGCGATAACCCCTGTTATCGCTACTTTCCTTATGCCTTCTTCAGGACTGACTTAGCCATGATATCCTATGGAAGGTGGATATCATGGCTAAGTTTGTGAGTCCCTATCAGCAAGCTAACGCCACATTGCGTGAGATTATCGCTGGGTTTCCAGCGATAATGTCACGTTAGGCAGTTAGCGTGAGGATTTTTATCGCTGCGGAGATAAGCGTTGCTAATAGCACGCTATCTCAGCGAAAAAAATCCACGTTACCCGGCGATAATTATCCTCACGCTAAGAGCGCTGAGCGATAATTATCGCCGGGTGTTGCTGATATGCCCCTTAGTGAGGCAGTTGAACTTTGCACTGGGCATCATACCTATGGGCTGCCCATTTTCAAGATCTATCGAGCAGGCAAGGTCCGTACTTAGGTGGAAACATTACTGGACAAGGTTGCCACAGGAGGTCATGCAGGATTTGTGAATCTGGGTGGCCTTTGTAGAGGAATTCAATGGATAATACTCTGGCCAGCTCCTCCTAGGTTTAGCCAACAGTTGGGCCTGTTCACAGATTCTGCTGGAAAGGTGAATTTTGGAGCAATCTTGGGTTAAGAATGGTGTGTGCAGAGGTGACCCTCTGTATGGTTTGAGTCTGGTTTAGTAATGAATGTAGCTTTTCTGGAATTGATTCCCATTTTGGTAGCCTTGATTGTATGGCCTACTCGGATGCGTGATCAAGCAGTGATATTCTGTTCAGACAAGATGACAGTCCATAAACCAGCAGTGTGCACGTTCCAGGATGGTGCTCAGGTTGCTGAAGGAGATCATTCTACTTTGCTTACAGAATACTATCACATTTAAGTCTTACTCTAAGCATGTTCCAGGGTCAGGAATAATGCTGTAGATTCTCTGTCTTGCTTCACGCTGTTGGAAGTCAGACATTTCTATCCGGAGGCTACAGAAATACCTACTCCATCCCCTGACCAGCTATGGAGGCTTGACTTCATTGCAGCCAGCATAACGCCTACGTACAAAACAGCCAATAAGGGGGTGTTCCAGTGCTATTTTTATTTTATGGGAAAATGGAGCAAGAGGGAGTTTTTTTCAAGGCGTCCTGGGTGGCTTTCCTCATCTTGCTTAGACAGAAGGGCAGATCTGCTGCTTATCCAAGCCAACACTTGTCAGCAATGTTCTTCTTCGTGAAGTTAATGGGGTTTAGGGATTTGACCAATTCCTTTCTTATTGGGAGGGCAATGAGGGAATGGCTAAGTCTTAAAAGAGTAAGGCAGGATAATAGGCAATCTATTGATTTATTTAAGCTGGGTCTCATTATAGAAGGGTTTCCGCTGTTGTGCTATTCAGAAGTGAAGTCCTGCATTTAGTCTAGCCTTTTACATGGGTTTTCAGGGCAGAATCCAAAGCAGAATTCCATAGGGGGGAGGTTGGAGAGGGTGAATTGGTTGGGTGTGTCCTTGGTGAGGGATTATAGAGCGGCTTGACTACTGGGATTGCCAATTGCACTGTTCCTTCATGCTGATGGAGTTCCTCTCTCCAGGTTTCGGTTTGCAAGCGTACTGATGTTGGCCTTGGGGTGGTGAGGATTGACTTGGCTGACTACAGCTTGCACTCCTTTGGCATTTGGTTAGCCGCTTCAGTTCCTGGCTCTGGTTTTGATGGTCAAATAATAAACAGCAATTGGAGGTGGAAATCAAGTTGCTTCAAGATGTATGATCGCCTTAATATGGCCTAATCTCTGGATTTTTAGTAATATTCAGATTTTTCTCCCATACCTATTTTATGTCTGTGCAATTGGGTGCTATGTTTCCCTGGGAGGTGTTGGGCGACTCTCACATTTGGAGGGCCTGGGAGATATATCAAGCCACTGACCTTGCTGAGGGTGCCAGGGAAGCGAGCTTCAACATGAGGTGGTATGTCCAATGAGATTTCTGCATGTATTTATTACTTGTAATGTTTTAGCGCACTCAATAATCCCTTATGGGATATCCAGGCGCTAGACCTCAAGCCAACAAACTCCAAAGATCACAAAAAAAGCTATCAGATCAGAAATAGCCATGTGTTCAGCATCCTCCGAAAAGTTTGAAGGTCCAAAGTCAAACATAAATTGAAAGGTAGGGCATTTTAATGAGAAGCTGCCAGGTAATTGAAGGAGCAACAATCCATTATAGAGCTCTTAATTCACCTGCTTTGTAGCAAAGCCTGCTTAGTGGAGTGAAGAGTATGCACCGGCTTGTAGAAAGCAACTCTGACATGCAAGGTCGATGGGCCTGTACCATCAAGTGCTCTATCCACATGGCAAAGTAGGCCCGTAAAGAGAATGTAAATAAACAGTAGCCAAACTCCTAATGGGGCTATTACAAGTCACTCTTGCTGCCCCATTTCTAATCAACTGGAGGAGAGTAAACAAGTAATTGGCCATTCCAACATACAGATCATGGGCGTAATTTAACCTGCTCATAATCAAATCTCGTATAATGGCCTTATGACACGCTTCCGGGATCCACTGTTATAGTCTACGGAGAGTAAGTAGGAGCCCAAAATAGCTCCAGCAGACAGCATTTACCTGGTCCTGCATGGAGAGAGACTTATCAATCATGAAACCTAGATTTTTACCTACTCTTTTAGGGTTTGGGCGGGGCCTAACAAAGAATATTACCAGGAGTCATTCCAGACCCTGTGAGCCCCACCGAAAAGCAAAATATTTGTCTTTTCTGTATTGATTTTCAAAGAATGTGACTGCCTACACCTTGCTACTTCCTTGAGGCAGCTCACTAAATTTCGTATCATCAAATGAAATAACAAGCTGGGCATCATTTGGATAGATAGATAGAAATCTCAAATCCCCACAATTTAACATTACCCACCAGAGGTGATACATACACATTAAACAAAGTGGGGCTCAGAGCTGACCCTGAGGAACCTCACAGTGTCTTGACATTGGCCTGGATTTATAAGGAGACAGCTGTTCCAAATAAGATCTATTGCTAAAAAAAAAGTAAAACCATTGCAAAGTAGTGGAATGCAAGGCTGATTTTATGCAGCCTATGTAATAATAGTTGGTGGAACAGGTGTCGAAAGCAACAGACAGGTTAGTAGTATGAGGGCCGCAGATTTACACTCATCGACCAAATACCTGATGCTGTCAAGCACTGCCAGCAGAGTGGATTCAGTACTGTTATTGGCAGTGAACCTAGTTTGACAGGGATCCAGCAGGTTGTTATTCTCTAATAGTGGAATAGTTGGTTGATGACAAATTTTTCCAACACTTTTGCCACATATAGCAACAGAGAAAATGCGCAATAGTTTGACAAATTTGAGATATCTGCCCCAGCTTTCTTCACCAATGGCCGAACCAGGGCGTGCTTCCAGGCTGTGAGATACTCAGATTCCCTCAATGATTTATTCAAAAACACTGTTAAATGCGGGCTTAAAACAGGGGCCAAATGAGTGTCAATAAAATGAGGGCAAGGATCTAAAGGTGAACCTGATTTCACCCTTAACATCATCTTTTCCACCATCTCAGTAGTCAGTTCAGAAAACTCACCCCAGTTGGAAAAAGCCCCAGGATGAGGGCTGACATCCTTGAAGAGGTTCTCCTCCATTGGGGTTGATTCGCAAAGGCTGAATGGAAGGTGTCTATTTTATCACTGAAAAACACAGCCAATGTCTCATGAAGAGGGGCTGGGGCTTTAATTGCCTTGTTCAATGCTGCTGCCTGAGCCAGCGCCTTAACTTCCATCATTGTGGTACCCAAATGTTGACTGCATTCTTGTACTACAGCAATGACATTTGCATAGGAATGCCTCCTTTATTTTCTTGCTAAAAATAACATTGTTCTCTGGCAAAACAACCTACAGCTGATCCAGAAGAACTCAAGAACTACTGGCCTATCTTCCTGCTCCCGCTTCAGACTAAAGTCCTGCAGAATGCAATAAACAGCCAACTCTACAACCACTTTGGGGGGCGTGGCCAGGCCACCGACCAAGATGGCCGCACGGCACTGAAGCTCCGTCAGCCTTCTACAGCTCCGCAGCTTCATCCCTGTCTGTCCTGCGACATCCTGCTCCTGCTCGACATGCACTAAACCCGCATTGCATGGGGCACCATATACGCCAACCATCCTGGGCATTGGAGCGCCCACTGTGATGAAATCTCCGTGAGGCGGCTGGGATTGGAGCGGTGTCAGGCCTCGGGTGTGCGGGCCCACCGCATGTGCTGACAACTAACTCGCTGTGGCCCGGATCAGCTGGAAGGCAACCGAGGGCATCTCAACCTGCGGTGGGTGCCCTGGGCACGTGTCCCTACGGAACCCTTCCCCTGCATAACTGCTCTCCATTTGCCGGGGCCTGCCCTCTTCATCCTGGCCCTGGCACTCTAACGCATGCCTGCATTCTCCCTTAGGCTTCGTGGGGACAGGGCCCGTGAGCGAGCCCGGGAGGCGTCCGCTCGGCCGCTTGCAGGCGTGGCAGTGGGGGAGCGGTAGTTGTGACCCCGCAGTCCATGCGCCCGGCGGCCCCCTGCCTCCCGTTTGATTGTGCCTGCTCACTCGCCAATGGACCCATTGCTGCGGATCCCCTGCCCTCCAGCGAAACTCCATTCTTAGCCTCCTGGGTCCCTGGACTCACAGGCGCCCCGCTTTGTTCCTCGGTTTGCGCAACGGTGGGCCATAGTAGACACGCTGCCTGTGACGGACCCCCGCCCTATCCTGCAACAGTTATTGTGCCCCCGCAACCAACAGCGGCGGGGGGGCTCTGGAGGTGGCCGTGGCCAGGGTTCCCACACGCAGGAAATGGCCAGCTGCTCACTCACCGGGCCTTCTTGAGGAATGCTGCCATGCCTCTTGTCACTGCTGGTCTCCTCTACACCATGCTTGATTCCTATTTATTCTGCATCCGTAGGGACCGGCATCTCGGCCGGCCCCCTGGACTGCCTGCTTGATTGAACTAAAGAGGGTTATTCTGCTTTGCTGACTTAGGGCCTCCTGCACACATCAGGTTGTTTCCCTGCGGCACTGTGGGCCAGCTCCTTGCCACGAGGGTCTCATTATTAGTGTACACTCCATATGTTCTGAGCCCCACCTGCGCCACATGGGTCCGCATAGGGGCTCCATCTACTCCATACGACTTGCTTGGAACCCGTCAGCTTTCCCCCGTCTGGGCTACTTGACTGGCGTGCAACTTCAAGATCAGTTCCAAACTGCGCACCTCGCCCCGCTAGCTACTGTCTGGGCACAAGATCCTGCCGAGGCTGCATTCCCCTCCCGCACTGGGCATCACACCTGGACGATCCTGGACACTTGTTTGTTTCAATCCTCTTGCTGGAGTCCTGGTCTGGCTGGTGGGCTGACTGCCAGAGTTTTAGTGGCGATCTCCTCTCTACTCCATCTGCACCAAGGGCCCAGTCCACTGCCCTGTCTTCACTCCCTTCCGCTGGCTCCTGGTGTTTGCCCGATCCACCACTTGCACCCATCCACTGAGGTCGTTCCACTGATGTCACCCATGCTAGATCGCGCTGTGGCATGGGCTGAAAAAGACCCAAAGCAGTGGACTCTCCCTTTTGGGAAACTCGTGGACAAGATCCCAGAAGATGGCGCAGGCATGGTGGAGGGCGGGCAGGTGGCAGATCGTGTCAAGGACTCTTCTGCCCCGTCCTCCTCCCTATTGCAAGAGATGAGAGTGGGTCTCAGGGCTCTGGATGGGCGGTTTGATGCCTTTGACAAGAACCTGGAGAGCGTGGGTGCCAAAATCCAGGTGCATGACAGGCGCCTGGACATGGCGGAGGCGCGCATCTCCGACATTGAGGATGGTACCGCACAGTCCCTGAAGAGGTTGGAGCGAGTTCAGCACATCCTCAAAGATGTCGCGATCAAAAATGAAGATCTCGAGGCATGCAGTCGGCGCAATAATTTTGCATCCTGGGAGTTCCGAAGTTCACCTCCACTGGCCGCCTCGATCTCTTTGTTGAGACACTGCTGACTGACATGTTCGGGAAGGACTCCTTCAATCCTGGTTTCATCGTGGAACGCGCTCACCGCACCTTGGGACCTAGCCCCAACCCGGGATGCCCCCCCACCACCCATTATTGCCCGCATCATGAACTTCAGGGATCGCGATACAGCATTGCGCCTTGCCAGAGAACGCGGCGACACATCCTGGCAAGGCTCCAAGATATCCCTCTATCCAGACTTTACCATCAAGGTGCAGGAGGCCTGGTGCAAATATAATGGACACAAATATTGGAGGATTCCAGTGTGAAGCGACTACTACTAAGAGTGGAACGGGAAAAACCTATGTTTTTATTTATTTTCCCTCACACACCATAGTGGTGTCATGCTTCATCATCGGGACACCGCGACCCCTATAAGTCGCGGTGGGCTCAACCAATATTCCAGGGACCACTTAGATCATATAATAGACCAGGGGATAAAGATTAAAAATTCACTGTTGGACCCCAGTTTTCCTTTATTCTTGGGTACAAACGGAATGTTAAAATTGTTAAAGACAGTAGGGTCACATGAAGTGTTATGGTCCTAGGACCCTAGGGCCAACATGTTTCAGTCCTCGTATGCCCAAAGATTATGGTGCTGGGACTTTCTTCAGGGCTATGTCATCCCCTGGTGTATACAGGAACTGGGAATTACCCTATCCTATTTAAAATAAAGGGCAGATAGCTGCTCCTTTATATAACATTAATATTTTTAAGTTACGTTATTCCATCCGAAAAGAAAGAAGAACATAACAAAGAAAAGAAAAAACAAACAGAAGGGTATATGTTAGTGTACCATAGTCTTAGAACACCAAACTACGCCATAATGTTAGAAAATCTCTCATATTGTCTCAGGCAATGCTTTTAGCAATTTTGTGTTAATTAAAACTCGAATTTCTACCAAGCGCATTTACTTTTTTGCAACATATCATTATTCGACGTGCCTGTCGCCCCAATTATGACGGAAACATCCAGTGCTCTGATCGTGCATTTCAAACTCACTCATCTTTAAGTACATCACTTTTTTCTAACAATAAAGTTTTTTGTAAAAAAACCTCTAATGAGAGGATCTTACCCCGTAGTAAAGATGGTAATCGTCCGTGTGGACTGCCCCCTCAACGGGCGTATCCCTGATGCCAATGGTTTTAAGATCACAAATGCATATTGGTCCATCAATACATACACGCCATTTTTGTGGGTTGTTCGTGAAAAGGTAGACATAACGAGATAGACATCAAAACAGACAAAAGAAACACAAAGGACTTGTTATAGTTCACATGCTGTAACTGCTGTCTTCCTGTTTGCAATGCACGGTAGTTATAACATTTGCGCAGGATCTGTAAAACGGTACTCACGGATTTACCGGTCTCACCCCTCCAAATACCTAGATGGCGCGGAGTACGTCGGCTTGAACGATGGGACTCACGCGCATAACTGCTTTTAAAAGGCTCCACCGGCAGGGAACATTTCCGGGTTTGTTTAAAGTATCGCGAGACTTCCACGAGATTCGTCCGTTTGATTCGCATGGCTTTTTTAGATAGGAATATATATCAAAGGGAAATCGTTTTAAATCCTCTGAATAAGGTTGTGGTGTTACACGGAGACGTTCTGTGATTTTATAATACGTCTGCAATGACGCCCACCCGCTATCGTAAAAAACGGAAGGTTACTACTTCTTTTCATGGAACTTCATGATTGTGTGGATACATCTGTTATTGATTAATACTTCAGCTCTTTTTATTCATTTGATTCCGAGGAATGGAATCATTGAGTCCATGAATATGAGTCTTTAAACGTTACACCCACCGTTGTTCTCTTTCAAGTAGTTTCTTGGTCAAGTCTCCCTCACCTCTGATTTTTTCAATGACAGTCCATTGTATGTCCATGTCCGTGTGCTGCATTTCGACATAATGAGATGTTAGTCTAGTGGCGTTTATAGCTCTCCTGATAGTACTTCTATGTTCGCTGATGCGAACCTTCACTTTTCTTCCCGTCATTCCGATGTACATTAGTTGGCAAGGGCACTTGATCATATAGATGACTTTGTTGCTGTTACAATTCGTGTGGGATCTTTTCTCCCATGCATGGTACATGCCCAACTCGATCTCTTTGGTATGTTTAGTGAATGGACATACCACACAGGTACCGCTTGGGCAATGGCCGCTGGCCGGTGGTTGTTGCCACAATGTAAGTTATTTGGGAGTGCTCTTCCTCAAGTCTGAATGTATCAGACTGTCTCTGAGACTTTTGTTCCCCTTGAAAGAGAACATCGGTTTTTCAAAATGTAATTTGTTAGATGTGAGAATCTGCCATTTTTTGTTAATAATCTTCTTTATAGCATTGGATGATGCATTGTATGTGGTAACACAGATAATAATGTCCTTGATTTCTTTTTCATTTGTCTCAAGAAGGGCAGCTCTGGGAGTATTGCGTGACCTTTTCTTTGCTTTTTCAATGATGTGCTTGGGATAGGCTCTTTCTTGCAGTTTCTTTTCCAGTGCCTCAGCTTCGATCTTATAATCATCCATATTTTCACAGTATCTACGGATACGCAAAAACTGGCCTGCAGTGAGATTTTGCCGTAGGGAGCGTGTATGTGCACTTTCAAAGTGAAGAAGACTGTCTTTGTCCGTAGGTTTTGTATATAGAGAACTTGAAAGGCCTCCATCTTTTGCTCTGATTTTGACGTCCAGGAAGGAGACTTTGTTACGATGGTATGTCATGGTAAATTTTAGGTGGGGATTAAGTTGATTAAGCCAACCATGAAAATCAGTAAGTGTCTGAATGTCACCCTTCCATATCAACAAGACATCATCGATGTACCGCCACCATTTGGAGATGTTATTGGAATAGGGGTTGGTTGACCAGATGTGTTGTTCTTCAATCTGGTCAACATACAGACACGCTATGCTTGGAGCAAAGGTGCTGCCCATCGAAGTGCCATGGACTTGGAGATAGAGCTGGTCTTCATACCGGAGAAAGTTTTCCGTTAGTGCTAAGCGCATCAATGTGACGATCCAGTTAGTTGGAGCATCCCAGGTCCATTCTTCTTGCTTGAGCCGGTTGTCAATCATCTCAATGCATTCCTTCTGTGGAATGCTTGTGTATAGTGCCTCTACATCCAAACATACCAACAGGTTGTTCAAAGGATTGTATGTGATTTCCGATATTAGATTCAATAAATGTTTGGTGTCTTGGACATATGACTTGATACACTTAACCAAAGGGCGCAGAAACCAGTCTGTATACTGGGAAAGGGGTTCTAACTGGGACCCTACCCCAGACACAATTTGCTCTACCCGGCGGTGGTACTTTGTTTTTGTGTATCTTTGGTATTGTGTAGAATACCGGAATTCGTGGGTTGTCAGGATTTAGAAATTCATGTTCCTTTTTATTGATCCAGCCCTGATTCAACGCATCTGCAGTGATTGTGCTAATTGTTTTTTTCAAGCGTGCTGTTGGATCCTTATTAATCTTCTTATAGAATTTCGTATCCATCAGAAGATTAAGACATGATGTTCTGTACGCATTGATATTCTGAATCACGGTCGCACCGCCCTTATCCGCTGGTTTTATGATGATGTCATTTTTCATACTTAAGGTTTTCAATGCGTTTCTTTCTTTGGTGCTGAGATTGTCATAGGTGACATACTTAGATGGTAGTTCATCATTGTCTTTCATGACACTTTCTTCAAAGGCAATCAGTTCAGGAGGCATGAGCGATGTTGGAGGGAAAAGGTGGATTTTGGAAGTAATGTTGTATGTAGATTGTCCATCGCTGGTATTTCTTTTTCCATAAAGAAGGTTTTTATTCATATTTTTCTGAAGAATTCGCTTAGTTAGCACCGTAATTGGAATTTATCCAAGTATGTGGTGGGAAAGAAGCCCAGACCTTTATTTAAGACTGATGTTTCTTCTGAGTTGAGCGTGTAATCTGAAAGATTTACCACGAGTCCTTGTTCATTCCTCCTTGCTGTCCCTTTGTCATGCTCCGCGTGTTCATTGGGGAATTGTTGTCTTCCCATTGGACCTGTTTGTTTGCATTGGCTCTTCTGCCCGGAAATGTTCCCTGGCGGTGGAGCCTTTTAAAAGCAGTTATGCGCGCGAGTCCCATCGTTCAAGCCGACGGACTCAGCGCCATCTAGGTATTTGGAGGGGTGAGACCGGTAAATCCGTGAGTACCGTTTTACAAGTCCTGCGCAAATGTTATAACTACCGCGCATTGCAAACAGGAAGACAGAAGTTACAGCATGTGAACTATAACAAGTCCTTTGTGTTTCTTTTGTCTGTTTTGATGTCTTTCTCGTTATGTCTACCTTTTCACAAACAACCCGCAAAAATGGCGTATATGTATTGATGGACCAATATGCATTTGTGATCTTAAAACCATTGGCACCAGGGATACGCCCGTTGAGGTGGGAGTCCACACGGACGATTACCATCTTTAATACGGGGTAAGATCCTCTCATTAGAGGTTTTTTTACAAAAAACGTTATTGTTCGAAAAAAGTAATGTACTTAAAGATGAGTGAGTGTGAAGTGCACGATCAGAGCACTGGATGTTTCCGTCATAATTGGGGCGACAGGCACGTGGAATAATGATATGTTGCAAAAAAGTAAATGCGCTTGGTATAAATTCGAGTTTAAATTAACACAAAATTGCTAAAAGCATTGCCTGAGACAATATGAGAGATTTTCTAACATTATGGCGTAGTTTGGTGTTCTAAGACTATGGTACACTAACATATACCCTTCTGTTTGTTTTTTCTTTCCTTTGTAATGTTCTTCTTTTCTTTTCAGATGGAATAACATAACTTAAAAATATTAATGTTATATAAAGGAGCAGCTATCTGGCCTTTATTTTAAATAGGATAGGGTAATTCCCAGTTCCTGTATACACCAGGGGACGACATAGCCCTGAAGAAAGTCCCAGCACCATAATCTTTGGGCATACGAGGACTGAAACATGTTGGCCCTAGGGTCCTAGGACCATAACACTCCATGTGACCCTACTGTCTTTAACAATTTTAACATTCCTGTTGTACCCAAGAATAAAGGGAAACTGGGGTCCAACAGTGAATTTTTAATCTTTATCCCCTGGTCTATTATATGATCTAAGTGCTCCCTGGAATATTGGTTGAGCCCACCGCGACTTATAGGGGTTGCAGTGTCCCGATGTTGAAGCATGACACCACTAGGGTGTGTGACGGAACGTAAATAAAAACATAGGTTTTTCCCGTTCAACTCTTAGTAGTAGTCGCTTCACACTGAAATCCTCCAATATTTGTCTCTAATATTATGATAAGAATAACAGTGGGAGGAGGAGCCTAGCGCGCAACCAAGATGGCCGCGTAGGTGCGAGGCTCCCGAGGACCTCCGCGACCTCCTGAATTAATCCTGGCGATATCCTGTCCTTGTTGAGGGGACTGTGTCGGGGAACCCGAGCTGAGGCGCCGCCCGTTTTCTGGGCTCGAATCGGACCCCGAACACCGGTGGGAGCATCGATCTACGGTTGCGGCCTTCTCCTCGCCGGCCCCCCGGATTGGAGTAGTGGGGCGATCCGGGGACAAAGTGAATAACAGCGGCGAGCGGGGCTGGGCGGCTCGCGTACCCCGCACTTTCACTTTCGCTTTTGCGCCCTCCTTGCTTCAAGCGGGGTCGGGCTGCGGAGCGGGGTGCGGTGGTGTGGCCTTGTCCAGGTGCCCGGCTGACCCGCCGGCGGTGGGTTGACCCGCGGCCCGGTGGTCGCCCCCGCCCCCCCCCTGACACCCGTGATTTGGTGTGGCGGCCCGTTTGGAGATCTTGGCACGACGGTGGAAGAGCCAGCATGTCCACCAAACAAGATGGCGACCGGGCGAAGATGAAGACAACTCGCCGTGGCACGGCGCACCAGGCCAATAGTATGGATCGCTACACGCTCCAGAAGGGTTCTCCGGAGACATCGCGGACATCCCCGGTGGGCCCGACGGAGGCACCTGCCCATCCGGCAGATCTGACCCTCCGGGACGTCATGGGCGCCATCGCGGAGATGAAGGCCTCAGTGGACCAGCGTTTCGATACCTTGGCGCAAAAAATTGACTCGGTCCTGGTGGATGTGGGCCTTGTGAGGGCAGACTTGTCAAAAACAAACGACCGAGTCGACTCCCTGGCCCACACCACAACGAGCCTCACGACGGACGTGGTGGCCCTCCAGAGGGAGGTGCGCCGGCTTGGCCAGGTGAGCGCCCTGATGGACCGGCGACTAGAGGATTCCGAGGGTCGGGCCCGGAGGAATAATGTCCGTATTATTGGTGTGCCGGAGGGCCGAGAGGCGGAGGCGGCGGATCTCTTCGTGGAAGAATTGATCCTGACCCATCTCCAGCCCCGGGGGCTGAGTAAGCTTTTTGCGGTGGAGCGTGCCCACCGGGTCCCCGGGGGCCGCCCTAAGACCGGTGCCCCGCCGCGGCCTCTTATTGCCCGGATTTTTCATTTTCGGGACAGAGATGCCATCCTCCAGACCTCCAGGCAACAGGGACCGGTCAGGCTGGACAACATGGACGTACACTTCTACCCAGACTTTACTCCGGCGGTCCAGAAGCAGCGACAGAGCTTTCTTGGTGTTAAACGTCGCCTAAGGGACCTAAACCTCAAGTACTCAATGCTCTTTCCGGCTAAGCTGAGGGTGGAGGTGGATGGCCGTACGCACTTCTTCGACCGGCCCGAGGCGGCTGGGGACTGGTTAGACACTTTGCGTGGGGATCGGGGCGGGGGGGGCGCGGCTGGCGAGGAGGGCCCGCCGGATCAGAATTGAGGGGTGACTGTATAGGCCTTGCTCTGGATGTTGTTCCTTTACCATATATTGCTTTCGTATGTTCCCCTCCCATGGAGGTCGGGTGGGGTCTGCTGGGGGCTTCCCTCCTCCTCTGGGGGACTAGTTAGTATTTAGCTATGGGGCGACAGGCACACTGCACTTTGGGGGGGCTGTCTGGGCTCATGCAGGGGTGCAGGGAGGGGGGAGTTCTGTTGGGACCGGGGGGTGGGGGGGGGTGTGTTGTTTGTTAGCACCGCAAGGCAAACCCGCAACTGTTTTGTCGTTTTTAAGATGCTCGGTGGGGGACGACCGATTGTTTCGACGTATGATGGGGGGTAGGGATTTGACTGTGTTGTCATGGAATGTTAATGGCCTGGGGGATAGGATTAAGCGTGGTGTGGTCCTGCAGTATTTAAAACGTATTTCACCAGATGTTGTCTTCCTGCAGGAGACGCACCTTATAGGTCACACCTTTCATGCAATGAATCGGCGGGGATATCGTTTGGCGGCCCACTCCGGCTTCACTTCGGGCTCGCGGGGGGTGGGCATTATGGTCAAGAACTCGCTCCCGTTGGAGATTGACGAGGTGCGTCATGATGAGAGGGGACGCTACACTGTTCTGGTGGGACGAATGGAGGGTAGAGTGTTTATCTTTATCTCAGTGTACGTCCCGCCTGGGTTACAAGCCACTACATTTGCAGACCTGGGGCGCCTCCTCCTGGACCTTCCGAGTGGCCTGTTGGTGGTTGGAGGGGACTTTAATGCGGTTGCCTCCGGGTCTATGGATCGCCATCCCCCTAGGGACCTCCCCCGGGCACAGGCATGGCTGCCCGGCCTTTTAGACACGCTGGGCCTGGTGGACTGCTGGCGCTTAAAGCATCCTGGATTGCTACAGTACACCTTCCACTCGGGGGCCCATGGTAGCCTCTCGCGGCTTGATTATATCCTTGTCCCGGCGGCCCATGCAGGGAGGGTGGGGGAGGTGCGCCATTTGGCACGGGGTATCTCAGACCACTCCCCATTGTTGTTGCATTTCGATGTCTTCCCGAGGGGGGATGGCAGGGTGGCCCCGATTAATGCATGGTATTTGCGCGACCCCACTATTCGTGCCGACTTGATCAAATCCTTACAGCGATATTTCGATGAGAATGTGGGGTCGGTTCCGTCTGCCATCTCCCTGTAGGAGGCTTTCAAGGTGGTTCTTAGAGGGGAGGCCCTCTCTGTTATTTCCAATGCCCGGCGGCGCGAGCGGGAGGAGGTGACCCGGGTTGAGGCCGAAATTGCAGAACTGGAGGGTGACCTGGGGAGCGGGGTAACAGACGCCAAGTTGCATGTGTTGCATTTAAAGCAGGCGGCCTATCGGGCCCTCGTCACGGAGGCGGCCAGGGGCCTCAGTAGAGAGCAGCAGGGGCGATTGTATGATGTGGGTGACAAGGCTGGCAAACTGATTGCGTGGTTGGATAAGAGGGAGAGAGCGAGCCGCGTGGTGCCTTTGATTGAGAGCGTGGGTGGAGTGTGTGTCACCGAGCCGGAGGCCATTGTTTCCTGCTTCGCGGACTATTTCCGCGAAGTTTACTCCCCGGTTTCTCCCTGCTCGGAGGAAGATTCCCATGCCTTGCTTCGGGACATCGCACTGCCCTCCCTTACGGTGGAGGACAGGGATTCGCTGGATGCCCCGCCCACCTCGGACGAAATTGCCTCGGCTATTCGCTCGGTTGCATCCGGCAAGGCCATGGGCCCCAATGGTATTCCCATTGAGCTATACAAGCTACGCCCGGATGTGTTGGCGCCCCACCTGCGCGCGATGTTCCTTGCGGCCCACTCGCAGGGCTCCCTCCCGCCGGACCAGCGTCTGGCTACAATTGTAGTGATCCATAAGGAGGGGAAGCCCCGTGAACGGGTCACATCCTATAGGCCGATTTCGCTTTTGAACGCGGAGCCCAAAATCCTCGCCAAGGTGTTGGCCAACCGGTTGGTTGGCGTGGTGGGCGATTTGGTCCACCAAGACCAATCGGGCTTTATACCACACCGCAACACGGCGCTTAATCTGCGGCGCTTACATGGGGTGCTCGCGCGTGTTCCATTTGTGCGGGAGCCGGCCATCTTGGCGTCCTTGGACGCCACCATGGCGTTTGATACGCTCGAATGGCCATATATCTGGGCGATGCTGGCGAAGTTTGGGTTCGGCCCGGGTTTCGTCAGCTGGGTCAAATTGCTCTATTCGGGCCCGTTGGCGCAGGTGGTGGTGAATGGGCGAGTATCGGCCCCGTTCGCGCTGGGGCGGGGCACGCGACAGGGTTGTCCCCTGTCGCCTCTCCTGTTCGCCCTGGCCATGGAGCCCCTGGCGGAGTGGCTGCGGTGGCACCCTTCTATCCGTGGTCTCCGCTGGACCCCCGAGCATGAGGACCGCGTGTCCCTCTATGCTGACGATATCCTTTTGTATCTCGCCTCCCCGCGCAAATCACTGATCGTCCTGGTTGATGTTTTGCGCTCCTTCGGTCGCAACTCAGGCCTGGTCATCAACTGGGCGAAATCCTGTGTCTATGTGCTTTCCGGGGAGGCTCCGGTCCTGCCACGGGACTGTCCGATCCAGATTGCCTCCCAGGGTTTCCGGTACCTGGGTATATATATCACTCTTGACCCGGAGGCCCGCTATGAGCGGAACTTGCTGCCCCCCCTCCAGCGTTTGAGGGAGGACGTGGTGCGCTGGCGGCGTTTGCCGCTCTCGCCGCTCGGCCGAGCGGCCTTATTTAAAATGATGTCCCTGCCGCGCTTCCTCTACGCCCTCCAGAATACCATGGACTTGGTCCCGGCACGCTACTTTCGCGAGGTGGAGGGCCTCCAGCGGCGCCTGTTCTGGGACGGGAGGCCGCGTATTGCTCTGGCTAAATTGACGCTCCCGTGGTACGATGGAGGGGTCGCCCTCCCGGACATCAAACGGTATTACTGGGCCTCCCAACTAGCTGCAATTAATCATGGCCTTTACGGGCCCGCCTTGAACCCGGCATTTGAGATGGACAGGATGCTTCTGCCCGGTGGCGATTATAATCGAGCGCTCTACTCTGGCGCGCCCGACTCCCGTTTGACGGGACCGACGCGTGTCATGGTGCGTGTCTGGCACGCGGCTAATGCAGCTATGGGGTGGAAGGACCGTTTGACCCGAGCGTCTCCGCTGTATGCATCTGAGAGGTTGGGCTCCCTGTGGATGTCGAAGGGCTTCGAGAAGTGGGACACGATCGGAATCAGCACGGTGGGAGATCTCTGGACGAGGGGGGGATTCAAAACTTTTGAGACGCTGCGGGCGGAGTTTCAGCTGCAGGGCAGTGAGTACTTTCGGTACCTACAGGTCCGCCATGCGCTGGGCTCCGTCTTCCCGGATGTCGCATCCATTCCGGAGTCTTCCCCCCTGGAGGACAGAGTGCTAGATGGCCATGTCCCGGACAGCACGATCTCCCTCATATACAAAAAATTGATCAACGATAGATCGTGCCTGCTGACTAGTCTCCGCGCGGCTTGGGTCGCCGACGGGCTGGAGCTGGACGACGAGGATTGGATTTCTGCGGTGGCCTCTCCGAAAGAGGTGGCCATCCCGGCTCGCCTTCGTTTCGTCCAGCTCAAGATCCTTCACCGGGTCTACGTGACGGGGCCAAGGCTTCTACGTATGGGTTTTGCCGGTGATGGAATGTGTAAGCGTGGCTGTGGTGCGTTGGCGACTTTCATGCATATACTGTGGGAGTGCCCGAAGGTGGAGCGATTCTGGCGTGGTGTGCATGAGGTTCTACGAGTGGTTACGCGTGTCGCGCTGCTGCCTGAAGCGAGGAGATGCTTGCTGAATGTCTGGGAACCTAATGATTATTCGGTCCCCCAGACGCGGTGGGTGACTCTGGGATACATGATAGCTAAGCGTGATATTGCTCAATTGTGGGGATCCCAGAGGCCCCCTGCGGTGTCGGCCTGGAAGGAGCATATGGATTGGTGTATGTTTCGTGAAAAGGTGGTGTATGTGGCGAGGGGTAAGCCTGGGGCGTGGATGAAACTCTGGGGCCCCTGGAACGCCTACCGCGGGGGTATTTGTGAGCCGCCACTGCTACCGGCTGCCTCGCCTGCTCCGTCTCCCTAGATGGCCCCCCTCCCTCGGCCGCGGGCGCGCGGTCCCCCAGTCCCTGATCTACTCCCGTCCCCCTCTTCAGAGTTTTGCTGCTGTTTGGATCCCCCACTTATGGAGCACGTGTTGTCACTTTGGATCGCGGGTTGCCTTGCGGTTGTGGTTTGTTGATGTTGTTTTGTTTTAAGAAAATGGAACCGTATTGTGGGCATGGAGCTATGTGGCCTACCCCATTGACTACCCCTGTTTTCCTACTGTGCACCGCTGAGAGACTTTTTGCTGTATGTATGTAATATGCTTCTGATGCTCTAGCGGCCGGCCGTGTGGTTGTAGGCCCATACCTGTAACTTTTATAAACTGTAATAAACGGTTTCAAAAAAAAAAAAAAAAAAAAAGAATAACAGTGGAGTACTATAATGTGTAAATGATTCGTAATCAGGAGGGTGTACTTCCTCTTGTTCCTCTTGGCCCTTCAAATATACAAGACCACTCGGTTCTGTATAGTTAGTGTATTGCAAATATAATGGAGTCAAGGCCACTCTCAGGAACCTTGGTCTAAAATACGGCATGTTGTACCCTGCTAGACTGTGAATTGATGTTAACGGTAAATCACGCATGTTTGATAATCCCGTGGAGGTGCAGGAATTCTGCCATTCCTACAAACAGGCCAGCGGTCCCTCCCCTTCTCACAGCGACTCTGACGCAAGCATGGAACTCTTCTCTGGGTCCGGGACGGGCTGATATCACCACATTGTCTCTTCTTTCCCTAGCAGGACTGTCTTGGGATACTGTTACTCATCATGTTGAATTGTTGCATTTAGCTGGTTGTCTGACGTGGCGTTGCCCCACCCCTTGGTGTACACCTTAGGGATTGTTTCTGATTACACGAATGTCCCGTTTCAGGGATTACTCATTCCACTGCAAAGTCAATAGGTGCTTAACGTATTGTTGCTTGCTCTGGGGTTGCCTTGCTTCTTTGGTAGTGAGGATGGGTGTGGGGTGGGGGGAAATTGCTATTGTATTTCCATGTATGTTTTGTTTCGACTTGGTATACTGTCATTGTACAAAAGCAACACCAAATGCACCACTTAAACAATATAATTCAAGTAAGTTCAAATCCTTGAGGTATTTTTCTATTTTCAAAAAAGTCTTCTTTATTATGCAGTGAGTATTTCAATTGTAAAAGATTTTTTTAAAACACAGCCAAAGCAGCCGACGCGTTTCGTCCACCTCTGGACTTCTTCAGGGCTGCAACAAATTCATACAAAAGCGCAATGTCAGTGTTCAACATAAAGACTAGGCACAAACACTTATGACATAACACAAAGGACATTGTGGACATTAATAGACGCATATTTGGTGCCAGAAATACAATACAAACTCAAATACAATAGTATAATGTCTAGTTTAACAATTTAAAAAACAACATGTGATATTGCAAGGAGAGGTCATTAGTTCCTAAATTCACAGTTGCTGGTTGTAACAATCTTTTTGTGACAAATTGAATAGTGACTAGGCCGATGAGTGTGTGAGCAAAATATATGAACACTCCTCTCAAAATGCCACATGAACTTGCCTTAGAAAACTCGTTTTGTCGTAAGGGAAAGTAAAAAAAGCCAGGTAATGAGTGGTAAAACATCAGATTCTAAAAAGTAACAAAGCGAAAATGAACTCGAGAGAGCAAAAATAGATAGGAAGTATCACCTAGAGTGGACGTAATTAGCGAGTCCAGGTCTAACTAGATTAGGGAGAAAAAGAACACACAGAGACACAATGACCAAGGGAAAAAAGGAAAGGATATACACACCAAGGAAACTTGTAGGGGAATAACTTCGTCTTAGGATTCCGACTTTCTTATTACAGCTCCCCCACTATTTAAGTTTGCAGTATTACTGGAGGTAAAGGTCAGTATTGCTAAAAGAAAAAGACGAAATATAGAGTCCACTAATTTGTAAAAAAGATTAATTAAATCAGAAAAGAATCAAGTGTAGGATCATAGAAATAATTTACTCACTTATTTTAAAATGGAAAGCATATAAATCGTAGTAGAAATGTTGTCTATTGGTTGGCCCCAATAAGGCTTGCCAAAATGGTAGTGGTTATTGTCAGTATACATCCAAATGTAAGGGCAGCTGTGACGCGTTCCAAGATACCTGCAGTGAGGGACACAAGTCGAAAAAAAGTATCCAATCAGTAATCTAACGTCAAGAAGTCTACCGATGTTATTGAGTGAGAGGATTGATAGGGTGAGAGGGCATAATTTTTTAAGTAAATCGCATACCTCTCGCAAAACCACAGCAACAAGTCAGTTCAATTAAGAGCGCTATAGTGATCAAAAACAATGGGTTCTGCCACTTATACTTGTCCAAGTTTGAAAAAAACCCAGGTGACATCTAAGCAGAGAAAAACCATCAAAACGCTAGCAAAGTGGGCTTCCCTATGTAGTTTAATCATGCAAGGGAAAGTCAAAGCGACATCTAATGCAAAGACTGGGAGTATGCGTGAACTTACCCGATTCCGTATCTCGGAGAGATAGTAAACTGCACCGGTCCTGTCGAGTAACAACAGGACCAGTGATGGAAAAGTCCTGTTTAAGTAGTGTACCTAACAGGTGAAATTAATCACACCTGGTCTCCAGTCGCGGGAAATTTACACCGCGGAGCGAAGGACCCATTCAAAATAAGAAAGTAAGTAGCCGCCATCTTGTAATGGTAAGAGAACCCTTTTAATAGTCGAGTGAATCAGGGAAATGGGGGGTAAACTGACCCCTCACTAAGTCAGTCTTCATATAGGGTATCGTGTGTATGAAGGAAGTCCCAATTGAGGTATCTAATATTTCAAAATAAAGCAAGTTCCGAAACGGTATGTCATATTAGCAGGAATGAAATGTCAAGGGGTCGCCATCTTGGAAGGGTAATGCCGATCTATGTGACTAACAAAAACGATTAAAGGTATAACTAATGGGTGTTAAGTAACCATGAAAAACAAGAGATTAATAATGCCTGGTGAAAGTTGTCCCACTTGGATTCCTGATACCAAAACAAACGGGAATATTGAGCAACAAGCAAGAAAGCACCATAAGAAAGGAGAGTTACTGGCCGCCATCTTTGAAAGGTGTAGCGAGCCATTGTGATAATCGGGTGAAACCAGTAAGAAAGAAACCAGGTAGGGGGGGTAATATCTTCCCTCGTTAAAGTCATGTTCCAGCTATGTATCAGAAGTAGATTGAATGTCACCTTTAAAGTTCTAAAACAAAATGAAAGATATTCGGATACCAATACAAGGTCTCAGACGGAACAGGATGCCAATAGGGTCGCCATCTTAGCAGAGTAATGCGACTCTATGTGAAAGTCAAATGAGTTAAAGATATGATTGGTGGGTGTTAAAACAGCATAGATCAGGCGAACCGTAACTATAAGGTACTTGATGATTGAAATTCAAGTGCTTGAATTGTGGTTTGGATTTGCTTATATTGTCACCCCTGTTAGCACAGATTTAGCTCTTACACGTTTAATTGAAATACCTTTCTCTTTTCTCAAAGTTTGTTATAACCTAGCAAAAAATGGCTCAATTTAAGGACAGAAGGCACAAGCTGGCCCAGGACTTATTTGTCAACAGCCCAAGAGCGGGAGGATCAGTAACTACAACCTCTAGCTCTGAGGGGCTAAGAAGTAAATTTCTGAAACTAGAGAGACTGAAGAAGGCTGAAATGGCAAGGTGGTGGGATGGTACCACCCTTGCAAAATATATGGAGAATGATAAAATCCCTAGAGGTTTAAGAATCCTTATCTTTCCCACCTTCGAAAACTTGGAGGAAGATGATCTCAAGGATTGGGAAAAAAACTTACACGATGCCTTGTTTGTGATGATGAAAATTCTCATTAAAAACGCGGAAGGAAAAGGGAGGAAATTACAACGAGAGATCACGGAACTAGAGGCTGAAATAGCCTCTATAGATCTGAAGGAGGCAATTGGGAAAAACTATGAGATCTTAGACAAGACTCTAGATGATCACCAAATTTACCTTAGAGATAAGAAGGTGAAGAAAATACATAGGGATGACAGAGACTACAGGGATGGAAGGGTGTATACATTTGCCCGAAAGTATGATAACATCAAGGTAACTGGGGAAGGAAAGAGACAACGTGAGGACACACTGGGGTCATCACTAACAGGCAGTGTGTCATCAGTCTCTTCTTCCACTAGTTCTATACCCCCAGAGGACCTAACCCCCAAACCAGCTGAGAACATCCAACCTTCCTCTTTTTTATTAGAAATGGAGAAAGTCAGAGTAGGGGGAAGAACCTTAGAAAGGAACAAAGACAAGACGGGGTGGCAGGAGATGGCAGGCACAGCGCAAAAAACAAAACTATGATAAACTAAATCCCGGAAAGGACAACCAGATCAAGGAAGGGAGTAATCAGGAAATAAGGGAACTTGAGACCAACATGACTGACAAATTGGAAATTGTAAATCTATCTAAAAAAGAGCTCTCTGATAGTGAAATTTCTGTACTTAGTAAGGGCCTAGGCTTTTGCCCGACACAAACAGGTAAAGATGTTGACATTTTTGTTGATATGTATAAATTTGTACGTCAATTGAAATTAAAAGATCATTTTGCAAACGCTTTGCCTCCATATGTTGACAAACACTCCGATCGTACTCATACTCAGCAGACTGTCTCAGAATTTAATGCTCTTAAAGCCATGCTGTCAATTCAGTTTGAGACAGAAATAGATACGGATGCTTTACGCATGGAACTGGACCTAACGGAAGATCTTAATGTGAATAGTGGCTTGAAAGATAAGTCCAAGTTCGTGCCAACGGGGACACACCCCAACATTGACATTTTCCACGAGAGGGTCAATCATGACTTATACAATCTGAAGGCCTCACACCCCAGACCTAACAACATTAAATTCAACCTTTCCTTGACCGAGAATCAGGCACTCAAAGAGCTAAGATCGAATCCCACACTAGTCATCCGGGACGCTGACAAGGGGGGGAATGTTGTCATTATGGAAAAGGTTGATTACATGGGTGAAATAGAGAGACAACTAGCAGATAACACCTGTTACAAAAGATTGACCCTTAACCCTATCAAACAACTATGCAACTACATTAATGGTAAACTCTTTGAGTGGCGGGAAATAGGCCTGTTAGATGATAAGGAACACAGGTATTTGACAGTCATGGAACCTACATTCCCATGCATTTATATCCTACCCAAGGTCCACAAAGGAGGCCCTTTTCCACCAAGGCGACCCATAATCTCTGGGATCAATTCACCTACAGAAAGATTATCCGAATACGTGGATGGTTTCCTACAACCTCTGGTGCAGAAACTACCCGCGTATGTAAAAGACAGCAAGGATATTCTATCAAAATTCGAGGGATTGGAATGGTGTGACTCTATGGTCTTTGTCACTCTAGACGTAACCAGTCTCTACACCTGTATTCGAAAGGAGTTTGGTGTTAGAGCTCTAGAGTTTTATCTGGGACAAAGGACGGCTGATCATTTGGCCCATAATGACATGTTAATGGAAATGACTGATATAATCCTGTCTAAAAATTACTTCCTTCACAATAATGAGTGGTTCCAGCAGATACAGGGCACGGCCATGGGCTCGAGGTTTGCACCCGCTTATGCTGGCCTTTTTATGGGCTGGTATGAGCGGGTGCATGCCTGGGGCAGACATTCCACTACATGGACTGAGCATGTACTATTTTGGGGCAGGTACATCGACGATGTGATCATCATCTGGAATGGACCTGTCCCCGACCTCATGGATTACCATAATTATCTCAATGATAATCCATATAATGTCAAGTTTACCCTAAATTGGAATAAGGAGAGAATTGATTTTCTTGACATCCAATTCTTTGTGCATAATAATATAATCCAAAGCACAGTTCATCGAAAAGACACCGCCTGTAACAGTGTTTTACATTACGAAAGTGCCCATCCCCAACATGTAGTAAAGAATATCCCGTTCGGAGAGATGGTAAGAAGGAGAAGGATCTGCAGTACACATGAATCATTTGTTCATAATATAACAGAAACCAAGAAGAGATTCCTGGCCAGGGGTTATCCCGTCACCCTTATGAACAAAACTGAGAGGAGGGCATTGAACGTTAAACGAGAAAGTACTCTTGGAGAGCAAATGCCACGCAAGAGGAAAGGGGAACACTCGCCCACTGCCCTGGTAACATGTTACAATAGAGACAGCAGCAAGATTTTTAACATCCTGCGGAAACACTGGAGACTACTAGAGGAAGTTCCAGGCCTTAAGGATGTAATAACAAAAAATCCCAGGGTCACTTACAGACGTGGCCAAAATTTGCGAAATATGCTCTGCCCTAGTCTGGTCACATCCCCAAAAAAGTCTAACTGGATGAGGGAAGGCCAAGGGGGGTTCTTCACATGTACTAAATGTTGCGTCTGCAAGATTGGAAAAAACAGAACCCGCACTTTTCAATTCAACACTGAAAGAGTGCATGCGATCAGACATATCATCACATGCAGGACCACGTTTGTGACATACATTCTGGGATGCCCATGTAACAAAATATATGTGGGCAGTACTAAAAGAGAACTTAGGGTTAGAATACAAGAACACCTTAGGGCAGTAAACAACGGTGACCTTAGATACCCCTTAACATCACATTTTCAGGAAGAACAACATAAGCCCAATGAGCTATGGTTCTTTGGAATAGACCATATACCGGTTTCACCGAGAGGAGGAAATAGGGAACAGGCTTTAAGAAGGAATGAAGCTAGTTGGATATGTAGACTCCGCTGTGTGGAAATGGGTCACAATAGTGAATCAGAAATGCACTATTTTCTTTGAATCTATCAGGATATCCCTCAAGCACTATCTTCTTGTAGCCATACTTCACACTACCTGTATTAGAATATAAGGATAAGTGTTAGTTTTTCAGTGCGATATATTTTGCTCCTGTTCCCTAGCATACTATATGAGAATGATTTTTAGTGATTTTCACAAGTATATCTCCTTTTTTGATGTGATTTTTATGATGTTCTGTATGAGCACTCCATTCATCATGCCATATAACTGGGGTCCACATTATAACATGGGATGAGCTGCCCATCGCGTTTCATTTTTATAGTTTACTCAACACTTACTATCCGCTGTTTCATGAAATGCTCTCTCCTGCTACTACCTATATGGCCTCTTTACTCAAGCACTTGAATTTCAATCATCAAGTACCTTATAGTTACGGTTCGCCTGATCTATGCTGTTTTAACACCCACCAATCATATCTTTAACTCATTTGACTTTCACATAGAGTCGCATTACTCTGCTAAGATGGCGACCCTATTGGCATCCTGTTCCGTCTGAGACCTTGTATTGGTATCCGAATATCTTTCATTTTGTTTTAGAACTTTAAAGGTGACATTCAATCTACTTCTGATACATAGCTGGAACATGACTTTAACGAGGGAAGATATTACCCCCCCCCTACCTGGTTTCTTTCTTCCTGGTTTCACCCGATTATCACAATGGCTCGCTACACCTTTCAAAGATGGCGGCCAGTAACTCTCCTTTCTTATGGTGCTTTCTTGCTTGTTGCTCAATATTCCCGTTTGTTTTGGTATCAGGAATCCAAGTGGGACAACTTTCACCAGGCGTTATTAATCTCTTGTTTTTCATGGTTACTTAACACCCATTAGTTATATCTTTAATCGTTTTTGTTAGTCACATAGATCGGCATTACCCTTCCAAGATGGCGACCCCTTGACATTTCGTTCCTGCTAATATGACATACCGTTTCGGAACTTGCTTTATTTTCAAATATTAGATACCTCAATTGGGACTTCCTTCATACACACGATACCCTATATGAAGACTGACTTAGTGAGGGGTCAGTTTACCCCCCATTTCCCTGATTCACTCGACTATTAAAAGGGTTCTCTTACCATTACAAGATGGCGGCTACTTACTTTCTTATTTTGAATGGGTCCTTCGCTCCGCTATGTAAATTTCCCGCGACTGGAGACCAGGTGTAATTAATTTCACCTGTTAGGTACACTACTTAAACAGGACTTTTCCATCACTGGTCCTGTTGTTACTCGACAGGACCGGTGCAGTTTACTATCTCTCCAAGATACGGAATCGGGTAAGTTCACGCATACTCCCAGTCTTTGCATTAGATGTCGCTTTGACTTTCCCTTGCATGATTAAACTACATAGGGAAGCCCACTTTGCTAGCGTTTTGATGGTTTTTCTCTGCTTAGATGTCACCTGGGTTTTTTTCAAACTTGGACAGGTATAAGTGGCAGAACCCATTGTTTTTGATCACTATAGCGCTCTTAATTGAACTGACTTGTTGCTGTGGTTTTGCGAGAGGTATGCGATTTACTTAAAAAATGATGCCCTCTCACCCTATCAATCCTCTCACTCAATAACATCGGTAGACTTCTTGATGTTAGATTACTGATTGGATACTTTTTTTCGACATGTGTCCCTCACTGCAGGTATCTTGGAACGTGTCACAGCTGCCCTTACATTTGGATGTATACTGACAATAACCACTACCATTTTGGCAAGCCTTATTGGGGCCAACCAATAGACAACATTTCTACTACGATTTATATGCTTTCCATTTTAAAATAAGTGAGTAAATTATTTCTATGATCCTACACTTGATTCTTTTCTGATTTAATTAATCTTTTTTACAAATTAGTGGACTCTATATTTCGTCTTTTTCTTTTAGCAATACTGACCTTTACCTCCAGTAATACTGCCAACTTAAATAGTGGGGGAGCTGTAATAAGAAAGTCGGAATCCTAAGACAAAGTTATTCCCCTACAAGTTTCCTTGGTGTGTATATCCTTTCCTTTTTTCCCTTGGTCATTGTGTCTCTGTGTGTTCTTTTTCTCCCTAATCTAGTTAGACCTAGACCTGGACTCGCTAATTACGTCCACTCTAGGTGATACTTCCTATCTATTTTTGCTCTCTCGAGTTCATTTTCGCTTTGTTACTTTTTAGAATCTGGTGTTTTACCACTCATTACCTGGCTTTTTTTACTTTCCCTTACGACAAAACGAGCTTTCTAAGGCAAGTTCATGTGGCATTTTGAGAGGAGTGTTCATATATTTTGCTCACACACTCATCGGCCTAGTCACTATTCAATTTGTCACAAAAAGATTGTTACAACAAGCAACTGTGAATTTAGGAACTAATGACCTCTCCTTGCAATATCACATGTTGTTTTTTAAATTGTTAAACTAGACATGATACTATTGTATTTGAGTTTGTATTGTATTTCTGGCACCAAATATGCGTCTATTAATGTCCACAATGTCCTTTGTGTTATGTCATAAGTGTTTGTGCCTAGTCTTTATGTTGAACACTGACATTGCGCTTTTGTATAAATTTGTTGCAGCCCTGAAGAAGTCCAGAGGTGGACGAAACGCATCGGCTGCTTTGGCTGTGTTTTTAAAAAATCTTTTACAATTGAAATACTCACTGCATAATAAAGATGACTTTTTTGAAAATAGAAAAATACCTCAAGGATTTGAACTTACTTGAAATATATTGTTTAAGTGGTGCATTTGGTGTTGCTTTTGTACATGTATACTCCAGTTACTGGAACGGCATTGTGCTGGCGGGTGCCAACCAAAATTGCACACTTATGGTGAATAGATTATATCACCAACGGTTACATTGAGTTATTTTTAAATCCGGTGCTACCCTAGAGGGCTGCCGCTAGCATTGTGGTTTGGATTTGCTTATACTGTCATTGTACTCATTCAACCATTGGAGCTTGTTCTTCTCACTTATGACACCACGAGCAGGTGGCTCAACCGGGTAATGTCGGGGGTCCCTCCAGCCAGTCTTTGATGTCCTGGAATGTCAGGGGTCTCAATGACAACCGTAAAAGACGGCACATTGTCCATTACCTAATGCGTCACAATGTGGACATTGCTTTCCTACAGGAAATGCATTTACCTAAGTCGGGCACGGTTCACTTTGCTTCCAGCTGGGGTGCGCACAGGTACTTTTCCAACTACAGTAACTATGCCAGGGGTGTGGCAGTCTTATCCACAAGAGAGTCCCCTTTTACCCTTGCTCTGTCTTAACGGACGAAGACGGCAGATACCTGATCATCACGGGATCTCTCATGGGTCACAGTTCAGCTCTGGTGTGTATATATGCCCCGAACACTGATTGCCCTGACTTGTTCTACTCTCTACACACTCTGCTATCAAAACTAGACCCCATCCTCCTCCTCTTCGTTGGGTGGGATTTTAATATACTCCTTAATTCTGCACTAGACAGCACTGTTTCCTTTCCCAGCACCAAATCATGTGCGCACCACGCTCTTCTCGAACTCTGCGAGCACTTTTCCCTTTTGATCGTTGGACGCAGGTGCAATCCCTCCCACACTGACTATACGCACTATGCCGGCCAGCACAACATCTGGACCAGAATTGACCACTGGTTCGTTTCCCCTGGCATCGCCAGCTGGGTCCAGTCCTTGGTGAGTCTTCCGAGGACATACTCAGACCATTGTCCAGTGCAGCTGTTTCTCAAGGTTCCCCGCCCAGAAGGTTTTGAACCACAATTGCGCTTCCCAAAACGTGCCCTTAACGACGACGTGTTCCATACAGAAGTGCGCGAGGCTATCGAAGAGTACTTCGCTATCAATATTCGTTCGGTCGACACCTGGGCGGTCCTTTGGGAGGGCTTCAAAGCAAATATCAGGGGTGTCTGCATTGCCAAACATGCTGGGGTGCTTTGGGATCTCGCGCTACACTTTCCCGCTTAGAGCGCAATCTGACTGCACTAGACACCACTTTCCCACTCACCCATGGCAGGCAGGTAAACGTTTGGCCCTTCTCATCGAATACAGGGAAACAGCGGATTGTGAGATACACTATCTAGGCAAATATAAGACCGCCAGGAGAGACGGCGAAGGCGAGAGTCCTGGCCGTGTACTGGCCCAAATGCTCCGGCCCCCGTATAACAGGGCCTTCATCACTGAACTCCGCTCCTCCACAGATCAGATGCTCTCTGGCACCCTGGAAATTCATGACAAATTTCTTGCTTTTTTCACATCTCTTTACACCTCCAGTGTGGGAAGTGACACCTCTGCACAGGAAGCCTACCTCTCGGAGACTGCATTGGTATACCTAGAGAGGGACATGCAGGACTTCCTGGCGGAACCAATCTCCTAGGCTGATGTACTTGTCGCCATTGACACTCTGTGCTGTTCCTCAACCTCTGGGCTGGACAGCTTTGCAGGGTAATTTTATAAACCGTATAAAGACCCCTTAGCCCCGCAACTTATTGAAGTATATGCAGAGGCCCTCAAGAGGCAAGTTCTCCCCCCCACCCTCCGTGCAGCGGTAGTTATACTTCACCCTAAGCAGGGCAAGGACCCGTCCTTATGTGGGTCAAAAAGGCCCCTATCCCTCCTGAATTTGGACTATAAACTTTTAGCTAAAATAATCACCAACCGCCTCCCCTAGCTGATGGAATTCATCATCTCACCAGTCCAGTCTGGTTTCGTCCCTCATAGATCCACCTCCTTGAACCTCAGGACACTTTTCTCTGTCCTCCACAGGATTAGCCCCGAGGTCCCGGCCGCCGCGATCCTTCTAGACACTGAGAAGGCTTTTGATTCCTTAGAGTGGCCCTTTTTCATCTCTGTCATGCGGCGTATGGGCATGCCTGCTGGATTCATTGCCACCACGGCCCTATTATATTGCCCCCCACAGCGAGGCTTCGCCTGAACGGCACCCTTTCCCGTCCCTTCTCTCTCTCACGCGGCACCCGGCAGGGGTGCCCTTTGTCTCCTTTATTGTTTATCTTAGCGATGGACCCCTTGATCCGCCATTTCCAGGACAAGCTTCTTCAGAGAGGCCTGCAGTTCAACACTGCCCCTCTCCTGGTCTCGCTCTATGCTGACGATACCATCCTTTATGTCAGAGAGCCCCAGGTAAATTTAGAGCCTCTCATCCGAGAGATTATCAGCTTTGGTCAGCACTCGGGCCTGGGAATCAACTGGTGGAAGTCGGTTATCTTTCCCTTAACATCTACCACCACTTCATGGGACTGTGAATTCCCTCTCGAATGGTGTACTAACTCAGTCAAGTACTTGGGCATACACATCCATCGAGAAACCGCTCATGTTATACGCCTCATCTACGGGCGGGCACTTAGTGCCATTCAGACCCAAATAGAAAGATGGCTATGGCTCCCACTGTCTATTGCCGGGCGAATGGCCATTATCAAAATAGTAGTGCTCCCTAAATTTCTCTATCTTTTTAACAACATCACCATGTGCCACCACAACAGTTTCTTTGCGACACTACTGTCGCACCTTATCACATTGGTCTGGGGGGACAAACAGGTTTGCGTGCGCTGCCAGGTGCTCACTCTCCCATATGATAGGGGGGGGTTTGGCGTGCCAGATTTCCATTTGTACTAATTGGTGACCCAATGCACCTATGCCTATGCGTGGTACCATTCAGATGCCAGAATTCCCTTTCTACGTCCGGAGGCCGACTTTGTCCTGCCTGAACAGTTAGCTACTGTGCTACCTAAGGGCATACCCAGAGACCCTAACGACATACAGACCGTCTCCACCACCAGCTGGGCCTGGGATAAGCTGTGACGTGTCTTGGGCGCTCCTACATTGTATTCCACAGCTCTTCCTATCCCAAACGCCCATTGGTTAGCCATCGCTGGTGAACAGTTAGTTTGGCGTACCCTGGGCAAATTTAATATATCCAAAATGAGTGACCTATACCCAAACGATCACATTTTCTCGGCAACAGAAGATGCCTGCTTCCACAACCTCACGTTTATGGACAGTTTTGTTCTTGGCCGAATCCACTCGGCACTTCGTGCCACTCTTCCTGGTTTCCCATTAGAACCGGACTCATTTGCACCACTCTCGCATCTTATTGAAAGCGAAAGTGGGGCCCATCTCATATATAAATTATACAGGTCATGCACGGCGTTGATCCCGGTTGACGATGATAAAATCCGCAAACTTTGGGCAGAAGATCTAGGTTGTCCCATCACTGACGATCAATGGGCTAGATGTTGCGAGGTGACGAAGGAAGTGTCCCTCAACAGCAGGCATAAGTTGCTGCACTTTAAGTTCCTTCGCAGAATGTACATCACTCCCACCAGTGTCCACAGGCTAGACCCTTCCATACCTCACAATTGCCGCAAATGCAATGCCTCACATGCACATTTTTCTCACCTCACATGGACCTGCCCAAAACTACAGTCATACTGGGAGAGGGTACACATTACACTGGGCGCCATGACTGAGCTGTCCCTTGTCCCCATGCCTGAAGTGGCCCTTTTAGGGTATGTAGTTAATTTTCCTACAAAAATCCGAAGGTTTGCATCCCTCAGCATCCTGTTTGCTAAGAGGGAAATTGCTATTCATTGGGGCCCGGCAGTAACCTCCCACTTTGAAAGGCTGGCTGAACAGTTTGGCCTATTGTAATGTCAATAGCGAACTATATTCCAACACGCTTCCTGGCTCTTCCCGCCCCAGGGATATCTGGGGCCCTTACAGGTCTTATGTGGACTCAGCTAGACGAGCTGCTGACTCCCAGCTGGAACGGAGCATTGTCCCCACGGGGGTCGGGTAATTGAACTGCAGTCTTTCTAGCTAATTGATTTCTGATATGTCATTTTACCTTGCATAGGTTCTGGTCCTGGTTTGAACTATGCTGTCTGATTTTAGGCTGTGGGTCAGGGGCTATCCTACAGTCTCAATATGCTGGGGTGGAGACTGATCTATGTATAGTGGGAGGGGTCCACAGGTCTATATTTTCATTTGACTCTGCTAGTATGTATATACCATTTGTGTTTATATGCAATATTCATTGCTTTCCTTTTATGTCGCTCCATGTCATCTTCCATAATTGTATTTCAATGACAGATACCTCTCATGACTATTGTCTCCTTACTATACCAAAACACTAAATAAAGTTTTTTTTTAAAACTCTACAACCACTTGGAGATCAACAACCGCCTGGATCCATTCCAATCATGATTCGGCACTAATCACAGCAAAGGAACCTCCCTAATTGCAGCCACAGATGACATCTGATCTCTCCTAGACCAGGGAGAGACCACAGCCCTCCTCCTCCTCATCCTCTCCACAGCCATCGACACTATGTCACACTACTCCTTCCTACACAGATTCCATCAGATGGAGATCCAAGGAAATGCATTTAAATGGATCTCTTTATTCCTCACAGGAAGAACCCAGAGCGTCCTCCTCCCACCTAACACCTCAGGCCCAAAGAACATCATCTGCGGCATTCCCCAAGGTCCTCACTGAGTCCAGCCCTGTTCAACACATACATGTCCCCCTGGCCATGCTGGTCAAATCTTATGGTATGAACATTGAAAGGCCAGGTCCATAAGTTCTGCACCAATTCTAGAATCACAATACGATGGTTCATTTTGGCAGCATGTACGCATAGAGAGGATAAAGTTGTTATTAATGGCAATCAATTCCACAGGAACTACTCTGGACACATAGCAACCACAGACAACTACATAAGCTTAGTTAATTTATTACAAAGCCAAAAATAACTGGACATAAAGACACCTCAAAACGAGAGCGTAAAAATACATCAGAATCAGCATAAAGGCACATCTGTGAATCCAGTGTAAGCGATGTAGCATAAACAAAGCAATTAATTCAAGAAATAGGATGCAGAGGATCAGAAAGCATGAGTCCAAATTTCCCTGCATCAAGGGTTGATAGAAATAAAGCATCAATCTATCCCTACAGTAGCACTAAAATGACATCCCTACTTAAGCATCTTCAGGGACAAAAGATAAAAGCTGTCAGCATGTGGAGTCTTCCTAAGAAGTCTCTTCACCAATGATGGGTCCAATAGCATAAAGCTATCGAGGCAGAGCTTGTTCTAAGATGCTCTCTTTCCGAAGGCAGAAAGAGAAGTGGGCACTTTCCCTACTTTCAATATCCCATTATTACAGGTATCCTTCCCAAGCGTCCTTGCAGGCCATACCATCATCTCTGGATATCATCCTAAAGGTATTTTTCCATGGGGCAGCGATTTTCTTCTTCTCACCAGTTCTGCCCTTGGTTCCCAAGCCTTCTCCTGTGTGAAGGACAGTGGCCTTCTCTTATCAATTCAAACCAAACAATGTAACTTTTTCCCTCCTTGCCTAACTAGTAAAACAAAGACATTATTCTAGCTAAGATGAACACTTCTTTCACCTGCAACGCAATGGAGGGAGAAAGAACAAATTGCACAGCACACTTGAAATTCAGCTATTAATTCTAAAGCAAGAGCTTTCGGGGAAAAACACATTTCAGGCCTACAAGGTTCAGCTAACATAAGAAAATATCATGTGAGCTTTACGAAATTGCATAAGAAACTATGGCACATTTAGTTATTATTTCTACCTACATGTATACAACAAATTAATAAACACATTAAATAAATGAATGATTGTTATTTGCACAACACAAGTTCTTCATGTTAATGTTTTCTGCTAGTTACATTCACCTTCTATGCTAATTCTCCATGTTACCATTCAATGGCCTAAATACATCACATTTCACATTATTAAATTTCGAATTCTAACACTTCACGTTAATGCAACAAAGAATTATATGTGGGTGCGCTCTACATGTGTGATTATAATGCACCCCTACAAATAAAATGTGATTTCCGTTACATCAACATCAAATCATATGCTGATGGCACTCAGCTCATTCTTTCCCTATCCTCAAATCCCACTAACACCAAAACCAATTTCCACAGGTACATGACCAAGGCCAGTTGGATGCAAAATGAATGTCTAAAACTCAACACTGACAAAACAGAGGTACTCAACTTTGGGAGCAGTACCTCAGCCTGGGATGACTCCAAGTGGCCAGCGGAACTGGGCCCCTTGCCCACTCCCACAGACCATGCCGGAAACCTTGGCATCATACACGACAACAAGCTCACCATGAAGAAGCAGATAAACACTGTATGCTTCTTCACCCTCTGCATGGTAGGGAAAATATTCAAATAGCTCCCCATCAACACCAGACACACCGTCGCCAAGGTTTCTTCACCAGCTGCCTGGACTACGGAAATGCCTTCTATGTAGGCATCACCTCACAACTACTGAGCAGACTGTAAACCATCCAAAATGCTGCAGCCTGGCTCACCCTCGACCTCCCGAAAAGAGCCCACATTGCCCCCAACCTCAGAGCACTCCATTGGCTCCCCATCCAAAAATGTCTCAGTTCAAACCGCTGACCCATGCCTACAAGGCCCTGCACAACAAAGGACCAGCCTAACTCAACCACAAACTGAACTACCACCAACACGGCAGATAACTATGCTCCACCTCACTCTCCCTCACCCACACACCCTGCTTCCCAAAAGCAGAAGCGGCGGCTGTGCTGGAGCAGAGTTTTCTGATGAAAATCTATTGGGTTTTTAAGCTCTGGTTTGTCTATTTGTCATAATTAAAATTATTAATTATTAATTACTAATTATTTGTTTTGTGTAAATGTTTTAAACTTACCAACACGTACTAATGAGAAGAAAACCGACACGTGGGAATGCTTTCGTTTGCTTATTGATAATGTGCATGTTTTATTAAATAAACGTTGCTGAGTGCTGTTTATTTTAAAGCACGAAACGCTTTTGAATTAATGCTTTTCTGTGTTGCAAAGGCTAGATAATTACATACACATAAGGGTATTAGTGAGGTTAACACTGTTTAATCACTATGCTGTGGTAACGTTGTTTTTGTCTCTTTTAATTAAGATGGTCTATTTTGGCCTAGAATAAAATGGCCGCCGTTTGCAGCCTGGCCTCGAGTGAGAGATTTGTGATGAGAGGGCCTTGCTGAATATGGTCGAAGTCATCTGACCACAGTCTTCGCCTGGTTAAAATTTTCCGTGAGGACAGCAGCAGTGCTGGGCAAGTCTCCAAGAAACATCCGAATAGCCTTGGAGGACAAAGGAGCCATAATGAATGAACTCTGAGATCATCATGTTAGTTCCGAAGAAATGTGGATGTCAAAAGATACTTTTTAATTTTTAGTTCCTGTTCTGTCTTTTTATTTTTGTGATTTTTCTGAGCGGAGATTTTCCAAATGTAGCGATGCTACATCCTTTTCTTCTCGCTTTGCTCAGCGGTTCAGCGGATATCGAAAACATTTTATGTTGCCTTCTATTGTTAAACACATTATAAATATTGTTAGCTTAGAGAGGGTCTTTGCCACTTTGCCACTTCTTCCCAAACCTGCGTTGGTGAGGATCTATGCTGTGAGGACGGCGACTCGGGAGACTTCTACTGAGAGACCTGTCCTGACCCATTCTGACATTTAGCTAGAATAGGTAATTATGAGAAAAATGATTTACTCTGATTGATTTTCTTTGACTAATTTTAGATAAAGTACCATAATTTTAAATACGGTGTTGGTGAATATTTCTTGTCAATTATTGAGTACTCTATTTTGATTATTGTTGTATAGATTGTTTAGATTATGACTCAGGACAATTACAATAACTAGGTCTTATCGACCTCAGTGTAGATGTAGGGTGTTTAGGAGTTTTCTTTCCACAGGTTCAGTGCTGGTAGAGTATTTGAGCGTATGTTAGTGAAATGGGCCCTAGTGTATGATGAGTGTATGTGCGTGTAACTGTGAAATTACTCTATCTATGGAAGCAGGGAGATTTTATACACCCCAATCTGCATCAATTTCCTGGTAGCAGAGTGAGGATGGTTATTGATGATTGTCTTGATCTGATTAGATTGCTTGTACATTAGCTTATTGATTATTGATTATTGATTGATGTTGGTATATGTACTAATACTATATGTTGGAGTCGTCATGTTGAGTTATATGTAGTGCTTCTGGAACTTGGGAGCTAGTAGCAGTTCCGTAGTAGGGCAGAGGGAAGTATATGCTGCTCTCGGGAAAGACGGGATTGTAGGAAAAACGTGTGACAATTGAAGTTGCGCGTCACATTGTCTGGGTTCGGAATCAGTGACATTGTCGTATGTTACTATTAGAAATATTTCTGGTATATAAGGAGTGCGTATGGTAGTGAAGGTTATCTGTGAAACTCTGGTCTTAAGTCCCAGGGATCCGTAAGGTTCACCGTTAAAGCTTAGCGCGGGAGAAGTAATAGGTATTCTCTGAGCTTGTTTGAGAAACTGGGCAGAGGCAAGCTGCTTGGTTAACGTGTGATATAATTCTGTAGTGGGACAGATTGTTCGCTGTTCTCGGGAAAAAGCAGGATTCTGTGTGTATGTACTATATTTCCTTGTATGAATGTGCGTGAATGCTCATATATTTAGTTGATTGTAAGACTCTTTGGACAAGTCCTAGAGGAAACAGTTAATGAATGTATGTTAGAAGGGCAGAGTAGAGGGATGTGCTACTGTGTCAACGGGATTCTTATGAAATAGATTTTCTTTACTATTCTGTGGTTAGCGAAGCAGACAATGGAGATGTTTATATGTTGTAACTAATAGATTTTGTAGAAATTTGACACGAAGTCTACTGAGAAATTTTGTAAAGGAGGGGTAGACGAGTGACAAGAGACAGGAGACAGAAGCGACTGCAGCGACTGCTGACGTCAAACAGACCGCGCTCTGATTGGATATTGGATCAGAATAGTGTTCGCGCTGGGATTGGTGCGTTGGTGTGAGCCGCGCAAGGATTGGAAGAGCTATTCTAGTGACGTAGACGCTCCAGGATTGGTGCGTTAGTGTGAGTCGCGCTGTTATTGGTTGAAAAATCATATTGTGCAATACGGAAGGGATTAGAAAGTTTTGGTAAACGTTAAAATGTATTACCAAGAAGAGAAAAAGAAAAAAACATTGTTCGGAAAAATCAAAAAGTGGTTCGACAAGGATAAAGATGTTAAAACAAGAGAGGGTGAATTGTTACCTCCAGCGAAAACACCTGCATCCTTCATGGTTGCGAGATATGGGTATCATACCGGGTTGGAGAATTGGGTTAGGTATACCAAGGAAGATGGTGTTTTAGCATTTCCAGAACATGGTTCATTTAATCTGGCCGTGTTGAGAAATTTACGGGAAAAGATGTTATGTCTTGACCCAAGACCAAGGCCGACACAGTTTGAGGCTTTAGTGGAATGGGAAGAGGAAGTGCATGAGCGAGAAAAGCAGAGGTCTGGAGGACAGTATAGGTACATGTTTGGGAGGAGACATGATCGTGAAACTCATCATGATCGAATGAAAAGATGGCGAGATGCTAGCATGTCAGAGGGATTATATCCTATGAGAACAGTTGAAGAGGGAACAGAAAGGGTTCCTGAGGCAGAAGTGAGGAGATATTGAGTTAATGAATATGAGGATGAGGTCTTGAATGACATGATTTACAAAAGACCACCTCCATATGGACCAGAACCAGACGAGAGTACACCAGTTGTTTCTCCGATAAGAGATACAGTGCGTATCATTGAGACAGAAAATGTGACACCTGAGCTAAGAAGTGGTAATCCTTTCAGGGAGAGAGAGAATCGATGTGGTGACGAGAATACAAGAGAATTAGCCAGGACTACAACAGAGCTAACTGAAAAGATTAGAGAGCTAACAAAGAATCTGGAAGCTGTTACGGTGCCTGTAACCATAGGTCCGGTTTGCCTGTGTTTTACAAGCAGAGGACAGGTGAAAATGGTTTGGTGATTCCATATGTTGGGAATAAGATAACAAATTTAGCTGGTCCCTCAGGAGATTCAGGAAGAAGGACAGAAAGTAGTGATCTGAGACAATCCAGACATGACACATGTAGTGAAGGATTAGAGGTACAGTCTAATTCAAGACTGGATGCTAGTGAAGCTAGTTGTTCAGGGATGCCGATTTTAGAACCGCAGAAGAAAGTGGTTCCAGTGTGAAAAACTACTGAAATAACAGCTGAAGATTTGAATGATTGGATGAAAGTTCTTCAAAAGAGGGATAAAGATTCACAAGCAATTGATGTGGCTAGGTTACGTGTAGAATTAGAAGAGCTTGTTGCAGGGACAGTTCCTACAGAAATTCTTAAAAATCATCATGATGGTGAACTGTTGTTTATGTGTAAAAATATCACCTGGAGAGCGAGAAATACACATGACAGGTTAAGAGCAATAGCGAATGAACAGGGAGTTGACATTGATAAGGTGAAAGCTCTGCAAAAGTCTTACAGGATGGATTTCACAGACAAAGATATTGAAAATTTGAATGGTACTGGTAGAACAGGACAGATTAAAGAAATGGTCGCATTATTGCGAAGATGGGGTGATGTTGAGAAGTGGAAGGATAGGTGGTACAAGAAGAGAGAAGAATCAGGGGATAGGACTTATTCAGCATTTCCTGTGAGAGAAAAAGAGAAATCATCCACTGTTGCTTATCCTATGAGAGAAATACCTGGAGGAGGATATGTACATGTTCCATGGACCAGACAGGATATTTTATCATTTACGAATGATTTCCCTCGATTGAGAGAAAAGCCCGTCGAGTGGTATAGGCAGGTAGACAGGTTTGTGAAATTGTCAAAAGTGGTGTGGATTGACCTGAATAGTCTGTTTGATATAATTGTTCCAGCAGACTTGTGGACTGAGTGTAAAATAGTTGTAAGTTGGCCTACTGAGGAATATCCAAGAGATCAGAGAACAGGAGCACCAGATCCAGAGGTAATGAGAAAGTATGATCAGGTGATGGTATACCTGAAAAGTAAAGTACCTGCAAAAGAGACAGACTGGGTTAAAATAGATCGAACACAACAGGAAGCAAAATAATCAGTTCATGCTTTTTACGAGAGGCTGATACTGGCATTTAAACAATTCAGTGGAGATGAACACCTGGGTGACAAAGATTTGAGTCATTTTGTATACAGATTTGTATATGGCCTGAGACCTGAGATTAGTGAGAGAATTCGTGAGCACACAGTGGACTGGCAGAGTAAGAAAATAGATGAGATTCTGAGACATGCAAAATACGTCAGTGATGAAATTGAAGCAAAACAGAGAAAGCTGAAAGAAAAAGCAATGTGGGCACAAGTGAAAGTTGCGGAAAGACAGGAAGCACAGTTAGTGGAACAGGCGAATAATGCAGGAAATAATGCAGGGAATAGACCTAGGTATGCAGGGAAAGGAAAGGGGAATCTTGAGGAAGCCAAAAAGAAGTTCCCATGTCACAACTGTGGCCAACTGGGACATTGGAGATCTGAGTGTACCAATCCACCATTAGTGAATAATGAAGGTAAAACCTTAAATCAACAGGTGCAGAACTAAGGGAATAACCAACAGCAGCAACAACAGAAAGTTGTGAGACAGCAGAGTCAAGAGCCAAAACCGCCCTTGCCGCAGAATAGAGGATCACAAAAGTATAATCCGGATTCGGGATTCTACAATGATGAGCAGGTAAACAAACCAAGGCGTTCCAACCAGGTACAATAGTACTTGTTAAAGAATGAAGGGAGTGAGTCTGAAGGTGATTAATGACGGTGCCGAAGAGAGGAGGAAGAGTGCATACTTGGTGCAACTCTAGAAATAGACCAGGCAGGACCATTTGTAGATGGGAAAATAAATGAAGAAAGTGTTACTTTTTTAGTAGACACAGGTGCGACAAGATCAACTGTCAGGTCAACAGATATCAGAAATCTTCCTCTCTCGGATGAAGCAATCCAAGTAGTTGGTGTAGCCAATACACAAATCAGGACACGTCTTACTGAACCACTAAGAGTACAAATAGGGAAATTTTCAGACATGCACAGATTTATCGTCTGTGACACAAGTCCAGTGAACCTGTTAGGTAGGGATTTGTTATGTAAAATGAATTGTACAATTTTCTGTACACCGGATGGAATAGCTTTTCAGACACCAGATGAGGATGTTTTGTACCGAATGACTCTAGGAAATAGAGAGAGTGAAATGGTTGGTGCTTTTGCTGTGTTTGATCCGGAGGATTTGCCTCGAGAGCTGAGAGACACAGTGAAAAGGACAGTTTGGGATTTTACTGGAGAGGATGTGGGATTGATGAATAATGTAGATCCTGTGAAAATTTCAGTGAAAGAGGGAATTACGTATCCTAACATTCCTCAATATAAAATGACACCAGAAATAATTGAAGGAATAACTCCTATAATTGAGAAAATGATTCAGCAGGGAGTTCTGAGAGAACTACTGAGTAGTCCGTGTAATTCACCGATAATGGGGCTAAAGAAGCCTAATGGGAAGTTCAGGATTGTACAAGATTTGAGAAAAGTTAACCAAATTGTGGTGGCATGTTGTCCTATTGTGCCAAATCCATCAGTGATTTTGTATCAGATTCCACATGATGCTGAGTGGTATACAGTGATTGATTTGTGTCATGCTTTCTTTTCAATTCCATTGCATCATGACAGCCAGACGATTTTTGCATTTAGGTTTGGCCAGCGTATTTTAGCATGGTGTCGTATCCCACAGGGGTATACAGAGAGTCCTTCGATTTTCAATCAGTTATTGAAAAAGTCATTGGAGAGCTTGATTATGCCCGAAAACTCAGTACTAGTGCAGTATATTGATGACCTACTTGTGGCATCAAAGACACGTGAAGCTTGTGAAGTAGATACTATAGCTTTACTGAATCATCTGGCAGATGGAGGGTTAAAAGTATCTCCAGCCAAATTGCAATTCTGCAAGAAAGAGGTGCATTATCTTGGACACAATATTGAAAAAGGTCTGAGAAAAGTGACTGATGACAGGATCAAAATCATCAGGGGAATGAAGGCCCCAAAGACCCAGAGGGAAGTGAGAATGTTCCTGGGTATGGAGGGTTATTGTCGTCAGTGGATAATTAATTTTTCTTTGATAGCAAAGCCACTGATTAAGCTGACAAAAAGTGAGATGACAGACCCATTGGAACTAGATGGAGAACAAATGGCAGCATTTGAAGAGCTGAAAAGCAGAATGTGTGAAGCCCCTGCTTTGGGTATGCCAGACTATGAAAAGGAGTTTGAATTGTACTGCAGTGAGAGGAATGGATGTGCACTTTCAGTGTTATTCAGAAGCATGGACAGCTGAGGAGGCCTATTGCGTACTTCTCATCGACACTTGACCCTGTAGCTGTAGGTTTACCAGGTTGTTTGAAATCTGTGGCTGCAACATGCAGAAGCCTGGAACAGAGTGAGGGAATCATAATGGGATATCCTGTAAGGGTATTCGTACCTCATAATGTGGCAATTCTTTTGACAAGAAGCAGAACTCAATACATGTCACATAGTCGGCTGACTAAATATGAGAAAGTCATTCTGGGAGCATCAAATGTGACTTTGGAGAGATGTGTGAATGTGAATCCAGCGACATTGTTGCCGGATATTGAAAATGTGGGTGTGAAAACAGAAGATGATCACAATTGTTTGGATGTGCTTGATTACTGTACAAAACCGAGACCAGACATAAGGGATCTTCCCTTGCATGAGAGTGATCATGTGTTGTTTGTGGATGGATCATGCCTGAGGAATGATGAGGGTGTGCTATGTGCAGCATATGCAGTGTGCAAGGTTTCAGAGGTTATGGAAGCATCACCATTGAAAGGAGTGAAATCTGCACAAGTTGCTGAATTGGTGGCATTGACGAAAGCTTGTGAGATTGGGAAAGATCTGAGAGTGACTGTGATGACTGATAGTCAGTATGGATTTGGAGTTGTGCATGATTTTGGCCAACTTTGGCTACAGAGAGGTTTCTTGACGTCGAGTGGGACTCCAATAAAGAATGCTGAAGTGATTGGAAAATTACTGGAGGCGATACAGCTGCCTAAAGAATTAGCAGTTGTGAAATGTGCTGCTCATGGACAAGGAGATGATTTTGTGACAGTTGGCAATCGATATGCAAATGACATTGCTCAATATTGCGCTAAAAATAACCAGTCAATTAATCGGGAACGAGAAGGTGAAATGTCTTTTTGTTCTGTGATGTTTACTAATGTCTTAGAGACGTGGGATGAAGTGAAACAGTTGCAGGATGAGGCAGGAAAGGAAGAAAAGAAAGACTGGATCAAGGCAGGTTGTGCCCCAAGAGAGACAGACCATGTTTGGGTCTATAGAGATGGCAGACCAGTAATGCCGAACTCCATACTGTCGACAATGGCAAGGATGTATCATGGACTGGGACATTTGGGAAGGGATGCGATGATCAGGTCTTTTAAGCAAACCTGGTACAATGCAAAGTTCAGGACAATTGCAGAAAGCATCTGTCAAAGATGTTTGATTTGCCAGCAATTTAACACTGGGAAAAAGACAGTGGTGAGTCTGGGAACAATAGGCAGAGAAGGAGGTCCTTTTACAAGAATGCAGATTGATTTCATTGAAATGCCCCAAGTGAACAGACTAAGGTATGTACTAGTGGTAGTCTGTTTGTTTTCAAGATGGGTTGAGGCCTATCCGACTTGGAGAAATGATGGAGTAACAGTGGCAAAGTTACTGTTAAGAGAGTTGATTCCTAGGTACGGGTTTCCAGTAACGATTGAGTCTGATAGAGGTGGACACTTCTATAATGAACTCATGAGTTTGATTTGTGAAGCATTAAGCATACAGCAGAAGCTACATTGTGCATACAGACCAGAGGCTTCTGGTGTTGTTGAGCAGATAAACGGCACAATCAAGAACAGGATTGGTAAGATGTGTTTAGCCACTGGTATGAAATGGCCCGATGTCTTGCCTCTAGTGCTAATGACTATTAGATCTACTCCAGATAGAACTACTGGTTTAAGTCCGCACGAAATCATAATGGGACGTGCAATGCGACATGCATATGTACCTGTCAATAAGTTGATGACAATAACTGATGACATGATTTTGGATTACTGTAAAGGCCTGGCTGACGCAGTTCATTCTGTGTTTCACCAGGTTGGAGAAGAAGCTACCACACTTGAGAAGAAGCAAGCTCATGATCTGAGTCCAGGGGACTGGGTGAGGATTAAAGTACACAGAAGAAGAAATTGCTTGGTTCCAAGGTGGGGAAGACCAAGACAAGTTATTTTGACTACGACAACTGCAGTAAAGTGTGCTGGTGTGAAAAACTGGGTACATGCGAGTCATACTCTGAGAGTTCCAAACCCAAAAGATGGGACTGGTAGAGAGTATTTTGAAGAGTCAGATTCCAGTGATGATGAAGATACAGAACCAGTGAGAAAAGAAGCAGAAAAGGCTTCAAGAGAACCATTGAGAGTCTCAGAAAGGAGATCAGATTCTGTAAGAGAGCCTGAAGTTCCAAAAAGCAGTGGAGGAAAAAGAAAAGAAAAGAACAGTTCCACAGAAATTACTCCTGAAGAAGAGGAGGAGATTGAAGAACCACTTGAGATTATAACTGAAGAAGTAGGGTCAGAAGAAGATAGTGAGGGACAGATTGCGGAAGACCCCCGAGGAGGTGTAGGGAACATTCTTGACAAGCTAGGTGAAGGGACAAGTAGACAGCAAGAAGATTGCGTGTCGGAGACCCGAGGAGGGACAGAAGTAGGGAAGTCTCAAATAGTGGTGAAAAAGACTGTGGAGCGAAAGAAAACTGCTGAAGAACAAGAGGCATTTGAAACAGAATCGGATGAAAGTGAGAATGAAAAATCAGAAGGTCGAGTTCTGAGAAAGAGAACTTGGATTGGAGAAAGAAATAATACAGAAACGAGACCGAAAAAGGTTGTAAGAGGAGATTTTTGGCCTAACAACAGAGTAAAGAGGCTGAGATACAGACTGATAAGAGCAAATTCATCGAAAGCTGAACAAGTGAATGAGGTGTCGAGTCAAAATGAAGTAAAAAGAAAGGAGCAAAAGGAGTCAAGAGAACCTGAGGAGATAAAGAGAATTAGAAAACCCAACCAAAAGTACAGATCACCGGAATGGTCTTATGTGGCACTGTCTGAAGAAGGAGAAGAAGAAGAAACAGTGAATCGAGACAATCCGGAGGGGATCTTGAGAAAAGTGGTTGAGGAAAAGGAAAAATCTGTTGGAATCTTAAAAGTTATCCTGACTGACATTGGAGAAGAGTCGGATGCACAGGATGTTGTTGATGATCTGATACAATTTGATGTTGCTGAAGAAGAAGGAGTGAAAAGTGATGAATATCCAAATTGAGTGAACTGAAGAAATCACTTGGAGAAAAGTGAAAAGGAGAAAGTCTGAAATTCAGCTGTCTGAAGTAATCCAAAGTTCAAGAAATTTCAGTAGTGGAGTAGTAGAGGCTAAGTCAAAAGACAAGGTCAAAGTAGTAAAATGGCTAACATAGAGAATAACCAAAGTAGATGTGCCTTCTTAAGAAGATGGTGTAGAATGTGCTGTTGCTGTACGGGATTATTAATGCTATTATGGGGTGTTTTAGCTTTATTAGTTACATTTAGAGTTACAATAGGTACATTTGAGATGCATACAGAGAATGTGACAAATGCAGAGAAGAGTTCGCAAAAAGTAGTTCCAACTAGAATTAGTAATACTTACATACATAAAGATAGGTCAATTAATGATTTTTCTAGTAATGTTTTTTCAAAGTTGTTATACGAATATGTGAAAACAATGGAAGTTAGGGATTGCTACGTTTGTATGCAATTACCTGCATCCGTTTCAGAGGGTGTTACTTATCACCATTTACCAGCTACGTATGGAATTTCTTGTAGTGTATTAAGTAGTGTTTTTAATTTGTTAGGGAAAATAGATTATGAGATGTCTAACAAAGATAGTATTTTTGGGCAATTGCCTATGAATGAAGAGCTGAATCCAGCTAAAGAAGCTAACATTTTTGGTGAGATTTTTATTGAGAAAGAAGAATTAACCTTAGATTACATTTTTAAGAATAATTTAACTTGCAGTTTGAAAGAAGAGGAGAAAGCTTTCCTAAACATGGTGGAGGAAAGGAGATTGAGCATGCATGAAAAGGCAGGGAAATATAAAGTGAGTGAGACAATTTGGGACATTGAGATGGGAAAAGAATTAAGAAATGGGGCTAGTCCAACTTTAGCTCTAGATGCACCACAGAAGGGTAAGCTGTGCATTACAAGAAGGAAATCCCAATATGATACATATTTTGTTGGGACTAGTGAATGTCATGATACATACTTCATTGCAACAGGATGGGGTTTCAGAGGTGGAGAAGATACAATTTTTCCAGGAGTGTACTATGTTTGTGGGAACAAGGCTTATTACAGGTTGCCTGACCATTGGTATGGCACGTGTTATGTGGGCCTGGTCTTTCCAAAGATCTTTCATATAGATAGAATAGAAGATGTAGAACATATTAATTTACTAATGCGCTTCAAGAGAGAAACTTGGTCTGAAATAGTGGGTGACATTTTTGGAGCTTTAATTCCAGCAGTGGGAATTTCTTTGAATGCTTATGGGATTCGGAAACTGTCAACAGTGGTGGATCGCTTATTGACAAATACCGCTGGAGGGTTTCTTTTGGTGAATACGGAACTAATTGCCGTACGTGCCATGTCTATGCAAAATAGACTTGCCCTTGATATTCTATTAGCTAAGGAGGGTGGAGTTTGTGGAATGCTGAAAGTTCAACATTGTTGCACTTACATTCCAGATGAAAGCAAAGACCTGAAGGTCTATATAAAAAATATTACTGATTTGCATGAAGAATTAGTACCACTTAAAGCTGAAAGTATTTGGACTAAAATAGCTAATAAAATAGTTGTTGTTAAGAGTTTTATTGCAAAAATAGGTAGTACTATTATAGGTAAGATATTGTTTCCTTTAACTTGTATAATTGTTGCTCTATTGATACTAAGATTGGTGTGTTTGTGTTGTAAAAACAGGGGAGGGAAAAAGAAATTAATTAAAAGAAACAATGAAAAGAGAAATAAAGGGTTGAAAAGAGAACCACAAGAAATTGAATTAGAAGAATTGAGGGAGAGTGTCTACTTAGAAACAAAGAGGGATGATGAAAGAGTGTCTGGTGTGTAGTGTTGTGTAAGGAGAAAAAGACATTTCCAATTTCTCCTAAAATGGGACTAAATTTTTTTTTTTTTTTGGGTTGTTTATTTGGTGATTATATCACCAAAGGGGGGATTGCTGGAGCAGAGTTTTCTGATGAAAATCTATTGGGTTTTTAAGCTCTGGTTTGTCTATTTGTCATAATTAAAATTATTAATTATTAATTACTAATTATTTGTTTTGTGTAAATGTTTTAAACTTACCAACACGTACTAATGAGAAGAAAACCGACACGTGGGAATGCTTTCGTTTGCTTATTGATAATGTGCATGTTTTATTAAATAAACGTTGCTGAGTGCTGTTTATTTTAAAGCACGAAACGCTTTTGAATTAATGCTTTTCTGTGTTGCAAAGGCTAGATAATTACATACACATAAGGGTATTAGTGAGGTTAACACTGTTTAATCACTATGCTGTGGTAACGTTGTTTTTGTCTCTTTTAATTAAGATGGTCTATTTTGGCCTAGAATAAAATGGCCGCCATTTGCAGCCTGGCCTCGAGTGAGAGATTTGTGATGAGAGGGCCTTGCTGAATATGGTCAAAGTCATCTGACCACAGTCTTCGCCTGGTTAAAATTTTCCGTGAGGACAGCAGCAGTGCTGGGTAAGTCTCCAAGAAACATCCGAATAGCCTTGGAGGACAAAGGAGCCATAATGAATGAACTCTGAGATCATCATGTTAGTTCCGAGGAAATGTGGATGTCAAAAGATACTTTTTAATTTTTAGTTCCTGTTCTGTCTTTTTATTTTTGTGATTTTTCTGAGCGGAGATTTTCCAAATGTAGCGATGCTACATCCTTTCCTTCTCGCTTTGCTCAGCGGTTCAGCGGATATCGAAAACATTTTATGTTGCCTTCTATTGTTAAACACATTATAAATATTGTTAGCTTAGAGAGGGTCTTTGCCACTTTGCCACTTCTTCCCAAACCTGCGTTGGTGAGGATCTATGCTGTGAGGACGGCGACTCGGGAGACTTCTACTGAGAGACCTGTCCTGACCCATTCTGACATTTAGCTAGAATAGGTAATTATGAGAAAAATGATTTACTCTGATTGATTTTCTTTGACTAATTTTAGATAAAGTACCATAATTTTAAATACGGTGTTGGTGATTATTTCTTGTCAATTATTGAGTACTCTATTTTGATTATTGTTGTATAGATTGTTTAGATTATGACTCAGGACAACTACAATAACTAGGTCTTATCGACCTCAGTGTAGATGTAGGGTGTTTAGGAGTTTTCTTTCCACAGGTTCAGTGCTGGTAGAGTATTTGAGCGTATGTTAGTGAAATGGGCCCTAGTGTATGATGAGTGTATGTGCGTGTAACTGTGAAATTACTCTATCTATGGAAGCAGGGAGATTTTATACACCCCAATCTGCATCAGCTGCACCATCTCTTGCCTGGCAGCCAAGACCTGGAATGGCCTCCCACTCCACCTCTAGACTGCAGAAGTTCAGAGATGGCCTAAAAACCTGGATGTTCGACTGACAACTCCCAGCAGCAGCCTAACCCCCCCAGTGCCTGGATGCCCTCACAAGTGATAAACAGTGCTTTACAAATTGTTGATTTATTGGATGCATAATTTATATTGCAGAACGTACACATATGTAGATTCAAATCACACATGCGCTTCGTAAATTTGTAAATGATGCGTACTTCAGCATGGGCAAATTATAATTTTCTCGAAAAAGGTGCCTGGAAAAATGTTGCTTACTGGTCAGAAAGTTATGGCGTATCAGTGTAAACAGGCAGTCTCATCCACTCTGAGAAACCCTGATCAGACCTTAGTGTGACAGGGTGGAATGGTTTCAGTTAAGCGAAAGGTGCCATTCACTTATATCCATTTTCAATCTTTAAATCATGTGTAAGGCAAACTTCCACAAAAGTAATTGGATATTACAATACACTACATTTTATTGTTTAAAAGCAATAAAAAATGTATACAGTCACAATTCGATAGCCAATTTCAAAACATGTTAAAATGAGCTAACAAATAATTAAAATTGAAAAAGACCCCATTAGAAATTCTTGACTCATCAATTTTTTAGAATGCTGTTTTCCTAGTTTTGCACAGGAAGACCCATTGTCAGGAAGAAACTCAGACCCCTGTAGCCCCTGCAGCGCAGAGAGGGGGGATCTTCCAGGGGGCCCACACCTCTTTAAGGGGCCCCATTCAGCCCAATGTCAATAAATATCTATGAGATATGGGAGACTCAGGGACCCCTCATCACATTCTGCAGGGGGGCTGTGTCATTTAGCACTACACCACTGCCCGCTGTATTCTTGAAAACTAAAACATGATACCACAACATCATTCATTCTTACAGTCTGGGAAATTGGGTTTTTGGTTGACTGGGGTGTGAGCCCTGGTCAAGCATCAAACACAATCCTTGTGAGGGTAAGGCACAAGCAAACCCATAATTAAACTGTGCTCAACCCCCTGGTAGCTTGGCACAGGGCAGTCAGGCTTAACTTAGAAACAATGTGTAAAGTATTTGTGCAACACTTCAAACAGTGAAACAGGGAAAACGCTGCACAAAAAGGATCCCACACCAAGTTAGTAAAATAGAGCTGAATGTAATAAATTGAACAAGATCAAAACAACAAAAACCCAATCAAAAGAACAGGCGTTATGGATTTTTAAAGAATAAAGTGAAAAATAGTGCCTAAAAGCATAAAGCACCAATAGTGGTGACCTGGCCGCACTGGACTGGCTCAAAGTCAAAAGTTCAGGCCAACAACAAGGGTACAAAGGTCGGATACAGTCCCAGTTTAGTCCCATTGAAAGTTTGACTTCTCAAGTTTTTGCCATGAGTCCTGTTCACATTGGGGAGGGTCGCAGGGAGCAAGTAGATCATCGTGAATGGTTGTCGGTATGACGTGCAAAGAGCAGGCCAGATATCACGGATAGGCTAGCTGGAGCTTCATGTTGGCAGTCCCCCATGGGCTGTTGATGCTACTGTGTGAAGAAAAAGTCTGGTGGTGGCTTGCGCTGATTTTTGGTGCGAGTGGCGCAGTCTAAGCAAGAACAGGCCCGTTTGCATTGCAAAGAGCCCAAAAGCTTGAATTAAGTGCCCATGAGCCACACCGAGGCACCACTTGAAAGTCAGAACCTTACTGCACCTGGGTCCAGGAGCTGGTTGAAGAGCCTTTTATGTCCCTCAGTCTCAGACCAGGAGTCCAGCAGACTAATGGATTCACTCTGGGGTACTGGGTTCAGGATGCAGTTGCAGGTCCAGTTCTTCTTCCCCAGAGAAGAAGGCAGCAGGTCAGCAGAGCAGCAGTTCCTATAGAGCAGCAGTCTAGCAGAGTGGCAGTCCTTGTAGCAGCACAGCAGTCCTTTTTCCTGGCAGAGTATCCAAAGGTTCAGAAGAAAACTGAAGAGTTGGCATATGGTACCGTAGTTCTGAAAGGTGGGAGAAGCTCCTAGACAGTAGCTCTGAAGTGCATGGAAGTCCTTGCCTCCCCTCCCATGGCTCCAAGCTGGCTGAAGTGACAATGCAAGGTTGTTAGGCTCTTTGTGTGAAGGCAGAGCACATGCTATTCAGTTGTAAGTAGGGCTGTGCTCAGCTCCGGCCCCTTCCGGTCAGCAGAGTCCCTTGCAGGCACACCTAATCCCTCCATTGTGTGACTGTCCCGGGGGAATTCACTAAATCTAACTGTCAGTTACACCTAGTCATGTGACCCAGGACAGGCTACAGACACAGAAGGGCTAAGGGCAAGAAAACATCAGCATTCTAAAACTGGCATTTTCAGAATTGCTATTTAAAATCTAACTTCACAATAAGTTAGGATTTTAAATTCCAATTCCAGAGACAGAAACATGAATTGGTGATCCCTTCCCATTTAGAAATTACACGTACAAAAGGTAATAAGGCAACTCCAAAGTTCTGTGATGTATTGCTCCACAGATTCACCTTGACGTTGCATTCTCCATTCAAAATGATGACGTTCTAACACTGTGCTCACCATAGGAAGATAATGCTGGTCAAGCAAATTTCAAAGTCATTTAGATTGGCTGCATCATTATCAGATAAATCAGGGAGATGTTCAAATACTTCCTGACCTTCAGGCCAAGGACAGTGCATCAATAATGACATTCTATGTTCCGCACTAAGAGAAGTACCACATACTCAAGCATAGTGGTTAAAAACCGTGCACCATATTTGCCACTGTATGGTAGGATCACCAGGTGACATGAGAAAAAAGTGGCGGTTCAGTAACATTTTGCATGTTGCTATTACTATTTTGTAAATACAAAGTCTATGAAGAGTTACGGACTATAAACACTTAGGGCCAGATGTATCAACATTGGATTTTGCGAGTCTATAATAGCTAATTTTACCGACTAGCTATTATAGACTCGTAAAATGCAATGTATGTAGGTTTTAGCAAACATTTTGCGATTCCTACATATTCCTTAATAGCAAATCGCAAATTGTGATTCGCTATTAAGGAATGGCTTCCCATTCATTCCTATAGGCCTAGAGACCCATAGGAATGAATGGGAAGATTTTCGCAATTTGCGAGTACCAAAGAGGTACTCGCAAATTGCGCATGAAATTTCAAGGGTGCAAGGATGCTCCCCTGAAATATGCATGTGTGCACATGTGGCGCACATACATGCCCTAAGGGCATGTATGTGCGCCACATGGCACTTAGAAAAATGCTAAAAATATCCATTTATTAAGGAATTTGCAACTTACCACGAACTAGAAGTTGGTGGTAATTTGCGATTCTTTAATGCTTATTCGCAATTTGCGATACCTGCAAGAATTGCTTTTAGGGAATAGCAAATTGCAATTCCCTAACTGCATTTGCAATTTAGGTAATCGCAAATAATTGCAATTACCCATATTGCGATTTCAAAATGTTTCATACATTGCGAAACGCATTTTTGCGATCGCAAATGGGCCGATTTTGCGAATCGGCCAGGTTGCTATCGCAAAAAAGCATTGATACATCTGGCCCCTAATCTCCAAGGCTATATGCACCATACACCAGTATTCAAACATGAATAATCCTTCAGTTCAGGAAGCACCTTGCTGTCAGTACATCACTAAGCACGTTACTTATTGCCAAAGTTAAGTTCCCCTCACAGAAGAAAGCAGCAGAGACTTGTCAAGAGGACATTGTCTTCTTTAATAGGATACATGGATCAGAGAACCACAGCCACCTTCAACAGCCAACTGAGATACACTCCTCAGTTGCACAAATGCATCCTAGGAACCAACTGGGCATTCCAATATATGAGGTCATTACTAATTTACAGAATACCACAAAAACTCTATAGACCTAGTTAGCAGTGGTAACGTGTGCAGAGTCCTAAGGCCAATAAAAAATAGTGTCAGCAAAAATGGAATCAGTGAAGCAAAAAGTTTGGGGGTAGACCATCCTTAGGCTGACAGGCTAACACAGTCCAATAATAGGTACCATTCCAGGATCGCTGACTACAATGTACAAAATTCTGTATTTGACAGACATGGTGACAGCAATTTTAGAGGCCCAAGAATGTCACATGACAATGACAAAGGATGAGCTGGAATGTGAGTTCAAGTCACCCATTATGGCTGTGTTCAAACATATATGAAGATTGCATCTGTCACAAACAGAGACGTTTTAGGGCATGGGCAAAGTGGACAATTGCCCAGGGAACCCTCCTTTCAAGGGTGCCCATGGAAAAATGAACTTTCTCTCTGTCTCATCTCTGTCTATCTCTGTATGGCTACCTCTTTCCTCTCTGCCTACTTATGCTTCTGTCTCTATGCCCAATAAAATCTAAAGGATGCTGGGGCCCCTGGCAAGGCATGATTCAACTGTTCTTTCCCCAGTTCTATAATTTTTTTTGCATCTTGATGCTTGAATTAGTAGAATACAAGTTAAAAAAATTAACGTTTTTCCAAACAGGGGGCCCCAAAATCTGTCTTGCCCGGCCTCAAAAACACTTACGATGACATTAGTCTACAATGATAAAATAGCTAAAAATGGAGGGAAGTAAATGCATTCTGTGGAATTTTTACTCTGTGTCACCAAATGGTTGCAACTAATTTTAGTGCCCAAAAGTAACTCAAAAACAGACAATTCACAATTATTAACATGGCTTTTATTCCCTGTCTACAGAGAAGCCCTGAATAGGCCTGTTTAGTAAAACAATAAAATGATAATATCCCTAACTTTGTCCTGAGGGTGCACGCAGTAGATGTCTGTGAGTGGAATTCCTTTTCCAGGGAGGCCTCTTGTTAGCATTTTCATTCTTTGTTTCTAGGGAAAAAAACATGCCTGCTGCGGTACAGACTCTGTTTGTTCTCTGCTCGTTCACATTGCTTATCTGAATATATAAGCCTGCCCTTTGCTGTGATATATGGGCTGAGGCAGCGCTGTGTGTATTTACAGTCTCCTGACCTGGAGACCCGGAGCTGAACACGAGAGGAGGAAACCGCGGACCACTCCATAAACAGAGACAGTGATGAGGGGGAGGTAGGCGGCTCTGTGAGCACTTAACATTACACCCATTTCGCCGAAGAGGAGAAAGCGCGATTAGATTACAGGGGAGGAAAAAATGAGAAACATAGCGAAAGGTCTTTGTTTAGTCCGAATTGTGTCTGTTGTCAGGGTCGGTAGAGGGTTGCTAGAAAATGGTGCCATTTTGAGGTCAGTGGAAAGATATAGCAGTGCATTTCGACAACACTGGTGACATTTGTAATGAATTTAGTGCAGAATTGGAATTTTAAAGAGAAAAAGTGTTTATGGAAGCAGCCAGCCGAAAATGGTTGAAAGGAGAATATTTGCAGACTGCATTATGATTAGAATGAGCATAACCCCCCTTTAGAGATGTTCTTGCTTGCTTGAATAACATGAATGAGTGACAAGCTTAGATGAATACAGTCGAACTTATAATAATGTATTTTGTGAAGTTAGCGAACAGTATGGAGGTCGGAAGCCTGTTTTAAAGGGCTAGTGAATTGTTGCCTCACTGAGGAATAGGAACAACCGCATGCCGCTCTGGCAATAGGTTCAGTTGTGCAGGAGGTGATTCATGCTCTCACTCTAGTCACGTGGCCCGATCTTGTACACAGCACGAGCCTTCTCTGCGGCAGACTCTATTCTAAAATGATGATGAAGAGCCAACTGACTACTTTAAGGCCCCTATACATATACTCAGGGGCAGATTCGCAAAGATCCAGAAAAAACTGCAACTTATGCAATGCATATCTTTATGCATGTGCATATTTTATTTTTTCCCTTTTGCATAAGTTTCTAAATACATCCTTTTTATGCTGGCAGAGCTTTTTAAGGCTTTTGTTACTCCAGTCCATGTGTAGCTGGGCTCCACGTTGGGACTCCTTGAGCCAGCATCAAATATTACATTGGTTCTCTGTATCCCAGCCTGGGCCATTGTTGTATATGGAGCAGTGTGACAGTATCCCGGGAAAAGATTTGCCTAGAAAGTGAAATTTGTCATCACATAAAACAGAAAAAAGCATTTTGTCATATCATACAAATTATCTCTTTGAAAGCGCCATAGATAATAATTTTCACGCTGCACATCTCCAATTCAGTTGAGATTTCATGCATTAGATATAGTTTGAACTGTGATATTGCATCCTAAATTTGAGATAACATATTTTTTATGTTTGCTCAAAAAGCAAATGTAATAGGCGACTGAAAGACCACAAAGAACAATACTTTTTGGTGCACAGACTTTTGTAGAGCCACAATCTCCTAAAAAGAACAGCTGATGAACAAACACTGCATGACAATCTCTGTGAAATACCAGCTTCTGTAGAGTTTATATCATGTGTAATGCACATATACACATTTGTGTGTGTGCATGTGTATGTGTGTTTATAACATTTGCACAATATACAATCATTTCTGTCCAGGACATGTGTAAAGGACACAGTGCATAAGATGCATGCATATCTACTGTGTCCTTCCAAAATGCACACTTACCATCTATATCCTTAATAATAATGCATACATTACATGTGTAGAGTTAGCACATTTCTTGGACTTTCAATTTTCTGTTCAGTATTTTTCCTTGAAGATCAACATGTTTCCCATGCATGCCATTCTATTCTACCCTCACATTGTGGATACCAAACAGTGTAAAGCCCTTTACTATTACTTGCAGTACTTTCTTGAAGTCCATTCAGGCATAAGTATGGTGCTATAAGACGCTTGAGAAGTTTAGTTGTACACATCAGTAAATCTAATAAAAAGTGATTTTGTGAGTTTGACCCTAATTTTCGTTGTGTTGACTGTTCACGTGACTGACACTTCATTTTACACCAATATGCCATTCCTTGAGACATCCACCATTTTACGTTTACACACAATCTATGTTTGTGCAAGCTATCCAAGAATGTCTTTTGCACACTTGGTGTATGCTTACAGATACATCTCATATGTTTATACATGTGAATCTTTCACGTGTTCAACGTTGCGAATCATGCATTTTTTTTAATGAACATCTTCCATTTTTTTGAGGCATAGGGGAATTTTGGTCAGACCTAAAGCTTTGCGATTTGGACCCTTGCCATCCATGAGATGTCAGTGGTGTGAGTACCTGCAGAAGAAAGGGTGCTTTGCTTTCAGATCACTGTTTGAATCCAGCCAAGCAGAGCTTTAGTTTTATAAAAAATCAGCTCCATTGAGATGAGTACCACATATGTTAATTAGCAAATAATAATTAATTGATATTGTGTAATGTATATTTTATATACGCACTCGTTATTAATTTTGTTAGTGGTGGTGCACCTATTTTTTAATTAAAGTTGTTTTGCTACTGTGCATTTTCACACGTCCATAGGTTTAATGCAGCAATATGCTATAAAAAGTAATCAATTAAAGTCTTAAAATAACCAGATGAAAGGAGAGATGCACAGAGCTATCAATTATGCTACATGATAGATAAATCATTGGGAGTATAATTATTTGGTAACTAAATGCCCCTTCCTGACCCTGATCTGATTTCTTACAAACAGGCATGAATATGCCTTTGGCTTCCATGTACATATGGAGAAGTTATCTACTGTGTCAGAGAGCTCATTCGAGCATTCATCTTAAAGGGATCGTTTGACAAATCCACTGCTGATTTCTATTTTAGTAAAGAGGCGCATTTAATCAATTTAACATTCACTGGGAACAAGTTGTAACCTTTCACTCTGGAAAAACAGCACAGTTTTAGCAAACATTGCTGAAAGCATTGAAACATTAGCTAAATGGTTCAAAATATATGTGTCTGTACATTTGTCTTTATTTAGAACAAATGCCAGTAAATAATACAATTGTATTCATTTTACTACTGAGTGAAGGGAGAGTCTTGGCTTATGGTGTGATCATGCATCCATGAGTTAATTATATGGGACTTATATTCTTCATGAGCGATTGTTTCAAATTGTGAAAAATATATCCTTCAAGTTTTCCAAACACTGTGTACCAGTTATGTAAGGTAAAGAGGGTGACAGGCACCATTCCCAGCCTGGCATGGGACATTATGACCATATGTTGTCAGAATACCCTACTAACTTTGAGCAGCCACAGAAGCACACCGTAACGTGTAGTATTTTTCATGTGCACAAAGATGGGGTATGTTATTCCTTATAATACATCATCAGCAGAAGTCCCTCTACACCAAGAATATTGAATATCTGCCACCATCATCCAATGCAAATAGGATTGTCAATCGAACTCTTTCCTTCCAGCCCACCTACAACTTAATAAAATTAGATGTTCTACTTCCCAACTCAATCCAATCATTTTTTGTGATTTATTCTCCCAAATGAAACCCTAGCTAGTGTGATGCATTTTTCCAAATCTTTTGTACCTAACGCCCACTCCACTCCAAAAGATACATGATATCCTGCGCCCACACCCCATCAAACTATTCCTGTTTTCATGTCCACCCTTCATCCTACAATACCCTGTGAACTCCTCCCCCACGTGCAGGCACACATGGCCTGCTGCACCCAGATCTGCCACAAATAAACCTTGCTGACAGTACGAGGACAGCTGTCAAAGTGCACATGTGTGGTGATGGGAAGACAGGATGTTTGAGGAAGCTGCCATGTCATCCTCCCGTTCAATCCCAAGTCCCTATGCAGGTAAATTTGCAACAGGGTAATCAGGTAGTGTTCCGAGGGATGCAGCAGGCCAGATTGAGTGCACTGTGACATTAATCTTACTCAAGGCCAATCCAGACTTCTATTGCCCTTTGGAACTGAAATTGAAAGCGAGTTTTCCTGTAATTTAGCCCGAATGTTAAGACCTGTTGGAACAGGGCCTAACTTTTTACAGATACGCAGTTCTTAAAAGTTAGTTAGCTTTGCTCCATCCTCACAGAGTGCGTCCACCTCACACCGCTCTTGTGCCTCCATCTAATTTCTCCTTTTAATTCTTCTCGTCATCACCCTCTTTATCTCTTGTCATCAATAGGGCACCATCTAAAACATTAGCCTCTTTTCTATATAATAGCAGCCTCAGTTCATAGGCCAGCATTGTGCTATTGTTTACCAAATTCTTTGTTATATGATATGGTACCTCAACATAGTCCCCCATTCAACGAATGTTTGTGAAAAACTGATATTCAAAAGTGAGCAGCAGGTTGTAGTTTAAAAAATGTATATTTAATGTATACATTGGAACGCTTTGGATCATACATAGGTGAAAGTCTAGGCCACCAAAATATATAAACCTGGAAATGAAATTACGAATCAGCAATGAACTATGAGAGACCTTTAATCATGTAGCGACAGTAGAATTGTTTACAGCAAGAGAACTAGGATGGAAGGGGCGTTACATTAAATGAAACTCTCTCCAGTTTTTATGCTGTACTTCTTATTTATGTCATTGCCTACTTAAGTCGATAATTTAGGAGGTTAGCATCGCTGGTACCTCTGTTGGCCTAGAGGGGCGTGTGGGGTACACAATGGCGCATATTATTGTATCTTTGCATTGCTTGCATTGAACTACATATGTTTAACCTCCATTTATGGTAACCTCCATTTTGAGATAATACTTCCTGAGATGGAAGTAAGTAAAATGTAGGACGCCATGTTTTGATGTTTTTGCTTTTGCGGATAGAGGTGGGAGGGATGCCCACCAAGCCGTCTCCTGCCTTCTTTTATTGCTTCTTCCAAGCTCTATTTGCTAATGAAAACACGCCTCCTACTTTTTTGTCATTTGATGAATCTCCTGCCAATTGTAGGACAAGCCCCTTACTCGGCCTCGCAGAGGCCTTGCTCTCCATGCCAGGAAAATGTACCACTTAGAACATTGAGATGGATGGGTCCATTTTATGGGCCATGAAGGTTGTATTCATCCCGACACTGAAACGGGTTGAGACAGTCAGTTGACACGCCTTAAATAAATAAGTGGAATTAATTCTCTATTCTTGAAACAATGGACTCATGTCGGCAGCATAAAACGCGGGGCCGTTGTTTCCTGGTGTAGTTGGACTGTGATGTTTGTTGAGCGCCTCTCCACCACCCCTCCTCGGAGCATGTATGGCTGGTCTGTCTCAGATCCATTCCCTTCTTTTATGAGAAGACGGAAAATAAAAAGGTTCAGGACCTGGCTGTACCGCTGCTCTTGCTGACAGCCCAGAAACCAGCGCGGCGTCTGGTTTGTGTGTTGTTTTACTGCTGACCTTGAAATCAACTTTAACCCTTCACCCCCGGAGTCATCCATCATGACAAGAGGCTGTTTAACACAAACGGCGCCCTTTTATAGGGGAGAAGGAGAGAGAGGGAGTCAGAAGGTTTCCTCTTCGTGAAGAATTTGTTTTTTCACCCCGCTTTTCTCAGTCACCACAGGTGAAGTCCCGCCCAGCAGCTGGCTTATGAAATAATGCGCGGGGAGGCCCTTAACGAGCTGAATGCGCCCCCAGCTGGAGACAAATGTATGCAAATGAGATGCACAAACAAAGACGCCGGGACAGAGACATATCTGCAATTCCAGCAAAATGCTGCCTGCAGCTAGGAGATGAGCAGCTTTGATAAAATGGCAACAAAAGGCACCTTTACCCGCCAGTTTGTTTCACATTGCAACGGACCCCTTTCCGTGTATCCCATCGTAGCCTAGAAGGGGGATTCCGTGTGATTTCGTTGCGTTAGTACTTACATGAAATAGATGCGTTGTCTCCACCTGCTTCTTATTATTACTTGTTCTGCCACCGCATGCTGGTGTATTTGCGCGCACCTATCACATGTTGTGTGGTTTTACCAAAACCCAGTAAAATGGACCCACCTATCACCTTACTTTGGGGAAACACAAGTGTGCAAATTAGCTTTGTTCGCTTGGGTTTCTGAAGAGAAGGGGGCCAACATTTTTAGCAGCCGCGTTCAGCTGTAAGGGCCACGCAGAAAACTAAAAACAGACAAAAGAGCACACACTTCCTATCATACCATCTGCACCATGCTGTACAAAGTCGGCGTTGTAATTGAGTTGTTTTGGTTTGTGCACATTTCCATAACAAACAAATAGTTTCAATATGTACGTACGGCGTCCCAGAAAATGTTTCAAATTAGTCGTCCGCTCTTTTGGAAATATGACATCAAAAGCCTTTAAAAACACGTTTCACATTGCAACGGACCCCTTTCCGTGCATCCCATCATAGCCTAGAAGGGGGGTTCCGTGTGATTTCGTTGCGTTAGTACTTACATGAAAATAGATGCTTTTTCCTCCGACTGCTTCTTATTATTACTTGTTCTGCCACCGCCTGCTGGTGTATTTGCGCGCACCTATCACATGTTGTGTGGTTTTACCAAAACCTAGTAAAATAGTCCTTTTACCAAAACCGAGTAAAATGGACCCACCTGGGTGTGCAAATGAGCTTTGTTCACTTGGGTTTCTGAAGAGAAGGGAGCCAACATTTTTAACAGCCGCGCTCAGCTGTAAGGGTCACGCACAGAACTAAAAACAGACAACACAAATGTAAGCACGCCAGTATTGAATATCGGAGCACACACTTCCTATCATACCATCTGCAACATGCTGTACAAGTCGGCGTTGTAATTGAGTTGTTTTGGTTTGTGCACATTTCCATAACAAACAAATAGTTTCAATATGTACGTACGGCGTCCCAGAAAATGTTTTAAATTAGTCGTCCACTCTTTTGGAAATATGACTTCAAATGCCTCTAAAAAACGAGCGAACCCGGAAGCATGACTGCCCTTCTCAGGGCGGCATTCTTTACTGACAGGTGCGTGTGTCGTGTGTCCCAGAATCTACAGCGGGGTCTGCTCGTGCCCGCTGTGCCGGAGCTGAGCCCCGGGTTCAAACAAATATTGCAGATACGAGCCCCTGATGCACGGACGTAAAAGATACGGGTGCACTTTAAGCGCAAACGAGCGACGTGCTGCAGTTTAAATACAGTGTCAATTTTAAAACATCTACATTCCTGACTATCCTCCCTCGCAAGAAGATTTTTTCAAATCATTATTCTTATGCTAAATTCCTCTATAGGTTGTCTACAAATATTCCTACGAAATCATCAGCGGATTGAGCATGAAGCCATTTTATGTGATGTGAAAGCAAAAAAAAAAAGGTATTAGAGCCTTTTAAAAACGTGATTAATTTCGTTGCCTTGAGAATTAGGGGCACTTTATAGATTTTTAAATTCTGTAAAACAAATACTACTGTGCCGGCCAAATATAGAATGTGCTTCCATGGCGAATTTCCAGTTGGCCAGTATCATGGCTACTCAATTGGTGGCATATGTTTTTTTTTTTTGCTTACATTACTATACAGTGTGAAGTGGAAAGGGATATGTATGTCTACGTGCCCACTGAGTTAAAACGGCAATTTTTTTAAATTTATCCAAGTCCTATTATTATTTTTTTTTCTTTTTGCGAGACAAACAGAACGATCAATGCTCAAAAGAGCAGAAACCATTTGCAACTAGTCTACCTGATTTTGCGCTCTCAAAAAATTCAGGAATGAATGGTGTGGCTGGCACAAGCTTAGCGTGGGACGCTCCCTGCCCAGGATCAGGGTGGCACTTGGACCATGTTCGAGGACTGTCGCTCCCAGAGCACGGACGCGTCTTAGCCTCCGAGAGATACAATCACAGAGCCTGGAGCTCAGGTTAACAAAAGCCTCCTTCTACCGGCGCTTTATGATTCATTATGCCCCATTAAAGGCCGTCTTAAAAGCGAGCGGCAAATAGCTGGCGGCTCGCAGCACGTTACCTGCCCTACTCAGGTCCAGGGAAGCGCGATTCGAAACTTTGGGTCAATTCTCAATCTGCCTTCCTCTACAGTGTAATGTCGTGCCTGTGACGTAACAGGCATGCCACGCGCTCATCCCTCTCAATTGCTTTAGTTGCAAATCCGATGCCGGGAAAATGAAAGTTTTATTTCATAAAGTGCAGCCGTAATGTTCTGCCTGGAAAACTGAATACGATTCAGGTTACCTGAGCTCGGAGACCCCCGTTCATTTCAAAGACGAGGAAATCATTGTGTGATATACATCTAGGGGTAGATTTACAAGCCCCTTGCGCCACTTTTGCGTCACTTTCCCATGTTAAAAGTGACGTAAAAGTGGCGCAAGGGGCTTGTAAATCTGCCCCGTGGTCTTTAATCTTGATGCACAGCATGTCCAGCCTCATGTCCTAATAGGTGCCACGTTGCAACCTGTCTCTTATTTTTCGGTGGTAGGGCATGGCCAGCAAGATATGTAAACATTTTAATGTACATGTTCTCATTGTTGTAACCATCAGTGAGTCGTGGGACACCGCCGCTAAAACAAACAGTAAAACTGATCAGATATTACACTGTCTGTACGTGCATAATTAAACACATCAGTTTATTGTTCTTGCCATGTTTTATCAAACAATATAACACGAGGCGACATTTCCAATCGTCCGACATTACTTTTTTAAATAGTCCGATGCGTCTATGTTGACTTACATGTACACACTAATGTATGAGAAGAAAAAGTCCCTGCGTCTCTGTTTTGAGGATGGAGCTAAAAAATACCCGAAAGAACCAAACGCTCCCTGAATTGTACAGGCAGCAAAGATAACAGGAAAGAAAGATGCCAGATTTATGGTTACAGACGGCACCATAAAGATGACCCCGGCTAACAAGGTTTTAAACGCCAGCGGGGAGGTTGTGCAAATGGCTCAGGGTGATATTTAAATAAACACGTCAGAAGTAAAAGTCAGATGTAACGTTTTATGCATGATTTTAACTGTCTGGTGCTGGGAGCGTTGCTATGCACACCAACCCTCCCCTGCCGGCAGGGGGCAGCGTAAACACAATTGTACTTTCCCATCTGAGATCCATTTACTACTCTAGTCACGTGACACTCGAGAGGACATGTTGATGACCTAGGTGTGAAGATCACCGTGTCCCCTTAATTGCACGTGTATTTGGATGATGCAGGGCGGTCCAAGGTAGATTCAGAAGAACCAGTTACATGCGGCGATTCCAGGATAATCAATGGCTGGAAGTCGTAAAATGCGTAAATAAATTCAGTTTCGATTCTTTCCATGTACATAAAGCCCATATCCTAAAACTAGGATGGAGAAATCCCTCCTGGGTAGGGCACTCCTGGAATAATGTAACCTGGCCAGATTCTACTTTGTTGCCAACTTGTGACCATATTTTGTAGCCCACTTCATGACTCTGTTTAGCATCAGTGATAGCAGTAACTTCATCCCCGTTATTCAGGAGAAAGTCACACATTCTAAAAGAAAAACATTTGAGATTTAGGCCAAATGTGATAGGATCTTTATTGGGGCACAGCCAGTAAGGGTATAGTGAATCGCAAGGGTATAGTGGATCTGGGCAAGATGATCAATTCTTAGCCCAGTGTTTTGCTGTTAGTGAGTGGCTAAAGAACGATGATGGATCAAACCCAGATCTGTTGACTGGGTGTGAGTGTTTGATTGGTTCTGATGCTCCGTCCACCACCACCCCCTTTTGTACCGCTTTGTTCGCCATAAGTTGGCAGGGTATGCTCAGACGTGAGTCCCTTGCTCACTTTGCCACTGGATTCAAGCAAGCCTGACTGAAGACGGCTGAAATGCCAGAAACCGGTCCTAAGAAGCTTGTTTCCGGTCCAGGGAAGGCATGGCTTGGCAGTTCGGGCTGGACTGTTCCCATGAGGCACAGGGTCAGACTGATTTGCATATGGCCATGTCTGAACTGGGGTGGCAGAGTGGGCTAAAGAACGGTGATGGATCAAACCCAGATCTCTTGACTGGGTGTGAGTGTTTGATTGGTTCTGATGCTCCGTCCATCACCACCCCCTTTTGTACCGTTAGTGAACCAGAGCATCTCTGTGGGAACTGAACTGCTCCACAAACACAATACGTGCCTCTGACTCCATGTTGTATTGCCAACTGGCACTGGACTCATGCCAGCTAGGCCTTAAGAACATCCGTAGACCCTAACCATTGGTATGGTAGGCAGGGGCAGTTCATGGGGAACATTGCATGCACCCATCTCTCAAAATTGACATCAAGGAGCGAGAGAGGCTATCTACTTTAATTGTTATAATGGAGAGTGGCCTCTCTCCCACTGCAAATCTATTTAATGGTGAGCAATGGTGGTTGCTGATCCTTTCTCACTAATGCACTTGAGAGGCCTGAGTGGAATCACAGCACATCCAACTACTACTATATACAATCAGTCATGCAACCACAGATGGCCATCACTGCAGTTTTGGCCCAGAAGGCTTCTAGCCCAGACCTTGCTCCGTCCAACTTAACCAAGTCAATGATTTCATTGTAGTGCTTAAGGTATTGTGGGTACACACAGGCCATGTTTATTAAACTACACATCATGACAATAAGAAAAACAAGTTAACCATATTCTCCTCAATAATTATTGGAAAACCATTAGTTATTGGAAAACATCATCACCAACCAGCCTAGCACATCGCTATTTATAACATTTGCAATCTACATACAAACGAAGCCTAATTTACACACACACACACACACACATATATATATATATATATATATATATATATATATATATATATTCCCCAAAAGCCTCCAAGCTATTTATTATCGTCGGAAATCAGACCCCACCAGAGGGAAAAATTTGGGACTACTACTCCCGGCATGCTGCTCATTGGAGAGCACATGCATGATGGGTAAAACAAGTGGCGGTCCAGGACTGGTTTTCCTTCTTGCCTGCCCTATGATTAAGGTGTCAGAGGCACTGAAACGCGTAAGGGACTTTATTTATTGGGTCCGTGTTACTTTTCCTTTTGAAATAAAAGTTCAGTTGAACTAATCCCCTGCGGAGTGCATCTCTATAGCTTGGAGGCTTTTGGGGAATGTTGAAACACGGTTGCTCCAGCCGTGGGAGATTGCACCGCCACGAACACCGGAGGAAGGTCTGTGTGGCTGTGAATCATCACGGCCTGTTCCAGCACAAGGGATAATTGGAATCCGGGAATGGTTGCACGGACCTGAGGCCCACCAGAGGGCTGGAAAAACATTAAAACGAACATTGGCACAAAAATTATCGTCGGAAATCAGACCCCACCAGAGGGAAAAATTTGGGACTACTACTCCCGGCATGCTGCTCATTGGAGAGCACATGCATGATGGGTAAAACAAGTGGCGGTCCAGGACTGGTTTTCCTTCTTGCCTGCCCTATGATTAAGGTGTCAGAGGCACTGAAACGCGTAAGGGACTTTATTTATTGGGTCCGTGTTACTTTTCCTTTTGAAATAAAAGTTCAGTTGAACTAATCCCCTGCGGAGTGCATCTCTATAGCTTGGAGGCTTTTGGGGAATGTTGAAACACGGTTGCTCCAGCCGTGGGAGATTGCACCGCCACGAACACCGGAGGAAGGTCTGTGTGGCTGTGAATCATCACGGCCTGTTCCAGCACAAGGGATAATTGGAATCCGGGAATGGTTGCACGGACCTGAGGCCCACCAGAGGGCTGGAAAAACATTAAAACGAACATTGGCAGAAAAATTATCGTCGGAAATCAGACCCCACCAGAGGGAAAAATTTGGGACTACTACTCCCGGCATGCTGCTCAATGGAGAGCACATGCATGATGGGTAAAACAAGTGGCGGTCCAGGACTGGTTTTCCTTCTTGCCTGCCCTATGATTAAGGTGTCAGAGGCACTGAAACGCGTAAGGGACTTTATTTATTGGGTCCGTGTTACTTTTCCGTTTGAAATAAAAGTTCAGTTGAACTAATCCCCTGCGGAGTGCATCTCTATAGCTTGGAGGCTTTTGGGGAATATATATATATATATATATATATATATATATATATATATATATATATAAAACCATAGGTTTCACACATGTTATAGTTAGGTGGACATTTCACTCGTAAAAAACCAATGAAATTCCCCCGTTATAGTTAGTTCAGATAACTATAACTCGCGCGCCCGCAATCCACTGCTCATGACGTCACATATTACATCACTCATGACATGGTCAGTGGCATCACTCATGACATCACTGATGACATCATCCTTTTGATATAGTGGCGGTCGCGCGAGTTATAGTTATCTGAACTAACTATAACGGGGGAATTTCATTGGTTTTTTACGAGTGAAATGTCCACCTAACTATAACATGTGTGAAACCTATGTTTTTTTTCAGTGAATTTGCAAGGTTTTTTAAATGCTAATTCCTAACTATAACGTGTGTGAAACCTATGGTTTTTTCAGTGAATTTGTACGGTTTTTTAAATGCTAAGTTATGTATTTATTATTATATTTTTTTATATATTTATTTTACAATAAACTACGTATTAAATGTTTTTTTTTAATGGTTTTTCACCGTACGCGCAACCTGCGATTTAAAAAAAAAAAAAAAATGTTTTTTTCTGCCTTCGTGGTCCTTCAGGGACCCCCTGACAAAGGCTAGGGGGTCAGGAACTCTCTACCCTGCCCCCTTTTCACGTTCGCCACCTTCCTTTTTCACTCTCGCACTCAAAACAAACAAAATGGCGGCCGACACTTCCTGATTTCGACCGATTCGAACGTTGACTGACATGTAACCACCAATCAGAATTACGCTCGCGCACGTTAGGGTCCGCGCACCGTGCGCCCACGGTGCGCGCACGGTGCGCGGCTATAGATATTTATGTACTTTAACTGCAATTTTCTCAGGAACTACTGAACAGATTGACTCCATATATGCAAAAGGCACATCCCTGACCTGAGGACTACCTCTTTGCCAAATTTGAAGTAATTCTGTTCAGCCGTTCGGGCTGTACCTTCGACTAAAGGTCCTATGGGAAAATGCATGGGGAAAACGTGTTTTGGGACCCCCCTTTTTTCTCGGCCCCCGCTTGACGAATCCCCCCCGAGACTTTCAGGGTAGGAGCTGAGTGGAGCGCCCCATTAGTTTTGAAAATTTCGCGAGGATTCGTCAACTGGCGCCAAAGTTATTCAAAATAGAATTTTGAGATTTCCTATGGAAACACGGTCCTAACTATAACTATCTACTGGCGAACGCCAGTAGATAATATATATATATATACTGTCTGGTTCCTTGATGAATTCCACGGGATTTAGGAGTAGGTTTCCCTTCATTCTTCTTAAACCTCACAGGTGAAATCACCTGCATCCTTGAGGGATAGTCCCAGACCTAGGCCGTGCACCACCAGGTCACCATGCAGTTAGACCAGAAGCTACAGTCCCATGTCCTACATTGCTGACTAAACTGCTGGCCAAACTGGGGATACACCCTCAACCTGATGTGAACGTCCTTGCACAATGAAAATTACTGCCTATCAACCCCAGTGCTGTCCTAAACATTAAAAGCAAAAAGAACAAATGATGGATAGAATGCTGACCAAATCAAACATTCACCCACAGTCACAGATCTGGGTTTAATCCATCATTTTATGCTCACCACGCCACCCCAGTTTCGACTCAGCCATATTCAAATCAGTATTGACTCTGCTCTCCATGGGAACCCAAACTGCAGGACCAGGTCCTCCCTGGTACGGAAAACAAGCATCCTGGGACCGATTTGGGGGTAACACCCATCATCAGCCAGGCTAGCTTGAATCCAGTGGCATAACGAGAACAAGACCAGCACTGGACTGGTAGTTCAGCTGGACTGTTCTATGGGGAGAATAGTCAGGACCGATTTGCATATGGCTGGGTCTAATTGGGGTGGCATGCTGAGCAAAAAACAATGGCTTTAACCCAGATCTGTGACTGGGGTGAATGTTTAACAATGTTCAGGGGGAGGAGCCAAGATGGCGACCGTGACGGCAGCGTAGATTCCCGGCTCCGTGAACCTCCGCATCCCGCACGGCTATCCTGCATGAGATCCTTACTCTGCGCTACGAAATCGTGTTCGTGAACGAAAGTGGCAACCGATCGTGTGACTCCGAGGTTTCTGACTGCCGTACAACCGGAGAAATCAGCGGTTGAACTTTGCGGCCCGTGCGGTCCCGAAGCCGGGACCTCGAGTGGACGCCTTGGCCGGGTGGCAGTTGAACAACAGCGGCCTGTGGTGACTGGGTGGAGTCGGTCCACCGAAGCGAAGCTCCCCTCGGCCTGTGTGCTGTTGCGGACTGATGACATGCCCGGGTGTACAATTCTCGGATTCTGTGGCGATTGCCCCTGCCTTTGACGGTGAGCTGCCCGGACGCCGTCCCTGGCTCGCCCTGATCCTTAGGGGCTGCTCCCGGCTTTCTGCGGGAGCTGGTCCGTGGCGGAGACGACTGTTGCCCGTGCCCGCGCAACGGCTGAATCTGTGCCTGCCCCAGGATCCCTGTCTTCAGCGACGTGGACCTTGAGGCGTTGTTCCCGGGGTCCTGGCCCCAATACGAGTCGGGCCTTCCCAGCGGCCATTTTGTCACGATGCAGCCTACCATCCTCTCCGCTGGGACGCAGCGAGACAGGGGGTGTGTGACTTTCGGGAGTGTGGCGGAGCGATCGGAGGGAGCTGCTCTGGGGTACGGCGACCTCCTGGAGGCCCTTGGTGCCCTTCATTACTCCTTGGCTCATGGCGCCGGGATCCTGGGGGGGAAGCTAGATGATGTGGTGACAGCGTTGGGACAGTGGCGGCATGCTGGTCCACAGGTACACAGTGGCTTTTTACACTGCACACAAGAGGAAGATGTTGCGGCCCCCCCCGCGATTAGTGTACAGCCGGACACTCCGGACGATATGCTACCGTGTGGTCGGCTAACTGTGGACTTGATCTGTTCCGGAGGTATTGGACCTGAGCGGAAGATGGTGGCCTTGTCCCGTGCGCGGTCTCCGGCGGCCCGGGGACAATTCCGGCAACGTGTGTCTCACTTGGCTGATTCAGCCTGTCTGGACCTTGTGTGCAGCGCAGATCCTGGGGCGGCACTGGAAAAGACACCCCTCCATGAAGCGGTCTGTGCGGATGCTCAGAGACTTCCACCCCACCCGTGTGCGGCGCTTCCCGACTGTTTTTGGACACTCCTGTACCTTGGGACATCGGACATGGTGCTGGGTCGAGGGGCAGGCATGGGCAGAATCGCAAAAAGCGGTCAAGGCTGAGGCCGATCCTTCGGGGGTGGTCACCTAGTAGACAGGCGGACTCATGGTTGCGCGCTCTCGTGGTTATTCGCATAGTTGGTGTATAATGCTCCCCATCCCCCCCCCCCCCTTTTTTGATATGTCGACTTGGTGCTGCTAATTGCTTGCTGGGGGGAGGTTTCACCGTGCGGGAGGGAGAAGCCGGGGGTATGTTTTTAAGGCCCTCCTCCAGTTTATTATATTCTTTCCGCCCCCCCGTCTGGGGGGGCTCTTTCTCACTCTCTTTTTTCCCTGTCTCTTCTATATTTCGGGTCTACTTCCAGGGCGACAGGCACACTGCTGGGGGGTGGGGCCATACTCATTCGCAGAGGTGCAGGGTGGGGGGATGGGGGAGGGGACTCTTTAGTCTTTATCTCTTTTTCCATGGCCTCCTCTTTTTTCTCTGTTCCTTTTTGCTTATTTTTTCTGGGATCAGTGCGATACACTACCCTGATTGTGAATCGTTTGCTCTTCATGTGTGCCACAGTTTCCGGGGGGTTCGCTGGGCTTTAGGTACGGGGACCTGCAGGCGCAATTATTTTTGATATTTCTCCACATCCGTACTTTCCCGCGCCTGCGCCATTGTTTCAATGTATTGCTGCTTATTGTTTACGTCTCTTATCCTTGCCCCTCCTCGCTGTTGGGAAATTGTTTGGCACCTGATCCTACTGTTTTGTCTTATCATAAAATGAAAAACCCTTTCTCTCCTGGTGTCCTACCTGCGCGGCTCATTGGCCGGACTATATTGGATTGAAGACTTTGCTCTCCGAGGTGCCGCCTGTGTTGACATTTGCTTTTATTATCCTGCTTACTTAGCGGCCGGCCCCGGGGGGTTGTAGGCCCATACGTGTAAATGATTGAAACATCAATAAAGGTTTTTAAAAAAAAAAAAAAAAAAAAAAAACAATGTTCAGGATTCCGTCCATCATCTTTTTGTGTTGCTATTGTCCTAAACATTAATGGCAAAGAGTATAACTGTCTGAAAGTTATTTATTACTGTGGTCTGCTATCCCGTTACATCTGAAAAGATCAAAATTTGTTCCACTCTGCCCTAATTCTATGGAATGGGTGAATGGGTATTCGTTATGCTGCAGGTCCACCTCAGTGCAGAGCTTTGTCTTGGATCTCAGGAGCCAAAGAGGGTGAATCCAAGATGACTCTGATTTAAATAGCTCCAGCAACTGTATATATACATATATATCTATATATCTATATATATATATAGGTACCCCTTATACTAGGTGAGGTTCCTAAGCCAGTGATCAAAAAACAAGTGTATATAAAAATGCTTAGGTAACTTTTTATTAAAGTATTATCTTTATAATAAGGGCATCTATGATAATTTACCGCAACCCAGATAAAGAATAACCTTTTAATGATTTATTATATCAAAAATAGAAAATGCATAAAAATCCATGTATTTCTATTATAGCCAGTAATACAGTTAATTCAGACATCATTTAGTCATAACATTATGACGTAACATCTCTATTATTCATTCATCCATCATCATTCATCCTATTGTTGGATAAGATATTTTTTCCTTATATGTAAACATGCTGTGCTATTTTGATATATAAACATGTAGTATTTTAAGTCTTTACAGTAGAGACATATTCTTCTGCAATTACATGTAAAGACAATACACTTCACTACAACCAATATTTCAATATCCTTGGTCTTTATTCAATACAATATTATCTGAAATTGAAAAAAGTTGTATGCAAATTAACATTTCTTATCCATTATGTTTATACATTCCCATCTGCGCGTGTTTCGGCTATCCCGCCTTCATCAGGAAGCCATGAATGAAGGACAAAATCCTGTACAAATATATACAACAACAAAAATCTGAGTTACGGGTAATAAGCCCTCCAAAAAAGTTTCAAAAACAAAACTTAAATAGTTTATGTGTCAAACTCCAACTTTAGAACGTATAGCCCATAGTGTGTGTGCAACACATGTGCATCTATCTCTCATGCATTTCCCCTGTGTCTCCATGTGCCTCTTATATATATTTTTTACTGTAGCGGTATCCATGGAGGAAACCCCAAGTCTATATGTTTTATTGATAACCCAAACTCAGAATTCAAAGAGTTTAAAACACCAATAAAAGAGGAAAGAATAAAAGGAAAAGGATCTCCAAGCCCGACCATAAGTTTCAATAAAGCTTTAGTTCTATACATAAAGGCTGTCTATGCGGGGATTTGCTACAATTAGGAGGTAGTCTATCTACCCGATTCTTTAGTTTGTATAGTCACAAACTTTGATTATCCTTCATTCTTTTTTTCTTCACACTATTATCCACAGGTGAGTTAAGATTTTCATTTTTTCTGTTTTCCCTGTTATTTATTTTTCACTACCAAGATCTCCTTGCTCGGTTTAGCATAAAGAGATCATTCCATCCTTCAGACGTAATCATATATACATTGCTATATCTAGTATGGAAAATACAGACATTGGTTTCACTGACAAAGATTTGGATCTTTAGTAGGTAATCAATCTCGGTTTGAAACCACTAATAACCTTACCACATCAGGCAATGAAGATATACAAAGATTAATAGCCCTAACGAAAAAGATTAAAAGGATAGAGCTCCCTGGACATTTCATGTTAGAATATCTAAAAGCAGAAGTAATACCACAAGGATTAAGAGTCAGAAACATGCCTGGGCTTTTTGTGCAGATACGTACATTTTTAGAACGAGTGTCCATGGTAGCAAATAGATGCTCAAGAGATCTCATGATCCTAATAGTGGCAACAGCAAAAGAACAACTGCAAACACTATTAGAGGAAATGCAAGAGATAGATAAGATCAAAAGCAGTAACACATTAGAGGAGGCAGAAAAGAAGTTAGAAGAAGTGGAAAAAGACATGGCCTCGTATAACGATTACCTGATGACAAGAAAAAAGGATAAGCTTAAAAAAGACATTAGGTTTGCTACCAAAGAAAAAGTATACCCCTATCTAGCAGAGAACTACTACAATCAAGAAGGGGCGCTATATGAGACTGATCAATCTAATTATATTAGACCACCACGTAAAGTCACTACCTTTAGTGACACTTCGGATTCGGATAGTGATGGTAAACTATTTCACAACAATCAGGGCGGTAATAGAGCCACATTACAAGAACCCAGTGGAGACAAGCCTTTTTTAGCCAGGTGAGGGAATCAGCGAAGTCAATGGAGACCACAGTGCCAACCCAGACACAGAGGAAACTATCAACAGAACCCCATCTAGTATGAACAGAATCACAATCGATATCAGAACCACAATCATTATCTGGTCACGAGACATGCCAATACTGGCAGGACTAAAACAAATACTTATCTTTAATTTAAGTTCCCATATTTTGGAATCCTCAATAGAACCCCTCTTGGCAAAAGGCCTATCATTTGTCCCACATACACGTATGAACAAATTAGAGCTGTTTCAGGACCTCATGGCCTTTTTCAGAAAGGTCAGGTTAAGAACATTCTTTGAGGGCCAATCAGACCTCGACACTATGCCCATCAATAAATCAAGGTTAGCTCCACCCTCAACCTTTCTATCTGCTCTTGATCAAGTAGGCCCTGAAGTGGCCATCTTTGAACATCTGATATACAAAAAAATTAAGACAGCAATGGGATTTATCCCTAATCCCTCCTACAACCTAAACTTACTAGAACACACTGCGCTGCATGAGTTAAGCCAAGATAAATCCCTCACGATTAAAAATTGTGACAAAGGTGGCGGTATTGTCCTTATGGATACCTCTAGATATGTAACCAAGATGCATGAGATGCTCTACAATCCAGAACAGTACACAGAAATTGCCATCGATCCCACCACACGCATCGAAAAAACCATTGTAGAAATTACATCTAAAGCATTAAGTCAAAATTACATATGTGACAAGGAACATCAATTCCTAAATGTTCCAAACCCTAAAATGGCGGCTAATTATGTGGTTCCCAAAATACATAAGAACTGTGAAGATCCACCTTATTGACTCATAGTTATAACCATTGGATCAGTAACTGAACCCCTATCAAAATATGTTGATTCTATACTCCGCCCATATGTCCCCAAGATCGAATCTTATGTCCAGGACACTCGGGATATCATTAACAAAGTGGAAGGATTTGCATTTAATGCAGGAAAAGATATCATGGTCACTATGGACATAGAAGCCTTGTATAGTAACATCCCACAAGAAGAGGCGTTGAATGCAGTGAAAGGGTTCATTCATTAATTTCATATAGATTGTCACAAAGAATTCATCCTAGATGCTCTACAAATAATTTTATATGAAAATACATTTGAATTTAATAGACTATTATTCAGACAGACCAAAGGCATGAGTATTGGGGCATCTTGTGCCCCAACAATAGCCAATATAAACATGCCCAAATTTGAGTCCAGATACATCTATAATGAAATAGCTCCTTTTTACGAATCCATCACAAATTGGTCTAGGTACATAGACAATGTCTTCTTCATAGGGATAGGGAATCAAGATGATCTACCTGAATATGTGATGTGGCTTAATTTGTGCGATAAGAACTTGCACTTCACTACAGCTGCCAGTAATGACCAAGTGGAATTTTTGGATACTACCATCAAATGTAAACAACAATATCTTGAAGTTGATCTCTATGTGAAACCCCACATTATTGCTCTTTGAGAGTTACCATTCTCAATCTAAAAAAATGAGCATCCCTTTTGGTAAATTCCTGCATTTTCGCAGGAATTGTACTAATCTATCAGATTTTGACCTGTGGGCTATAGAAATGAAAGAGAAGTTTATAGCAAGAGGATACCCAAAGAGATTAATACAAGATTCATATACAAGAGCACGGTTTTATGACAGACAGCACTTACTGAGCAACCGTGATCCCAAACAGACATCCAAATTGGTATTTGAACACGTCATTTAACCATGAATGAGAAGATACATCAAATTATCAGTTCCCATGGGCGCATCTTAAATGCGGAAAGACAAAGAGAACAACAAATACCAATACCCCTATTTGCTCATAGGAGGAACAAAAATCTCAAGGATTACATTGCCAGCTCACGCATGACGCAAAGAAGGCCTGCCATTCAAATCACTTTAGAAAGCAACACACTTCCATTAGGCAACTTCAAATGCACTTTGTGCAAAGCATGTGATTTTGCTATTGAAACATCTGAATGGACCATCAATGGATACAATGTCAACTTGAAAAACTTCACAAATTGTAAAACCAGCAATATTATATAGTTATTTTTGTGTCCCTGCAAACTCGGAGATGTGGGGAAAACTTCACGTAAGATAGCAACTGGGCTGACAGAGCATCGGTCAGCCGTTCGAACTAAAAGACTCACTGCACCTCTAGTTAAGCACTATATAGAGGCTTCACATACATCTGATGATATACAATGGATAATTCTAGAAAAAATCCTTATGAATATAGGTAAGTTCGAAAATCATGAAACGTAGAGAAGTTTTCTGGATTTTCACACTGGACACCTATAAAAAAGACCTGAATAGTGAGATCCCATGGGTGCATGCTATCAGGTATAACACCAGATGACGTGGAATAGCCATCCTATTGCTTATCTTTGATTAGCACTCATCAGATATTTATCACAAGGAACAGACCAATAATATCTCTTGATAATTTTCCTATATGAGGTTTTTCAATGTGGAATAGGTTATTTTGATTTAATATAGATATATAGCAGACAGCCTAGTGACTATACTTTAGATATTAGGACCCTCCCATCTGGTTTTCAAATCCGTACATCATAACCAGTAGTACACTTAGTACACTTAGTACACAAGCAACGTCTCAAGATGGCTGACATCTTAGCGCCTTTGTACATGGCCCAAATGTGGGCCTATATCACCTGGAATAGTCAACCCGGCGCCCTGTTGGACTGATTAGCATTACCATGCAGAGAAGCCGGTGAATAAGCGACATGCCTGGGGGGTGGGAAGGGAAGGAGTTTGGGGGGAGGTGGGAGGGGGATTCTTCTTATTGGTTTATTAGGAGTTAGTTGTGGAGCAGACTATTGAGTTGGTACACAAACCAACGTTAAAGAGTGGTGAGGGTCACAGAACTCGTGTGCATAGGTGAGTATTCTAGGTGTATCACTTATTAGCTAGATATTCAAAGAAAGCACTCACTTCTGATGATCCACCGCCCAGAGGTCATCTAACAAAAGATTAAATCCACACAGAAGGAGGGTACAATTATTATGAATTCATCCACAATTGATTATTGAAGTCCATAAATAATCAAAATTCCAATGCAAGCTTCCTTGTTCACTTGTCTTTATTGACACTTGTTCCAAACTCTTCAAAACACAGATCAATCAATATTTCAATACAGCCAGCCTATGCGTTTCATCCCTCATGGGACATCATCGGGGCTGTAAAAAGAAAGCAAAAAATAAAAATCCATTCCAATTTAAGATTGTACATACAAATTAAAACAAAGTACCAAAATGTTTAGAAAACATGTTCATTACCACCTGCCTATAGAACAGTCTGTACTCATCTGTAGAGGTATGCCCCCTATCTTTGGCACATGAAAAATGTACTTGCAAATTATATTCAACAACATACCAAAATGTTTTGATAACTTATTCATTACAACCTTCCTATGGAACAGTCTATACTCATCTGATAAGTTATGCCCCACTATCATTGACTCATCCAAAATATACTTATATCAAACAAAATGCAACCTGCCTATATGACATTCTTTTAGATCCAAAACCCTTTACAGTTTCCAACTTATATTCACCCATACATAGTAATTACCCATCTTTGTTCAAAATATTGTTGATCAGAATAGTACGTGTGCACTGATCCATGATGTATCATGACTAACCTGGCCTTCAATTATCAAACGTTTTTATCAGTTTTTTATCATCAGTTAGCACCCATCCTCCTTCTAACTGGTGAGACCCTGAACACTCCACTTAGTCCTACTGAATGTGTATTTATCAAGAAACACGGGCATCTGACTTCAACTATCAAAAGTTGTAATCAGTTTTTATCATCAGTTAGCACCAATCCTCCTTCTAACTTATTGAAACCCTGAACACTCCACTTGGTCCTATTTAATGTGTATTTATCAAGAAACATGGGCCTCTGTCCTAATAATTTCCAGAAAAATCCGGAATATTTACTCCCCATCATTAGATTCAAAGTGATCTCACCTGAATCATTTTCATGTTACTGTCCGTTCTTATTCTTTTTCCAATTTTCCGATATTTCTATTTTATGATGCAAATTCTGTAAATGAGAATTACCACTATTTAGTGTAGTCCCCCTTACTTTTATATCTGTTCCTTCAGCTTGCCTCGTTCTTACTTATTGCTCACCTTTTTATAATGTCAAACGAGTTCCTGTCAATTGCTCTTCCTAATCGATTTTCAAAATTTCTATTTTGTGATGCTAATTCTGTAATGAAAAAATATAGCCGCTCTTTAATATTCTTCACCCGATCTCTCTTATCACCCCTCTAGCTAGCCTTCTTCCCACTCATCTGCTCACCTTCTTATTATGTCTAAGCATCTCCATGAAGTTCTCTCCTCTGCAGCCAGGCCCGATAAATCCCGCTGCAATGTGCGACTATTCCCCACCTCTATTTAAAATTCTTTTGAACCAATCCGGAGTTGCGCATTCAAGCCTTGCGCTTTAAATACAATTCTGTCCAATCATTAGTGAGCCACTGACATCCATCATTTAATTAATGCGTAATTTTGGGCTGCAGTTCCCTCTCTGGTCCACGTCATCTACCTATCTCCCAAAGTTGGTACACACCTGATACATGTGGTACCGAATACTACAGGACTGCAGAAATTGGGCTACATTCAGTGTATTACAGTCTCCTTCAACTGGAGCTGGAATAATACATCTGCGGAATAATAACCTGAGATCAATTGGTGTCACCAGAGTAGGATACACCCTGGAATTAGATTGTAATCACTGTACTAGTTCTGTGATGCTACTGATTGATTTATCATAAATTAATAAAAATCTGTTTACAAAAAAAAAATCTTAGCACCTTTGTAGTTATACCCAAATTCCTCTCATAGGTCCCTATATGCTGATTAGGTTATTTGTTATTCAGATTTTGATTTCAATCTAAATTGACATATAGCCAGGTGTTCAGTAACCATACTTATCATGGCCTTTTTACTTGACACCGCAATCTACACATGTCACTACCAATAATACATTTAGTATACGGGCAATGTCTTGATATGGCCGACGTTACGGCACCTTTACAGCCATACCGGAAGAGACCTTCCAGTCTAGCTAGTTTACGCATCCGACGTCCAGGAAGTTCGACTTCGCGCCATCCACATTCAGAAAAGACGGATATAGACAGGACCCCCGCTTTTGGGAGAACGCTGACGATTCATTCTTACATCGCGTCCACAAGATCGCATTTGGTGGAGGGAATATGAGGGAATCCCTGGATTAAGAGCTGTCCGACAAGCTTGGAGATCCACTCCCAGCGAGAGAAGAGGACATTTGAACGGATAAACCAGTTCCATTTCCCATGCCATCTTTTACCTGCAGGTAAGACATTGCAATGTTTATTGTTAGTTCTAAGCAATAGAGTCAGGTCATTGACACCAGCCACCCCGTAACTTGTAGCTCTGATTCCATTCTTTCCTAAATCAGGCGCTCATCTCATGCTCCTGTACTGAGTGGTATTACGAACTGGCCCTGTTTATAACTTCGGAGGTAAGTATTTATACACGAGTCATGGTGAGCAATAGCACCACATAGGTAGCACGTTCCTGTACTTTTGGATGTGTAATATATATTTTTTTAAATTCTCTCTAGTGCAATCAGTTCCCTGCCTCTTACTCCCATTGATCATTCATCAAAGAGAGCTGACCTAGTGTAAACATATACATACCCGGTGAACTATTCTTCACTTAGCCATTATTATGGAATTTCTATAAACTTTATGTATAGAACAAAAGCTTTATTGAGACTTATACACGGGCTTGGAGATCCTTTCCCTTTTATTCTTTCTTCTTTTTTTGGTGTTTTAAACTCTTTGAATTCTGAGTTTCGGTTATCAATAAATATCTGTTCTCCGGTAACATATAGACTTGGGGTTTCCTCCATGGATGCCGCTACAGTGAAAAATATATATAAGAGGCACATGGAGACACAGGAGAAATGCATGTTGGATAGATGCACATGGGATGCACACACATTATGGGCTATAAGGTCTAAAGTTTGAGTGTGACATATAAACTATTTAAGTTTTGTTTTTTGATACTTTTTCGGAGGGTTTATTACCCGTAACCCAGATTTTTTGTTGCATATATTTGTACAGCATTTTGTCCATTATCGATGGCTTCCTGATGAAGGCGGGATAGCCGGAACACACGTAGATGAGAATGCATAGTCATGATGGATAAGATATGTTAATTTGCATACAACTTTTTACAATTTCAGATAATATTGTATCAAACAAAGGCCAAGGATATTGAAATATTGATTGTAGTGAAGTGTATTGTCTTTAAATGTAATTCAGTAGAATAAGTCTCTACTGTAAAGACTTAACATAGTACATGTTTACATATCAAAATAATACGGCATGTTTACATATAAGGAAAAAATATCTTATCCAACAATAGGATGAATGATGATGGATGAATGAATAATAGAGGTGTCACATCATAATGTTATGACTAAATGATGCCTGAATTAACTGTATTACTGACTATAAAAGCAAATGCATGTACTTTTATGAATTTTCTATTTTTGATATAATAAATCATTGAAATGTTATTCTTTATGTGAGTTCCAGTAATTTTTCAAAGATGCCCTCATTATAAAGATAATACTTTAACAAAAAGTTACCTAAGCATTTTATGATACAATTGTTAAATAGCTCCTGCACCACGGGTGGTGTCAGTACAAGTAACATAATCGATAGAATCAAACTTTAATGTCGCCACATCGGGAATCGAGACTGCATCCCGATGTGGTGATGTTAAAGTTCGATTCAATCGATTCTGTTACTCGTCCTGACACCACCCGTAGGATATCAAAGGGGGTGTCTTATACTTTCTCTTGTGACGTACATGTGGCAAGCTTAGTCATTTGGACTGCCGTCATAGTACTTGTTTAGTCTTCTGGAGGCCATTATTTCTCCATTCTTGTGAATCATTATCAGAGTGCATTCTTTCATTGATCTAGAGTCTTCAGACCACAAAAGACCATTTTGTCCTGAAGATGACCTTATAGATGATAACACGAAACAAGACCGAAACGTCGACAATTCCACCCATTTTCATGTGTAAAGAAACTTTCTGGAAATGCTCATTGTTTATTCAATTATGTTCTCCTCATTGGAAAATATTGGAAATGGGCTATTACAAAAGTGTTCACGAGAAAACAGTTGCTGTAAAAATAATCTATCTCAGTCTGTTTTGTATTTATGTGATTTGTATTTTATACCCTTACTTATAAACAGGTCTTTCTACATAAATTTGTATCTTTAAAGTATACACCCATTTTGCATTTTCTTTGTTGAATATAATTGATTTTGTTAATTTGATTGCTTTAAGCCACTAACTAGGGCTTTATAGATATAACTCTTTGAATCAACAGGACTTTCTGTGTTATATAAAAAATCGCTTGTAGGCATGTTGACCTTATCTTGTTCCAATTTAAAACAGTCTAAGATGATGTCAATATTTAGACTCACCTCAATGTTATCCCAAACACTGAACCAGAGTAAAAGAGGGGCCAGCTTTGCTTTATCCGATGTGTACTGGAGATTAAGCTCTGGATGGATTATAAAGTGAGAGGTGTTTGTAGGCAGCTGCATGAGCCGCCTACTAATGCAGTTTTCCACCATCTGCAAGGTCACAACATTATGGTATCCCCAAACCCCAGCACCCATATAAGGCCACCCTGATACACTGAGCATAATAAGCATTCATAAATGGTAATACGCTCCACCTATCTGCAGCCTGCTGCATGGGAAGTAGTGCCATATAACTATGTAACTTCAAGCTTGAATAACCAATCCGCAGTTGTCAAGAGCCAGCATTGTTGAAAACAATCCCAAGTACTTCAAATCGCTCACGGTGCCAAATGAATGCCCCCTCACCGTTAGTTTAGAATGATTTAAGTTGCCTGGCCCACATGCCATAATGTGCGACTTTCCAAAATTAGTGACCAAATCCAGTTCACTCAAAAGATGTAAAGGATTCTACCAGTGTGCGAAGTGTCCCTGGAGTCAATGCCATGGGCACCACATCATCTACATAAAGCAGCTCTGGTACAGGAGCTCTGGAGACCATTGGAATTTTGCTGCTTACTTTAACTAAAGTAGGGCACAGCTTGTTAATATTAAATGAAGAAAAGAGGTGGGGCCAGGAAGCATTCTTGGAGCCCCACTCTGGCTAGGGGAAACTAATCAGTCATTTTTCCTACTGAGCCAAACGGGACCTTTGCTAATAAGTTCCCGTGAAGCGAGTGGAGGAAATTCACCAATGCAACCTCGACCCCTAATTCCAATAGCATCAACCACAATTTAGTTTGGCTGACACAATTACAAGCTGCTGACAAATCCTTAAAGGCCAGGTACAATGGACAGCGCTTAGCAATAGTCTACTTTCCAATGATCAGATTTAAATTTAAATGCTCTTATATTGTACAGAGCCAGCCCCTAGAAAGGGACACAAGATTGTATTGTTTAGCACATGATTGTAAGTGGTTAAAAATCCCCAGACCAATTATCTTAACCGAGCTATAGATAAGAGAAATGGGACGATAGCATGTGGGTGACATACAGTGTCCCCTTTCTTATAGAATGGGAACTATTGCGGAAGAAGCTCAGGAGCTTGGGCTCTTACTCCATAAAATGTTGTTGAAAGCATTTGTGGACCCCCATACATCAGTGTTGAATTTGATGAGGTCCAATGGGACCCCATCTGTTCCCGGTGCTTTTCGGCTTGGCCCTTGCCTTATAACCTAGATGACTTCCTGAAGGATAACCTGCATTATCACAGAGTGAGATAATTTGACCCTTAACAATTCCCCATCACTTTCTTTGCCAGCCGAGTGGTATATGGCTCTAAAATGTTGTTAGACCTGTCAGCTTTAGGGTGGTCTTCCCTCCAATCTTTTTCTTTTTGCCTCCACGTTTTGCTAAATATTGTTGCTGGCCTTAGGACTCTGAGCACTTTCCCACTGCTAATCAGTGATAACGTGCATGTGCTTCTTCCTCAAACGTGTGTAATTGGTGTATACCTGATTGGCCTATGTAATTTACTTGTAAGTCCCTTGTAAGGTGTTATACCATGAACCCAGGGCCTGTAAGTTAAATGCTATTAGTGGGTTGCAGCACTGAATGTGCCACTAACAAAAGTATCCTTTCAAATCTGTCTCAGGACTGTCATTGCATAGCCTGTGTGTGCAGTTTACTGCCACTTTGACTTGCCATTTAAAACGACTTGCCATGCCTTAAACTTGTCACCCCTAAGGTATGCCTTAGGTAGCCCTAAGGGCAAGGTGCTGTCTAAGTAAAATGTAGGGCATGCACTTTTATGTTTTCCATGTCTTGGTAGTGACAACCAGCCTATTTTGTTTTTCGCTACTGAGAGGCCTACTCCTTTCATAGGTTAGCATTGGGAATTCCTTAATACACTTTTAAGCTGTAATTCTTGATCAGAGAGGAGGAGCTTTTTCATGTTTCATATGTTTGGAATGTATTGATAAATAATACTTACTGGAGAAGTTGGATTTAACATTACTATTTATGAATGGCACTTTTAGAAAGGAGACATTTCTCTGCACTTACTAATCTGTATGCCTGAGAGCCTGTCTTTAATACAAGTCTGGGGTGGGTGACAGCTACTGTTTGGGGATTCCCTCTAGACAGCCACAGCACAGGAAGGATAGGTGGGTCTGAATATCCATCTACATACATCTGCATTCTGATGCACTTGCCTGGGCAGGATGGAATGGGTGGGCTAACACTTGAATAGGTAGAGTCCTTTCTCCATACAAAGGGCTGATTCCCCCCCCCCCCCATAGATAGCCTGGCAGTCAGGACTGGGCTGAAGGGGAACCTGTGCACTTCAGAGAGCTGCTTTGAAGTCACCCTCCCATCAAAGGCACTTTTGGGTATAAGCATTGGGTCTCTGATCCTCCCACATCAGTACACTACTGGACCTGTGACGATCTCTACCAGGAGTAAGGACTGCTGTGTTACAGGAATCGTCATGCTACTTGACTGACTGTTACAAGGAACTGCTGCCTGCTGATCTCTGCCTTGCTGAGGACACATCTCACTTGAACCCAGAGTGACTCTAAGGGCTTTCCCCCTGTTTTCTGAAGTATCATTGTCATAAAAGAGTTCTTGCAACTCTGCTGGTGCTGCTGAACTCCGCCATCTGTGAGTCCTATGCTTCCCTGAGGAGCCTCCTTCAGCACTGAGCCTCAGAAGTCAGTTCAGCAGCTGTTCTACTACAAAATCGGCGCATCGTCACCATTGCGCTGACCATAACAGACACAGTGCCCTTCAAAGGGGATGAGGTGCTGAGCCAAAGACATCCGTGTGTGGCTCGACGACGAGGCAGCCCTGTTACGAGTTCCCCATGGCAAGGTCTGACTTCAATGCAGCGCTGATCCAAGTTCCCAACTCGATTTTGATGCATCAACCTGACTGTGTGAATTAGAACAGACGCATTGGACTCTCAACAGCAACTATTTGCTCCATCCAAGGCATTTTATCAGCGAGACCTGTTTGAGTCCTGTAGCCAGCCTGCCCTCCATCGTGGTTGGTGTGATCTTTGGATTTACCCCAGTCTACTGCGACCTCAAGTAACCCCTTAGCACTATTGACTTCCAAGCACTATGTTTGGTTTATTCTTTAAAAATGGATAACTCCGATTCTACCTACTGGATTTTTGTCATTTTTGTCTTGATTTACTGGGAGAAATATTCTCTATTTTTCTAAACTGTCTGGGATGGAGTATTTTTGTGGTGTTTTCATTGTGTTACTGTGTGTGTGTGTGTTGCACAAGTACTTTACATATTGCCTCTTAAATTAAGCCTGCCTGCTCTGTGCCAAGCTACCAGAGGGTGAGCACAGGTTAATTTAAAGTGTGTATCTAGTTTACCCTGACTAGGATTGTGGTCCCTACTTGGATAGGGTGCATACCTCTGCTTACTAGAGACGTAATTTTGAACAATCTGAACCCGGGGCATTACAAATCAAAAGGTGGTTTGGTGGAGCTTCCATTTGCTTGATCTTGTTAACCAGATTCCAAAATATCTTACTATTCTTGGTAAGGGAAGCACTTTACAGGATCTCCCAATCCCTTCTGTTTAAAACAGTCTTTCTTTTCCTCAGGTTGTTTTTGTAAATCTCACGAACTTTCAGAACAGCAATAGGATCTTTCGGGATGTGTAGACAGCCTTCCTTAGCTTATGATTAGCTTGTGAACAGTGGCTGTCAAACCAATAAGGGTTCAACTTGTACACTCCTGATTGGTTGTAACAGAAACAGACTGATTTGTTTTTACTTAGTGTTTCATAGTGGGTTAGCATTGCATCCCCCATTTTGTCCAGAAAACAGTGCAGAAGTAACACTAAATACGATGTCACTAAAGCAGCAAAAGTCAACCCGAATATTACAGATGCCTTACTAGCCTTAGTCCATCACTAGTGTGCTGATTAATGGAAATTGTTACATCCGGTAGAGCCGCCCTAATCGCCAGAAAATGACCGAAAGCGTGCAGAGCATTATGGCCTCCCCATTCTTTTGTCAAAATGGCATTATACGAGAACCATGCTGAGAAGCTTCTAGTTACAAATATATAGTCTTTTGCAGAACCCCGGCCATGCCCGCCTTAAGAGGCCAATTATGGCCGATCTTTTCTAAATGATTACACAAGATCAACAAGGTCTTTTTCAGCAATGTACACACACAGTTCCGCCCCTCTACTGTCTGATTTTCCCCAGGATAGAGCATAGCACTCCTGGCCCTGCATCTGTGACTTATAATTAGGCACCAGCTTGGCATTAAAATCTCCACAGAGTAGATACTTGGGCTGAGACATATGCATGATACCAATAGGCTTTAAATCAGCAAGGAAGACAAATAAACATATAACAGGATTTAAGAAGTCATTAGTCATTGTTATATGAGTTAAATAAAAATGAAAAGCACTTAATTCATCCTTAATGAGCAAAGCCATAAAAGAGGAACTTTTTGTATATACAACTGAGACAACCACCTTCACATTTACTTAAACCAAACAGAAAGCCTTCCTTTTGCTCTGCCTCGGACAGAGGGGATGGCAGCATAAGAATAGATAGCACACAAAACCAGGACAGGTAGAGCTAGTAGTGTCCTATGTTTCCTGAAAAGCAATATAATCATATTTTGCAACTAAGTTGAACCAATCAGGGTTAGTGATCTTGTCCTTTAGCCCCACTTTGTTCCAACTCAACAGGGTAAAGGAACTCCTTGTGCTGACGTTCGTGGACCCCTTGGTGAGCGTTCCATTATCCCAAAAAGTGTCAGTACTTTTAGGTACAATAGAGAAAGCTTGGTTGCCAACTTGAGTGCTATCTATGGGTCAGTCCACATTAGAAAATACAGAAAAACGGTTTGAAAGTGGAATGGAGAACTAGGCACCTCTGCTATGAGAAGGGTTGAAACTCTCCCCTGATACAAATAGAGCCTTAAGAAGGATAGCTAAAGGGATCAAATAGGGGCTAAGTTTCCTGGGATACTGTGTTTACAAAAAAAAAAAAGATTTGGTCTATCAAAGTATACTAGGGAAACCACAGGTAAACAGTCCTTTGCCCTAGCCTGACTCAGTGGCTCAAGCAGGAGACTTTGTAAAAGAGATATAGATCTAAAATTAACAGTAGCACAGTCCCCCTCAGCAACAACTTGGCCAGGCCTGATCCATCCAGCTCTACAACTCAGCAAAATGTTGTTTGTGAGGGCAAAGGAGAACCCTTTGAAGCATACAAGTCAGTCCAAGACTTTGTTACATAGCTCGTTGTTAGACTCCACCTGACCCTCGCAAGAGGGAGGTACACCAATAAGTATAGCCACATATAGACAAGTGGGCAGAGGTAGATTTAATTTTGGCTTAGTTTTGGCAGTGCATAATACGCTTTTGAATTTCCCCTCGGCATGCCCCTCCACACAATTATTAGTAAGAATGTCACTTCTATGCAAGTTTAGAGTAGGCTCGATGGGTGTTTAAAGACTCTGTCCTGAGTCTGTATTACCCACAGGCCCTGTTGTTAGAGGACTGACCAATTTGAGAGGACTGGCCAATTTGAGATGATGGCCAATTTGAGAGTAGCTCTTCAGGCACCCCTAAAGTAGACAACATCAGAGAGCTACACAGTGGAGGCAAGGTAGCAAGTATATGGGTTTTACCTCCCAATGCAGTCCCCTCTGAAAGTCTGCACTGACTAAACAATGACGCTATTTGCAATTTAATATTTTTGATCTGCTTGGTTAGTAGCGAAAGTTCAACATGTAGAAGAGCCTTAATTTTCTCACAACAAACTTCCACAAAACGATTATTCCAAAATTGATCCATTGTTGAGGTTCCAAGTCCTCTGCCTGCAGCCTGTATAAACGGGAAATAGCAGAGCTGACAATAGGGGCTGAGCCCATAGTTAGGGTTTGGCTTGCCTGGGTCTCCTTAGTGGCAGACTTTTTTTTCTTGCTGCGTGTTTCCCACTTGGTTCTCCTATTAGTTAGAAAGGGTGAAGTAGTGGTTTCACTAGCAACTAAGATAGGCGAACCAAGGATGCCCTCTACGCCAGTATCAATGGCTATTTTGCTAACAACTGGGGGTGGATTATGCACCAGGGCCAGGCCAACAGAATTGTCTAAAGTGACCTCAGTGCAGTGGAGAACACAGTAGGTCCATACCCGCATTCAGCGAGAATCTCCTCTCTGTTAGCGCAGTTTTGGTGCTAAAAATCCCCGTAGTTCTTTCCAACATACAGTCGATACAGGTGTACTTACCTGGTGGAGTAGGTGCTGGATGATCCCCAGGAGATTTTTTCAATTCCCATTGTAACAGTAGGTTAACAACAAATCAAAACAGATAAAGCAATAATATATAGTCAGTGAAATGTCCACCAGAGGCCACACAATATCGTAACCCCTTCCGTGCTCCCGTCGGCCAATGGCCGTCGCGAGCACTACCTGGCTAGTGCTGCGCATCTCTGTTGGCTGACGCGCCCCGCCCACTTTTTCAAACCGCCGCACCGCGGCGGAATTCACGCCGTGGTTAAGCAGTTAATGACGGAACCAAGGGGGTCGACAGCCCAACCTCCTCCGGGCTTCGACGAACATGGACGGGACCACCCTTGGCCTGGTCTGTACCCGAATACATCCCACGCAGTGGGGAACATTTTCAAGCTTAATAGCGCTGGGAGGCTGCTCTCCTCCCCCCACCCTGAGCAGCACAGAGCAGCAAAGAGCAGCAGGAATTAGTCCCTACACAGCCAATGTGTGTCTCCACTTACTAACACCTTTACAGGCTATGTATCTTCCCTTTGAACTTTGAAAAAAAAATCTGTTGGGTAGGGATATTATTACAGTTGAATGATGTGATAATGCTGGGTCAGATAAAGCTTTATAGAGCAACATTTGTGAAAAAATGTTTCCCAAATTGCAACCTAATCTCCTTTAGCAGTCAGGATTGTTAAATTAATAGGCTTCTAGCAACTAGAAGTGAGACAGAGGATTACCCCTTCATGTCATAGGCTCATTATGAGGTTGTTGCTGATCTTAGGGTTGTAACAAATTACTTACGACAAGCCACAAGATAAGATTCGAGAGCAGTATAGAATGTTAAGTCCCATATACTTGTTGGGAAACATCCTGAGCAACGACTCCGGAACATCGAGTTCCGGAGTCACGCAAGCCGAAGAACGACTTGCCAGAACAACGACTCCCCCTTAACCACACATGTGCGTGGTTAAGGCTGAGTCGGTCTAGTGTTCGGGCAGGGCGGAGTTTGGAGGAGCGTCGCAGAGGAACAGGTGAGAGGGGTTAATTTTCAGGGGGTAGGGGGTCAGGGTTAGATTTTAGGGGTTGGGGTTTAGTTTTTAGGGGGTATGGTTGTTTGTATGTATTTTTAAAGTGGGGAATTAGTTTATAAGGTGTTGAGATCGTTTTTAGAAGGTGGGGGTGATTGTGATTATTTTTAGAGAGGGGGAAATTAGTTTTATGGGGGTTGAGTTCATTTATTAAGGGGTGTAGGTGATCGTGTTTGTTTTTAGGGTGTGTGGGTGATCGTGTTTGTTTTTAGGGTGTGTTGGTAATCGTGATTATTTTTAGGGTGGGGGAATTCGTTTTTAAGGGTTGGGGGTTCGGGGTACTAGTTGGAAAGCATTTTTTTTACACGCATTCCTTTACCATGAAAAATCGTGGTAAAGGAATGCGTGGTAAAAAAATTGTGGTTTAAACAAGGTCATGGTTGCGAGCTCGTTGTTAGGGAAGTCATTATTGGGGAAGTAGTAGTTCCAACATAAAACCTGCTTGTTGTGAGAAAGTGGATTATTAGTTGCGGTGAATGAGAGTCCAACACAATTAATAACGGCACTATCCTAGTTAGGTTAAGGTCCTTTTCAGTTATTGAAACCTAAGCTCAACTCCTGGTAGCTATGCCACAGACCAGAAATACCTACCTCATGAAAATGTGTAAAGCATATGCCAAGTGCTAAAACAGTTAAAAGGTCGAAAACAAAACATAATAACAAAGACTACTGCAGTTTATAAATGTAGAGACTAATTTAATGAGCAAAATGACACCAAAGCAACAAAAATCCAATAAGGGGAACCACAGATACGAAGTTTTAAAGTTTGAATTGAATTTTAGCATGAAAAAGCACAAAGCACCATTTGCAGGCAACTGTTCGCGCTAGATGGGAGCAAAGTAAAAGTTAAGGCTGACCACAATGGAGTGCAGGTCAGATATGAGACCCAGGCAGGTCCTGGTCAAAGAGTTACCTTTGGCACAGCACCAACAGCGCAAGATGGAATGCCCCACCCCAAAGGACAATATGGGACATACCCACCATAATCTCTCTGATTACTGTGGAAGGAGAAGATGTCTGGAGAGTATTCAGGGATGGGTAGTTCTCCTCACAATGAAACTACTACTGGTCACTTCTACATCTCCCCCACCCCCAGAACTGTCTTTAATGTTATGTGTAACCTTTTGGAAGGCAGACTGCTGGTTTAATGTTGAGCCTGACACTCTGTATACAGCACCCATTGACGGTACCTACCACTGTTGGGGTTTTTCGCATTATTGATATGCACTGTAGGTCATCATGAGGCTAATGATGACCTACAGTGATGTTTTTTCCTACATGTATACTGCATATGATACCTAATAAAGAAAAATGCTAATTAAAAAAAAAGTTCACTTCGGACTTAGGAATGTTTCTAGAGAAATGGTGGTTGTTGACAAGTTGTTGGTGGGGCAAGCTGCATCTGAGTAGGAGCTCAATGACAGCAGGTTGCTGAAGAGTGGCGTCATGGTAAAGTCGTCACTGACATTGTTAAAACTCCGAGTGGGTGAAATCTAGGGTCTTTGCCAAGGAAGGTCTCGATGTTGATCAGCTTCAGCTCTGCATCGCTCTCAATGAGGCCTTCTACATTTGGACTTAGAAACTTCTCTGAAAGTTAGATCTCCTTCAGCTGGATGATCAAACTAATTGAATCTGATCAGTGATTCAACGTCGAAAACTTCCGCTTGACGAGGGTCCCGGTCTCCTATCAGTTCTTTAGAGACAAATTTGGCAAAAAGTTTACAAGTCACAGCTTTTGCGCAGTTTGGGTAGGAGAAGTATACTCTGACAATTATCTAAGAAACTAAGTACCTTAGGTATACAAGTTTCTGGTCAGGGTTCACTCAATGAGAAGCCACCAGCAGGATCCAGGGCAGGTGCAGTTGGAATTGGTCACCTGGGCTCTTCATGAATGTGGTTTTCTTGCAGCTTTTGTGTCCCTGTAGGTTAACAGGAGGTCAGCAAGCAGATCTGTGGAGCCCACTTCTTGGCCCTGGGTACAAATAGGGAGCAATCCAGTCCTTGAGGTTCTCCTTACAGGTCACAACAGCAGGTGTAGTCCCTCTTCTATCCTCCAAAGTTCCATCAGTGTTCTATGGAGGTTACTGTGGGTGTCACAAGTATGCCCGGATCAGCCTGTGGATGAGGGAAACTCTAGGCCACTCACTAACCAATTAGGCAAAAGTTCCCAGGGATGACCCTATCCATTTTCTCAGCTCTTTCTGGGTGTTTTAATGTAAACTATCACAAAGTGACCTTTTCTACTTAAACCCAAGACGGTAGACTCGTCCTTCTCCTTTTCAGAGCTCCCTGTGCCCACCCAGAGTTTTGGCTATGAAAATGTTCAAACCCTCCCTTGCTGTCACTCCAAACCAGTTCTGGGGGTAGTTCCTCACCCCCTGGGATTGATGCCTGGCTGACTAGCAGGGCAATTGAGGGACCCACCCAGTGAGCTACATCTGCTTGTGATATGGTAGGTACCCTTTGAAGTTAATTAAGTTCCTGTACACAACCCAGATGACCATCATGTCAGAAGATCAGCACCTCTCCCTTTGTCTCAGCTATGGGAGCCACTTCACACCTAAGCAGGGAGCCATTCAGCTCCTAAGTGACAGTGAACACTGGCAGAATGAAACATTTGGCTCATGCAGAAAAATTAAAACTTACTAAAAGGGCCTTTTTCAAAATATCAATATGAAACCCAACTTGACCGTTAAGTTGGATTTGAAATTAGTATAAAACTGAGTCCTTGAATCCGTTTCCTCGGTACTCTCAAACTGTAGTTAGACATTGTAAGGTGTTATAATGCACCCTAGTGCTTTTATATAGGAAAGCCACTCTTGCCACAGCGAAAACAGCTTTGGGTTTTTTTTACTGCCAAGACAAGTGAAACATAGACATGCATGTCCCACTTTTTAAATACCATGCACTCTTCTGTATGGGCATTTAGAGCCTCTCTTATGGGTCAAAAACAAGAGGACAGTGTTCCTAAGGAGGCGCGTATAGTGTCGCACACAACCTTGAAAAAGAGGGAGAAGAATGGAGGGTGGGGGACCCTAGGCTTAGGGCTCGCTAGTGACAAGGAAGAACAAGTCTTATTCCTTGTTGCCCTCACACACCCCGAGGGATGTCATGCTTCATCATCGGGCAGTTGCTCCTAGTCGGGCCGGCGCTGCAATGCCCTACGGATCCCCCGAAGGGTTACTTTAGCGGAGATCTTCTGCAAACTGCCATATGGTGCATGCGGGTGTGCTGGGGGAGTCCTAGATAAGTAGTGACAGAGTGCGTGCAGTGGTCTAAAATTGACTAAGGGTTACCAGAAAAGTGCGATTTTAATATGGCGGTACCCTTGCCAAAGTAAAAAACGCGTAGGTTGGTGGTTACCCTACAGAGCGTAATGTGCCTGGGTAACTAAAAAAGGTCGATATGTTTCGCGCCTCCAAGGACCCGTAGGTTCCGTAGCAGACATGCCAACCCTCCCGATTCAGGCGGGAGACTACCGATTTCAAGGCTAGTCTCCCGCCTCCCGACCTCTACAAGCAAAAACCTGATTCCTAATTCTTCCAGCAATAGTCAGAGTGGCGATTCAGGGGCTCTAGAAGGGGTGAAAAACCAAAAAAGCCCCGTTAACAAGTGAATGGTCTATTAAAGACATGTGAAGTACTCGGGCGGCTGTGTGTGTGCCTGGGCTGCCACACGGGTCGGGGGGGGTTGTATATGAACTGCCAGCAACCTGCCAGGCCAGTGAGTGCAGAATACTTGCATCACCCTCTCTCTGCCTGCCATTGCGCTCCATGCTTCTGAAAGGTAAGAAAAAAACGTGCATTTGCGTTTCAAATGTCAGATCCTGCAGCAGGACACTTCCAAAGCCCATACATGACAGTAACCCGATTCAAGGCCCCATTCTCCCGATTTTTTTAAAAGAATCTCCCACTTTGCTCTTCTGAAATGTTGGCATGTATGCCGTAGTGCTTCTTCAGGACCAGGTGAGTGTAGTATGGTGTCTACTGCATGTGAGAAGTGAAAATACACTAACAAATAAATAAGTAGGTAGAGGGTCAGTCACCCTCTGGGAGATCAGTGCAGGGCCAAACCTGTGATTACTACGGGTAGGCTACAACTCAATAGCTGGAACCTGCTTCCTGTTCGTGGGCCTATGTGTCATCGAAGCAGTACTCCAAGGGCTATGGCCGTGAGGTGCCCGCACCTTACAAGGACAATAACTTGGGTGCCAGCTCTTCTACACCTACCCAGTCCTCACGTCTGCCCTATCTTATGGGTGACATAAGTATCAAGAAGAAACGTTTAGGCCTGGAAATGTTTTTATTTTATCAGGCTGAATTGGCATTATTTTAAATGCATACCAAGGCTGCAGGCGCAAGCCTGGAGACATGCTTTGCATTGTCACTTAATTGGTGGCACAAGATCTGCTGCAACCCACTAGAGACATTTAGCTTACAGGCCCTGGGTACACTTCTGTACCACATACTAGTGACTTACAGGTAGGTTAAATATACCAATCAAGGTGTATACGAATTTGATATCTTTTTAGGGGTCAGAGCACATACACTGGGCACTGGACATCTGTGTCCCAGTATGAATTTAAACAAACAGAAACAAAATCTATCCAAAAAAAGGGGGTGACCATGCACAAAGGAGCATTTTCCTACACGTGTATGTCAAATACTAGACCCAAATGAGAAAAGAAGATCTTACACATTCTCTGTTACATGTGGATTTTATGTGCCCAACATTAAACAAGGGTGGCATTCTAAGCTTAGCAATATTCAGACAAGGTTTGTCAGTGGACAGTCCCTCTGCGATTGAGTCTTTACAAACAGTGTTCCATTAAAGGGGGTTGTCCTCTGCCTCCATCCAATGAGTTTTAGTAATATTAGTACAGACAGAGATCACACAACTGGATTGTGGAGTCTGACATTTGTGAGAAGTTACTGCACTTCAGAGGTTTTTGAATTAATTCAGAAAGTAACATCTGTGGGAGTCGATTTGATGGAAGAGGCTGATGTTGTTAAGATATGCTTTGGACTTGGAGAACTGCGCTGGCATCAGTGCAAGAAAAGAAGGTAAAAGTCTTCTTTTTTCTTTCTAGTGGATGCACTTTGAGTTGTATTTATTCACTTATGTGAAACACTTGTCACAGTATATGAAAATTGCCAAAGGTAATTTACAGAATAAAGAGATCATGCTATTCAATTGAAAGCTCTAATATCCCATAGCAGCCCTAAAAGTCCTGTTGCTGAATGTCCCCAGTGGGCAGAACACACCACCTTGCAGCAACATATTCATGACTGAGCAGACATAAACATGTAGTGCCCTACATTGGTGAGTGCACTTTGCTTTACTTGCAAGCATCGACAAAGCTATTAAATCTGATTTTTTTTTTTAAAGTATGCATTTTATTATAAAGGTTTCATGTTTCTGAGTGATAGATTTGTATGGAGACACATACAAAAAATTCTCCTTGTGGCACGTGTGTACATAGACTGCATGCATAAGAGATACACACACCCATTCCAATGGAATCAATGGATGAGTACGTATTTGCATATATTGATAAATGTATGAATATATACAAGAACAAAACAGTGAATGGGGTGGCTGGATGGATTGATAGGTATGAACTCAGATCTGATTGAATAAATGTTTGCGTGAATGGGTGTTTGAGCACATGTGGGTGGATGAAAGAAGAGTTCTAGGAAAGATAAATGTCTCTCTAGGAAGAGTCTAATACATCAAAATAAAATTAAAACAATAAAAATTAAAGGATTTCATTCACAAATGGCCAAAGTATATTAAATTACTAAAACTACAAATTATTAATTTTAAAATCTACAGAAAGTTCGTTCCAAATACAGAAAATAATGCCCCACTTCAGTGTGAATTTTGTGGCAACAAATTCAAAATAAACAAGAAAAACTCCCAAAAAATCATAAACTTACCAACTGGACATTTCTATGTGTTTTTGAGCATGTAATTCTAAATTGTATTTATATAGCACTTACTACCTTGATGAGGCATTGAAGCTCTTGGTGACAAGTAGCACGCTACTCTGGAACCCACATTTAGAGATAAGAAGGTAGTAGATTAATAAAAATAATAATATTTGTTTTCATTCGTGTATATTAGTTGTTTTAAGTGAGTCAAGTTAGTGTTCATTGAGATCTCATGCATTTGCTACCATTGTTTTGAAAGGGAGTGTTTAATTGCAGTTGATTAGTAAAGTCCGGAAGTTACTTGGTAGTGGGAGTGTTGGACATGCACCTGTAAGTTGGATGAATTGGGTAAAGGGGTAACAGTTTGGAAAGGATGTTTAGAGTCCATATTGGTCAGAAAGGTTTGGGATGACAAAGTGAGTGGAGGTATTGTCAGAGGTTGAACAGAAAATCTATTTTCATTTTTTCTTTTTATGTTTTTATTAGTTTTGTTTACATATTTATCATTATTATTTCCTATATTTTATTTCCTTCAATAATTAAAAAAAATATATATAGTGACATACCCACATGTCTAAATAGATACATGCATACACACATAAACACATTAGAATAATGCAATTGTATGTACAAGGTACAAATTAGACTGTACAGACACCCTTGCGTATACTCATGTAATATTCACATGCTCAGACATTCACATCTGTATTATGCAAAAATAAATATATATTTTTATATCTAAATAAATTGTTGAACGCTTAGATGTGTTTCATCCATAATCATAATTTCATGCTGAGATATATGTGTGTTATCATATAAAAACACAAACCCCTGAGTAGACAGTAATCTACATATATGTTAACCTTAAAATATGTGATACATATATATGTTAACCTCTTCTGTGCCCATGACGAGATAGTCTCGTCATGGAGCACGGTTGCGCTGTGCCCATGACGAGACTATCTCGTCATGAACCCCGCCCGCTAATGTAACGCCCGGCACAGGAGGGGGAAAGGGCGGGGCACTGAAGGGGTTAAGCAAAAACATATGACTATTTACTTTTTCTATATTTATACATTTTATAACAAAAGTAATATATACATATACACATACAAACCCATATATCCAAATATAGAAACATAATTAAATGTATACATATCTACATACACACATATATGCATTACACTTAGCAAAATTTCTGTACAATTAATTGATCCATTTATATTTATGCAAATATGTCATAATATTTACATGGTCAAACATAGACACGTGTGTTGTCAAAAATTACACATAAAATATTTGTATTTATTTATTTATGTATGTACTTATTTATTTATTATATCTAAAAAAATATATTATTATATCTTTACAGGTAAATTCCCTAAGTTCATGTTTACCTACTCACACATACATGCATTATCATAAAAAAAGATTACACACCCATATATAGACAGCTCATCTGCAGATGTTATCAATATACGACATACTTATATCTTCAATGCATATCTTCAAAATGATGTCAGTCAATATTCATTCAAATATGCATAAGCATTCACCAACATTTACATAGGTAATATATATATATTTTCATTATGTCATTCTGAAATTTGGAGTTACAATTCCCCAATGTCAAAATGGACAGTTTTCACTCTATGTGAAATTAAACCTGAAAGCTGGCCATGAGTTTTACTTACTAGTGCTCGCAGGTTTGTCGAGCTGAAACAAATACAGCACGTTCTGTTGAACAAAAATATGTATGAAATAGTATACTGTAAAATGAACGTATGACTGAGGACATAGGTGTGATATGTGGTGATAGTGACCAGCTACTGTGATGGGCTAAAGTGTGAGAAATCTGATTTTACACGTGTTGGTGCATGCTGGCCAGCTAATACTTCAAAGAGATGTTGTAGAGATGATGTGTGTGAAAGTAGGGCACTTTAAAGAAATGCCATCATTAAAAAAAAAAATCAAGATGCCTTAGCAACTGAGGATGTAAAGCATGTCTAGGATGGAGCCACAGGGAGCTGTTGTTCGAGGGGGTTGGTGACCAGTGTATTTGTGAAGAGGTGATGAGGATTGCTGGGCCCAAAGATTGTGATTAAGAAGTGATGTAAAATTAGTTTATAATAAAAGGTTGATCAAAAGTGAACATGTGCTATAGGAATGATGTTCAATGAGTGTGTCATGGAGTAAAATGTACATTGAGTGTGGTGGAGGGGTTGTGTACAATGAATGTGTGATGTGCATTGAGTGTGTGGTGGGATTGGTGTACAACAAGTGTGTGTGGAGGTGTGATGTACATTGAATGTGTAGTGGGTTGCTGGTGCACGCTTGTGTGCTGAAGGTGTGATAAATATTGAGAATGTGTTATAGTGGTGGTATTGAAAGAATTGTGGTGCGGTGTAATGTGCATTGAGATTGTGGTTGAAGATTGGTAAAAATGATTGTGACGGACGTGTGATGCGGATTAAGTGTGTGGTAAATATATAGTGAATGTGAGCATGATTGACCTGAGGTGCACATTGAGAGTGTTGTGTGGCCGTTTCCAAATGTGTGTGTTGGGGTGTGTACTGAATTTGTAGTGTAAGAGTGGTGTACAATGAGTGAGTGATTGGGTGTGATGCAGATTGGTTTTCTGAGGAACAGATGGTGTATAATTGGTGTATGCTGGAGGCCTGGTATGCTTTGAGCGTGTGGTAGGGCGTGTGATGTGTGCAATGGAGAAGTAACATACAATGTGTGCGTATGTATGTGATAGATTGGGATGGCTGCTGTACCCTCGGTGTATGATGAAAGCACAAAGTACTGCATAGTGTTGAATTAGCAGAATATTTTATATTTGTATGTTTTACATATTTTCCACTTTATTTTTGGATGGATATTGAAGTGGCAGCAGATTTGACATTTTTTTCTAAGAGTGACCAAAAATGGTGCAGCATTTTAGGCTGATTTTTTATCTTGTCTCGGACCTGTGCTCTACTCAATAAGTAATGATTATGAAGAGAAAAGCAGACATAGATACATTTTCTAATTTCCTGGTGCAATAAAAATTACTTTTGCTATGCTCTGCTTAGACATTGTGACGTGTGAATGCAGAAGTGGACAGTACTTTAAGACAATAACACTGTGGCCTGTGTTTTTGGAAATGCGCACTGCCTCTCTCGCCCTCCACATTAGACCCTCCGCCCCCCACACCTCTTATTCACCCACAATAATTGCCCAGCATGCTGGGAAACTCCCATGCTCTGGATTGGCAGTCATAATCTTCAAGACGCAGCTACGGCAAAACCAGCGAGCGTACAGTGAACCAGTGAGGAGTCCTGGCACGTGGACACTTGTGACAGCACACACATTGATCACGTGTGACCTCTGAGGCTTTCTGAAGATCTTGGTAAATGGACATAACACAAACTTCTCTCTCAATATAAGCACCTACTGTAGAAAGTAGGCTTACAATAGGCTTTACGTGCAGGCACACAAGAAATAAAAACAATGGTGTTTAGTGGAGGGAAGTGAGTGCTTTAGAAGTCGCCCTATCAACACCCGAGGTACCACTGACTGCGTGCATTTATCACCTCAGACCTGGTTTGACGCAGTTCAGTAACAGTTCCCTCCCAGTCAGGGAGCGCGATAAAATGTACAACGTTGTGGAGTTCGTAAGATCTTTGGGTGACAATGCGGGTCTTTGCAAACCTCGCCAGTCGCCACAGGAGATGCCTCCCCTAAGGAGCGTCATTAGGCCCGTTATCTGCGCGGTGTAATTTGGCTGTTGACAGAGTATCTGCGGCGCAAGCGTGCAGGCAGTTACGAGGGTGGCGGATTGTAATCAAGGAGACGTTTAGCCGTGCAACGCTGCATCTTGAGCAGTTTTGAATCAACATTGCCTTCAGGGGACACGCGCGAACAAAAAAAAGCCCATTAATTTTTAGAGGCAGCATTAGAGTGGCACTCGACGGAGTGAGATTTGACGTGCGTTAATTGCTGCGCATCTCCCCTAATTAGAAATCTTCACGTCCTTTTGCCGCTGTCAGACTGATGACCTATTGGCGATGCTGGGCGAATCGGGACGGCCGTTTGGGCTCACAGGAAGTTTTGCTAGGGTGAGTCGCAGCGGCTGAGCGCGTGATAGCTGGTTCGCAACTCAAGAATGTTTTTTATTCTCTCGTTTTTTTTTGCTTTATTACCTGCGAGTGTTTTCAAATAGGAAAATACACTTCTCTCAGAATAAATAAAACTTATTTTTCGAAATAAAAATCGCACAGATAGATAGATGCCTGGTTCTAGTATATTTTTGTCTTACGTGAAAGGGAGCGCACAGGGAAGAATGTGTTTTTCTTTTGTCACGTATCTGTTTGCATACAGACAGAGGTGATTGAGCGTCTCATCCTATCCTGTGACAAGAAGTTCAAAGGTCACCCACTCTGCCAGGTGTGAAATGGAGGGCGCCTGCCCAGCCATTGTCTCACTGGCCAGGGAAAAAAACTGTTCAGTACATACGCCATATGTTGGGATGAATAAGAAACAAATATAATTGCACCTCTTTTTTTTAGTTCTCGTAGTGACAAGCGCTGCTGGTGCCTGCTTAAGTTATTAACATATTGATTTTTTTCAATTTTCCCACTCTCCCTCAATAACAATTTTTAATGTCAGGGCCCAGAGTTGATTGGAGCTAAATTACTTGTTACCTGCTGGCATTTATTTATATGGCATCGGATTGTAAAGCTTTGCTATTGTCATGCCTCGGGCGAATTGTTTATGACACCAGTAATGGGAGTAATTGTTATTGTTGAAATTACCTGTCAGCTCTCCATAGCAGTGGCCCTTGTCCCCCTGACAAATAGTGACAGGGCAGAGGGATTCTCCACGCGCCTCCTGATGGCTTCTCCTCTGATAATAAGGAGAGCAGGCCCTCGGATAATTTGCCTGTCACTGCTGAGTGAGGCTGGAAGAGAGGGGTCCGGGCAGACTGTTGTCATTCACTCTGACAGAGACAGCAAAATGCTCAGAGCAGGGAGGATTATCAAAATAAATGAAATTGCTCCCACCTCCTTTGTTTGTGCGGCTCAGATGTGGCGCGGCTCCGCGTGCGACGTTCTAGTGGCGGGTGCTGCCGGCGCACGCACAAACACGCGCACAGCCACGCACGCGTACGCGCAGACTGCATCTGCCCTCAGCTGTGTGGAAAGATGTCGCATGCAAACTGCTGTCGTGTCAGGGCAGCTGAATCCTTACTTTAACTGAAATTGTATTGGCCAGTGATCTGATGACGTTATTTGTCTGTTTATTGTTTTTGTTTCGCGCCACAAGGCAGCTTAAAAGCGCATTTGAGGAAGGCGGGGAGAAGCACGCAAGAGAAGAGAACTATAATTGGCGGCCAAAGTGGGAGTTCCAGTTGATACATGGGTTTACCTAGAAGCATATGGGATTTGTGGATGAATAAGCGGGTTTAATCGAACCACGGTGTCTATTGGTTTCAGTGACTATTTTCAAACAACTGAAATCTCCAATTTTTTGTGTCGGATGTTCATAGAACAGTCACGCGCAGAAACAGTCAACAGCAGAATAGATTTACAACTGGTTAACAGGAGTTCCCAGTAAAAAAGAACTGGAGGGCTTTGTACATCTTGATATTACCCGAACGAAGGATAAGGATTAAATAATCAACGGGAACAATCGTTTTGTTTTAGTAAAGATATCAACAAATCTAGTAAACACCACACGAATATAATTGCAACAGTGAAAAAAACCAGTAGTGGCTTAGATAAGGGAGAGAAACGTTTCCTCTGAGGGCCTTGACAATTAAAAAGAGCCTGCCAGACATGAAATATTTTGAAAAACGCATGATGGTGACCTGTGTTATTTTGATTTGGGACGTGACTGATGACGGAATGTAAAAATAAAGCCACGCCCAACTAGTGACAGTGTGGGTTTGAAACTCACTGACTTATCTTCACGCACCAATCCCATTGTAATTTATGGCAAACGGCTTAAAGTTGTGTCTCTTTATCTAGGCGCTGAGCAAAGCCGGGTAACTTGGAAATTAAAAATAAATGTTTTTTTTAACCGATAGAAGCACATCGTATCATGCGTTTGTATTTTAATTCTGATGAAGGTATATCAGTTTGTGTGCTACCTTCGCGTTCTTGAAAATGATGCCCTTTGGACAGTTCAATTCAATTCAATACTTTATTGTTTAAGTTAATAAAAATCATAACAATGTCGTGATGGATGTAAAGGTCCTACAATTTACAAACATAAAAAATTGTTTAAAATATAGAAGAAGAGCAAGTTACTTATTTTTATCCTAAAAGCAAAAGACAATGTCCTTATCATGTTAACAATTAAAAGCAGGGCATGATTGTGTATCATAAAATTATTGACAGATTTGGTATTACATCAGATGTTAGCATTAAAACATTTAGCATTTAAAATTTCAATAGGGTTTGCTAAACATAACTGGGTTGGAAGTGTCTAATTCCTTCGGCCATTTGGTTTTTTCATAAAGTAATAACAATTTAATCAGCTTACAGGACAATTGTGGGTCTGTTGTACCAAGTCCTTTGATAATGGCTGATCTACAAGTTTGAATGCTCCTATCATTAAAAGCTTTTTTAAGAAGCAACACTCGGTTCAATTTTAAGATGGGGCAGGCACAGACGAGGTGAATAAAATCTTGCCATGCTGCACCACATAATCTACACGTTTTTACACCGTTATACTTCCATGCTGGTTGGTCAGCCAAACTCGGCAGTACCCCAAATCTAATCGCCATTAACTTATGTTTCAGATGAGGCGAATATGTTGTACTGAGGTATTCCGCCGGTCGTAATGATGTATAGGATTGGAGAACCATCCAAGCGTGGGATCTTTTGGCTAAAATTTGTTTATCTTCTAATAATGATTGAAGCTTGGCCACTTTGTCAATCTGCGGTGGACTTGGAAGGAGGGGTTCTGAGCCCATAGTTCAGTCGTGTTGGTTTCCTTCAGTGCGGTTTTCAGGAATTTGCCGTAACTTGAACTTGGATCGTCTTCCTGAGCATGCCACAGGGCATCATTTAAATTGTTAGATCGATTCTGCCAAAGTTTGTAGCAGGTCTTGATTGCAGCGTATTTTCTCCCTATCTCCTGTTGGATAAGGCCAAATTTCAGTCGGACCTGAGCCGGGGATGCGTTCTGAGGTAAACTAAATACTTTTTTGTACAACTTTGTTTGCAGCGAGTCTAGGAGTTTCGTGTCCTTGCCATTTAGTGCTATGCTCGCATAAGTTACTGTAGGTAGTAATTTCGCGGCCATCACTGCTATTTAGCGGCTTAAAGGAGGGACCATGTAATTTTTTTGCAAGGGCACAGAAGGCATAAATAAGGCCATTTCCTTTTTTTTCCAGATATTGTTTCTGAAATTGGAAATGTATTTGATTGTCTATATATACCCCCAGGTGCTTATATGCACTAACTATTCCAAGTACAGGTTTGTCACTGCCTCCACCCTCTGCTTCCTTCACCCCCCTCCCCCCCAGGCCGCAACCAGTATGTGAATGCTTCAAAGAAGTTAAATATACATCAGACAATACCAATTTGTGATCACACATTTAATTTGGAATCACTTGCTTTGTGCTGCTGAGCTCCTTAAAACGTCACAAAAACACACGTCAGAGGGAGATCTGGAAACCAGCTTCCGGCTAACGGCCAGGAGATGGAATGGCACTTGTCGCTGCAGGCGGGGGCATGCCCAGGATGCTGGTCCCTCAAAAGAATGTATCATGAAGGATGTTGGTCCCTCCGAATGTACCATGAGGGATGGTATCCCCTCAGAAGTATGTACCACGCGCCGCTTCATCTGTGGAGAGCCGTTTTAGCGGTTCCCAAGGGGGAGCACGAACACGCTCGTCTGAAAATGAAGACGCCATCTGTGTTTCTCAGGCTGCCCGTTGCCGTGGACACTAGGGTTTCGCCTGTCGGGCTGCAGGGACACCTGGCAGGGACGACTGCCTAAAATGGACCCGTCCCGTCCTCTCTAGAACGGCAGTGTGCCTCGCCGCATGTAGCACTGCTGGTCGTCCCTTTAAGAAGAGCTGCCGGCTAGCGCCCACTGTCTCTTGATTTCAAGGTGCTGTGCTTCTTCCTGGGCTGTGCACACTCTTCCCTGGTGGTGCCCTTTTGCGTCTTCCCTGACCTGTTATGCACTTCCCTCTTTCGTGCTGCTGTTTCAATCAGCGCTGTGAAGCGGGCACCACTGAGGTAAAGCGCTAAATGGAATAAAGTCTTCCTCTCAGAGCTAGGCTCCGCCTCCAGTTCAGGGCCTCTCCTATCCCGCCTCATCAGTAAACGTCGCACAAAATACAATTTCACAGCTAAACTGCGTTCCTGTGACTGGCAGCGGCTGTAGCTCCGCGAAATCCAATTCGAGGCGAAGACAAGTGCACTCTCCACGAGGACACTAAATGAGACACAACGACGTTAAGAGAGAAAAAAAAACACAATGTGAGAAATAAAACACCTGAGAGGATTTACTTTATCAAGTCCGCTGACAGAGACTCTAAGGCACTCTACCTGGGTGAAAGATATACCTTGTGAAATGCATTGGACTTATCCCGGAACACACATTTCTTGGACGGACGTTTCATTTTTTGATTGTTTGTGTGGAGGGGGTTTGGGTGGGGGGATGATGTTGGAGTGGAGGGTTGATAGGATTTCTGTCAGCAAAGGCGTTCCGACTATTTGAAGGAGAGGTGCATAATTGCCATTTATTGAAAATATGACGGTGTACAATTAAGACGACAATCCCGACCCATCTCCGTCCCACCTTTCGCATAAAATATTTGTCTGTTTTGTCGCCTAATTTGTTTTCTGTTTTATTGCGAAATTAAAACAAACGCTAGAATTGTTTTAACATTTGGAGAACTGGAACATTCATCTGAATTGGTCACTAGTCCATTTTGGTTTAAGAAAGCTGCCAGTTGACATGCTCAGCGATATTGGGGCACACTTCTGAAGGAATTGGAGCTTACATTGGATGAATCAATACCCCCAGACCCTGTGTTTATTCTGCTGGGTATACCCACGGAGATTGATCTCCCCAAAGTAAAGTTGATACTGCTCCAGCTGGGTCTGGTAGTAGCCAAAAGAGACATGGCGAGGATTTGGGGGGCATATACTAATCCAACACTGGAGGAATGGCGGAGAGGGATGGACATGTATATGTTGGGGGAGAAGACAACATACAAAGCAAGGGGGTGCCCCAAAAACTTTTGGAAAATATGGAAGCCATGGCTGATCTACTATGGCCTGACGCTCACGGATTCGCAGTAGATCAGGGGAGGAGATTTTCGGGGAGAAGGGGAGAGATGAAGAGAGATTCCGTTGACAGATACTATCAGTCGTTGTCGATTGTTTATGTACTAGTGTTTTCTGACCTCGGTGTACCTGTAATGATGTTTTATATATCTGATGTGGTTTTGCAATGTGATTCAGAAAATGCAAATAAATACATTCCAAAAAAAATAAAAAATAAAGCTGCCAGTTGTTTAATGTCACTGACACAACCTGCACCCTGGTTTGTGGCAATTGTCTAGCAATTCTACACGTATGTGGGCAATCCTCTCCATGAGCATTCCCCCACATTTAAAAATCGCACACATTGCAGACATTTTTTGAATTAACGGTTTAATAAACTTAATACACTTAATATCGCAATGAGTGGACAAACTAGACACCAATCACAGCATATGGGATGAATACATTATTTTCAGCATCACCACAAACTTAAAATGTAGATGCTCGCGTCATTATCTGCCCCCTCTGCCCTTTATTGGACAAATATCATTTAAAATTATACCGCTAACAGCACGCAAATGTATCTAATATTCGCATGTTAATTTACAAAACAGCACCATTAATTATTGCTACGGCCAGGCGTATCTTATATTATAAACCCATTTAAAGTTTTTTTTTTAATAATGCGTGGACACATACAGATAAATGGGCGCAGTGAACAAAGCGGCAGTTTAAAGTGGCTTGCGGCAGTTAATGAAATCCCTGATTTATATTGGAGACCAGAGATAGGCCACATTGCTGTGTTATTGAACACTCCGCATTGGTCCATTTGTTAAAGTGTGCTTCAATAAAGTACTACTATAAAGTATTCCACCAGTTCCCAGCACTAGCTGTACTTGTGTAACTCATATGTGCGTGGCTATGATCGACACGTTTCTGCCCAGGAGCGTAAGGCAGGCCCCTGCATCCCCTGCGGTTTAGGGAGTACCCCAAGCCTGCAAGGGCCCCCACACTTTCAGGGAGCCACCACTCAACTCAAAGTATATCTGTGAGATATGGGAGCCTCAGGGGCCCATCATCACATTCTGCAGGGAGCATTATTATGCGTGTTATGCAACTGTTTTCATTGTAGCTTGGAGTTTGTTATTTTTGAACACCACACCTCTGAGTATAAAACCCGAATATCGTATAATTCAACACTTTCTGCTCCAGGGCCAGCCATCCTTTCCTGCACGTGTATGCGGGTGTCAAAGAGCCCTATGTACGACCGGTTGTAGAAGAGTACAACGCGCCCTCCTGTCAGAATTTATAATTCCGGGTATACTGTGTTTTCAGGTCTGTGGAAAAAGGAGTTCTTCATCAGGACAAGACAGCTGAACAGGCAGCCCTGCAGAACGCAGGAGACAGCAAGCGACATGGATGGAAAACACTTTCGGAGAAATATAGGAATAATTGCGAGCAAACTGAATGGACGTGGATTTTTAGGACTTTGCAGCAGTTGGTAAAAGCACCGAGGTGGTTTCAGTTTGCGGTGTAAGGGCAAGCGCGGCTGGCCCTGTGTTTACATCACCGACCCAAGTGTGCAGACGGTTGCTGCTGATTTATGGCAGCCTCCTCAGAGCTGGTTACAGAGCTCCAAGGCCTGGCCCGGAAGGCCATCGTCTTCTGATGAGTTTAGCAACAACCGAAGGACAATTTCCGGGTCATCTAAGCGGCGTGTTCCACAGACAAGCTTTTTATTTTTTACTATATATATATGCGATGTCGTAATCCTCGGCGAGCACTGCTCTTTGTGCTCTCATTTGTCTGCAAGTGTAAACGTTTTCCACGAATTGACAAGGCCAAAAAGACTTCGACGCCTCGCCAGGGGTACTAAGCGCTACATAAATGCAATGTAAACATGTACTTTAACGGCTTTGTTATTAAGTTTTCCCTCCCGTCCGAGGCATGCCAGCATTAGAGTCTTTCAGAAAGAGAACTGGTCAAGAACTGTGGTGGAGTGGCAGTGTGCTTCTGGACATGTGGTCACGTGATCACAATCACGCCAACATCTCCACTGGTGTATACACTCCATTACTGGCAAATACATGGAAATAGAGACTCTTCCACGAGATTACATCCCACCTTCTCCACTGCTGGAAGCTCCCCTCAGTGGCAGCACACACCCAGAATCTCCACTGGTGTATACACTCCATTACTGGCAAATACATGGAAATAGAGACTTTTCCACGAGATTACATCCCACCTTCTCCACTGCTGGAAGCTCCCCTCAGTGGCAGTACACACCCAGAAGGAAGACAGACCCGCTCAGTAGCAACCTGACAGGGTTCTAAAGAAGCACGTTACTGGACATGGAAGAAACACTCAAGGTATGAGCATCTTCCTCATTGGTTGAAAAATGTATTCAGGACAACATTTAGACACGGGCGTCAAATACAGCAATTATTCACGATTATTTTCCATCTCTGTAACGTTCTTTTTCATGGCGATCGTGCGCAATTATCCTCAGGTCAAGACAGCCTTTGATAAGGTGACACTGCCTGCTTCCACACCGCTCTTTGCCCCTTCCAGTGAAACACGACGATTTATTTTCTATCATGTTTTTCAGGACTGTCATCTGACCCTGCCTGTGAATTCATAGGTGCGGACATATGTATTTCTATTCGCTTTGTAATCTGCCCTGCTTGAAAGACACTCTCTGCTAATTAACAATTAAGCACAGATATGTGACCAACTAGTGAACATTTATTTCTAGGTTTATCTGTTCCTGACACCCACGGTCCATAGACGCGCCAGCGCTGTCAAAAACACCGTGAAAAACAAGTTTCTGCAGCTTGATTAGCTATTATATTTTATATCTGCTAACCGTGACAGATTTATTCTAATAAAGACAAGATAAATTCCTGTCAGAATGGGCTCTCATCTGTTTACAACAACGGCCAAAACAAGTCACTGCATGTAAAAGGGCATACCAATAATAATTTCTCTTTAATGACGTTTCACGTCGCCCTACTGTCTGCTTCTAAGCGCTGTGAATTACAGGTTGCATTATTAACCAGTTTAATAGTACGCAATCAACCAGTATTTTTATCCCGTTTTAAGGCACTGGAGCAACAGACCATTGGAAGGATGGAAGGCCAAGTCCCATATGACGTGACACGACCACGTGAGCAGCCTGATTGAAGTTAACCAAATGGTTCAGGTACAAATGCTTTACTCCTTGATCCGTCCGGTCGGCTACAAATGGGTATTATAAATAACAGGGAACTCGTAATAAACACCAGGGGGTAGGCCGTGGCAGGTAAGACAGGTGGTATGGAAGGCATAATGGATAGAAAATGCGTTGGTTTGCTCACATTGCTGTAAACATAACACCAACGTTTTTGTTTGCTCAGACTGGTATAAACATGTATCTTTGGCACTATGATTCAACATGCCCAACCATCCACAGGGTGGCACCTAGGCGCGAGCTCGCCCTTTCTGTTGTCTCTCCCTCTCTCTGTTTAGTTCATCACTTGTGTCTTCCCCTGTTTTTGACCTGCACAGCCCCCCCCCCACCCCCGCCCCCCCCCCCCCCGTTCAGGCACAGGCAGGTTGGGAAGTAACGTGAACCAGATGCGCATAGTGCAGAAATCGTCCAAAAGGGGGATGAGAATGTGGGCAGCTGTCAGGCACTGAGGGAATCTGGAATTTTTCAGCAATAAAACGCGATTTATTTCCTCTTCACCAAAGTCGCTGCCCACAGCAGTTTATGTCGACTGCCGCTCCAGTCCGACGGGCCGTTCCGGTGCGGGACTCCCCTCTCCTCCCAGAGGGGCAGGTTTACAAGCCCCTTGCGCCACTTTTGCGTCACTTTTAACATGGGAATAGTGACGCAAAAGTGGCGCAAGGGGCTTGTAAATCTGCCCCAGAGAGCGCTGCGCGCGGCTGTTTGTTGGAAGACTCCACTGACCTGCGCCAGAGGCTAAGCACTAGGCCCAAGCCCGACCGCCATCCCCACCGCGGCAAGTGAACCTGCGCGAAGAGGCTCTTTCCACAGAGCTGTGTAATTGAAACCAGAAAGTGAGAGAGTTTGATAAATGGTTTGACCCTGGAAGGAATGTTAAAGTCATAAATTGTCAAAGCTTTTCTTTGCTCTTTATTTATTTGCTCGCCCTATTTGTTATATTGAGTTGTTGTTTATAATATGTGGCGGGGCTTGCATATTTATCAGCCTGCTGCCCTAGGGATAGGAGAAGGGCTCAACCATTTGAAATAATTAGGGGCCCCTAATGTATGCTTGTCAATGTTTAAGATATAACCTACACCTTAATCAAGGAATGTAATTACTCAGGATGCCTGCCTTTAACCAGTAGAATTCACGAAAAACAGCCAAATGAGAAGGCAGGCTCTCAGCCTCACATTACAAATACTGAACTGAGGCCAAAATAACAGCCACGAATCCACACTCTGCCACTGTTTGTTGACAGAATGACTGCACAGTTGCCAGGGGAAACATCCTTAACCACAAAGGCTTTTCTACGTGTTACGTTTACAACTGTACACTTACCACGTAAATGTCTTTACCACGCGTATGCCTTCCACAACCGTCTTTACCACGCAAACTGCACTGGAACGTCTTCATCTTCGTCCGGTTCAGTCCTTTTTTAATGTCGGCGAAGACGTGTGTTAAAAGGGTACAATAAGAAAAAGGGGGCTTGGGGGGTCTCCCCCCAACAACAAAAAAAAAAAGCGTGCAAAATAAAGGCCCCCCCCCAAAAAAAAGAACCTGTTGAAACATCGGGAAGTGGAGACAATCGGCGTCGTTTTAGAGGAAACGGAATGACGCTTCCTCTTTGCAACGTAGGACGTCACCAAGGAAGATCGAGGAGAGGACGTGAAGAGGTAAGGGGAATAAAAGTTTAAAAAATATATATATATCTATAGATTGAGGGTAACGGGCAGGGGTAATTATAATAAGGATTGGGGGGTCACGTAAGGGTACAGGGGAGGGGTATAACCTTTACCAAGAGTATGCCATTACCATGCATGAATTTACAACGAAAATCGTTGTAAAAGTATGCATGGTAAAGGAATATTTGTGGTAAAGGTTGTCCGTGGAAATAGCATTGCGTTGTAACGCATGCGTGGTAAAGGCATGCGTTGCAACGGAATGTGTTGAAACGACATACAACCGTTGCCAGTCTTCAACCCAATGAAAATGACGCTTTGGAGGCCTATTGCCGGAAGTGTGTGGAATTGCTGCCAAGAAATGTCTGGTTTGCTGATTAGCACTGTACACCAGGGAACTATATATTAATTTATAGCAAAAGACCCATTGAATTCCATTCACACAATAAGATGTTAATTTCAATGATCCGTTGGTGTCTTTTCAACAACATATTCACTTTTGATGGTATATTGTTTCAACAACTACAGGGAGTAGCGATGGGGGCATGCTTCTCCCCCAGCTACGCGTGTTTGCACGTGGGCTGGTGGGAGGAGCATGTCCTACAGCGTGAACATGGGACACTGTGGAGTAAACATGTCATCCGATGGTGGCGTTATATTGACGATATTTTCGTCATTTGGCGTGGTACGCATGAGGAAGCTGAGGATTTTGTTAATAGAATTAACAACAACACTATTAATCTGCATTTCACAGCTAATATAGATGACTCAGTCTGCAATTTTCTAGATGTCTCAGTATACATTAAGAACAATCACATAGAGACATGTCTATATCGCAAACCCTCAGCAGGCAACAGCATCCTACATGCGAATAGTTTCCACCCTATTCACACCATCACTAGTCTCCCATACGGCGAATACTTGCGCATACGCCGAGCATGTAGTGACTCTAATGAGTTGGTTCACCATCAAAATGAGGCCACACTTAGGTTCTTAGAGAGAGGTTACAACCCACATAAACTTCAATCCGCCAAAGACAAGGCCAACAGTAAAAACAGACTATCTTTACTAAGCTACAATACTGACCTTACTAATACCACTACATCTATTTCTACAGATGATTCTCTGCTTAACCAAGTTTCTTGCAGGCTCATTACCACATACAGCAAACAGGCCAAAGAAATTAAGACCATTATCAACAAACAATGGCCTATTGTTTTGACGGATTCCACCCTTAAGCAGGTACTTCCCAGCAGGCCCACCGTCACTTTCCGCAAAGCATATTCTATGCATAATGACTTAGTTAAATCTAGCCCAGAACTAACATCTAAAGGCAGTTGGTTATCTCCCAAATTGGGATTTTACAAGTGCAGCTCTTGCCGCGCTTGTAAATTTGGGATTAATACTAACAGCTATACCACTGCTTTCTCTACGGAAAGTCTTCCTATCAAAGGACATTACACCTGCAGAACCGAATATGCGGTATATATGTTAGAATGCACCTGCGGTTTGAAATACATCGGCAGCACGAAGTTGCCGGTCTATGCCCGCATTCTCCAGCACTTGCGAGCTATCGTGAATTCGGATCCCGCATATCCGGTGGCCCGACATTTCAAAAAGGTCCATGCAAACAATCTTAATTGTCTTAAATATTGTGTCCTTGACTCTATACCAAGCCAGAAAAGGGGAGGCAATCGCGAAAAGCGATTACGTCAATTAGAATCTCGCTACATTATAGAGATCGATACCAAGAACCCTCAGGGTCTCAATATAGGTGAAGATATGCATCACTTCCTTTAATTACTATTCTAGTACAATAAATGAGGTCAATCGTTCAGGTATTTGCGCCACCCCTTTACACATATTTATTCTTTGGCCTACAACACATATCTCTGATCTATCAACATCTGTGTGTTTTTGCTGTATTCCTGTGGTCATCTAGTCAGTGATACATCTACACTAATCCACTATTTAATTACATCAGGATGTTGAGTCATGATAGAATTGTCTTTCATAGCATATATCATGGTATGCTTATCACAATATAAACAGCACAGTCATTGACAGTTTTCATTAATAACCTTTGGGTTTGTTTTTAAGGGGGATCCCTGTGGTTCAATATCAGCCTTAGATATGTACATTATTAATTGATTTAGCACTCTTTTGTCCACCTCCATTTTGGAGTGCGTGACTTTGTGGCTGATATTTTGAATTTGCAATTTTATTATCTGCACTTTCTACACCTTTTTTTCACTCCAGCACCGAGCACCGGTTTCATGTTGACATAGTTTGCATGTTACTCAAGGACATATTTTCCCACACATGAATTGCAGTACCAGTTCGAAATATGTATATTATATCAATTTTGCCAATCATTCCATATGTACTATACTTGGGTTATATAGCAGCTCTGTGTAGAGACCGACCAATAGTTGGACAATGGGGTATTTGTACCCAGCATTTTAGTTTTTCAGTCTTTGCCAGCATGACTAGAAAAAGTTTTTCCATTTTTTTCATTTTTCTATAGTGTCTCTACACCAACCATAAAAGTCTCATGGTGCTTTATGCCTATTGACTGATCAAATCCTTGTATTTTGCATATATATCTTTCATCCAGTAGATGATCATTGAGCCCATTAATTTTGTACATTGATGTTTTTGGTAATCTAATTTTTATTTTGAGATGCCACAACATTGGCCTTTATGATTCAATTGGGACTGTGATATTTAAATGTATATATTTTGAGTGTGCACGCAATAGTATTTTTTCCATTTCTGTTGTCATGTTGGCTAATTGTTTACAGGTGCAGGGTGTTGTTCTCTATTTAATGCACTGTTAAGCACGTAACGCAGTCATGTGAGCAAGGGCCAAGTGGCTCGAAACGCGTCATGGACTAGGCACGAAATTTAAACTCCAATAAATATCTTTTTTCAGCATTGGCGACTGAAGTTGTCCGTTCCTTTAGTTGTGCGTGACGGCACAATCTGGGAAGTTTCTTTGATATATATATATATATATATATATTATCTACTGGCGGTCGCCAGTAGATAGTTATTGTTAGGACCGAGTCCCCATAGGAAATCTGAAAATTCTATTTTGAATAACTTTGGCGCCGGTTGACATATCTTCGTGAAATTTTCAAAACTAATGGGGTGCTCCTACCCTGAAAGTCTCGGGGTGTTTTGTCAAGCGGGGGCTGAGAAAAAAGGGGGGTCCCAAAACGCGTTTTCCCCATGCATTTTCCCATAGGACCTTTAGTCGAAGGTACAACCCGAACGGCTGAACAGAATTACTTGAAATTTGGCAAAGAGGTAGTCCTCAGGTCAGGCATGTGCCTTTTGCATATATGGTGTCAATCTGTTCAGTAGTTCCTGAGAAAATTGCAGTTAAAAGTACATAAATATCTATATGCGCGCAACGTGCGCGCATGGTGCTCGCACGGGGTGCGCACCAAATGTCCGCGAGCGTAATTCTGATTGGTGGTTAGATGTCAGTCAACATTCCAATCGGTCGAAATCAGGAAGTGTCGGACGCCATTTTGTGTGTGACAGTGAAAAAGAAAGGTGGAGAACGTGAAAAGGGGGCAGGGTAGAGAGTTCCTGACCCCCTAGCATTTGTCAGGGGGTCCCTGAAGGACCCCAAAGGGTGAAAAAAACATTTTTTTTTTTCAAAAAATCAGGGGGTGCGCGCACGGTGCACGCACGGTGAAAAACCCTTAAACAAAAAAACACATTTTAAAGTGTTTATAAGTTTATAGAAGATATTAACTATGCTGTTCAACTTTATCCAAATAAAAAAAAAAGAGCTGAGCCATTCCATATTACAGGATACAGTCAATCTATAACTATATACATAGGTAGTTTATTGTAAAATAAAGATATAAAAAATATAATAATAAATACATAAATTAGCATTTAAAAAACCTTACAAATTCACTAAAAAACCATAGGTTTCACACACGTTATAGTTAGAAATGAGCATTTAAAAAACCTTGCAAACTCACTTAAAAAACCATAGGTTTCACACACGTTATAGTTAGGAATTAGCATTTAAAAAACCTTGCAAATTCACTGAAAAAACCATGGGTTTCACACATGTTATAGTAAGCTGGACATTTCACTCATAAAAAACCATTGAAATTCCCCCGTTATAGTTAGTTCAGCTAACTATAACTCGCGCGACCGCAATCCACTGCTGATGACATCACATATTACATCACTCATGACATGGTCAGTGACATCACTGATGACATCTCAAATGACATCACTGATGACATCATCCAGTGAATATGTGTATTCTGAAAAATAAATATTGTTTATATATGTATATCTAAAGGTTAATGGAAGAATAAATGGGTAAATAAGTGTCTAAATGGATGTTTTTTTTGGTAAAATTAATTGTATAACTGACTTATTAACAGTATCTTAGTGAATACAGTGATGTAATATGTGACGTCATCAGCAGTGGATTGCGGTTGCGCGAGTTATAGTTAGCTGAACTAACTATAACGGGGGAATTTCAATGGTTTTTTACGAGTGAAATGTCCAGCTGGTGAAATAATCGTGGGCGTTTGTCTTGCCATCTCGAGTTGTTGGCCAAGATTCATTACAATTTTGCAAAGATAGACGTCACACAATAATAAGTATTATGCCAAGGAAAGTGGCACTAACAGCAGCTTTGATCAGTATTTGCAACGTTAAAAGTCTATGATTTGTGCACTGGGAAACGTCTGATATTCTTGCACAGTAGGCGACACTGGGCAGGAACAAAACCACCTTGTACTCCACACAAAGTCTAATCATATACAGTAACATAACCTTGTGGAGTCCCAGAGCCAAATAAAAATAGTTACAAACAGTGGTCAAAAATAAAAAACATGTGATTTTTCTAGGCATAATATGTGTAATTCGTGCAAAATTAAGCATGTTACACGGGTGGCACCTGAGTGATTGTCTTCATGTAGAAATTTGTTCTAACCGTGCTCTTCACTTACAAAGCTTATGCTAGACACCACTCTCTCGCATTTGAAACAAAGCTCAGCCAGAATTATTTAGACAAACATGGCTGATGTCATAATCAGCACGCATCTTATAGTCCTACATTCATTTTGGCAGTTCTAGTAACATGGTACTAGAACTTTTCAAGCACAACAGTGTTGAACGAAGATTGGCACATTTGGCTGCAATATTCTCTGAAAACGTGAGTTTACGGCAGATCCTTTCTGAGTTACAGGAGAGTAGGGGCAGGTCTGATTTTGCACCTGCACTAATATCTCATACTGAAGAAATAGTGGCAGTTAGGTAGGCTCTATCACTGCACCACCTAATATAGTCAGAAATACGTTTCTTAGCACCAGTATTGCCCTCCTCAAATGACCAGCTGCCAAATGGTCATGAATCATTCATAAAGGAACATAAAAGATGAGAGGCAGCACATAAGCAAGGAAGAACAATTTAACATCACCTGTTAAAATCATTTTCAAAATTATCTATAGAATCCAGTGTTGCTTGAATGTTTCTTTTTTATTTCTTCTCTTTCAGTCTTTAATGTGTAACAGACAAACTCAACAAACAAGGGCTTCTTCAGGGCAACAAATAGTCTTGCACTGGTGACAATATAGTTTGAAAGCAGCAAGGACATATCAGAGTCCCTGATCCTTAGCTACCAACTTCTTGCATTCAAACCAATTGTATATATGGCCAAAAGCATTTAGCGAACCAACGTGTATCTCTGATCTCACAAGCGGAACATAAATTCCAGAAACAGCAATCCCAGTCTGATAAATACATTGCTCGGCAACACCGACTGGCCCGCTGCATCTTTGTTTACACATGCCAAATGCAAGAAGTGGGTAGCGAAGGATCAGGGACGGGGATCAGAGAAAAAATAAAAAAGAAACATTCAAGCAACACCAGATTCTATGGAAAATGTGGGAAATTATTTAAACAGTTGATGAGATGTTAAATTGATCTTGCTTGCTTATGTGTTGTCTCTCATCTCTTATGTTCCACTATTATCTCATACACTAAAATAAGGTATAACCACTGAGCACCTCAAGTTAAGTCAAACTTTATTTTTGTAAGTTAATAAAACCGTAACAATATTGCCATATTCTCTAAACATAAAACACATAAAAATGTTGGTGCGATGTAGCACATAATTTCTACTGATTTCCTAAAATTATAAACACAACTTGGTCCAACGTAACCCAATTGCTTGATAGAACTTGGACCATCGGGCTTCGTGTTAAGAATTGTATGGTAACAAGCTGGTGGTGAGTAAATGGATCATTGGCTGGCGATGTTGTGCTTAGGTTACTGGCATAGGATCAACAACAGTCATGTTAAGTTGTAAAATTACCCCACGAAATAGTGATAAATTTAATCAGTTTACTGTTAGTCTTGGGTCAGGTGGGCTAAGTGTCTTAAAATTAAACAACTAGAACACAGTGAGGTGTAATCATCTGTAAAGTGCTGGTGTGCTAATGAACCTAAAAATCACCTAAGCTTAAAAGTGGGGTTAATTCAGGTACGCCAGGTAAAAATTATTTCCAGTGATAAAATATTTTATTTAAATATTTTTCATATAAAAGCAAAACTTTCATCAGTTTACAGTTAATTTGAGGGTCAGATGGGTTAAGGCCTTTTATTATGGCCATTCTACTGGTTCTGATGACCCTGTTGTTAAAAATGTTTTCAGTAGTAAGATGCAGGCATTTTTTTAAGTAGGCACATGCAAAGCACGTGGATGATATCTTGCTTAATGGCTCTGCATAACCTGTATGTCTATGGGCCGTTATATTTCCATGAAGGTTGATCGCCCAAAGGATAGTAGAGCACCAAGGCGGATAGACATCAGCTTCCACTTTAGATACACCAAGTATGTCATGGTTAAATATGCTGCTGGCTTCTGGTTGCTGTAAGTTTGTAATACCACCCAGGCATGTGTGCGACTGGTCAGTGTATGTTGTAATTGCACAGCACAAGGAAGGGTGAGGTAAACTCAAAATCCATAGGTCCATTGTGTTTGTTTGTTTCAGTAATAACCACAGGTATTTTCTGTAAACGGAACCAGGGTCTTTTTCCAATGACGGCCTTAGGGCTAATTAGTGGACTACTTTGGTTTGACCATATTTTGTGGCATGTTTTGATGGTGGAATAACACCTTCCAATGGCTTGTTGCATGAGACCAAATTCTAAGCGGATATGTGCTGGTGAGGCATTCTGCTGCAGACCAAAAACTCGCTTATACATATTTGTTTGCACCTTATCCAGAGTCAGGGCATTTTTCCCATGTATAACAGCACTTGCATATGCCACCACTGGTAGTAGTTTAGCTGCAATAACTGCCAGTAGAGGTTTGAAAGAGGGACCGTCCAGCATCTTATCAAGGGTGCAAAAATGCATAAATCAGAGCATTTAATTTCTTATCAAGGTACTGCTTATGCTCTAGGAAGTTTAATTTCTTGTCATTATACAGGTCTAAACATTTATGATTGCTAACTTCCTCTAGGATCTCGTCTCCCAGATTGATCTTGAGAGGAGGACTAGGTCGATTCCAGATAGACATTATTTTTGTTTTTGCCCTGTTTATTTCTAATTTGATGGCCTTAGTGTGTTCTGCTAGTTCTGTGAGTGATTGTTACAGACCTACTCTATTTGGCTGAGTAAAACAACATTGTATGAGAGGTGAGTCAGGATTAAATTGTGGCGGTGGGAGTCTTTCTGATCCAACTTTGGGGACAGGTCAGCCATAAACAGGTTGAGCAAGTGTGGGGCTAAACCACACCCTTGTTTAAGGCTTAATTCTGTTGGGATTCTCCTTGATTGTCTTGTACCATCCACCAGTTTAACTTGAATCCAAGAGTGTGTGAATAACTGCTCGATTGCGTGCAGTATTCTATCAGGGAGCCCCCACAGCCTGAGTTTTACCCACAGAAGACCTCGGTCCACACAATCAAATGCTGCTTTAAAGTCTATAAAGCATAGATGGAGCTTTTTCTTTAAGTGGTTGCATTTGTCTGCTATTGGGACCTGTTCTCTTTCCCTCCTGCAGACTACAGTTCCCAGTAGCCTCCACCACTGGGAGAAGACCTCCTCTTCGTTTCCCACCAAAGTTGCCACTAATTACTCCAGCTGACTCCTGCATTGTGGGACCTGCTCTCTTTCCCTCCCACAGACTACAGCTCCCAGCAGCCTCCGCCACTAGGAGGAGACCTGCTCCTCGTTTCCCGCCACATCTGCTGTTAATTACTCCCGCTGAATCCTGCCTCGCTGGACCTGCTCTCTTTCCCGCCCACAGATTACAGCTCCCAGCAACCTCCGCCACTGGGAGGAGACCTGTTCCATGTTTCTCCGGCCTACTTCGACATCGCAGGACGCATGCAGGCTGTGCCCGGGCAAAGCCCAGGCCAAGGGCGGGCCTGTTCACACCCATCTGAGCCTAGAAGAGGCTGGGCCTCCCCCTTTTTGCCTTAATTTGCAGGTAAGTTGCCTCTCCCTCCCCTCTGTCTGTACCCAGCGTCTGACCCTCTGCCATTCCCAGAACAGGTGTCTTCCCAGCAGTTAGCTGCCATCAGTGCCTCCTTCCAGCCCCGTGGCAGCCTCACACTGCTAACCATGCCCCCCTGTCTGTCTGTCCTCCCTCCAGCCCTGCCTACTTTGCCCCCTGTCCTACCTCCTGCCGCTCACGACCCTGGTGCCCCCTCCATTCTGACCCCTTGAGCCCTAGCACCCCCTATTACCTCATGCCCCTCCCTCTCCATGCTTGGTACCTCACACTTGAAGATCCTCTGTGTTTTCCTTCCTCCCCCTAGCACCCCGATTCCCTCCGACATGAAGCCAGAGCACAACCACACAGAGGACGCATTCAGAGGGCTCACCTCACACGTGCCAGAACCATCCTCAGTGCCAGGACCCTTACCCCCATGGACTGCCACTGCTTCACCTCAGAAGAACTTCGAGCCCTAATAACAACTGTGCACATGCAACCCCCTGAACCACTGAAGACCTTTTCTCCTGTCGGCACTGCCACTTCACCTACATCTCCAAGGGTACCACCCACCAACGCCCATCAGCCACACTATGTAGCAAACACCCACCTACAAGGACAAAGCCAACACCACCAGAGAGATCCACACACACTCACTTGGAAAACACTCTATGAAAATCTGGTACACCATCACACTCCACGCCCCGGATGCCATCTTAATCACAGAAACTTGGTTGAACCCTGCATCAGTTCCAGACATCACTACATCCATTTCCAATGGATACAAGATAGTACACCCGGACCAATCCAACAGAAATGGTGGAGGCATTGTCATAAACTACAAAGAGAACCTTGATTGCTGTATCACCATGAACAACTCCACCCCTTCATGAAGCACCTCAACTTCCAACTCCAAACAAACAGCAACATCACTATCAGAGGAACCCTTGTCTACAGACCTCCGGCCCGCCCTGCCTTCTGCAAAGCTATCCCCAAGTTCATTGCCCCTTCGCCATCAACTCAAATCTGTACATCTTCCTAGGAGAACTCAACTTCTACCATGAGAACACCAATAACGACAAGATGGCCGACCTCTTAGAAAGTATGGCCAACCTCGAACTCAAACAGCTGTTTACCAACCCACTCATTCTGCAGGACACACGCACACCCCTATCTTCTCAGTGAGCAACACAGTAAAATTCACCCTCACCGAAGACCTCCCCTGGACTGACCACCACTGCATCACTTTGTCATCTTAGAACACCCCAACACCCCGCCCCCACCGCCAGTGAGACAAAACACAGTTGGGCAAAGGTTTCAGAACAATAGTGGACCAACACACTCAACTCCCGCCTACCCACTACCACCAGTGACACAGAACAAGCGGCAGACAATTTCCCTAACTGGATCACGGCAAGCGCTGATGAAATCGTACCCAAGAAACCCACCTACCCCAGGAAATGAGCACAATACGCCTACTGGCTCACAACATAATAGAAAATCCAGAAACATGACTGCAGATAGAAGGAAAGGAGATGGCTCACCAACAAGACCCTAGAGGAAAGAAAAAACGTCGAAGAGGCCCTCAATCAATACTGCCAATTCTTGAAGAACACCAAGAAGACCACCCTAGCCACCCACATCAAGGACCGCTCCAAAAACAGTAAGGAACTTACTTTTCAACATGGTCAAGGATTTCACCAATTCCTCAGCAACCAAAAACACATCACGCCCTTGCAAGATCTCTGCAACACCCTCTCAAAAAATTTTCACAACAAAATCAACACCATCTACCAAGACATTGCACCCTAACCCCCTGCCGAGGACAGCATCAACATCCTCTTGCCAACCGTCACTCACTCACACAAGCTCACCTCATGGAACACCCTCACTGAGAAGGAGACGGTGTCCATCATGAGATCCATCCACTCCAGAGACCCAGCAGACCCCTGCCCTCACCATACTTTCAACCTCAGCAATCAAATCATGAGCAAGGAACTCACCAAGGTCCTCAACTCCTCTATTACCACTGTCCACTTCTCCTAGAAATGGAAACATACAGAGTGAAGCTGCTTCTGAAAAAGCTATCAGCAGACGCAGGAGAATTGAAGAACTACCAACCCATCTCCCTGCTCCCTTCCCCTGCCAAAGTAATCGAGAACACCATCAACATCCAGCTCACTAGACACCTGGAGAACCACAACCTTTTGGACCCGTCCAAATCCGGCTTCAGAGCTAACCACAACACAGAGACAGTCCTAGTCGCAGCCACAGATGACATCAGATTGCTGCTAGACCACAGAGAAATAGCAGTCCTCATCCTCCTCGACCCCTCAGCATCTTTCAACACCATACCCCACCATACACTGATCAACAGACTCCACCAGATTGGAATCCAAGGAGCAGCCCTCAAGTGGATTGCATCCTACCTCACAGGAAGAACACAGAAGGTCATCATCCCTCCCCATGCCTCACTCCCCAGGAACATCAGCTGCGGTCAGGCGCGCAACGCCCATTGGACTCAAAGGGCTTCAGCCCCCCCCCATCGTGTGTGGCAGCCCTGGATGAGACAGCTTCCCGGGCGCACACACAGCCGCACCCGAGTACTTCACAGGTCTTTAAAAGACCTTTGGCTTGTTAATGAGGCTTTGATGGTTTTCACCCCCTGCTTAGAGCCCCTGCAGCTCCACTCTGCCTTTTGCTTGAATAATCAGCCCCCCCCCAAAAAAAATTCCTAGTTCCCCCCCCCCCCCCGAAATTTGACTCTAGTTGCGCCTTCGTCTGCGGTTTACCTCAAGGCTCATCCCTCTGACAACCCTCTTCAACGTATACATGACAACCCTGGCCACATCGTCAAGAGCCACAGACTCAACATTATCTCCTACGCCGATGACACCCAACTCCTCCTCCTTCTGACAAATGATTCAACAACCACCAAGGACAAGTCCAAAGATGCATGAAAGATGTGGTCATCTGGATAAACAACAAACCGTCTCAAACTCAACACCGACAAGATAGAAGTACTCATCTCCGGGAAAGGCAAGGATACCTTCTGGAGCAATGAATGATAGTAACCTGAGCTGGGCCCAACCCCCAAACTTACCAAATACACCCGCAACCATGGTATCATCCTCGACAGCCAGCTATCCATGAAAAGTAGGTCAGCGCTGTCTCTCTCTACTTGCTTCCTCACACTCTGAATGCTCAGGAAGGTTTTCCGTTGGCTCCCACCCAACACCAGGTGAACAGTCACGTAAGCACTCGTCACCATCAGATTAGACTATGCCAATCCCCTTACATAGGAATCACCACCCAACTCATAACTTAACTCCAGACAACCCAGAACGCAGCAGTCAGACTCGTCCTCGGCCTCCCCAGATGGACGCACATCACCCCTAACCACAGGAAACTCCACTGGCTACCAGTCACAAAGAGATGCAAGTTCAAGCAGCTCACCCACACATGCAAGACACTGCACAGTGAAGAACTGGCGTACCTTAGCAATTAAATTAATTTTAACCAACCTACCAGGAAACACCTTGCCAAATCCCTCTTTCTAGGAGCCACCAGATGCATCCGCCAGACTAACTATGGAGGACGCTCCTTCTCCCACCTGGTGGCCAAGGCTTGGAACAACCTTCCCTGCACCTCAGAGCCTCACCATCGCTCTAGCTATTCAGGAAGAACCTCAAAACCTGGATGTTTCGACCAATAGAACTACAGGCAGCGTGAGCTTTGTCCCCATTGCCTCGAGTCCCTAACGGGTGATGGAACCGTGCTTTACATATCTTGATTGATTGATTGCTGTTATGGCTAGAATATTCATGCTGGTTCCTAATCCTCTCCAGAATCCCGTCTGGTTGATGGGGACCAGATTATTGTTGTTTGACCATTCTATTAGATCCCCCAAGATTAGCAATGCATAGTATTTTGCTCCTGAATCAATAAGTGCAATTGACCTGTAGTTGACGGGGTTGGACCGGCTTCCACCCTTGAAGACCGGGTTTATTATTGACCTCTCCAGCTACTGGGTATCGTGCCTGATCCTTCCACCTCCTTATGTAATGCTGATAGCGGGTTTGCCCAGTATTCGGGGTCAAGGTTGGGCAATAAGCACCCAAAGTGTAATAACTAGGTGCTATAAATGATCACCACCTGAGTAGTAGTTTGGGGTATAAGCCCTCTTACACAGGTATGGGCAACACTCTCCTAATTCTACCATCACATCATATTGTTAGAACATACTTGTGAACACAGAGGGTGAGGGCAAGTGCCCGGAAAGAAAGATCTCTGCTGCTTGTAATTTCATTGACTACTAAAACTGTGCTCTTAACATGAAAAGTCAGCTGACTGGTCCTGATTTTGAAGCATCAAGCAAAGTTAGCCTTTCCATGCCTTGTCTGATCAAGAAGAAGCTCATCCTGTCCTCACATTTCAATCCAGTTGTAACCCTAGCATTCTAAACAGTAATATAAACTGCTCATACTGGCAAAGCTTCCATGGTGAGTGCTGCTTGTCTCACACTTCCATGTGGTGCATTTTCAATATGCCAAATGCTGCCCTCAGTATAAGAACCATCACTCAGCCTTTGACATCAATGACATTCACAGGAAAAGCTATTATTGAAGCAAAATACAACTAAACACATGGCTAGCTTAAGAGTGCCCCTGGAGGATTTGGTGCTAATTATCACCATCAATCTGATATGATCAGAATTCACCATGAGCAATATATAACATTAATTATGAGGTTGCCCCTAAAAATGTGCACACAAGGTAGGGTTTGGTGCTTTCGGCACCAAAATCTTCATGTTCTGGTACTAACTAGGCCCTCTTCCTCAAAAACATTTAGGCTGGTTTAACCTGCCAAATTTTAAAAGGGAGAAGTCTAGAGAGTATGAACTGTATGTCACCACTTGTAATTGTGACAACTGTGGGAACAGGTGTTTGTACAGGTGCCACAATTTAAGTAGGCACCCCATTGAGGTCATGCAATGATGCGTGGCCTTGTGGGGTATCCCCCTTGGTGGATATAGTGCCAGGCCATTCTAAAATTCCCAGTGTCACTGGCTTCTCTTTTTTTGAACACTGTTTTGATGGGAAACCAATGAAGGTCTTCCTTGGGAATTTACAGCTCTCACCTGCCTTTTGGCTGAGTTTGCACTATAGAAATAATATACATACATACTAATGATGAGAAATAACTCCATATGCCTACTACAACTATATGTGTCCAGGTATAAAGTAATTCACACAGACATAGCCTCAAATGTCCAAGTAAAGATGCACCTGCCAATGTATAACCTCATTTGGCTTCACATATACACATGCCAAGGCATGATATAATGTACCTGGGACTAACTCATAGGCACAGGCTGTTCAGTCTCTCATAGCTCTGGCCCCTCTTTTTTCATAAAGGTATTCTGGCCTTAGTCTCCGGCATATATAAGAGAAGAATGATTTGACCTTGATTGTGAGAGCTGAACCTTCAGGTGCAGTAATAGGGGGTGGAGAGAGCAATGTAATTCATCTTCCTAGCATCACTCCATGTTTTCACATTCTGCTGTGATGTGAGGGGCACCACAAAGTCTCTGCAGTGCTCACAGAAGCAGAGTAGCGAAATGGGGACTCCACTGTGTCAAGCAGAGAGTAATGAGCAGCAATATGGGAGGGGAAATTAGGTACTGCCAATCTCTCTCTTTACTTGAGCAGGATCCACTGTCAGTTGCAGCAGCGCAGCCTTCACTATGTTCTTAACCTCGGGTACCAGCTCTTTTTAGCTGAACTCCTTCATAGTCATTACCCCAGTGCAATACCATCACCCAATGTATTAGGTGGCTCTCAATAATACCACCTTGACTCCATTTTCACAGCAAGAGACCAGGCAGGAGGTCAGAGAAATGGCAGCAGAGCTCAGACAGACTAGATGCAAAGGAGTGTGAACAGACAGGACGGCAAGCACACTGTCTAGCACTATATTCACGAGGCTTCAGCGTCACTGTGACTTCATGGAGCCTGTTTAGTGTGTTCCCTCTCTCAATGCTGCACATCAGAAGTAAATCAGAAAATCAACTCCATGAGGTGGCAAAATACTGGTAGACTGGAAATACTATAGGAAACCTGGTATCATCTCCTCCATCCAAGACTACTACCAGAAGCAACGAATGGTTAACCTCACTGAGACCACACCAACTCCAAACCTATCATGTAATACGTATGGTAGAGTAACCAGACGTCCTGGACCCATCTGAATGGCCCTTGTCTTTCAAGGTCCACCATTTTAAATAAAATACATTTCCTGAGCATAAAACGATGGTCAAGTGAGCATGCAAACTAGTTGTGCACGTTCGGTTTCCAGGAACTCTTTCGTCTTACATTGTACCATGGTCTAGAGTTAATCACCTTAAAAATGTGGGTTCTGCACTGCCTCTCAGTGTGCTTCATAACATCATGGGGAAGTAGGAGGATTAATTTAATAAAACATTAAGTTGCAATGGTTGTACCTAATAGCTTGAGGTGAACAATTCTAATGCCTCATAGTCCGAAAATGGTCCTTTAATATTTTCTTTGTATATATATTTATAGAATACCAATAAACAGATTACAAGGGTAGCCATCTGCTTAGGACCGGTGGCAGTGGTGGCCCTACCCCTAACCACAGTACAACTGGGGAAAGGAAAAGCAGTGCGCATGACCATCCTGATTTGCAGGAGTACCCAAGACTTCTGTCCTCCGAAGATATTGCATTCTTTATCTCATATTTGTGTTGGCATTCAGCCACTTTCCGTATGGCACCGGTGGGATGTCAGAAAGGGTTCAGCCAAAGGACAGGCATACCATTGGTGGAGTGTGAGGAATTGTGTTCTGGTTTCACTCAGGATCTAAAATGACCATCAATGGATGGTGAGAGCAGGAGAGGTGGAGGGTTAGAAGTAAGGAGGGTGCAGAGAGGAACGTGCATCAACAGAAGAAGGGTTGAAGGCACTAGACAATGGGATCCCACACCATGTATGTGTGAAGAAGTGAGAAAATACTGCATGCCACAGTACAGCTCCCATTGCGCTCCGTTTGATTGCTTTACTTGGATTTTTCTACTGTCCTGAAACTTTCACTATAACGTGATTCAAAGTGTCTCAAAAAGGCAGCATAGAAGGAAATTGACAACATGCAATATCACACATGAGCAATCTGAAATTTGGCAATTATGGTCATGATAAACTTTTAATGCGGGCCCCAAGCCCTTAAAGAGTCCTCACACAGTTTGGAGGGAGGGGTGGTGAAATAGCACTTCACATTGCCTCTTGAAGAGAGACCAGCATTCCTAAAATGGGGTTCCTCAGAAGGCTAGAGATTGAAGCAGCCATTGGATCAGTGTAGCTGGTAACTTGGATGGAAATGGTGGCCTTTTAAAACGTTTTTACTAACATTCATTGGGCTTGGAGTAGACTGGCACTCCCATTGGTTATGTTGACATCTTGGGCATGGCGGCTCCATAATAAAAACCCAGGGGGCACTAATGGGGTCCCATGCAGCTCTGCCACAGCAACTATTTCTAGATCTGAAATCTCTCTTAAATTTTCTTTAGAACAAGGTCACTCACAAGCAACTTGGCCAATGCAGTGAGTTGTAGCAATGGGTTGTGATCTCAACTGAGGGTGAAACCCATTGGTTACACACCAACGCCAAAAAGGGGGTGGTATCCATATGAATGCAGGCTGTGGGCATATGGAGAAGCTCACCTATCTTTTGCACCGTGAAGTTTCAATCTATTTAAAGGGCTGGAATGTCACCATTTTGCAAATGCCGATGCAGGAATGGGGGTCTTTTGTCCGTCCTAGAAATTACAGCCATTTGATAGGACGTGCAGTAGGGATCCCTCCTCATTAATGTACACGAGGCAGGAGTTTGTTGAATCCCATCGAATATCATTGTTTGATCTGGGATGGATTTTGGGTCACAAACCAGGTGCTAGGCAGAAATTGCAACTGCTTTGCATCGCAAGAACAATTATTAATTTTTAATTTCACTTTAACGCAATGGACTTTTAAAGAATCTTGTCAATTAGAATGATTATTCTGAAATGAAGAAACACTGTTCTCAGTTTTCTGGCATTTAAAATTTCGAATGAACTCTGACAATTGTTGTAAAGGATTTTCATTAATCGATGCAGTTCTTATTAACCGTCTAGAATCTCCTGAAAATAGTGTCTATCTTCGTATCTAATGTGGACAAAATATTATTTTGAAGTTTGGTTGAAATAAGTGAATTCAGTAAGCACATCTGTCAGTGGCTATAAATGCGTTCACATGTGGTTATACCTTTAAAGTCCACATAGGAAAACTCCTGAATAAAACTGCTTGATTTTTCACCAGTTGTCTGTCATATTTTTGCAGAAAATGTGACTCTTGGGCCTTGGCTTTGATTTTTTTTCTTGAAGATTAGGCCTAGAAACCTAGACTGAAGGGAAAAAAAGCTGGCTGTCTATTTAAAGCAGCATTCCTTCATGTCAGTGAAGCTAAAGAATGGTTTACCTTTCCAAGAAAAGCTGCATATTTTTGTGATGCAAGATATGATTTAGAAGAACAGTAGGGAAGTCTAGATCTCATAAAAAGATAAAGCCTGTGGATCGCTCTTTTGTTAAGGCTGTTTCATTATGCTTAGTACAAGACTGCAATATATGATGATAAATCTTATCTCTACAAATTATATCTCAACTAAATAGCTCAAGTAAAGACCATCGGCTTCATATGAAGTCCTATGTGTTTTATAAAAAAAAAATACTGCAAAGAATTTGAGCAATATTTATAAAATAACTAAGACTTTCACTTCTGAACCCATACAATTAATTATCGCATCAGTTTGGATTACTTTTCATTTTGCATTCACTTGATCACCGTTTTCCCATCAAACAAATACAGTCTCTATACGCTTATGCTCTGTTAACACATGCCCCAAAAACATAAATAAATATTGAAACAATTTTAAAGCAAAATCAGAGATGATGAGAAGGTCTTGTTTGATCCGGGTATGGTTTCTGAGTTTGGTTTGGACTTGATTTTATCAAGAAGTGTAAATTGGACAAAACGTGTGGTGCTGCCTTTAAGAGATTATGTGATAAGTTTACTATACACGTTTTCGGATTTTATTACGCGAACCCAGCTGATGAACAATTGAGTGCTGTACCTTATGACTTTTTCAATAGTACTGATATCTGTCTGGACCTGCACTTTATAGTACAACAAAATAACAGTGTATGACAGGGATGGCTCATTTAAATTAGGAGAAAAGTAATTAATAAATGGTGGGAAGCAGAATCCTTGAAAAAACATCCACCATCAAATAATATCTCCTGGTCTTAAGATTCTGATATTCCTCAACAATGCAAATAATTATTCTGACATATTTAAAGACTGGGAGGTGGACTGAAAGGAATCAGCCTACACTTATTAAACATCCCGGCCAAACAAGCAAAACTTGATGATATTAGATTCATTAAATTGATGAGTTGCAGAATAGAATTGATACTTGGGAACACATTCACGAAATTACAAATTTCTATGGGAAAATAAATCTAAATTTGGAGAAATATCAGGATGACATCAGTTCCAGGAAACAAAACACATATCAACATGGTGTACAAGTCTGTGCCAGAGGGAGTGTATATTCTTTTAAAAAGAAATATGACCATTTGCTTAGAGATGAGTTGAACAAATATTAGCATCATAACAGAATATGTCAAATTCATCAAAAATGTATTCATCAGATGATAAAGAGGTGGATTAATCTACTAATAAAATACCAATTTTTGTATGAAATGAGAGTTAGACTATAAGGATTCAACCACTACAGTTTAAAAATAAAGCTAAGTCAAATAAGAAAAACAAGAAAGGAAGTCAACTTCGATAGAGAAAAGTGAACTTAAAAATGAAGATATCCAACAAGAAATGCAAACAATGAAATGTAAGTTTAATGATGAATTGAATGCTATCAATCTATCAACTAGACCATTAACTGAGTTAGATTATCCACTTCCACCACACCCCCCTCGTCCCCCGCGGAAGCTGGAACAAAGTCACCGAAGAACATCTCACCACCTTCCTCAGCAGAACCCCGCTATCAGCTTCCAAAGAACCCAACACTGCAGCACGCAACCTCCATCACTGGATCGTCAACTGCTCTGACACCCTGGCTCCACTCAAGAAACCCCCCGGAAAACAGCACATCAAGAAAGCAAGCCGGTTCACCCCCGCCCTCCAAGAGTCCGGAAGCATCTGCAGACGGCTCTAGAAGAGATGGAGGAACAGCAAAACCCCGGAGGCCGACGCTGCCTTCAAAGCAGCCACGATCACACACCACCTCATAAAAACCACAAAGAAAATGGCTCTTCAAGACAGAATCAACGCCAGCGCACACAACTGATAAAAACTCTTCGCCATCATTTAAGAGTTCGCCAAGTCCAACAGCGATATCTCTGACATTCCACCCTCCCAAGACCTCTGCAACAAACTCGGCACCTTCTTCCACCACAAGATCAAGCAGATCTATGACAGCATCGATGCCCCAGAACATCCCACAGCCCTGCCACCACCACAACCAACACCACCGTCCCCAGCAGGTCCTGCTCAACTGGACCCCGCTCACCCTCAAGACCATGAAAAGCATTCACTCTGGAGCCCCATCAGATCCCTGTCTGCACCACATGTTCCACATAGCCACCACCACCATCGCACCCGAGCTATGCTGCACCATCAACTGCTCCATTAAAACTGCCACTTTCCCCGATGACTGGAAACACGCTGAGATCAACCCTCTGCCGAAGAAGCCTTTCACGGACTCAACGGACCGCAAGAATTTCAGGCCCATCTCACTGCTCCCCTTCCCAGCCTAGTTCATGCCACCACCGACAACATCTGCTCCCTCCTCTACAAGGGCGAAACTGCGGCCCTCATCCTCCTGGACCCCTCGGTGGCTTTCAACCACATCACCCACCGCACCCTAAGCAAAAGACTCCACAACGCCGGCGTCCGCGACAGAGCCGTGGACTGGATCCGCTCTTTCCTCACCGGCCAAACACAGCAGGTCAGACTACCACCATACCTCTCAGAACCTACAGAGATCAGCTGCAGAGTGCCCCAGGCCTCTTCCCTGACCACCACCCATTCAATGTCTACATGGCCCCACTCGCAACCATCGTCGGAAACCACAGACTCAACATCATCTCCTATGCAGACAACACCCAGCTTATCCTCTCCCTCACCAATGAACCAACAGTCACCAAGAACAACTTCAATGAAGGGATGAAAGCCATCGCAAACTGGATGAGAGATAGCTGCCTCAAGCTCAACTCAGACAAGGCAGAAGTCCTCATCCTGGGATCCACCCCCTCTACTTGGAATGACTCCTGGTGGCCCGCTGCACTGGGAATACCACTCACACCCATGGCCCACGCACACAACCTCTGCATCATGCTGGACTCCTCACTCACTATGAAGCGCCAGATCAACGCTGTCTCCTCAGCATGTTTCAACACATTCCACCTGCTCCAAAAGACCTTCAGATGTATCCCCACTGAATCAAGGAAGACGGTCACCCACGCCCTCATCAGCAGCAGACTCAACTACGGCAATGTATTCTATGCCGGGTTCACCCAGAAACTCCTCTGGAAGCTCCAGAACGTTCAAAATGCCACAGCCAGACTGGTCCTAAACATTTCCCGCTTCAGCCACATCACACAACACCTGCTTGAACTCCAATGGCTCCCAAGTGACAAAAAAATAACCTTCAAGCTCCTCACCCACGCATACAAGACCCTTCACAACCCAGAACCAGGATATCTGAACCACCACCTCCCATTTCACGCACCTAACAGATGCCTCCGTTCCGTACAACTGTCACTGGCCACCGTCCCAAGGATCTGCAGGACCAGTACTGGAGACCTGGCCCTTGCCCCCAAGACCTGGAACACCATGCTCCCCATCTCAGCCAACTGTCCCAATTCAGGAAGGACCTCAAGACCTGGCTCTTTGAATGAACCCAGGACCCAGATGGATCTGCAGGCCCCCTCCCTCCAGCACCTTGAAACCCTCACGGGTGAGTAGCTGAGCTCTACAAACCCATGATTGATTGACTGAGCATAATGTGTTATTAAAGGGAATACCTTATTGCCTCACCTCCAATCTTGACATCTACTTTTAAACTGGACCAGCTTTGTCTCACACTTAAACTATGTCTAAAACCCTATTAGGCACTAAAACCTACATTTAATGAAATGCAAAGACAAAACTCAATGATTGGGAACTTGTTTATGAAAGATTTTGATTTCTTAGATGTTTTTTATCAATTTGATACCAATGCAGATATCGAAGGCGATGTTGATGCTTCTGATTCAGATCCTGTAGGTTTGGGTTTTGCCCAGTGCTATAGCCACAGAGGATTTAAATTAAAATCCACTTTCAATCCCCAAGGAGAAAACTCCCTAATGTCATATTTTGAGAAATTAGCTTGAAAGCTGTGAAACCTTCTCAGACAAATCCAGAAAGAAAAGAGGTTTACCAACTTGTGATAGTCTGTATTTGAAGCTCTGTGGTGCCTTGGTACAGATCAGTCCATGATAATAAAATGCCGGATTAAGAGAGGGGAATATTCTTATTGTAAATAGGAAATTATCCCCTGCCCAGCTGTATGTGCAACTAAATGTTAAAAAGAAGTATATTAAGTTGAATAACAACCAGACTTGAATACTTCAACAGAAGTTGGAAAATCTTATTCACAGTTGGATTGAAGTAGCCATTATTGACATGGTGGAAGACATATTTCTATTCAAGAAATACCTTATTGAACTAGGCATTTAATTTATTTCTGCCTAAATTGTTAAAATCACTTCCAGGAAAGCCATTTGTCAAAATCAGCTTCTTGGTGTACATCTTTGTATACTGGGATACATGTTCTACCTAGTATATGTAAAATCTTTATCATCATTTAATCGGGACACTGTAAATGTTATCAGAAAAGTTGATGCCCTTCCAATGGAAGATGCCTAAATAATCGCAACATTGGTTGTGTGCTGCCCTATACCTCTTTGAAACATGCAGATGGTATAAAGACATTTCAGTTGTTTTTACAGATAGACCAGCCTTTCATTTAGAAGACACACACATGCTACTTACACATTTCGTGATAGAGAATAACATATTTTTATTTAATGTGCAGTATTGTTTCAAAAATATGGTAGTGCAATGGGGGCATCATTTGCATCCTCTTATGCCAATGTTAAACTGAGACATTTTGAGAAAACATATGTCTGGGGGCCATAGCTAAAATATTATTATAAAGATGTATGTCAGACCTTCTTCTGAGAGGTCACAGGGCAGTCATCAGCTACTGAGCCACAACCGTGGGGAATCAGGACTTATGCCTATGCTATCTTGATTAGAGATTCCGATCTTACAATGAGATCTACAATATATAAAATACATCAATTAATACAACTTGAAAAAAAGAGCTGAAAAAGGTACAATAATTTCAGCTCATTGATTCCTTGACAGGACAATTTATCATCTTCATAGCAGCTTTAACTGTTGTAATTCCATGTTTTTTAAAAAGTGGTTTTAAAAATCTCTGTTGGTAGACCCTTAAAACGGGACAGACAGATATAACATGTTTGATAGTCTGTACACCATTGTAATATAAGGTGCAAATTATTTTCTCCCAAACTACATTCTGCCATGCATCCAGCACTCTGTGTTCCAAGTTCCAGTTCAAATACACTTGGGGTACTGCTGCCTGACATGATTGGATGACACAATTGAAGCAAGATGAGATTTTGTGCTACATATAAACATAACATTCTCCATCAATGTATTTGCCATGGTAAGCTTTTAATTTTTTTTACGGTTGAAAAAGCTCATATTATGAATATTTGATCTATTCAGTGAACGTGCTGAAGTGCAGATAAAATATTAGTTAGAAATGGACCGGCCTTTGTAGTAGGAAGGAGACATTCCATGGACATAAGACTTCTTAAAGCTTTTCCTTGGCATGTAGAATACAATGATATCATTATAGAATGGTGGCTGATCCTCTTATGTAAGTGCTCAACAATCCTAATTCTAGCCTTAGTACTTCTATCGAGACCATGGAATTTAAAGCGCAAACAGTGCAAAGAATCTTCCCCTCCACCTTATGCATAAAGTGCAATTGCTTAATATGTATGCTCTCTTTAGCATATAAATGGGTGGATGAAATCTTCATTTTCTATACTGTTAGGAGATGATTAAAGTGCCTGTGACCTGTTGCTACATAAAGGGACTTTAGTGCGTTTCCATGAGCATATGCCTTACTTGATATCTGTGCAATATGTTCAGTATCGGACGAATTTGGGGACATAATTCTTTCAAGATTAGGGTAAGACTTTAGTACTTCTGTGGTAGAATTATTATAGAACCCCTTATACTTTGTATTGGCACAACACCCTTTTGGAAAAAAAACTCATAATCTTGTTTTTTGTTTATAGTAACGTTCAGGAACTGAGCGTCTAAGCAAGATGACAAGATCTCAAGTCCTTATGGAGGCCTCAGGGAATCAGGTCTAGCAGAACGATAATGTCCACATAAAGGAGTGTCCGCAAAAGATAAGAGCTTAGTTTTGGGGCATCGCCAGCTGCCTTGCTCAACACATTGGGCAGGTCCACCATCTAAAGAGATAAAAACAGGGGCACCAACAGGCTCCCTGCTTCCAACCATTACTGGTTGGAATTTTCCGTGTCATACCCAACCTGCCTCTTAACAATAACATGACACCAGGTAGCTGTGTGGATAGCAATAATACCTTTTACAAGACCTCCTGGTATTCCCAAGGCACTCAATGTTTCCAAAGGGTCAGCCTGTCTACATGGTCAAAAGCAGTTGAAAAATCTATGGAGGCCGCTTAGACAGGCATCCCTCTTTGTCCAAGGTTGAGTGACCAGCTCTAAACCCTGCTTGCTTCAAAGGAATAGTATTTTTTTCCTCTGCCCATTTTAGTAGATTAGATAAAACATATTTGGAAAAAATCTTTCCTTTGGCCTCCAACAGTGTTATCTGCCTATAATTGCAACGTAAGTTTGAAGGACCTTTTAATGTAATGGCAAGATAATACTGCCCCGCCATGAAATAGGGACCACCCCAGTATAGAAACAATAATGGAAAAGCACCACTAAGTAAGTGGCCCAGAAGTCCAGGTCTAATTAATGATAGAAATAGGTAGTTGGTCTGGACCTCTTGCCCCAGTATTCCTAGCAGAGTTTAGGTAATGCAACACTTCCTGTCTAGTGGGGGGAATAGGGTGCATCTCCCAGCTGATCCCTCATCTAGGGACTCTAGAATACTGTTACTGGGTGTCTGTGTGTTCAAAGCTTATAGAGAGATAATATATTTATGCCATTCCATGCTAGAGATATTATTTATCTTAGGTTTGGAGAAAGAGCCACTGTTTCCCCCTATAATTTTCTAAAAGGCTTTTTGATTTTTACATTTTATTGTTTCTTTTATTTTTACCCAGAGCTACATACCTTTTAGTTTCTTACCCACCTAGTTCTTATTCTTTTTAAATGAGAAATCCACTTATTTCCTTTCTTAGAATAAAAGTTGAATTGCCTTCTTTGCAGGTTAATAATTAGCTTGTTAAGAGCAAACCAATTTATTAAAATCATTAGATTGCCTTATGGATTTTTTTGCAAGGACAACCCACCAAATTGGGAGTTATCCTGTCTAATTTCCCCATAACTTCCTCCAATATGTCCTGATTCGGGAAGATTTTCAATAATTTTCCTTACTTTTACTGATAGCGACTGTTCATCTTTCTTGGTCCATAAGACCTTCCCATTCTCTACGCTAAATAAACCATAGTCACTCTCAGGGATCTGTCACGAATTCACATCATCAGGTTTCCCATTGATGGTAAAAAGAAGAATATTGTGATCACTCAAAATATTCTTTATAACCTTTAAATCAGATAGATAAAACCGTATATGAGCTAATAACATAGTCAATTATTGTGGCTAATTTTGCTGTAATATGGGTAAAATGAGCTGGGATATCACCCTGTAGTCTCCCATTGAGGACAATTAAGTCATGTTTCCTACATGCCACGAAGAGAAAATATCCTCTTTTATTTGTCCTGGAGGAAGAAGGGAACATGATGGTTGTGATATAACAGCCTCTTCCCATTCTTTGTACATAAAAAGTGCAAGTGAATGATTAAAAACAATTGTATTTAGATCTCTCATTATTAGGACCTTGGAGATATCCACTTTACACATTATCATGTTAATATAACAAAAGAACTCACTTAACAAATGAGTATTTTCTTGGCATGGTTGAATATAAAAACTAACCAAAATAAAGGGAAAACAGAGTGGTGCCCCGAATTCTGCTCTGGGAATAGAATACAATTTAATAGGTTCGATTGGTACCAGTACACTTGATATGTCCAAGTAATATTAGTACACTATAGTGTGGCTATAACACCACTAGCATGGCTTTACTTTGATTAAATAGCAGGACAACTAATTACAAAGAAATGTTCAACCTCAAAAGTGGCAGGAACCCACATTTCTTGCAAGGAAATTGCTGCAGTATTTAAATAAATCCAAATTCTGGATTTTTCCGAGATTATTCCAGCAGCCCACTATATTCCATGATACAATTTTAAAGGAGTGGGACACACTACTAAACACCCCACTTCAGCACATTTGAGGCGGCCATTTTTCCAGTGCTATACCAACAAGCTAGCCAGGCCCATTGGGATACAACATCACTTTTAGACATCAAGCATGATTTATAATAATTGCCTGAAATCACCCTAGAATCAGCTTCACAAGAGATTAATCTTATTTTTGCGTTGGTACCCATCTCTTTCTGTGAAACAGAACATTCCCCAATAGGATAGGACAATGGCAAATAATCCCCCACCAACAACTGGCAAAACGTTGCTTTTAAGAGTGGAGGGAATAATGTCAGTTCCTTGAGACATAAACAATTCACATTTGTTCAGGATCAAATTTACAATCACTGGTGACTTCAAAGGTCTAGGCTTACATTCAGTGCAGTCATTCTTTTTCTGAACTCATTTGGTTTTATTCCTAAGTGTAGACTATTAGTAAGTCTTTCCTTTAAGGTATGTGATATTTGGTTCTTATCTTAAGACATTTTTAATATAGACTCTGTCAACACTATTGTAAAATGTTTCCCTAAGATGGTATTCTGTTTATAACTCTGATTTCTGTGCTGGAACAAATATTATGTTCTTTTCTTTTGTCAGTCAATAACTCTTGTCTTGCCGTTTTTCAGAAACGTACCGACATATCATCTGCAGCATTTCAGCGTTCTCTAGCTGATGTAAAATTTCCCATCAGATAATACATTGATTTTGGTTATCATGTGACTATTTAAAGGACTTAACATATATCACATGACCTTGACAAAGCCCATGCACTGAGGTGAAATGTTGACTTTTCCCATATCTTTCTCCAATACGTCCACAGGTAACCAACCTGATTAGGGAAGATTTTCAATATGTTCCTTTATTCTACTGATAGCAACTGTTATCTTTCTTGGTCCATAAGACCTTCCCATTCGCTATGCTAAATAACCCATCATCACTCTCTGCCAGGAGTTAGTGGTACCCCCACTCTTAATAACTCTGGGGGTGGGTGGTGGCTTGATTGGGAAGAAATTTGAGCCACTCAGAATGAGGGGCATATGTGAGGTGTTAAGATACAGTCCAAGATGTGAATCACCAAGTAGGAAGTTTCATTTTTGAATTATACAATTATATTTCACATAGTTACACACCAGGTTCAGTGGATTATTCTAAGCTAGAACCTTTGGTTCACATTCACCATCAGCAGTAAACTAATCCACATTTCAAATAGGGTGACATTCACCTTCACCATAGTAAAACAAGACAACAGTCCCTCAAAATTAGCTCAAATCCTAAATTAAATGATTGATTGGCTCAATTGGCCATGACGTATTCTGCAGGGCAGACACTATTCTTGGTTGAAAAGTGCATTGTTCTACTCTAGGGCTAACCCTATAATGATTATTATAAAATATACTGCTCTCTAACCAGACTTATAGTCAAACCAATAATGCCTGTTATGTGATTCTGATTCTCTAAGGTATGAGGCACACTTGTCCTCAAAAACACAAATAGTCTATAAGGTATTGTTGCAATTTTACAGCTGACTGCTAACACCACATTTTCAATACTACGGTTCTGCCAAATTATTTATACACTGTCCTTATGTTTAAAGGAATGGACATGATATTGATCTGTTCAGTACAAGGCAAGTATAAGATTACTTCTAAACATCTCATTTCCAAGGCTTAGCAATACACTGCTACATTCATTACAGCTTTGGTTATAGCTCAAAATGACGGCTCTCAATGCCTAAGAATATCAAGATGTTGCATATAATATAAATTATGTGTACTGCAACAATAATGTGGACGTGTGGGGACAGTGCGTATAATTGGAGAATCATTATTTTATTCTTCCTCAGTAGAAGATGGAAGTAATTCAGTGCTATAGCCTCTGTCAGATCCATCTTAACGAGGTAAACCTCTTTCTTTCTTATTGTACAGGCATTTAGATCTTAAGGTAGACTCTTTCCCCTATTTAGGTATTCTTTTTGACAAAGATCTGTCATGGGCAAAAATGATGGAAGGAAGGAGGTTGGTGATGGAGAGGGGTATCACTGCTGTAAAATCTTTTGCAAAGAAATTGGGCGCCAAACCCCTATAGCCAATAAAAAAAACATATATCAGGCTGGAGTAAAAGCAGCCGTGACCTATGGAGCTGGGGTCTGGGGTACGGTCGCAACTACACCACTACAAATTATTGAAAATAAATTCTTCAAATCTTTAGTGGGTCTAAGTCTCCACTTTACGAATGTGATCTTACATACAGAACTGACCCTTCCTTACATATCAGATTATATACAACTAGCCCCACTTCTCCTATGGCATTCTATTTGGAGGAGAGATAAATTACCTTTGACCCAAATGATAATTAAGAGCTGCATAGAGATGGAAAAGATCTAAGTGGCTAAGTTATGTGGAGAGAGTCTTAAAAGAGATAGGCCTTCAAGAACTTTTTAAAGATCCTCTGGTCTGTAAGAGGGTGTCCAAGCAGAAAGTTATTGCCATGTTTAGGTTGATGGCTGAATATAAGCGTAGGGAATACTATAAAGAGAAACATCTAGCACAGGTTTATTACCTTAACCCACCACTAATGGAGGGAGATTTCTCCTACCTAGTCAACATAAACAGTGCGCAACATAGATTCATATTGTTAAGATTCCGCACCAATTTGATTCCTCAAATGCTTTGTTATCCTGAAAAAACTTATACTCACTCCAATCTAAGCATGTGCCCGTGTGATAATGTATCACCTCAAACTGAACTGCATTTGGTTTTATTCTGCGGGCTCTACGAGAGTGAAAGGAAGGTCTATCTGAAACCAATCTTAAAGAAAATGAGCTTTAAGCAGTGTTGGGTAGCACTATTCTTTTTAAAAACACTGCCCGAACCTTTGGTTTGCTTCTCTGTAGCAACATTCTTATGGTAGGAAAGGAAAAATCCCTTGGTGGAGTGATAGAGGTTAACACTTCAACCAGTGCTTGACCCTATAGAGCAAGTGTACAACTAAAACACAACACTAATACATCCAAATGCCTCAAAAAAAGCCCATGTGGTAGAATTACACATATCTAATTCTTGTTAAAATCATATATTTTATTAAAATCTTTATATTGCAAAAATAGTTAAAATACAAGAAGCACTGTTTAAAAACATGAATACAGCTATCCAATTTCATAAAATCTTCTTTTTACAAACTCATTCTAAGCCCCAAAAATCTACAACAATAGTAACACCGTTTGTTAAGAGAGAAACATAAAGACACTATATTTTGCCATAAGTTAACATATGCCATCAGAACACTTCATTAACTACTCCTGGATACATTCAATTATTACAGGGTGGACTTGTTCCACAGATTATTTAATAAATAGGTGTCGACGCGTTTCGATGGTTCTAGTACTTTTCCATCTTTATCAAGACAAACATTGTTCTCTCTTTAGGCACTGTATGGTTGCCACAAATCTCAGAACCTGTTATAATAAGAAATCATGGTTGGTAATTGTGAACTTTATCAGTTATATAAGTCAGCATAATTCATGTCATCAATACAGGCGACTATTCTTGAAAGATTATAGTACATTAGTCCACATGGTTCACATAGTACTTCAAAATACTCTAAAATCTTGTTCTATGCACAAAACTATTCTTAAAAAAAACAGTTTTATAGCTCATCATACCTAAACCGGAGTTACCATCAACCTTTAAAGTGGTATCCCCTTTTCCCAGCACACCTGTACATACACGTATTCATTTTTCTTTCAAATGGGCTTATATTGATGTGTCTGTGAGCCCCCACCAACTAATAAGGAAAGCGTGAAACACTCAAGGTTGCCTTTGTGTTCCATTTGGTGTCAACTAAGATCACCTCACCCCATATAAATCCTTCTAAAATATGTCCATTTGAGAAAAAGAGAAAGCCAACCTTCTAGTTGATTATGGCCCTTTTTATTGTAAATCATACTTTTTCTTTACCTTATTTCATTTGCCTTGTAATTGTAATTACTCTGCGTGGCATAAATACGAGTCACGATCCACCTCATCTAATATTAAAAGAAAACATCAGAAATTTTGCTATCTTCCTCCAGCTAATGCCTTCAAAAACCATTTTGTACATGTATCATTATTCCATTTATCCTGTTCTTACCTTACTTTTTTAGTTATGTTCCCTATCAGTATGAGTTCTCCTAAAACTGGTTACTTCCTATTCATTATTTTCTTCTTTTATTCAGTTTTTTATTTTTATTGCAACACCTAGAAAATATATATATGTTGTATTATTATAGATTGGTGTTTTCTTATTAGGACTATACTATTTGTAACGTCTTTATTTCTCATACCATACTCGTACCTGCATTCTACTTGCAAGATTGACAGCCTGGTACCCGTAGTTAGAACTGTGCCCAGGAGTGTATATATGCACGTTTAAACAGAAATCTCTTTTTTTTTTAATCAGAAACGCTGAAAGACAGAAAATAACTAAAATAGTATTGCTAAGGGCTACCCAATTTTACAAGTAAACTTTAGAGTATTTTGAAGTACTATGTGAACCATGTGGACTAATGTAATATAATCTTTCAAGAATAGTCGCCTGTATTGATGACATGAATTATGCTGACTTATATAACTGATAAAGTTCACAATTACCAATCATGATTCCTTATTATAACAGGTTCTGAGATTTGTGGCAACCATACAGTGCCTAAAGAGAGAACAATGTTTGTAGTTAATGAAGTGTTCGGATGGCATATGTTAACTTATGACAAAATATAGGGTCTTTATGTTTCTCTCTTAACAAACGGTGTTACTATTGTTGTAGATTTCCGTGGCTTAGAATCAGTTTGTAAAAAAAAAAATATGAAATTGGATAGCTGTATTCATGTTTTCAAACAGTGCTTCTTGTATTTTAACTATTTTTGTGATATAAAGATTTTAATAAAATATATGATTTTAACAAGAATTAGATAATTGTTACTTGTGTAATTCTACCACATGGGCTTTTTTGAGGCATTTGGATGTATTAGTGTTGTGTTTTAGTTGTACACTTGCTCTATAGGGTTAAGCACTGGTTGAAGTGTTAACCTCTATCACTCCACCAAGGGATTTTTCCTTTCCTACATTTGAGTAGTACCCTATTCCCCTGGTCTGGTTTAAGGGGTCTCTCTCTTATTATAAACCAACACGCAACATTCTTATGGGCCTGCATGAGGAAAAGGAAGGGGATGACATGCAGCCCATTGAGTTTGTCTAGCAATCTCAATGTAACCAGACCTGCGAAATGAAATGTTTTATCTATTTTTATCTTTTATGTATTCTCATCTCATTCTAGGATTGCAAAGAAATATTGGGAATTTTAAATGATAACATTTTGTAATAATATCTTTTTATAGATGTATTTATATGTGCTTTTATGGTTATTTTTTAATATGACCGAATAAAGATGATGATGATGATTTTAATTTTGACTGATGGTACTCCATCCACCAGGGTAGCAGAGGACATCACCTCAGCCATCCTGATGGAATACTATTTGTCAAATTTAGAGATGACTGTCGTCCAAGTAGTCATCTCTGCACCTTGAAGAGAACTGCTGTCACAGCAGATCCCTTCAAGGTAACAAAGGTTTGGTGGACAGTCACTCTCGGTTTTATTGGCTAACTACCAAACGTTTAACTTTTTTTTGAATTTCAAAAACAGACTCCCAAAGTGACAACACCATGTGAACACACATTTTGCTGAGCATGACTACATCCAGACCACTGGACTCTGGAGGACTGACAACGGTAACAGCTTCATATTAGAGTAGCCGGGCAAGGATTTTTACCTGTCACCCTACAGAAAGAATCACTTACTGGCCTGTATTTTCCTTTTAATGTAATCTTCCTGTACCCTGGAAATGTATCTCTCGCTCCAGCCATGTGGGACATGGCTTTTGCATGTGTATGTATAACTTCTGTATGTAGAGATCGTGTGTTGAGGATTTCTGTTACACGCGGCCACGGCTACATAGGAATCCATTTTGATTTCCAGAAAAACAATTGGAACCTATGATGGAGTTGGAGAAAGCTCCAGAGAGAAGCAAAATCTGTGGGGCGGAGGTTCTTGTATTGGACCGCACTCTAGGCTGTGGAGGAGAGGACATATAGGGTCCTTTGGAAGTATAACTACACTTCCCAACCCTTCCCATCTCCCTTCTTCTATGAAAGCTCCCCCTTTACAGGTGACCAGGACTATAAGTGGTGAAGTCTCTCTGTGCCCTTACTTTGGATCTCCACCCCACCCTCCTGCTGACAGAGTTTAAAAATGTGATGTAGTATGCTGCCCATCAGACCCTGGGTCTGCATGCATAATTTAGAGATGGGTGAACCCATCCTCCTCTTCTTCGCCGTCTCGCTAATCCTTGTGAGAACTGCGCATGCACCCGCGCATGTGTATTTCTTGCAAGAAATGCGCATGCGCGTGCTCATGTGCAGTTTTCACAAGGATTACCGATAGCGTGAAGAAGAGGAGGAGGGCAGCCCGGGGACGCCGCATGCCAGGTAAGTGTTTTTACATTTATTTTTTAATAATGTTTAATTACTTTTTTTAATGGGGGGTGGAGTTGGGGGCTGGACAACTCCTCTTCGCTGCGGAGTGCGTGGAGATTTGCCTCCTGTGCAGAATGCGGATAAGGCAAATCTCCACACACTCCACTGGTGGAGTGGAAGCCCCCGCCCGGGGTTAGTTTACCACCCCAACCCATTGGCCCGTGTTGGTTTACCACTCCCATCCTCCTTCCCCATGTTGCTTGCCCACCTACCCCAGCCCTTTCGACATTGCACAGCAGCACGAGCTTCTGTGCAACACGGCTTAATGCGAAAAAAAGGGCTATGATGCGGTCAATGTCGGCTGGGTTATATCACATTTTTTTACTTAAAACCATGCTGCACAGCAGCTTGCACTACTGTGCAACATGTCTAAACAACATTGACAAAGCCAATAGATCTAGTGTAGGCAAAACCTATTGGCTTTGCCAATGTTTGTTTGTATAAATAGCCTCCCTATTACATTTGTTTCGGATTCAGATGAGATGGAGGCAAAGATCCTGAAGAGCTATACATTTATTTACCATATTAATCCAGCCATCTTTTTGTGCCAGTGCAGAATCCTCCAAAGGCAGTGACTATAAGTCTGCCAATTTGTTAACCAAGCATTAACTCCTGTACTGCTTGGCTTGCAGTAAATCTACTGGCAAAATCACTTTTGCTAAACAAATTGTATGGCAGAATTAATTCTCCAATGGAGGCCTCACAACTTTGTTCACAAGCCAGAAAATCTGCAAATACCACTCTCAGCTTTAAATTAAGGCCTATCCCTATGCCTAACCCTGGGCGTAGTTCGCGAAGTAGCGCTACGCGTAGCTACGCGAAGTGCACTTCGCACTACGCGAGCTATGCATAGCACTTCGCGAACTGCGTAGTACCCTGTTTGCACTGTGCAAGATGCCGTTTTCAATGATTGCACAGTGTGGACAAGCATCCGGCACTGTGCAATCATTGAAAACTGCATCTTGCACAGTGCGAGCTGTAGTTTTCTGCCGCTCGAGTAGATTTTTACTCGAGCGGCAGCTTTCTCAACGCGGACTGGTAGTTTCTCATCGCGAGCGGTCGCGAGCATACTCGACCACTCGCAATGAGAAACCTGACCTGCCCGCGTTGAGAATCTCGCCGGGAGGTTTATTTTCCACGCTCGCGATCGGCAACTTTATGTTGCTGATCGCGAACGAGGAAAAAGTCTCGCCGGGATGTCATTTTGCTTGCTCGCGGTCGCCAACTTGATGTTGATGACTGCGAGCAAGCAAAAAATGACCACTACACTATGCTATGCGTGTTTGCACTGTGCTACGTGCAATTCGCGTAGGGCGAAGTAGCGCAAACTTCGCAAACTATGCGAGCGTAGCGTAGCGCTTTGCCCAGGGTTAGGGGTAATTCACGTAGCAGATTCGCCACCACCAGAAAATCCTCCAATGCAAGACCATTTTCTCCACAATCAACAGACTTAAAGTAAACAACCACAAAGCCGGCCTTGTAGATGAGTGATAACAGAAATTTCACCAAGCTTTTGACAAAGTGAAAACTCATTCCTTGGAGGACCTGTTGAGAATTCATGTCAGTACCTTTTTCCATGCTTTCCTCTAGTTTCAACAGTTACATTTTCTATTCATATTATGTGTATAATTTAGGATATTCAGTAAAAACCTACTGATGCTGGTCACTTCATTTTAAACAAGTCACATCATTTTAAATAAGGACCATTATTTTAAAGAAGAAACATATTTGCTGCCAATGCTGGTCTGGATATTCAGGGATTGTATTATCTGTATATCAGAGAAGAAGGACATTTTAACCTGCTTGCATTGTATCCTTCATTTTGCCAGGCCACGCTGTGTTAAAGAAAGTTCCTATTGATAACCAGAAAATAAGAAGTCTGGACTCAATTGTAGTAATGCAAGTAGTAGTAGCAGCAGCAACAGCAATAGATCTAGTAGTCATAGAGGTATTAAACAATTGTGGTGAAAAACTACTTTTCTTCTCATCAGTATAGATGCAACAAGCAAGGGACTCAGTAAAGTTTGGGGCAACTACTCGAATGAGACCGCCCCCCACTTGAGTCTCTAATAGCATAATAGGCTTCTTGAGGGTATCCAGAAAAATGCTTTCTTGTAGAAATGTTGATTTTAGAAAATCTCTTTGTAGTCATTTTCATGAGAGCTTAAACATGAAAACATGTTTTAGTTTTGAAAGTTCAACCTACCGTCTGTTCTGGTAACATTGTGCCATGGGACGATTCACTTTAATCCCTTCTCTATCATTCCTTGAATGTTCTTCTGGGACTATTATTCTGTCCGCACCTCCAGCAGTTCTCCTTTTTGCACTCTAGTACTGCATGCTCCTTTATCCTGCTCTTACTAGCCATGTATCTTGGAAAGAAGCTAGGCCTAGAAGAGAGGATTCAAAGTAGTGCAAGGCAGTTTAACAAAAAGAAAAATTTTGAAGGTTCTTCATACAATCTGAGGGGCATATTTACAAGGACTTAACACCAGCAGAACGTCACTTTTTCCGACATTCTGGGGGCGTTAAGTCCTTCGCCTTACTTACAAGGTGGCGTTAAGCCTCTTAACGTGGCTTAACGCCGCCTTGTAAATAATGCCCCTATTTACACAGCACTTAGTGTGAAAGGGGCGTGCAATGGGTGCTGCACCGCAACACCCATTGGTTATTGACGCTGCCCCATATTTACAAGGTATGGGGCAGCGCCGAAAATATCACCAGGGAATACCTGGCCGTAAATATGAGGAGAACTGTTTCATTTCTCCATGTATTTTGCTCTTCATAGAAACATTAAATCGCCTGGGAAGATTGTTTATGTGCAGGAAGGTGTCCCTTCTTGCACATACAATCACCCCTGCTATGCCTGGCACTAGAGTGCTTGCGCTGGTGCTAGGCAGCTTCTTTAGCACCAATGGTAGGGGAAACGCAGTGGTGCGCTGCCTTCTTGTAAATACAGTGCATCCCTGCATTTTGAAACTGACGTAGTGTGCGCTACCAATTTTGGTGTAACACTGCACTCCGGCAGTGGCTAGTAGATATGCCCCTGAGTTTCAAGAACAAACATCTCACCTTGGCCTCACACTCTAGGTTTCAATGTGTAAGGAAATGGCTGTGTGCACCCAAATCAAGTCTACAACTTGTGCAATTTGTAGAGACAGGCAGTTTCTCCCACCAACATTTTCGCACGTCAAAATTGCAAGATTCTGAGTTTTGAATCTTTGAACGCGGAAGTCATACAGTAAAAATACGTGCATGCTGGATTTTTTTTCGACAACCAAAATTAAGATTCGGGTAGTAATTCCGCTCTGGGGAAATAATAAACCATGAGGAAATTGTTAATTTTTCACAGTGAATTCCCCAATTAGAACCTTTGTGGCACTTCATTCTGGGTGCCTATGTAATCCCAGTTCAGCATGAAATAGGGAATAACTCAAAATGTTGATAAATTTTACTAGCCAGAAATTCTGTTCCCTATGGTACTGGTAATTTTGGATGGAAATTACCGATATCAATGCTCGAATCACAGAAAAATTACGAAAGAGATAAAACAAAGAACCTTTACTTTGCCTTCTGACAGCAACGTCTAAAGCACAGGGACTGCAGATGTAAAATATTCCATTTCATAAAAAAGCAGAGATAAAGTGACATGTTTCCTGAATTATGTAACCATAAATTTAAAGGTGTTCTGCACAGTATTATTGAAATAGCAATTAACTTTACCATCAATAGTGGAGCTTTGTTGACCTTAACTTCTCAAATATTTCCAGAGATTGTAATTATATTGTCGGCAAAAAGATCAATGCCGGATGATATTTTGCAATTTTGCGAATTATGTTTTATCTTCCGAACATATAAATCTCCTGCTCTTGTCTAATTTAAACAAGTCTGCCTTTTGATCGTTTTAATTAAAGCATAGTTACATGTTATGAGGTAAGCACTGTTCAAATCTGTGGTCGATGCACTTACTTGACAGCAAAAACAGACGGTCACCACTGAACTTTCCAGTGTGACCTTGACCACATCTCTCCTATTTTATTTCAAGCATTTGTTCTGCAACATCTAAAGTGCTGCATAAAGAGCACACGTGCTGGGATTAATTTTTGATGCGGATTCATTTCCCTGGAGAAGGATCAATCAAAATGTTAAAAGAAAACGTGCCTTTTCTGGTCTTTTTCTTCTGGTTGTACAAGGCCATGGTGTTAATATTTTCCAACTGCATGTTGCATCCAACGTGCATTGTCTTCGGTGCAGGACAAGAAACACACTATTTTCCATATGCAAAGAAACGTTTAACATTTCAAGCCATCTCTAGATACCTGTTAGTCAACTTCTGGGAGAGGTGTTACTATACCAGGTGGTTTTAGCACTCACTTAGAGTGTCCTTCCAGCCCCACTCCCTACATGGCAACACTTGAGTCAAAAGACTGTGTCCAGTTTCTGAGCTGTGAAACTGGAATAGGCCTACGCTTCAGGGCCCTAATGTCTCTGCTACACAGTAACTACACCCCGCACTTAAATAAAGACAACATTACACTCCTCCCTTGATAAAAAAAAAATCCAGCCTTTGTCTTTGAATTCTAGTGTAATTGTTGTTACTCTTTCAGACACTCTAGTGAAAGTGGGAGTAAGTCACATCTTCCAATGGTATTCTGACTGATAACACCATAGATGTGGGAGAATTTCCAGTGGTGGTTTCTTCTATGTATTCAGGTGCTTCTCTCTGTGGGTGTTGGGATGTGAATGCCCAGTACATTTTAAATGGGAATGTCCCTCTCCTGAGAGCCCAACTGCATGTGAAACTGGGATCCTGACTTCTGGGTGTGGCACCACGCTAATCTAACATGTGAACAGAGGACTAGGCCTCTCCCTAGTTACACCAGGTCCAAACACCAGAGGGGCACAAAAATCATAACTTTTTAATGAGCATGGGATTACTGTTCATGCCCTCCGTAAGTCACATAAAGCAGTGACGGCGGTGTACTGAGTTTTTGTTTTTGTGATTCATGAGTGTGACTATTCTTTTTTCCCAGTGTCAAGCAGAATGTTGTCTGCAGACAATTCTCTTGTGTAAAGTTCCACTGTTAGGCAAGCCCAGATCATTGTGCTGGCATTCTGTGTGTGTGACTTAAGTGTGAGTATGTGCAGTGAGCGCATTGCACATGTAAGGTGATAAGACTCTGTGATTGGTGAAAGTCTGAGACCTGGGATCAATGGAATCCATTTGAGTTGGCCCCTGGTTTAGCATGCCAAATGATAGAGGGTGGATACAGCTGGAGGATTGAGACAAAAGACACCAAAGTCAGGGAACTGTGGAAACCCGGCTACTCTTAGCAGTTCAGGGATGACCTTGTGAGCTTAGGGTTGCTAATTAGTTCTTCCTGAGAACTGCCATTTGGTAAATAGTAGGGGTGAGGGATGGGAATGCAGCTTCTGTTGTTCAAAGTGTGTATGTTTCTAGGCAGGGCCTGCCCTATTGTCTGTTCCTAATCACTACTTCAGGGAGGCTGTTGATAATGAGTTGCAGAGATCTCACACTCTATCATGCCCTTGTTTCTGATAGTCCTGCTTAAAGGCAGCTTTCCTCATAACTTGTTGTGTCATCACTCTTCACTAAGGCTGTGTCTATAGAGCAACCAGAAAATTACATGTGAAATATAACAAGCCCAAACTTGTTCTAAAACCCTAAACAATAGATCCCCATCCCCTGTCTACAAAATATGCGTAAAAGTGGAATCCAAACAAACTCCCTTTTTCCAGTTCCAAGTTCTTCATGAACAAGAAAGGGAGTGCTCCTAAGGGTATTTGAAGAACTGTTGGGTGATAAAGACTGGTATCTGCATGACCGCCAGTCTCCCAGGGGCGAGGGGACATCACCTGAAGTCCATACTTTCTGCTGGCGGAGCTAGTGAAATGTCTAGTGCCTAGACATGTGCTTGCTGAGAGAGCTAAGGAGTGTGCCTGGACCTGAAGCACGACGACTTTTCAGGATGAGAAACTCAGATTCTTTCCTGCATCAGGAACAGCAAGAGGAACCAGTTGAATAAAAGGGAATAAAGTTATGCTCAGTCATGAAGGGGGTCACTGAGACTACTCAAGTGGTATTTGCAGACCACTCCACCAAAGAGTGCCACACATTGTTGTGTTATCAACATCCTTCTGTGTGCCAGAGAGACTGATGCTGCCTCTGCGGATGCTGGAGATTCCTTTTCGTTGCAGATGTGGAAGTCCTAATTGGCCCAGAGGGCGCAACTGTCGAAGACACCCACTCAACCTGGATGTCTCATCGGCCCATCTAAGTGCTTCATCTGCACTCCTCTGACGGAGGCCCCTACTGCAGAAGATAAGTGGAATGGAGTGAGCCTTCTGCACTGAATGGTGAAGTTCCAAGAGAGGTCACTGCTGTGGTCCCTGCAGTACAAAATCAGCTGTCACAAGAGCGGTCCTCCTGAATGCACCTATCGCACACCACCAGATATACTTCTAAAGTAATAACTGGCAAAAGCAAGGCCTAAATGGTCAGTGGAACAAGAGACTGAGGGAGCTATTCACAATTGATTTGGTGACAATGAACTGAATGGTTGTGCACGTCTGAACACTGAGGTATTTTTTGAGTGAACTACACCAATGCCTAATTCTGCCTAGTCCAATGTTACACATCAGGAGTTTTAGTAACTAGGAGACCCAGGCAGTGGGAGGAGGGAACCAAAGTAATTCTTTTGGTTGTGTGACTCAATAACTTTTGTTTAACTAAAAGGTAAACCCTAGGCTGGACAATATGTTACTGTGTCTGTTGATTGATTTTTGAGTTTTAAACAGTATATCCATGAGAAGCTTTTAGCTGCTTGCCCTCAGTACGATGAGGGTCAGTTGCAAAAAGGAAGTACATAGACGAGTTTGCCAAGCCACAGTAGGGTGGTCCCCAGGACACATATGTCAAACAACGTCAACTACCACAGTTTGGGCTAAATAGCTCCTGTGTGCCCTATGCCCCCTTTACAGGGTCTGGCATCAGGGATATGCCACATACTGTATAATTGCTTTTGAATGCCACTTCTGTTGTTGTTACCCCTCAGGTTGCTTCCCTTTTTGTATCTGATCTTGGACATCATGATATAAGATTTTCTAGTGCTGCTTTAGAACAATTAGCGTTGCAAAAAATACACACTGATTGGCTGGGATCCCCTCCATACTTTCTGCTTTTAAGGCTGGCAGTTGCCTGTTAGACACCACTCTGTTTTGATTTGATCCTCTAGGCACACACAGCCTGAAATGCTTCATGCAATGGGCTATGCACAGCCGTCTTTTTTGGCACATTATTTGCCTTCTGTGTGATGGGTCCCATCAGGCCGATGACGTTGCCTGTTGCTCCACTATCAATATTGATGTCTACTAGCTGAGTGCCCAGGGCATTCCATCTGAAGACATCTTCTGACTTGGCTCCTCTTCTGACATCATGTGTGTGTCGATGAAGTAAAGTGCAGTTTGATGTTGTCTGGGGTGCGAAACTTGAAAAACAGGACCTAATGCTCTTGGAACTTTGGTATAATTATTTGTCAGTGCATATGCCTCGTTTAGATGCTTTTAAGCTGGAGTGAGCATCTTTTGTCCAAATTAATGCTCGTAGAGCATTCCCGCATTGTTCGGGATCATGTTTGGGTGGAATATAACGTTTTGAGTATAAGTATTTGTTTGTATGTGTGGTTTTCATAGGTGTGTGGTTTTGAAAGGTGCTCCCAAAGTGCAACTAAACAACCACATTGTCAAAGATGTGCAAGAGAAGGAAAATTGATTTCCTTGTAGAGAAGGGAGAAAACATACATGCTTGTGAAAAGAGACCATACATTTGGTGTTGACTCAGGCAGATATCAGGACAGTTACTCATGTCTTACTTCCCATCAGCTTTGTGTTCCAATTTTGTGAAATGGGCAGAACATTGCAAATCTCTATCAGGCACGTGGATGTGCCTACGGGTCCTGAGCATTATGCAGTTTAAAGGATGTCCAGAAAATTGTTCAGCTTGACGCCAAGTGTTTTGTATGAAAGTCAGCCTCTTCTCTTCAAGGCACTATTTCCTTCAATGTTTCACATGTGGTCTTCATACATGGGCCTTGTTACATGTGGCTCGTTAGTTTCCAATATGTGTGGAAACTGCTGTCACTGCACATATTGGCATTTATGACACCTGGTACATACTGGGTAGTTAAAAAATGCAATTCCCAGGGTTAAACCTGCAAAATTTATTAGGGGTAAATGCCCAGTAAATACGGTGATAAATTCCATACCTAACACCATGCTATTCGTAATGAGAGCTCTAATAATTTAATTAGAAGGTTGCAGTAATACAGGGTTTGAAAAAAGGCCGTCGCCGTTTGGATAATATAGCGTTTAGATCAATATCTTTGAACTGATGTAAAAAAAAAAAAAAAAAAAATTTCTTTTTAGACATATGGTTACAAAAATAAAACAAATGCAATTAAATAAAAATAAAAGCAAAATATCCTGCCATCCTACCGTGCCACAAATCGTACTAGAAGAAACTTCCACAAACTCCTGCGAAGTGGGTGCTTTTGTTCCTTGCATTGCTTCCCATTAGGCTAGTAATGGTAATTGCCCGGCCTTTACTGAAAAACAGCTTGACTCAGCACTTGACAGACATTTTCAGATTAGGCCCCGCTGCAGATTTGTGGCAGATACAAAGGTTGATTAAGAGAGCTTCACAATTTAAAGTGATGTTGTGTGAGAGGTGTTAAGGCCCGACTGTGACAGTTACGGGAAATCCAAGTCACCTTAACTAAGAAGAATTAATGTATCGAGCACAAGGGGAGAACATATCTGAAACGAAGTGCATGAGTAATAGCCATTTGCAATTTGACAAAGTATTCCATCTTTTAGGGATGCATTTTATCACCGCTGCTTGAAACACGCAATGAATTACATCAAGGCCATCAAAGATATGTTGCCTGCTCTTATTTCAATAAAGTCTATTTTTGGCTTCAGATTGGTCTTGTTCTGGTCAAAGGAGGGAAACATTTCCTTGCGGAACGGTGCCAGAACAGCTGCAGTCTGTGAGGTTAACAGATCTCCATGCCCCTGCCACTCCATTAAACATAATGTGATAATTCCAATGTAAAATGGTGGCTGAATTAATGTTTTAAAAATGTCGCATTTAAAGTGCCATTGCAGACGGTAATTGGCACTTTTGCCTGACATTTAGAAATCTGTGTTTTTTAATTCACCCTGCAAATCTGTGGATTATTACCAAAGATGGTATAGCAAGTCATTTAAATAGTTGAACAAAAGACAAAGCCGAGCTTATTCTACATTTTTGATTTTTTTTACTTTTTCACCAGCCCACTCAAAAGGTACATTGTATTGTATTGTATTGTAATTGCATTTATATGGCGCTTACAACTCCTGGTGAGGCATTGATGTGCAGGCAAAACGAGCTGAAAACCACTGTAAATAGTGGTTTTCCAGCTTGTTTTCTGAGGCTTTCCACTGCTGAAGTCAATTAAGGTGTGTGAAAGCACCCCAGGACATCCGCACCAGCCTCAGCAGGTTTTTTTTTTGGGGGGGGAGAGGGACTGGGTGGGGTTTAAAAGTGCCTCGTAGGTACTTTTCCGCACGAGGCCTCGCCTCTTCACGGTCCCGTCCCCTCCTCTCCCGGTGAGATTGTTCTTCAGGTGGGCAGGTATGTACTCTGGAGCCCAAGGTTAGTGGTTAATCCAGTGATATTGTTGGTTCTTGGGATAAATCGTGTGTTCTCAACATTCTATGCAATTACTCTAGTTTGTTTGTGGTAGATTAAAATTAATAACAGTTAGGTGTGATAGTGTAGGCTACGTGGTTTCAGGCAAATGGTTGGTGGGATAGCTGTATAGGCTAGCAGAGGTTAGCTATTGTTGGGTTGCTTGGCTAGGGTTTTAAAGAGGGAGAGGTTGTGATCTATGAAATGAGGTGTGAGGTATTTGCATAATTACAATATGAGAGATTAAGGCAGAAAGGCATGAGACTGCTAGGAGGCTTTGCTCAGAAATAGAAGGCCTGCAGAGGATAGAAGGTAAGGTGAGGATCACTAAAGAAAGAAAGGGAAGGAATAAATCAGAAGTAAGTCAAGGTCAATTGTTACGAACGACCTTTGAGCCTCCAAACCCCTGTTTCACAAACCGTGGTTCCAGAAGCCCTTGCAAGCAGAAGTGGAAGGCTGATTGTCTTCAACCACCCCAATGGTGGTTCTGTCTCACAGCATAATGGTGTCATGACCTCTGGCAGGGGAGCATTCAAGTAACAGCAGTGAAGAAGTGAATGTACATATGGCCTTCGGCTTCCCATTTGCTTGGGTCTTTTGAAATGGAGGAAGCATTGCCTCAATAAAAAGAACTTTCCTTTATCAGGAATTTGACTCAAACTATTTTTTAGCTGGGATACACAAAAGCATGTCTGGAGTATCATTAGGCAACCAAGCTCTCAAGAGAGAGGACTGGCTTACAACAAAATATGTAGCCACTGTATCTTTTTTGCCACAACAAGGATTTACTGATAGAAAAGATAGGGGCAACGCCATCTAGCCATAAACTGTTGTAAATAAATATTTCTATAGGCCTTGAAAGTCATACAAATAGCTAGTTATTCACCTTACAAGTAAAATACATCTAAAATAAACATGAATTATAAGTGCCACATCGCCTACTATATTGATTGTGGATAAGGGAGTAGGGAGGTAAACATGCAAAAAATGTGACAGAAATGTGTCACTAGGATACTAGTTTTCACTTTCCCCAATCTCATTACTTCATTAAACCTATATGCGTAATAATTATTTACATTGGGAGAAAGATAAAAATGTAGAATTGCATGATATTGGAAGTGGTTTTCAGTAGGCGTGCTTGTGTAGATGAGATAAAAAGATGTTTTTGAGCACTATACCACTATTTGGAGGGATTATGGTTGGAATTAAGGGAAATAGTGCAATGTTATCTTGTGTCTTCATTTATAATAAAAGAAGGACATACCTTCTGTTTGATACATAAAATGACTGTAGGACCCAAACACATTCTTTGAATCAACCCCAAGAATTGCAATGCTCATTACTGTGATAGCTCCCAAAGGAGTTCCCAGTTGATACAATCAAAAAAGAGGAAGGTGTCAAAGTAACACGATTGATAGAGGCCAAAACCAGATTTCTTTCTCTTTGATTCAGATGAATTACATGACATTTACCTAGATATTCTACAAGCACAGAAAACCTTTGAATTTTAAAGGAGGCACAATTTGAAACACGGCTCAAGAATAGAGATATTTTGATATTTTTCAACATATTAGCCCCTAGAGCTATTTCTTCCCAGGTCAGCATTTAAACCATGGGTACTCACAAACATATGCCCAGGGGCAACAAAGTATGGTTTGTGGTGTGACCGAGTGCCGCACTGGTGCCAGCAGGGTGGCGGTAGGGGGTCTGAGTGGGTCAGGGATTGTGAGAGGCGGTATAAAAACATGTTAAATAAACGGGCAAGCATTTATTTGAAGGATAATAAGTGCTTGCCCGTTTATTTAAAAAAAAAATCTGAATATTTGTCCTCAGCAACTAAGCAGCAGCTGGTGTTGCTTTTCACCAGAGGGGCCACATATAAAGGTCAAGAGGGCCGCAAGCGGACCCGGGCCGTACTTTGAGTATCACTGATTTAAGTTTGGGTGCAGATGTCCAGAGATAGTGTTTGAAAACATACTTTACCAATGAGAGAGTTTTCTACTCTCACACCACTCAAAAACATATTTTTTACAAAGATTATCTGTTGTACATTTTCTCATCAACCCACAGATTCCATTAATTAACAGTTTCATAGAGAATATGAATGAAACATGGACTCATAATTGGGCTGTCTCGCAAAATGTTTCTCCTGGTAGGTTGATAATATACACTCTTTGACAGAACACAATATTTAACTGGATGCAAAATTATTCTACAATTTTTTATTAAGAAAAATTAGGAATATTTTTTATGCACCAATGAGACCTTGAGAAGTTGACCTATTTTAGACCTCTTTTCCAGTGGGCAGTAAATCTAATTAAATGGAGATGGAACCATTGTTCCAGAAAAGATAGTAACATGTGTCAAGTCAAGTCAAGGAAAACTTCACATTAAAAGAACACTTTTCGTCACACAAAATTACACATGATAAATATGCTAAAACAAAAATCACTCCTTAAGATTTAATATAAAATACATGGTAAATATGATGAAACGCTATTAAAAAATAACAATACGCCTGGACGGTTTTAATCCTTAATTTGCAATGCATCTCCTGTGATATAATGCTTTCTTCAAAAACATAGCTACCCTCCAGGCTATATTTTCATTCTCCATAAGCTGAAGTTTAGTTAATGCTGGGCGGCATTGCCTCAGCCCCTGGTTTTTTAAAAGTGAAACTATCCACACTTTCCTTAACTCCCTATAAAATTTACAAAATAAAACTGAATAGTGGATTGGGCCGAGTAGTTGTCACAGGGGCATAATTGTAGATTACAAGCCCAGTCATTCATTCTAGGAAAGGTTACGAGTCTATGAACAGTCCCCAGCCTAAACCTGGGTTATAGTAACCTATCATATCCACCAGGGACAAATGCTAAGTATGGTTGCATACTAAAAGTAGTTATGGTCACCTGGTGCTGCTGGACACGGTTTTAAAATCACCCTAGACATTCTTAACGTATCTAATAACTGGAGACCCTCCTTTTTTAGTTGCGTTCTTAAATCAACTGGATGGAACTCGGATCCGTAAAATATTCTAAATGTCCTAAGTCACTCATAAAATATTGGACAAACCTAATCCATGGGGTTTTTAAGGCCCCTTCCAGGTTAAGGGCATCCAATAGGATATCCCTATTTAGCGTGGTCTGTTCCTTTGACCAAATCCTGTGCCAGAGGAGAATAGGTTCCAATTTTATGAGATCAGAGATATATTGGAGACCCAACTCGACGTGACAAACATATGAGGAGGTGCTGGCTGGTACTGACAAAATATGTCTTAAAAAAGTGTTTTCCACTCCTTGAAACGGGTTTGTGTCAACAAAACCCCACACCCCCGCCTGTACATCGCAGTAGGAATACATTTGGCTTTATATATTTGAATGAGTTCTCCTGGCGGTTTCCTACCCAGTTTTTTGGAAACGGTAGTAAGGGCAGTTGTTGTCCTTAGAAACGGCAGCTTTTTAACAGATACAGCTTGAACCCATGAGTCATTCTGGTTGAATAAGATACCAAGATGTGAAAACCTCTTAGTGGGGGCTATCTTCTGCCCCTCCACAAACATACCCCTAGCCCTTTGGCTCCCACGGCCGCATCTCATTATAAAGGTCTTAGAGGTATAAATACTAAGACCAAGATCCTTCATAAAATTTGAAAAACTATCCAACACCCTCTGTAGACCAATCTGCATACGTGACATCAGCACTGCATCATCCGCATAAAGGAGAGCAGGTATGGGATGTCTCCCTATTTGGGGGAAGTCACGCCCATCCCTAAGCAATGCTTCGCCCAACCCATTAATATAAAGCTGAAAAAGGAAGGAGGCCAAGACACAGCCTTGCCTGACCCCCCTACTAATATGGAAAGTAGCAGTGCGCTCACCCCCAGGCCAAAAAGCACTCGTGCCTTTGCACCACTATAAAGGCATTTAAGAAAGTTTATAATGTGAGGGTCAACCCCCACAGTCTCAAGAACCTGCCAGAGTTCATTATGTCTCACAGAATCGAAGGTCGCAGTAAGGTCCACAAAGGCTAAAAATATTCTGCCCTTCTTCACCCTAGTATAGTTCCCCACAGAAATGGCTAGGTTAAGACTCTGCTCTGTTGTCTCTAGCCCCTCACGAAAACCATATTGTATATCGGATAGGACCTGACTAGCCTCAGCCCAGTCATGTAGGCGTTCCATGATTATTCGACCAACTACTTTTACCATAGAATCCAGTAAAGAAGTAGACCTATAACATCTTGGATCCTGGCGGTCCCCTTTGTTGAAAATGGGAACTATGATAGATTCCACCCACGTCACTGGAAATGAGGCCTGACAGCTTCCGTTAATTACCTGAGTGATAATTGTCCCCCAAAGATTAGTGTTTGCGTTGAACAGATCAACTAGGACCCCATCTGGACCCGGGGCTTGCCCCCTAGACTGGCTGAGAGTGCTCTGTTCGCCTCCTCCAAGATGAACTCTGGGTTCAAATTGTTGTTGGTTTTCTCATGGGTATTGCTAGTTTGCATACTAAGGTCTCCCTGCCCATTGTAAGCCATAGAAAAATGTTCAATCCAATGTTCCTCGGAAGTAGCAATTTCTATTGAGGGGCCACCACCAGGTGATAGAATTGGTGCTTTAACCCCTTCCATGCTCATGACGGAACGATTCCGTCATGAGCATCGGTTGAGCTGTGCTCATGACGGAACCGTTCCGTCATGGCCCCGCCCGCGCTCGAACCCTTCAGCACCGCGGGGGAATCCGCGCAGCGCTGAAGGGGTTAATTGCACTCCAAAAGGTGGCGCTATCTTTCATTTGTGAGGCTTTGTGGAGAGATTCCCAGGTTTCTTTTCTCAGGGCACTCCTTCTTTCATTTAGGGCCATCTTATAATCCCTTCTGGCCTGCCTAATATTATCTGGAATTCTTGGTAATTTGTGTAGCTCATACTTTAAATTTGAATATGCTCGGGTACACTTTGAATCAAACCAACCCTGGGGCTTATTCTTTTTTCTGTTTTGAACATACAATGCATTCCTAATCGCACCTGATATTCTTGGAAGGAGGATAAAATACTGCTCGAGGTGGCTGACTAACTCAGACAAATGTCAAAAGCCAATTTACATTTAGTTATCAACTGTTTTGTGACCGCTATAGGATCCATCATTGACCCCATAGTGAATATCCATTCATTTTATCAATTTTGACATCTGTCAATGCCTGTTCAACTTTATCATCCCTTCCAGATTTACATGTTGGCAAGAAAGCTGATATACACAGAGGGAAATGGTCACTCAATGGGTTGGCATTAACAATGAAAGAATGCAACATAGATGCATGACTATTTGACGATAATATATAGTCTATTGTTGAACTTAGACCTCTGCCATTAAAAGTTCAGGGCATAGAAACCGGTACAGAACATAGTTCATCTGCAAAACCAAGATCTGAGCCCAGAATCAATTCATTGAACAGCTTCCCCGTCTTGAAATGCCAAAAGTGTGTATTGTTTATGCCTTCTTCAGCATTGAGACCATCCTCATAGGAACACAAAGCACAGACCAAAATTAACATCATATCTTTAGCACTGTCATTACACAAAGATTTCGAATCATTGTTCAATTTTTTTACCACGTTGTCAAGCTTATCTAATGGGACATTATTGTAAAAATTGGCCAATACAATACAGTGAGAGCTACTTAGATGCAATTTAATCGATTGATAGTAACTTCCCCTAAGTGTGATTCAATCTTTTTTATTACTAACTTATTAGATATGTAAGTACAGAGCCCACCCTTGGCTCTGCCACTTAGGCCCCCCACTGCATATGTATTAGGTGTTTAAAACCCATTTAAATGGGTTGGTTCCTTGAGCCATGTTTCCTGGAAACATAATATATCAAAGTTTAGTATAAAATCAAGCCATATTGGGTTATTCACCTTGGAGCGTAATACAGCTATGTTCCATGAAATGAGGCTACAATGAGAACTCTCAGTGTAACATGAGAGTCTAGCTGTTACAGGGTTAAGGGGCATGGGGTCACCATTACAAGTAGGTATTTCGTCAGTGCAGATACGCTCATATGATACTAGAGAGGGAGCCCGGGTCTGCAGAGTGGTACATATACCTTTCGAGTTCCCCCTCATTAGGAACTAGAAATGGCATACAGTTCCCTTGTGATATATCAACTTGAACTAAGTTATTATCCTGTCTTGATGTCCTATCACCATAAAGCCCATAAGAGCCGCCAGAGAGGTTTAGGAACTGGCTTGGGAAAATCAGTCCGTCAATGTCTTCTAATGTATTCAAGATGTCAAAAGGATTACTGACAGGGACTACATACTTTGGCTGTCTAGGCCATGAAAAACTCTCTTCCTCAGCAGAATACCACAGGGGTTGAGGTGGTTGGTAGAAAAACCCCGAAGGTAGAATATTTATCCCCTTTGACATTATAGGCCATTTATATAGTCTTGACCAAGCCTGGGGACCTGAATGTTAAGACCACACAGTCTTCAGTTAGTGTCTTAGTAGACTTTCCCACCCAGCCATTCCGTCGTGCCATCTGATATTCTGTAAACAACGTATTGGTTATACCCGTCCTTGTGCTCAATACTTGTAATGATTTGTTCCTTAATGTTGACCAGTGCTCTAAATCATCGGGCAGCAAAGGGGGAACATTAGCCAGGACCACTGTATAAGGAGTTGCTTCTTGAGGAAGGTGCAAGTTCGTGATTGGGTTGGGGAAGTCTCTCTGATCAAAATACTGCCGTCTTTGAGTGCTTCTAATCTGGCCTCCCTCATTTTGGGTATTATTTTCCCTGTCAGGGGGAGCCCCCTTTAGAGCATTTACAGCCTAAGCATGCCGTTGATCAAGCCTTCTTTGGCATATGGGGTCTCTAGAAAGTTTAATGAAGTGGATGCTGCTCTCAAACATGACGGACCAGTCTGTACTATATCTTTATGTCCTAAGTTACAAGATTTAGAATGATGTACACTCCCAAACGGAGAATTGCTTTCAGGTTGACTAGACAATGGGCGCAAGCTGCTACTAGGTGGAATAACCTCCGCTCCACAGTAACAGGTATCAGGAGGAGTTGCGGGAGTACTAATCACAAGCTTTTCAAGGTTAGCTAATCTCGCCTCAATTTAGGATAGCTTTTGCGTCATCGGATCCAAGAGGGCTAAGACTGTTAGTTCTAACCTTTTCCGAAAATCGTCCTTCTCCTGATCAGGAAGCATTCCTGTTAGTACAGCATCCTTTGGGACTGGTATAGGTCCCCGAATGGACTCACTATCTACAGGTTCTATTTTTCGTCCTAGTGGTTTAGGCAGGGGATGGTTTTGTTTATAGAGACCCTGCCCCTTCCTTTTCTTGGATGGTGGTGCGAGTCTGTTACTATGACTAATTTTTGCTTTCTGGCCCCTAGTAATTACGTTCGGCCTAGTTGGTTTGTCTACTGTCTCAGGAATATCGGTGGTATCTAAGTTTGAGTTAGAGTGCTGTAGGTTAATCTGAGAGGAATTTGCCTCGATGTTAGTATTTGACATAGGGGCGGTAGGTACAGATCAGCTTAAGGAGCTCTAAGGATAGTCTGTGCTCTGTCAATTCGATTTCATGGATGAGTGCAGATTCAGCCCTCAGTAAAAAGGCATCCAGTGTCCCTACTACTCCCTCCTTTTGACGCCCCCAAGATGAAAACTCTGTATCAAGAGTAAAAGTTAACACAGTACCTTATAATAGCAACTAATATCATCCAGAAATCATAAATGACAGTGGTGTGGCCAAGCCTGGCCTCTGAGGGGCTCAGATGGCTGGCCCTTGGCCTGGGCATAGCCCGGTCGCACCCGCTAGCGTCCCACGCAGCAGGGGGCGGAGCTCATTTTATGCGCCGCATGGCGTGGTTAGACTGATGCATGAGGATCCTGCTCTCTGGATTTTGAAGTTCTCTGACTGCGGGCGAGAAAGTGCAGCGTGCCTCTGTTGGGAGAAGTAAGGTGCCCCGTGCCTCTGTTGCAGGGAAAGCAAAGTGCAGCGTGCCTTCAGGTTTGGCAAGTGTAGTAAGATGTGAAAAGCTTTGACTCTAGCCGTCGACCTCGAAGCTGGGGAACTGGGTTCGAGTCTTGGCAACAGCGCTCAACATCCTGTGATTCTGGGCAAATCACTTAATCTCCCCGTGCCTAATAAAAATGAATATGTCCATCTGTATGAAACTGGTGCTCATATAAAGCACTCTGATACCTGATATCATCGGGTCTAGTGCGCACTATTTAAAACAAAAAAAAACTTTTTTATCAATTAACATACATATATATTTATATATATTCACTGAAAAAACCATAGATTTCAGGGGCGTTATAGTTAGCTGGTCATTTCCCTCGTACAAAACCCTAGAAATTCCCCTGTTATAGTTAGTTCAGCTAACTATAACTCGCGCCCCCGCAAATCTATGCTTCTCTCTGCACGGCTGCTTAAACTGCAGCCATGTGGTGACACAGGCACCCTTGCACCATAGTGCAAGGATATCTGTGTCATGTGCTGTTTGTTTTTCTGCAGGAAGACACACCTTCCTGCACAAAAACAATGAGAAAATGCATTTTTCTTCTTCAATGTATGCTGAACATTTCAGCATGCATTGAAGATATAAAAATGTGGAGAAATTAGAACAATTCTCCTTGTTGTGCTTTCCTACACCAATTTTAGAATGGTGCAGCATTCACACACATATCGAGATTTATGATTTCTGAAAAATCTAGACATGTGTCTTGTTCTATGAGTATTAAGTGCAATCATGTACAACAAGACTTATAGAACACCTTTTCAACACAAAGTGGTGTGCATGATGAGGTTATATTTACATGGAGTATAAAAAGTGCACAGAGTGCCTTTTCCTCTCTTTGTAAATATAAACGAGTATCTTGCACAATGACTATGTTACAAAAAGTGACATATTTCCGTTTTTAAATTTCCTTGCGAATGATAGAAGGTAAGCACAGAGTTTTGTCTGCAAAGATGTTCAAAGAAAAATGATTGAAATGATTGCGGTCCTTCAACAGCTAAAAAGGTGAAATATTATGAACCCCTCAAATCTCTTTTTTTGCAGGTCACATGATATCTAATTATGGTCAGATTACAAAACTACATAAACAGAGTGTTTTTAGAAACGTGTTTCAACTTTGTAGCTTCTTGCAGGCCTCTTCATTCTGCATATTGAGACTTAGTTAAACTTACCTTCACAGTAATAGGAATAAAAAATATAAATTCATATAAACTGCTTATTTTAAAATTTGGATCTGTGAAAGAATTATAACATGTAATAATACATTTTATACAACACAGCATAATTTCCACAAAGTAATTTTTTTGCCTTTTTTGCTGTTCTCAGAATATATTAAATTTCACTAAAAATAGTGATTTCAATCGTACTCATCACTTAACAGCAGGCAAAAAAAACACAATCTCAAAGATTGTTATAAAAAAACCAACATGCCATTCTCAAAATACAAATCACAGAAATATAAAATGCACACAGCTAACAATTTTTTTTTACTTTAACTTTCAAAAACTGTAAATGAAGTCGCTATAAAATATTCACCAAATCTAAAGTTGATTTTTGGAGAATGCACCACGCCCACAACGTTTTCCTTCAGTGATGTGGACATTTTCTACTTTTCTCGAGGGGCAAACAAAGACCAATACCACCTTTCTCATGCACAAGATTTTCAAAAGAGTTCTGTTACGAGGGGATCCTAACAAAAAATACTCATGCGGCACAGCAAGTATGATGAAACACCTAAGGACCCTTCATCCAAACAATCTTGCATGAGAAGAGTGCAAACAGATGAGAAACAACCCTGTTCTGTATCTGTAAAAAAGAATCACCAATAAATGTATATTAATAGCTTTCAAAATTATACTATTCCATTACTGTACAAACACATTTTATATAAATACTGACTAAGAAACTATGTCCCTGAACCACAAGTGTGACGATGGTTAAAACACTACATGCATAGTGCATGCTACTTAGAAGCAGTTCATGCCCTAAAGCCTACCTCACTAAAACTCTACATGCTAACTGACTAAATGATTACAGTACTATAAGGAGACACACTGGGTGAGTGACAGGGTGTTTGCTAGAAGAGTATGAATACTAACTAGAGAATTGAAGGTGTGAAACACAACTGTGTAGGTGATTAGAGGATTGCATCCATACTGCATAGGCATTTAAAGCAGTCCATGTGCTAAGGCATGGCTCACTGCATGACTACTTGGGTACTGACTGAATGATTAGAGTACAGCAAGGAGAGTGCCTAGGTGAATTTATAAGTGCTAGGCTTTTCGCACAGGGAATGGATTAGTACTTGGTACTGAATGACTCACTAGAGGAGTGCAAAGGCAGTCACAAGTGCTGGACTGTATGGATACTGACTAGGAAATTGAAAGTGTGAAAGACAAGTATCTAGGTGGTTAGAAGACTGCATGCATAGTGTATAGGGGTTTGAAGCAGTCCATGTGCTAAGGCCTGGCTCAGTGTATGAATACTTAGGCACTGACTAAATGATTAGAGTCCTGCAAAGATATTATCTTGGTGAATTTATAAGTGTTTGAGTTTTCGCACAGTGAATGGATTAGTACATGATGCTGAATGGGTCACTAGAAGACTGCAAAGGGAGTGACAGGGTGTTTCCTGGAAGTGTATGGATACTGACTAGGGAATTGAAGGTGTGACAGACAATTGTGTAGGTGGTTAGAGGACTGCATGCATAGTGGATAGGGGTTTGAAGTAGTCCATATACTAAGGCCTGGGTCACTGGATGAGTACTTGGGTACTGACTGAATGATTAGAGTACTGCAAGGAGAGTGCCTGGGTGAATTTATTAGGGTTTGGCGCAGTGAATGGATTAGTACATGATGCTTAATAAGGTCACTAGAGGAGTGCAAGGGGAGTGACAGGGTGTTTGCTGGAAGTGTATGGATACTGACTGGGGAATTGAAGGTGTGAAACACAAGTGTGTAGGTGGTTAGAGGACTGCATGCATAGTGGATAGGGGTTTGAAGAAGTCCATGTGCTAAGGCCTGGCTCAGTGCATGAATACTTAGGCAGTGATTGAATCATTAGAGTACTGGAAAGAGAGTGCCTTGGTGAATTTATAAGTGTTTGGGCTTTGGCACAGTGAATGGATTAGTACATCGTGTTGAATGGGTCACTAGAGGACTGCAAAGGGAGTGACAGCGTGTTTGCTGGAAGTGTATGGATACTGACTATGGAATTGAAGGTGTAAAAGACAAGTGTAAAGTATGTTAGAACACTACATGCATACTGCATAGACATTTGAAGCAATCTGTTTGGTACTTAGAAACTGACTAAATAATCAGACTACTTCTAGGACAGTGCTTAGGTAAAACTTTTAATTTTTCAGTTCTGCCACAGTGAACAGAATAGTACATGGTACTGCACCTTAGTGTAAAACCCTGACTCATTTTATCAATGCATAAGCAAAGACTAGCTTCTAATGCTACTAAAACTTGACAACATGACAGGTTTTAAAAGAGTTATCTGCTAAAAAATACACAATGTTACCAAATGCTTCTCTCACAGTGGTTCCCAAATGCACACAGACTCACACTGTGATTCTAGACAACAACCACTATACCTAGGAGTTTACCAAAAATCATTCACTACTCTGGAAGAGTTAATGGTACTGCACACAATCTACATATTAAAATACACCACATCAGTGTCAAAGCATGACTCATTTAATCAACGCATAAGCAAAGACTGGATTCTAATCCTACTAAAACTTCACAACATGACAGGTTTTAAAACAGTTATCTGTCAGCAAATACATGATGTTACCAAATGCTTCTCTCACAGTGATCCCAAATACACACTAACTCACAGTGTGATTCTAGACAAGCACCACTATCCCTATGAGTTTACCAAAACTCATTTACTACAGTGCAAGTGGTAAGGGAACTGCACACAATCTCCATATTTCACAACTGCAATTTACTGTCAATGCCTGACTCATATAATGAAAGCATAAGCCACAACTGTCTTCTAATGCTACTAAAACTTGACAACATGACATCTTTTACAACACTTATCTGTCAGCAAATACACGATGTTACCAAACACTTCTCTCACAGTGGTTCCCAAATGCACACAGACTCACAGTGTGATTCTAGACAAACAACACTATCCCTGGGAGTTTACCAAATCTCATTCACTACAGTGGAAGTGGTAAAGGAACTGCACACAATCTACATATTTCACGACTACACTTTAATGTCAATGCCTGACTAATTTAATCAACGCATAAGCAAAGACTGGCTTCTAATGCTACTAAAACTTGACAACATTACAGGTTTTAAAACAGTTATCTGTCAGTAAATACACGATGTTACCAAATGCTTCTCTCACAATCCTTACCCAAATGCACACAGACTCACAGTGTGATTTTAGACAATCAACACTATCCTAGGACTTTACCAAAACTCATTCACTACAGTGGAAGTGGTAAAGGAACTGCACACAATCTACATATATCAGGACTGCACTTTTGTGTCAAAGCCTGACTCATTTAATCAAAGCATAAACAAAGACTGGCTTCTAATGCTACTAAAACTTGTCAACATGACCGGTTTTAAAACAGTTATCTGTCAGCAAATACACGATATTACCAAATGCTTCTCTCACAATCCTTACCCAAATGCACACAGACTCACAGTGTGATTTTAGACAATCAACACTATCCTAGGAGTTTACCAAAACTCATTCACTAGTCTAGAAGAGTTAATGGTAGTGAACACAATCTACATATTTAAGTATAGCACATCAGTGTCAAAGCATGACTCATTTAATCAACGCATAACCAAAGACTGGATTCTAATGCTACTAAAACTTCACAACATGACAGGTTTTAAAAAAGTTATCTGTAAGCAAATACGTGATATCACCAAATGCTTCTCTCACACTGATCCCAAATACACACTAACTCACACTGTGATTCTAGACATGCACCACTATCCCTAGGGGTTTACCAAAACTCATTCACTACAGTGAAACTGGTAAGGGAACTGCACACAATCTACATATTTCAGGACTGCACTTTTCTGTCAAAGCCTGACTCATTTAATCAAATCATAAGCCATAACTGTCTTCTAATGCTACTAAAACTTCACAACATGACACGTTAAAACAGTTATCTGTCAGCAAATACACGATGTTACCAAATGCTTCTCTCACAGTGGTTCCCAAATGCACACAGACTCACGGTGTGATTCTAGACAAACAACACTATCCCTTGCACTATACCAAAACACATTTCTTCATCTAGAAGTAGTACTACATTTGCTTACAGAAATATAACATAACTCATTTCACAAATTCATAAACAATGACTGGTTTCTAATTCTACCAAAATATAAAAACTGCACAGTTATCTGTTTACAAACACATGAAAAACACAAATGCTTATCACAGAATGGTTTCTACATGCACACACATTGTAGAAAAAAAAGTACTCCCTACACTTTAGTAGGAAAAATACATTAGTCTGATTAAAATCAAAATAGTCTACATACATCCCCTCACAATTAAATAACTCATCTTTCAAGTTCTTTTGTAGATTAAGAAGTATATCAATCACTCACCATATTTTCTTTTACAGAATCTCTGCACTGTGCACCTCTCAGCAAAAGCAAAGAATGAAAAAGTTTCCCTTTAATTTTCCACACATATACATGTAAACATCAAATCACAATCCTTCACACATAAACTCAAAAGCAAACACACATTTCTATTGGTTAAACATTTCAACCCTTTCCAACTGAAATACATTTCAACCCTTCCCCCAATCTGCCTTCTGCCTGTTACCATAGAAACAGGTCATGGAACACTGCACTGAGCTCACAGGTCACAAGTTCAGCACACAATGTTCCTACCCAAGACAGGAAGTGTGCTTGACTTTTCAACATATCAGCTTATCATATATAATGTTCCTTACAATCTGTTTTTGTTAACCAATAACAATCATACCTTTAAAAAACAGAAATATACACCCTACCTTTCAGTGTAGAAAGTTGTCATGCAACCAATGATTTCTTGTCGTTTTTCAAAAAACGTTGCCGTGGATCCGCGCACCCACCGCGAGAGAATCCGTGCATCCAACGCGATAGGATGCACGCACCGTGCGCGCATTTCCCCGTGTTTTTATTTTTAAAAAAAACGGGCCCCAGGGGGTCCCTCTGGGACACCCTAAGCACCTCTAGAGGGTCAAAGTATTTCCACTCTGCCCCCTTAATATGTTTTACACACTTATTCCCCTTGCATCTTCAGCCTCGCTTCTACCGAGGCAGAAAATGGCCGCCAACAGTTCCTGGTTTCGAATGTAGAGAGACACTCGACAGCCAGTTAGCATTCAGCGCGCGATCGGGAAGGTGCGTGCTCGGTTCGGGGAGGGTGCGCGCTCGGTTCGGGGAGGGTGCGCTTACGGTGCCGGTACGGTCCGCGGATCCTCCGCGGCCATAGATATCACTAACTTTTTTACCCTAATTTTCTCAGGAACTACTGAACAGATTCACACCATATATGCAAAAGGCACGAGTCCGAACTGAGGACTACCTCTTTGCCAAATTTGGTGTCATTCCATTCAGCGGTTTGGGCTGTAGCTGCGACAACAGATCCTATGGGAAATTGCATGGGGAAAACGCATTTTGGGACCCCCCTTTTTTCTCGTCCCCCGCTTGACGGATCACCACAAACTTTCAGGGTAGGAGCGGAGCTGACTGGCCAAAAGTTTGGAAAATTTCGCGAGGATTCGTCAACCGGCGCTAACGTTATTCCAAATAGAATGTTGTGGATTTCCTATGGAAAATAGGTCCTAACTATAACTATCTACTGGTGACCGCCAGTAGATAATATATGTATATATGTACATATATATTCACTGAAAAAACCATAGGTTGGTAATACTGTATTTAGACAATTATTTGCCCATGTGTTCTTCCATTAAATTTTAGCTATACATATATTACAAATATTTTTTTTTCATAAAGACACATATGTCATCAGCAGAGGATTACGGTCGCGTGAGTTATAGTTGCCTACAGTAACTATAACGGGGTAATTTCATTGGTTTTTTATCAGTAAAATTTCCAGCTAACTATAACATGTGTGAAACCTATGGTTTTTTCAGTGAATTTGCAAGGTTTTTTAAATGCTAATTCCTAACTATAACGTGTGTGAAACCCATGGTTTTTTCAGTGAATTTGTACGGTTTTTTAAATGCAAATTTTTGTTGACATTTTTTGTAAACCTATGTATAAAATAATATATGTACTATATCCTGCATTATGGAAAGGTTTTTTTTTTTTTATGCATTTTTTTCCGTGCGCGTACGGTAAGCTGACGTACGCGCTCCGTACGTCATAAGTACGGTGCGCGTACGTAATAGGATACGCGTACCGTAAGCTGACGCTACGTGCTCAGCACGTCATAAGTACAGCACGCCTACGTGATACGTGCGTGACGTACGCGTACACGCGGAAGCAACGTCGCGGTTACGCAGGGGCGTGTAATGCGCATGCGCGAGTGCATCTTACGTACGCGCTCCGTAAGCGCTCCGTAAGCGTCACGTTTGCGATTGCGTACTTGTTTACGAGCGCGTACCGTGAGCTTACGGAGCGCGCACGGTAGGTCATGTGATCCACAAAGAACACTTTTCATTGGTTGAAATTACTTTCAGTTCCAGAAACTTCCCACACCACACCCATTCCCCTCATTACTGCTTGAAAGAACACTTTTCATTGGTTTAAACTACTTTCAGTTCCAGAAACTTCAAACACCACACCCATTCCCCTCATTACTGCTTGAGATCCCTTAGGAGAAGGAGCTGGATTGACATTGGGATACAATGGCAGAACAGCAGAGCTCTTCTGAGAGTGAGGCCAGCAGCACCACCATGATCCAGAGAAGGAGGAAACAAAAGACTTCTTTTGTATGGGAGTATTTTACTTTTCCAGAGGGGGAGAAAAAGGTGAATGCTCAATTGGTCACTTGCACACTTTGTGGCCGTGTTTTATATAGAGGAAATCCAAGGAAGAAATATTCCTTTGGAAATCACTCTATGAAAAGACACCTGCAGGATAGACATCCCAGGACCTTTGCTCGACATACTGGAGAAAACTCTTCAGTAAGTCACCAGAGCCCAACCTCAGATGCTCAGCCGAGTACATCATCGGCAGCTCAGCTGAGCCCTTCCTCTGAGGTGGGAGCATCACCTTCTTCTTTTCCTGTGGACATTAACCCTCAATTTGGGAGGGTTGAAATGAGGTGTACAAGATGTGGTGGTCTTATTGTTTATGGGGAGATCAGTCTTCCCCTTATTAACAATAAGATAGACCAGCATGTTTGTAGACGCTTATAATATTCCCATTCTTTCTTTCCTCTATCCCTGTATTAACCCAACGGCTCTTATAAGAGCCAACCTTACCTCACAATTTTTTTTATTTTTTTTTAAGCTTTCCTTTTTGCAAATTTTTTTTTTCCTTGCGCATTTGGCGATTTTTCGAAAAAAAAAATAATTTCATTTTTGCCCTTGAGGGTCCTTCTAGGACCCCCTGACCAAGGCTAGGGGGTCAGGAACGGTCGAGCCTGCCCCCTTTTCACATTATCCACCTTTTTTATTCACCCCCCTGACAGTGCGAGTGACAAAATGGCGGCCGACACTTCCTCCTTTCTTCCGATTCGAATGTTTACTAAGATCTAACAGCCAATCAGATGTGAGCTCGCGCACGCCACCGTACGCGCACGGTAAGCGCACCGTAAGCGCACCGTAAGCTGCCACAGATATATATATTGATTTAAATGCTATTTTCTCAGAATCTACTGAACAGATTTACACCAAACCTACAAAAGGCACTTCCTTGACCTGGGGACTACCTCTCTGCCAAATTTCATTAAATTCTGTTCAGCCGTTCGGGCTGTAGCTCTGTCTAAAGGTCCTATGGAAAAATGCATGGGAAAAACACGTTTTGGGACCCCCCTTTTATCTCAGCCCCCGCTTGACAAATCCCCCCGAGACTTTCAGGGTAGGAGCGGAGCGTAGCGCCCCACCTATTTTGAAAAATTCGCGAGGATTCGACGACCGGTGCCAAAGTTATTCAAAATAGAATGTTGCGGATTTCCTATGGAAACGTGGTCCTAACTGTCACGTTTTTCTCTTGTTCCGCTGAGTCGAGTGAAGCACAAGGGGTCCACCTCCCGACGTCCCCGGCTCTGAATAGGGAACAGAGTACCAGGGCAATCAGGCGAGGGAAAGGGAATTAGGATGGGAACAGCAGGGATAGGGATACCTGTAACATAACATAAATCTTAACACACTTTACGGTACACATAAGGCAACCTACTCTCATTCGGTCTCACTAAGTATGCCTACACAGTGTGTCTCTCCAAAACATACTCAGGCCACTATAACCATGCCTTTAAACCAATGTGACTTAACAGAAGATCGCTCCCCAGGACCGTGCTACTTGACAGTCCCCCCACCTATGTTCCCTTCAAAGAAAAAGGTGAAAACACAGGGACTTCTCTCGCCAACCGAACCTGAATCTACTCTGTTCTCAGGTCCTCGAGAGTAGGCCCCAACTGATAATGAAGAGCGCGGGGAGTAAGGATACAGTCACGCTCTCCCCTTGAACCCTACACTCGTGGTGTCTTCCAACCACTGACTATTGTCCCGCAAAGTGCAGCCCCTCCTTTCTGCTGAGCTACCTGAACGTTGCGGCGGCAGTGTCTCCGGTGATCTCACCTCACCGGTCTGTAATCCGAATGGGGAGCGTCCGCTCCTACTTCGTCTTTGGTCCAGGGTTTTAACAACGCGGCCACGCTCGTCCAGCGTTCCGCGAGTATGGATAAGTTCACACCCAGAACCTTTAAACGCGGTGACGCTTACGTCAGCGTCCCGCAAATCAAGTTGTGTGGAAACCGAAACTCGGCCTCTCGTACCTCCCCGACGAATTCACAGTCAAGCGGGGCACACGGCTGTTTCTCTCGTGTTCGTGTGAGCTCCGGCGTTTCCTTCCTCGCCGCTTCCAGCCTTCACCATAACAAATCCAACCAGGCAGTATTACGCGCACCGATTGGTCCTCGGTGCCCGTACTTAACAGTTGCGACCACGCCTTCCTCCCGCCGAGATGTCTGGGAAATGTAGTCCAACTGTACTTCGGTAGGCGCCTTGCTCAGCGCCTGACAGTATGCCCCCCGCCCAAGCGCCTCCTAGGACCAGGCTTGGCCGGGAAGCGGGCGTGAAATACTCTCACGGCAGCAGGAGCATGCAGATCCGAGGACGGAACCCAAGAATCCTCCTCCGCCGTGTACCCCTTCCAAGCAATGAGGTACCACAAACGACCCCTCCGAAACTGCGAATCCACCACCTTCCGGACTTCGTATTCCTCCTGGCCCTCCCTGATCACCGGAGGAGCGGCCACCCTCCGAGCCCCCCGCGCCGGCTTCAGGAGGCTGCAGTGGAACACCGGATGAATCCGCAGCGAGGCCGGCAAGGCCAACCGGTACGCCACCGCTCCCACTCGTCTCACCACGGGATACGGACCAATGAAACGAGGATGGAAGACGCTGCGCAACTTAAACCGGAGATTCTTTGTGGACAACCATACTCGGTCGCCCGGTTGATACACGGGCCCGTCCTGACGATGGCGGTCCGCCCAGGTCTTGTACAAGATTTTGGCCCTCCTCAGGTTTGCTTTCAGACGTTGGTGTATGTCCCCCAAGGCTTGCAACTGAGCTGCAAGAGCAGGCTGGTTGCGTGTCTCGACTGGGAATGATATAGGGAGCGTTTTGGCATGATAACCGTAGTTAGCCCGAAAAGGGGTTTCTTTGATGGAGCTGTGCCACGCGTTGTTGTAGGAGAGTTCGGCCAACCACAGGAGGGACACCCACGACGTACCGGCTTCCTTTGCGTAGCAACGGAGATACGTCTTGAGAGTTTGATTAAGACGTTCGGTCTGGCCATCCGTCTGGGGGTGGAAGCTGGTGGACGTGGCTACCACCACCTGCAAGGCTTTACACCAAGTCCTCCAAAACCGAGCAATAAACTGAGGACCCCTGTCAGATACTATCACTCCTGGCAACCCATGCTGTCGCACCACGTGAGATAACAACAACTGGGCGGTTTGACTGGCCGAGGGTAAGTTCTTGCACGGAACGAAATGACCCATTTTGGTGAGGCCATCTACCACTACCATGATGGCATCATATCCCTGATCCAGCGGTAGACCCACCACAAAGTCCATGCTTATGTTGTGCCAGGGCCCTGCGGGAGTCGGTAACGGGACTAACTTGCCTTTAGCCTTGGAATGGTGTCCTTTTGCCCTAGCGCAGACATCGCACTGCTGGATCCATCGCCGCACATCCTTGTCCATAGAAGCCCACCAAAAGTGTCGTCTCATAAGGTGCAGTGTCTTGGTCCGTCCTGGATGTCCGGCTACCAGTGATTCATGGCACCAAACGAAGACCTGGCGCTGCAGCTCCTCCAAAGGCACGAACAGACGATCTCGATAAAAGGGTAACCCCTCTTTTATGTGCCTGTCCGCCTCCTGCTCCTCCCATTGAAGCCATTGCACCAATGTGCGGTACCCTCTTATAGAGTTCAGAAATGTGTCAGCCCGAACCACACATACCACTTTCTCCGGGGGAATGAGGGCCTTGATCACCTCTGACCGATGTACGTGTCCCCCCTCTTGTCGCGATAGTGAATCCGCCTTCTGGTTCTCTGACCCAGGTCGAAACGTAATGACAAAGTCAAAGCCTGCAAAGAACAGCATCCAACGCATTTGCCGTTGCGTGAGATGCCTAGCTGTTTTCAAGTACTGCAAGTTTCTGTGATCGGTATAAACCGTTATGGTGTGCTTAGCCCCCCACAGGTAGTGTCTCCATTCCTGGAACGCCTTGTGAACCGCCAGTAGTTCTTTTTCGGCAATCGTGTAGTTTGCTTCGGCTGCTGTTAACTTCCGGGACAGGAAGGCTACTGGATGTAATTGCCCGGTCAGAGCCTCTCTCTGCGATAGCACTGCTCCCACTGCGATGTCAGAAGCGTCCGCCTCTACCACGAAAGGTACTTCGGAATGCGGATGTTGCAGAATGGGAGCTGTGGTAAAAGCCTGTTGTAACTCGCGGAATGCCTGCATGGCCTCCGGAGTCCAGGAAAACGGATGACCCTTGCGTAGCAAACGAGTGAGAGGTGAGACAAGCTGGGAAAAATGCGAGATGAACCTCCTATAATAATTTGAAAAGCCCAAAAAACACTGCACATCTCTCACAGTTTTAGGTATGGGCCACTCCTGTACTGCTGCCACCTTTCGTTCAGCCATACTCAACCCTGAAGGACTCAGGACCACCCCCAGGAATTCTACCCTTTCTACGTGGAATTCGCATTTGCTCAACTTGCAAAACAAATTGTTCGCTCCTAACTTGTGTAACACTTGTGAGACGTGCGTGACGTGTTCCCTGGGATCTGTGGAATATATCAGGATGTCATCGATATACACCACTACTGTTCTATCAATAAGCTCTTTGAGGACGTCATCGAGAAAATACTGGAACGCTGCCGGGGCGTTACACAGCCCAAAGGGCATTACCCTATACTCAAACAGCCCGTACCGCGTCTTAAAGGCCGTCTTCCACTCATCCCCCTCCCTTATCCGGACCAGGTGATATGCCCCTCTCAGATCCAACCGAGAGTATACGGTCGCCTCCTTCACCTGATCCAGCAAGACAGGGATGAGAGGAAGAGGGTAGCGGTTGCGGACGGTGTTTTTATTTAATGCCCTATAATCGATGCACGTCCGCAAGTCTCCATTGGCTTTCTTGATGAAGAAAAGGGGCGAAGCAGCAGGCGAACGGGAAGGCCGGATAAACCCTATCTCAGCGTAGTGCTCTAGGTATTTTCGCAGATGTTCGGTTTCTGGCTCAGACAAAGCATAGACTCGACAAGACGGCAGGATTGCCCCTGGGATTAAGTCTATTTGGCAGTCGTAACTGCGATGCGGTGGCAGGAGTTCAGCCTTACTTTCGCTGAACACCTCTCGGTAAGCGTCGTAGGCGGCTGGGAGGACCGTCTCTTTCTCTGCTGCGGTACTGAGGTGATACCCTTGAGTGAGGGCCAGAAGGTGAGTCCGATGCGCGTTGACACACGCCTCTTTACAGTACTCCGCGTCGAACTCCACCGTTTTTTGCTTCCAGTTAATGGAGGGGTTATGAGTCGCCAACCAAGGCATGCCGAGGATCACTTCATATTATGGAGCCTCAATAATGTTTAAAGCTACCTGTTCCACATGATCCCACAAGGGCCCTGGTTTGGTCAGGGTTAGGGATTCTGTAACCTCGGTGATGGGTCCGGATTTAAGAGGCTTTCCATCCACCGCCCAGACTACCTCGGGGGTTGATCTCGGGATGCGCCTTAACCCAAGGCGCTGTACTAACCCACTATCGACGAAATTTCCGGTGGCACCGGAGTCTATCATCACTCCTATCTCGTGCTCTCTAGTTCCCACCGTTACTCGCATGTGTAACACCACGTGTGATTCGGATGCAACCGACTCTACAACGGCTAAAGAAGGCAATTGCAAGACCCTAGAAGCGTGTGTTTCATCCGGAGTGGCTGAGGCCCGTTCTTCCGAAGGTGATGCCTGTACATTGGCTACTGCCACTTTCTTCGTACCTGCGTATCCCCCTCTTTTGGGTTTGACGGGACAGTCACGAACATAATGGCCTTTCTTGCCACAATACATACAGAGACCGGCTAGTCTGCGGTTCTCTCTCTCGACCCGTGATAACGGGGCTCTGATTGCACCCACCTCCATAGGTTCTGCATGAGAGTCCGAGGATGCCCCTGCGGGTCCGGGTCCTCTCTCGGCTTTCTCGACGTGGGTATAAACCCTCTCTCCCTTCCGCTCTGCCAGTCTATGGTCTAACCGAAGCGTAAGGTTCATCAAGTTGGTGTACGTGGTGGGCTGCGGATCAATTTGCGCCAGTACATCCTTCATGTCCTCCCTCAGGCCCTGGTAATAGAGAGACATACGTTTTTCCTCAGGCCACTCTGTTTCCGCTACGAGACGATTGAACTGGGTCAAATACGTTACCAGATCATGTTTGCCCTGTCGGAGTGCTAACAATTCTCTATCTGCTGATAAGGTGGTGGCCCTCCTGTCAAACACCCGCTCAAACTCGCTTCTAAAGGAGTTCCAATCTGACAGCAGAGGATCGTCGTATTTGACCAAGGGGACTGCCCAATTGGCCGCGTCCCCCGTCATATACGATATAGCAAACGCCACTCGTGAATGGTTATTCGGAAACGAAGCGGGTTTGCAGGAAAAATGCAAGGCTATTTGTGTGAGGAAGGTTTGGATTTTGAGGGGGTCACCCGAGAACCTCTCTGGGCTTGCCAGGGGTATGGGTGGTGAAACGTTTACATGTATAGGATTCGATGACTGTGAGGCGTCAAATGGGTTGCGCCCTTGCCTTTCTACCCTGTCTTTTAGGGCTGCGGTTTCTAACTTAGATGCGGCCAATTCCTGTTGTACCAACATGAGGGCTTGTAACACCTCATCTAGAGAGGCCATACTTGTGCTTGACTCGACCCACCCAGAACTATTTCTTGGGCGCGTAATTCTGTCACGTTTTTCTCTTGTTCCGCTGAGTCGAGTGAAGCACAAGGGGTCCACCTCCCGACGTCCCCGGCTCTGAATAGGGAACAGAGTACCAGGGCAATCAGGCGAGGGAAAGGGAATTAGGATGGGAACAGCAGGGATAGGGATACCTGTAACATAACATAAATCTTAACACACTTTACGGTACACATAAGGCAACCTACTCTCATTCGGTCTCACTAAGTATGCCTACACAGTGTGTCTCTCCAAAACATACTCAGGCCACTATAACCATGCCTTTAAACCAATGTGACTTAACAGAAGATCGCTCCCCAGGACCGTGCTACTTGACAGTCCCCCCACCTATGTTCCCTTCAAAGAAAAAGGTGAAAACACAGGGACTTCTCTCGCCAACCGAACCTGAATCTACTCTGTTCTCAGGTCCTCGAGAGTAGGCCCCAACTGATAATGAAGAGCGCGGGGAGTAAGGATACAGTCACGCTCTCCCCTTGAACCCTACACTCGTGGTGTCTTCCAACCACTGACTATTGTCCCGCAAAGTGCAGCCCCTCCTTTCTGCTGAGCTACCTGAACGTTGCGGCGGCAGTGTCTCCGGTGATCTCACCTCACCGGTCTGTAATCCGAATGGGGAGCGTCCGCTCCTACTTCGTCTTTGGTCCAGGGTTTTAACAACGCGGCCACGCTCGTCCAGCGTTCCGCGAGTATGGATAAGTTCACACCCAGAACCTTTAAACGCGGTGACACTTACGTCAGCGTCCCGCAAATCAAGTTGTGTGGAAACCGAAACTCGGCCTCTCGTACCTCCCCGACGAATTCACAGTCAAGCGGGGCACACGGCTGTTTCTCTCGTGTTCGTGTGAGCTCCGGCGTTTCCTTCCTCGCCGCTTCCAGCCTTCACCATAACAAATCCAACCAGGCAGTATTACGCGCACCGATTGGTCCTCGGTGCCCGTACTTAACAGTTGCGACCACGCCTTCCTCCCGCCGAGATGTCTGGGAAATGTAGTCCAACTGTACTTCGGTAGGCGCCTTGCTCAGCGCCTGACACTAACTATAACTACCTACTGGCGACCGCCAGTAGGTAATATATATATATATATAAAAAAAAATTAAATAATAATTTTACATAATTTCTATTCATTAAAATAATTAATTATCAACTAATAAATATTTTGTCATTCAATAATCAATTAATTAATTAACTTCCCACCCTATACCACTACAAATTTAGGAGCCCGCACCTAAAATATAAATTAAAAAATAAGTATTCCTTGATTTACATATTTCAAATCAATTAAATAATTATTTAATCATTAATTTGTAATGTATTATTACTTAATTAACTTCTCAGCCTAGACCCTTACAAACCTAGCAGCCGCCAACTAAAATATAATTAAAATAATGAAATAATCCATAGTTTAAATATTTTAAATTCAATTAAATAATTCAATTACAAAATATAATTAATCACCCTACACCCCACAAACCAAGCATCTGGAAACTAAAATATTGGTACAATCATTCAGTATTCCATATTTTACATGATTACAAATTATTAAAAAATAAAATAAAATTATGATCAAATTATTAATTATAACTTAACTTCCCAGCCTAGACCCCTATAAACCTAGCAGCTTGCACATAAAATATAAGTAAAATAAATAAAATATTCCATATATTATATCATTACAATCAATTAAATAATTAATTAACAATTAATAATTAATTATTACTTAATTTACTTCCCACCCTATCCGCCTACAAACCCAATAACTCACTATGACACTATAAATTACTATAGTAATTACATAATACATTCTAAATCACTTAAAATTGCAAACTATATTTTTCTAAACAAAAACTTTATAAGAGTAAAACATATAATTAATATATCAGCTAAAACACATACCAATAATTAAAAAGATATATTTTTACCACAATATTATTGAAAACGATATTAAAAACATCGATATTACTTAAAACAATACTACTTGCGTAAAAACACAACAGTGTTGTCAACAATATTTCAGCAACACAATATTTGTATATCACTATAATTATTTTACGATAATTCTGCCTCTCAATATTTTTAATGCAGTATTTTGTCCAAATACCAGGAAGAGGCATATCCCTCTTGAACATCACAGGGAGAGGAGATAAGTCTCCCTCCAGACAAACCACAGATTGCCTTCCAACCTCTGACCCAAACTTGTGGAAAAAGGTCTGTTTTTAGGCTTGGAAGAGGGAATGTCAAGAGGAAAAAGAAACTGAAATCCACTTGTTATTTCCCATTGTGGGTGGAATAGCTTGTAATGCCTTGTATTTGGTGCAGGGGTTCTGGATGGAATTTGAGATTATGATTCTTCTGTATCCCCACACAAAATAACAGGATCTTGTAATGAGAACCATTGAATTCAGCCGATTTGATACCAAGTCACTGGAAGCCTTTCAGCCCTCCACCATTGAGCTGAACTGATTTAGATTTTGGTGACGCCTCTGTAGGAAATGTTTACTGAAAGTGCCTCTTTCAAAGGTTTATTTCTGAAAAACTAAAAATCAACGTGCCTTGCATGCTTTGAGTTTTCTCATTCAAAATGTGTGGACTGTGCAGTTCGTTTCTTGTGTTGGACTACCATGCCCTGCAGGAAAAACAGCGTTGGAAATCCGACTCTCCATAGGGCCGGACTTCTGATGTGTAGCAGCTCATGGTTATGTGGTGAATGGACCCCAGCAAAGGGTTTACTATGCCAGTGGTGGCTGAGACTACACACACTACTTTTGTAACACTTGATACATAGATGGTTTATAAGTGATGACGTAGAACCCCAATTAGAGCAGGACTGATATGCAGTTTAACTGTTTCTTTAAAAAGGAGCATATTCTTTTCAATGGTGCACATGATGGGGTGAAGTCAAATTTGAAGTTGGAGAATGCCATCATTGTTTGAAAGTGGGAATAGATTATTAGATACAAATTGAGCATAACAGGCATAAGAATACTAGTCAGCATTGCAACCTTGAGAGTGACAGTTTTTATTGGCATGTTCGCTAGCTCAGTTACATTGGGAAGAAGTCAAGAGGTCTAAATATTGCTTGAGTCCTGTCAGTACCCATTTGTATATGAGGTATACAAATCATTTCCCTCATTAATGAGCTAAAGTCATACTCTAAAAAGACGCAGATTCGGTCCCTATCAGTATAGCCCTATGAAAAACCTAAATGCGTACAGGGGCTACTATTAACCTATAATACGCCCAAGATTTCAAAACGTCAGCGTATTAAATATAAATATAGGGTAGTGAAATGTAACACGTAATCAAGATCTAGTTCGAATTGTAGGCACACCCCCATTGGAGTGTGGGATGATTATTAAGTCTATAGAAATGCAGGTATTGCGGTTATAATTCCGGCCATTGAGTCCCCTAATTAGCCTGTAGATTTACTTAGTTGGTATAGCGAGAATAATTTGTACGCTGAAAACGATATGTTACTTTTACGTAAACGCGCGCAAAGAAAAAAATGTTTGAACAAAGCAAAAATGAACCAGTTACGATAGAGGGCTTTCTAATAAAAGCACAGATTTCCCTGACTGATATTCCCCGGCACTCACCTATCATCTTAGTACGCCGTCCGTAGTCTAGGACATCCATATTTTCCAAGGATTAGAGTAAAGGAAGCATGTGTGTGACTTTTAAGTCTCACAGAGGACCCGGAAGCGGAAACGGAACGCTCAAAAAGTAACCATGGTGATCAAGGAAACCCCGACAGTGTGCGACGTTCTGTACGTAGGGAAGCGGCCATATTGGGTTGGAGTGTTTAACACTGGCCGTCCTACATGGCCAGAGAAAAGCAAATAGAAAAGTGGACATGAGACCAAGTTACAACCCTGTAATTTTGGTTGTTAAACGTAACCATGGTACTCATAAGCCCAACATAGTAAACAATCTATGTATAGCAGAGTGGCCATATTAAAAAGGAGTATTTTGTGCTAGCCGTCCTCCATGGCCAAAGTCAGAAAAAAGGGAATAAAAAAATGGAGGACATGAGACCAAATTTGAACCATTAGTAAAAAATAGTTAAGTGGTCCTCACATGTATGTTAGGACCAATATGTGATCTAGTTAAAAAAAATAGAGCACATGATTCTCAATGCGAGCCATTTTAGATTAAACGTCATCAAGAGCGTAAATTCAGATATATTTAGCCTAAATGTTAAAAATGAAGTTTAAAGAGAGAAAACAGTAAAGATTTAAGAGGGCCCAATGAATGTACCCAGTGCATTTTTTAAGGATACAACATGCATGCAAAGGCACAGTACTCGAATATGGTGCCAACAGAAATAGTCAAATCTAGCGCGTGAGTGTCACAGATAAACAAAGATTCTCAGGGGCAAGCATTCACCATATGTCAATATAGTTTAGACTGAGTATTTTACCACGATAGTCCATCTATAGCTTACATACAGAATATTTGTAGACATATTCAATATGGGAACAGCATGTCAAAACATTTTTTATGTTCAAAGTACAACATATTAGTCAGTTGCAAAATTCGACAGATTACATATTGTCCAAATTCTTGTATGCAGTGCACTAAACATGTTTTTCCAAAAGCAAGCAAAATATATATACGGTTGACCAACATGACTAACCATCTTGTCTTATTCATGCTACCACTTAATGAGTCAATCAGATAGAAACACATGTAATTCTTTATCAAAATTGAGACCTTGTTCCACCGCCCGTAATTTAAGAATCCATTGTGTCTTAGTCCTTGGATGTAAAATGCACCCAAGTTGTGTGATTTCTCCTTGAGAAATCGCAAATTACCACCAACCTCAAGTTGGTGGTAATTTGTGATATCTTAGAAAAATGCACTTTTTGGCATTTTTCAAAGTGCCATGTGGTGCTCATACATGCCCTTAGGGCATGTATGTGCACCACATGGACACACATGCTCATTTCAGGGGTGCATCAGCGTGTCCTCATGACACCCTTGCACCCTTGAAATTGCATTCGTATACCTAATGGGTACTCGCAAATTGCAAATTGCAAATGTCTTCCCATTCATTCCTATTGGCTTCTAGGCCCATACATAGGAATGAATGGGAAGCCATTCCTTAATTGCAACTCGCAATTTGCGAGTCGCAATTAAGGAATACCAAGGAATCGCAAAATATTTGTGATTTTTTCATTGCATCTCATTTTACAATTCTCAAATAGTGATTCTCAAAAAATCGCTATTTGAGAATCGCAAGTACAGTATTTGATACATATGCCCCTAGATCACATATTGGTCCTAACATACATGTGCGGATCACTTAACAATTTTTCACTGATGGTTAAAATTTGGTCTCATGTCCCCCTTTCTTTTATTCCCTTTTTTCTGACTTTGGCCACGGAGGACGGCTAGCACAAAATACTCCTTTTTAATATGGCCGCTCCGCCACACATAGATTGTTTACTATGTTGGGCTCTATCGTAACGGGTTCATTTTTGCTTTGTTCAAACATTTTTTTCTTCGCACATGTTTATGTAGAAGTAACATATCCTTTGCTCGGAATTATAACTGCAATACCTGCGTTTCTATAGACTTAATAATCATCCCTCACTCTAGTGGGGGTGTGCCTACAATTCGAACTAGATCTTGATTACATGTTACATTTCACTACCCTATATTTATATTTAATACGCTGACGTTTTGGAATCGTGGGCGTATCATAGGTTAATGGGAGCCCCTGTACGTATTTAGGTTTCCCATAGGGCTATACTGGTAGGACCGAATCCGCGTCTTCTTAGAGTATGACTTTAGCTCATTAATTAGGGAAATGATTTGTATACCTCATATACATATAAGAGCATACCATTTTGACTATAGCATGTCTCTTTTTTGTTTAGAATCTTTGTAGGGGCCTAACATAGCCTTTACTACCAGCCAGGTATATCAACAACATTGTCTTCTTTTGGATTGCTTAAATTGTTTGAAACATGTATGTCTTGGGTGCACGTTTAGAATTTCCACATTAGTATTTATGCGTTATAGGCTATGTGTTAATTGATATTACTATACCGCCTATTTCTTTCTTTCTTGTGACCTATTAGGGACATATAAGAGTCCTAACAAGAGCTGCCCATAAATTTGGTACTCAGCCATCACCGGCCCACACATAAATCCTTACGGGCATTATTTAAGTAAGTGTATACTGCAGGTACATATTCAATGAGTCATTAAATTTGGGACTTTTACTTATACATCTTATCCTCGTTATAGTTCTCTGAACTCACCTGGACGGATGAGCGACTTGTACAACAAGCATAATCATCACAACGGTTTTCTCAGTAGCGCAATTCTTCCATAGAGGTTTGGTTCTTATGTTTACCAACGTGTTATACTTTCTTTCTAACAACCTTTGGTTTGTCTTTTCTTTGGTCACATATCTGCACTTTGGAGTTTTGGGTTTCAGTTCAACATAGTATATTAAAAGTCTCTTCTTGTGGGGAAAAGTTAATCACCACTTTGGCACGTACTCTGATCTTTGTTCTAAACAACAAACACTTTTTCCATTTGTGCTGCACGGTTCCTTGGGCCTTCTTTTCTTATGTATTTTACATACATAAGCTTATTGGCTCCACGTTTTTCAAGAAATGTAACCTAACCACAAGGTTAGGATGAATGGTATATTTATGCCTGCATTAATGTTTTTACAACCTTGAGGAAGTCACTGGATGTGACAAAATACGTGTCGGCTGTTTCCGTATCTGCTCACTTGGACTGATGCATGTCACCTTCATCAAAAGAATGTTTTGCCATCTGTACTTACCTTGCGACTAATTCTGAGTGCATCCAGTCTTGTTATAAACTGTTATAGTGATGCTTTTAGCCTGTATGTCAAACTTTTGTATGTAATAAACTGAGGAAATTTTGTTTAAATACATCTCTGGGGTCTTACCTGTGATTGACCAGACTCCTGCCATATTGGTATAAAACTTTTCAAGGTTACATATTTGTAATTTAAACTTCAGAAGTACCAGGATTCATTTTGTTACATTTTAGTAAACGGGGACCTCTTTAGGTTCCTGTGTCTTTTTGCACCCATGGTAGTGGGGTGCTACCTATCCTGAGTGACACCGTAACTTACTTTATAGTTTGTCATTACGCATAAATCTGTAATTGTACTTGCCAGCCTTGTATATATTCATAATTTTTGATGTGCGGCCCGTTTATACACTACTAACGCTGTTATTGTACATAGTGTATATTGCTTTGTATTAACATGTAGAATAATTATGTTTAACAATAAATAAATCAATAAATCTTTAAGTACAACACTTCAAAACCAGAGTTTATCGAATTCATCTTTAATCTACTTATACTTACCGCCTTTATGCATCTATATACCTTCCATGTACTTGGATCTATATATTTATTACTTTCCTACAAAAAAATATATATATATATTATATGCACTACCCTATTTTTCACTCTATACCTTGATCAATATCTTTAATCTACATATACTTACTTCCTTTATACATCTATAAACTTTCCTTTTACTTATGGATCTATATATTTATTACTTTCTTCTAATTCATCATATCCAATGCACTACCCTATTTTCACCCTTTACCTCTCTCAATATATCTTCTACCTCCCCTCTCTCATTCATCCCAAACCCCATACCACTAATATGATCCCCAAAATAGCCCTTTCTAGACTCTCCCCTACTCTACTCCTCCTTGCACCACCTGACACCTCTTTTACTATACTGATCCTCCAAAACAAGCCTTTCTAAACTCTTCTGTCTGACTCTTCCCCTCCACGTCCCTTTTTGTTCATCCCAACCCTCCCACTCCTGCTATGACCTCCCAAAATAAAAGTCTAAAGCCTTCACTCTTCTACCCCTCCACTTGTCAATCGAAATAACAAAGGAACATGACCACTTCTCAAATTTCATATTTCACTGTACTAATTCACCACTAATCCTTTATGGGTTCCGGGGTAGCGTGCTACTCGCCGAAAAAGCGCTTCAACACAACATATGGGGTAACAAGAGCTATATATATATGCCTACCTTTGTCCCTCTTCTATCCCTCTGCTACCAAATAACTGACTAACATCCACCACTCAACGTACTTTCATATTTCACTATACTAATTCAACACTAATCCTTTAATGGGTTCTGGAGTAGTGTGCTACTCGTCAAAAAAAGAAGCGCTTCAACACCCCATCAGGGGTAATAATCTCTATATAAATGCAAACCTTTTCCTTCTTCTATCCCTTCAGTATCCTTTTCAATCCAAATAACTGATTAATATCCACCACTCAAATTACTTTCATATTTCACTATACTAATTCATCACTAATCCTTATGAGTTCCGGAGTAGAGTCCTACTCACCAAGAAAGTGCTTCAACACCCCATTAGGGGTAACAAGCGCTATATAAATGCTAACCTTTTTTGCATTTTCCATCCCTCCGCTATCCTTCTCAATCCAAATAACTGACTAATATCCACCAATCAAACTACTTGCTGAAAAAATCGTTTTAACACCCCATCAGGGGTAACAAGCGCTATATAAATGCAAACCTTTTTCCCTCTTCTATCCCTCCACTATCCTTCTGAATCCAAATAACTGACTAACCTATCCACCACTCAAATTACTTTCATATTTCACTATATTAACTCAACACTAATCCTTTATGGGTTCTGGAGTAGCGTGCTACTTGCCGAAAAAGCGCTTTGACGCTTCATCAGGGGTAGTAAGCACTTTATAAATGCAAATACAATACAATACAACAAGGACCCAAATCTCACACACTGCTTTAGGGATCCACTCAACAGATTCACCACTGGAACTCTCTCCATCCAGGCACTCTCTTCCTCCTCACAGGGGCCTCTGGTCTTGGCAGGCAGATGCTGTTGCTCCAGGTTCCAGGGTGAGTGGTCTTGATTGTTTTGGGTAATGTTCCCTCATCCAGCAGGTAGACTAGCATGCCTAAGTCCCCAGTCTTTGTCACAGAAAGCAGAAGTCATGCTGAGCTTCTCCACGTTGATGTATAGCTCATGTTTGACAATTTTGGGAAGCTCAAGCTCCTGTTTTTATAATCCAGTGTGTGGGGGGAGTGTATATGTGTGAGTATCGGGGTGGGAGTGGAGGGGGTGTGTGGGTCCAAATCGGCTTTTAGGAATGCAGGCAAGCTACAACTGTTTGGGATCGTTCTTCCATCTCCTCAAGCCATTCCAAGTCCCTGGGCTTCCAATATGGAACCCACAGCTTCCGCATACTGTACTACTCACAAGCTCACATACATTACAGAATGCACATGCACTCCCTCACATGTGCCACAGCACTAAATATTAACATGATGTAGGTCAAGGGCAAGTTAGGTTCATAGCAGCACCAGTGGGCTAGTAGGTCTTGCTCCAGTGACACCGTAAAAAGGCCTGTTCAACCTACTGATCACTATTACAAAAGCATTATGCTGTCACCACCGTACTCATGCTACTTAACTCTTGGTAAGGGCAGTAGCCTTTTACCACTAGCACAGTAATGGTTTATGAGACTCTCCTGGTCTAACATGCACACAATCCATGAGACAGGGCTGGCTTCTGGTGCACACACAGGATTCGTGTTCACCCATTGTTAGACCTAGTACCATTGGCGTGAGTCTCCCTTCCATTTTTCACTGACACATTGTGTCTGGGGATTAGGTAGTTCACTGTGCCATGTTCCTAGGCGATGGATGGAAGGTTGGTCCTGATCCTCCATTTTTGACTAAGATACATGAACATTCATAAACTATGAATAGAGATTATGTGTTTATAGTGGGTAGGAGAGTGTGGTAAGCTAAATTTACATGAAGTACGTAAAGGGAGTGTTATGCTGTATGAAATACTGTATGGACATCTTTATATAAGTTGTATACATGTGTAATAAAGCTATGAGATAAGTTATTGACTGTTTACGGGGTGCAAGGTTAGATATATTTATCTATGGATGAACAAATTCGGATGTTATAAGGTTTACAAAACGAAGATCACTGAAAAGGGAGATTACATTGTTCAAAAGTCTAAGATTGGTGATAGAGCGCTTAGCAGTAACCCTGGGCATAGTACTACGCTACGCTCATGTAGTTTGTGCTACTATGCGCTATGCGAATTGCACGCAGCACAGTGCAAAAACGGGTAGCGTAGAGGGCATTTTTTGCTTGCTTGTGGTCCTCAACGTCAAGTTGGCGATCGCGAGCGAGCAAAACGACATCCCGGCGAGACTTTTTCCTCGTTTGCGATCAGCAACATCAGGTTGCCAATCGCGAGCGTGGAAAATAAACCTCCCGGGGAGATTCTCAACGCAGGGAGGTCAGGTTTCTCATTGTGAGTGGTCGCATATGCTCGCGACTGCTCGCGATGAGAAACTACCAGTCCATGTTGAGAAAGCTGCTGCTCGAGTACAAATCTACTCGAGCGGCAGAAAACGACCGCTTGCACTGTGCAAGATGCCGTTTGCAATGATTGTACAGAGCGGACAAGCATCCGGCACTGTGCAATCAGTGCGAACAGCATTTTCCCTACCGCACTACGCAGTTCGCATAGCTACGCCAGAGTAACGCCACTACGCAAACTACACCCAGGGTTAGCAGTATTTACAGTTCCACTCTCCTTCTTATTGTTATATATTGAAGAACTGAGATTTAAAAGCAAAACTCTTATTTTAGTGAGATCAGGCAAGGGACAATACCCCCACTGTGAAAATGGGTCCAGATCTTCTTTGGGCACACTAACAGGGTGGCTGTCACTTACACATAGAATCATTCCCAGTCTCATCCTTAAAAATTAGTGACAGTGTTACCTGTGCATTGTCAAGTCGCACAGGGTCGCTGCTTGGCTTTACCCTGCAGAATACCCAGGTGTGTCTTTACGGATGGGCAGAGCCAGTTTCATAATGTAGCCCTAATTGTCACAACATTGGCAACATTTTTTTGGGCACTTCATTCACTTCGAGACACATCACGGCCACATAGATGACTTGATATGATAGTTGTCAGGTGGGATTTACACTAAGAGCAGCTTTGACGCATTGAGTTAGAAAAGTGTAGACCGTCCACCCACTTTTTAGAAAGCAGTAGACTTGGCATCATGACCTTCAAATGACAGGGCTTTATTTAGAGTTTGGCAGATAGAATACTCCGTCAAAACATGGCAGATATCCGTTCAGCCGTATTAAAAGTACCATGTGTTTATGTTGGGCTATTCCATCCAACAAAGTCTAATTAAGACCCTCAGTCTTTAACGTTGGATTCGCACATTGAAACCCTCTTTACATATTATGGTCATTTTCGAAGTTTACCGCTGTAATAGCAACACACTAATTTAAATGTGTTACCTCTACTATAGAAATCAAACATGGGACAGTGTTTTTGTGCTTAGGTAGTGTTCCTCTGCCCAGCCATCCACATGTTTGTTGTCTTCTAATTTCCTAATCTAATAACGCTGTTTATTAAAAAACACTATAGAGTAAAGTAAAGGGGAGGCATGCATGACATTTAATGATCAAATGTGCAAGCAGGACGCTCAGTTAGTCCCCATTATGTATGCTAATGGGACATTCATAGCCCCAATGAGGCATTCGTTTTAGGTATTTTCTTTTCCTTTATTGTGAACCCATCTCTTATTAGGGAAAGAAAACGCCCCCTTCCTGTGCTGGAAATGCCATTTTAATTGGACTCAAGCGTATTTGGTATAATTAGTAGCCTTCTTGAATATTTCTTGTCTAATTACATTTTGAACAATGCATTCAATTTAATGAAGTTTTCCTCTGTAAAGGTGTTGGTTAGGGAGAGTGAGTTAATTGCTCTGCTAGCTCAGAACTGGCGGGCTGTGGCTGGTCGTAGTTGTAGGTATTGGCCACATGTCCCCTTAAAGGGCTGAGAAAAGACAGGGATGGGGTTTCTTGAGCTCTGCACGAGTAAAGACTGATGACAGGGTTTTGGTAAACGTATTTCAGAGTGGCCCAGACCCCCGGGGACCCCTTTCATTTTCTAGGGGAGATGAACTGGCATATGGAAAACGGAGCTAAAGCAATTATCTGCCGGTACTCCACGAAGCAGCCCCCAGAGGGAATTTTAGGTTCCAGTTATTGCATCCAATCAACTGTGTGAGGCAACCACGGATAACATTTTGGGAAGTGTACTTAGAATCCGTTTGACTTTCTCAGTATTCCAGTGCTGGGACTGATATTAGTTTGGTAAATGATCTACCGTGGAGCATAGACAATAGCATAAGTCATGTGACAAATACTGACCAATTAAATTAACACTCGGATCAAATATGAGAATTGAAAAAAAAAATGTTTTTTTCACATTAAAAGGTAAAAAAAGGCATTGTTTTTTTCTTAAGTAAGCAGGGAGCCATTCTCCATTTTGATTGGGCGCAGAGGTTCGTCAGACATCTAGGGGCAGATTTACAAGCCCCTTGCGCCACTTTTGCGTCGTTTTTACCATATTTAAAAATGACGCAAAAGTGGCGCAAGGGGCTTGTAAACCTTCCCCATTGTATTTTGATTTGTTACGTTAGTCCGTCTTCCACGTTGCTCACCAAAAGCCTTGTTTACATTCAGTAACTCGTTTCATTTCTTAACTGTTGGACGGCTGTCAACAACAACGTAATTCCTCACCTCCTGACGATCAGAGCAGTTAAAGATGTCACTATCCCACTACGCTGCGGATGGATACACACACCGAACTATTCAAATATTGCACGTTATCTGATTTCCAAAAGCCTTGTAGCCAAGCAGAAATGGTAAAACCAAGCAACAGTCTCGATCACGCCACAGCACCGGAGAAGAACAGTTTCATTATTCTGTATTTTTTTAACCAGCGGACCACATTACTCAGGAAGCCAAAGGCCAAAGGGGAAATTATTGCTAGCTCAGGCAGCAGCATAAATTGTCATCCTATTTTTAACATAGCTTTTAATTTCACCGGTTTTATTACCATTATATTAAGTACATATGTTTTACAAGACACTGTGTCCCCTGAGTCACCCTGGATTTGCTCTGCTATACCAAAGCGAAATGAATGCGTACTGTGTTTCTGATCTTTTCCTCACCCCTGCTGCTTTGATCCTACTATCGCACACACACCCAGCCTGCTTGTATAACCCTTACCGCAGAATTTTCATTTACACCTCCCATAACATCCTGCGACCATAAAGAACTAAGTTAAAGTGCACCTTGCTTGTGCTTGTAGGGTAAGAAGCGTAAACTTCACTTAGGGTTTTTCATTGCACAATCATTGTCTTCCTGGGGTTAGTTTCCAGGAAACGGTTATTTCTTGTTTATTTTAATCTATAAATGTAAATTGATACATTTGACATCATATCATCCATAATTTGCCGTCCAATTTTCTGCAATGCTTAATCAAACATAAATTAGTATGAAGGAAAACTGTAATATTTGTTTACGTCATTATCTTGATATTCTAATAGTCTGTTAGATTGAAAAATGGCGCCCTGGACCTCTACACTAGGAGGTTAAAGATCTCTGCGCATGGGCGCAGGCACATTATCATAGCAAGGATGCCCTGGGCCCTGGTTCAAGCAAGACAAATGCCTTCTTTGACTGCTATTGGGCTGGTAAAATACAACAATTATCAGGGTTCAATTGGCCTATCAGGGTTATGGGTCCCAGTGTCACTGCACCGGCTGCACCAATAGTAGCTACGCCCTGTGAAGGCACAGCATAGCTGGTTTGGTGGCAAGGCAGCCAGGCCCTGAAACCAGAGCCCAAAGTGCAAAGCCAGAAGCCATGCACAGCAGGACCCATGAAACAGTGGCCGGGGTCTGCACCCAAAGTTTGCTGCTCATGGCTGAAAACCAGGTGCACAGTGCCTCGTGTTCATGGGCGATGGCGCACAGCCAAAATTCATGTAGTGCATACCCAATAGTGTGATGGCTGATACAGGCCCTGTGTCCGGTGTCTCCTGAGAACAGCCCATGGCTTTGGTTTGCTGTTGCTGGCATGTTGGTGCAAGGGCTGGTGCAGGTCCTGTCCTGCAGTCAGGCCCAGCTCCTTGAATCTGCTTAAAGTACTCAAGATTGCAAAGTGGGCATGTTGGTGTGGGTGACAGCTATAGCCAGGCCATGTTCAAAAACAAACTCTTGCTTTGGGAGTTTGTTTTGGAATAACAAAAAACTGCTGTGTGGGTAATAGGGTCAGGGCACCTGCTCAGCTAGGTGCTCTAAGCATTTGCCACACTGGTGGTTGTTCAGAAGATAATGTGTTCCTGGTCATGCAGACAAGGATAATATTGAGCTCCCTTTGAGGTGTGATAACATAACAGGCCTATTTACTCCTGGGCTGCAAGAGCACTAACCTACCAGAGACCTTATCTCCAACCTTCGCATGTGCAGGGTGCCAGTGTAGTTAGTCTCGGAGTAAGTCTCACCCAACTGCTTCCTCTCAGTCTTTGGGTGCCTTCAGAAGTTTGAGTTGGGCTTAGAGCATGAACCCCTGCTAAGAATTTTGGCTTTCTTCAGCTTGGCAGGAGTAGGCGGAATCATGGCTTTTTAAAGATTGTGTGCTTTCTTCTCAGGTAGCTAGATATTACCATATATATCTCTATGTACTTTCTGTACCTTATATTGTTACTATTGTTTTGCTTACTCTGTAAACGCTCTGATACCTTTGGGTCATGTTCGCAGTATATAAAACTCACAAAATAAAGTAAATAAATACATTTCCTTCCTTCTTCATGTGGTGTATTTGTTCACTAGTAGACAGTATCCCTAACTTTAAACATAATAATAACTGTAATAAAATAAAATGGTGAATGGATACTAATCTTGTCACCAAATCTTATTTTTCGCATCCTTCTGCACATTTTATAGCATATCTACTTGGAGCATGTTGCTATATGGATTGCTGGGCCTTCTCTGATTACCTCCCCACGGGGTGCACATGCACACAGCATCCTGTTGCCCTTTTCGTTTGACTGGTGCTGTGGAACTGCCTATATGTTATAGCCTTTAATATGATTAGAATTTGTGTGTCTTTTTGCACAGAACTTCAGCCATCATTCTGTCAGTCGTTGTGTCCCATAGCATAACTCCACCTCAATGCTCATCATGCATGACATGAAAACACTAAGCCTATTGGCTCGAAATAAAAATCACACCCTTCCAATCAAACTCTCTAAAGTGTGCAGTTTGCTATATATGTGGGTAAGCACTTCAACTCCCAACATAAGCGCAAAATAATGAATCAACACAATGCAATTCTCATTTTAAACAATCCTTAATAGCAAGTGCAATGGTAAAGATGGCCGTTCCAATATAAGATCCTTTTTGCTTATGTACTAATGAAGAATCTGCACAATACAAACTCGTTTTTGTAGTATTCTGAAAACTAATATTCTTAAACCAGGCAAAACTAGAATTTATAATTTCATAGGCAAAGCTGAACATCCACAGCTTAGTATTAATGTCAATGTGCAAATGCACATCTTTGCCTCTTTTCTCCAGCATGGCAACCCTGATTCCATGTGATGAAATGTATTTCCATTAATCCTCATAAAACAAGTGTTTTTTCTCTTCCCGTTCCAAACCTAACTATACAATTAATGCCATCTGCACACATAAATATGTTTGCAAATTACTTGAATCAGGATTTCTCTCTCGCATTTTGTGCACTAAAATGTCAAGTATGTATACAACCATGTTTGTTTTGATCCCAAGAACTTTGCTTTAAAAAGTTTGTTTTGAGCCCTATGCAAAATTCAGGGTAATGCCCTGATTCTATAAGGTCTCAACTGATGTTTCTGCAGGAGCAATTTGCAAGCCCCAAAGCAAGGTCCCAACTTCCCTCAATCACCAAGAATACCCAACATGGTCAAAGCAGGAAAGGGTGAGATGGTGGAAGAGGGGAAAAGGAGAAGAGAAAAGACACACGTCCCACGGCGTACTCAGTGAAGAAGGTAAGGGTCAATGTATTCCGATGTGATCCCTGCATTTAAAGAAAAGAATAGGAATGTTAGTGTCTTTGAGCAAGGATTTCAAATAGATAGAACATACAATTCACTCTAGATTTTCTATGTCTTAATGTATTTGCTAAGTATTTAACTCTCCTCTTCCACATATAAGTCAGTAACTGTATATACAGAAGAAGTGTACCATCTATAAATAATGAAAAGAGAAATATTTTGTATACATAGCACTACAGTCAAGACAAGAATAGTAACAAAAGAAACAGTATTAACACACGTAAAAGCATTGTTCTTCAGACAGTCAAGGAATGCTCAAATGAATAATATGTCTATAAGAAGAACAGAGGAGGCAATCACTACGTGAGTTGTTCCTCTTAGTAAAAACATCACAAGAAAACACACTAAAATGTGCAGGGCAAAATATTAACCATCTCCTTAACCTCAGGAGAAAACTAATGAGCTATTGTCTCCATTACAGCTTCAATAGGAATGCACAAAATGAGAATGAGATCTCCAAACGTCAGGGGGATAATTATCAGATAAGTATCACAGCTTAATATGATCTAGCGCAAAGCTTGTTACCACTTTAGAAGCTGATGACGATACTTTAAATGTTCTTTGTATTTTTCTTGCTTTTGCAGTTACATGGAACAGGATTCTTGGGCGCCTTCACCGAGGAGACCGAGATCAGGAATCAGGAGCAAGAAAGGAGCCACCGCAAGGAAGCCCAACGAGAATCCGACAACGACGAGTGGTGACACGAAGAGTAAGGTAGGTGAACTTCAAAGTGGAAGAGACGTGCGTGGCAACTAGAACGCAAAGCACTCTTCCGCTCTTGCAGAGTGGCTTTATGCCCGCACTACTCCAACCCACCAAAGAATCGACAGGTATCGGAGCAAGCCTGACAGTACCCCGTGAAAAACCCCCAATAGGTTTGGGCTTCCAAGGGTAAATTCAATGAAAAAGTCTCAATAACCACGGGGCAAGCACATGGCCAGCAGACTCTCATGTACGATCTTCAGGACCATAACCATTCCAATGGACCAACTACTGCAATCTACGTCTCACTCTCCTAGAGTCTACAATGTCACGCACCACATATTTGGGCCCATCATCTACTACCACAGGGGGAGGCAGACTTGTAACCGCATCCCTGCACCACAGGCTTCAACAAAGAAACATGAAAAACTTGGTGAATCCTCAAAGTAGAAGGGTGTTCCAATTTCATGTTAACTCGATTGATTACTTAGAGGATCGTATGAGGGCCAATAAAGTGAGGTTTGAATTAACAGGTCCCTTCTCAGCAATATTCTGTGTGGACAACCAAACTATGTCCCCAATCACAAAATCAGGACAGGAGTGGCAATGGAAATCTGCTTTCCCCTTGTACACCACCTTGGCCTTGTCCAAGTTACCCTGAGCTTTCTTCTGTGTATCATGCATATGATCAACAAATTCCAGAGCAGCAGAAGTAGGGGTAGAAATAGGAGGAGGTGAAAAAAAGAAGCGAGGATGGAATCCATAACTACGGTAGAAAGGAGAAAGACCAATGGAAGAGTGCATGCCATTGTTGAAAGCAGATTCAGCTGCCCATAAAAATGTGTTCTAATTTAAAGAAGAGTACAATAATTGGCACCGTAAGTACTGCTCAAGACATTGGTAACTCTCTCAGTCTGACCATCAGTTTGAAGATGATGGCCAGATGAAAGACAAATGTCCATATGTAACAGAGTGCCCAACCCCTTCCAAAATTTAGATATAAACTGGAGTTCGCTATCTGAAACCATCACAGAAGGAAGTCCCTGCACCCGCACTATGTGTTGTAAAATAACAGTGGCCCACTTTTTAGATGTAGGAATAGCTTTCATAGGAATGAAGTGGGACATTTTAGTCATCACATCTACCACAACTAAAATGACTGTGAAACCTTGTGTTGTCCTTGGTAGTTACATGATAGAAAACATGGAAACAGAATGCCATGGACTAGGAGGAGTGGGCATAGGAGTCAATAAGCCAGCAGGGGGCTGGTGAGAACTTTTGTTTTGAGCACATACATGACATTTCTGAATATACTGTTTGATGTCACTTGCCATATTGGGCCACCAAATTTTTGTCTCAATAAATTGAGAGACTTATGTCCAGTGAGCAGGTGAGTATGGCAACATTCCAATGCTTGCTGTTGTAAGGGCAATGTGGGAATAAACCCCCCCCGAATGTGAAGTAGGTTTTGCACTCTTACACCCTTGTGTTTCTGTTCAGGTTCCTCATCATCCTTGGAGGTCTGTGCTTGTATCACTTCATTAATGAATTTCTCTTCGGAACATACAGCCCCTAAAATCCGTTCGCTGACTATAATAGGGGGATGGTCACTGGATGTCCCCCCAACCTCATATCCTACACGCGAGAGGGCATCAGCTTTCCCATATTTTTTACCTGCTAGGAATTGTATTCCAAAATCAACGTCACTGAAATATTGGGTCCAGGGCAATTGTCTCATGGACAGAGCTCGAGCTGATTTTAAAACTGCTAATTCTTATTATCATTAAGAACAGTGACAGTGTGTAATGCTGCCAACAAATACTGGCACCATTCTTCAAAAACTCTTTTTATGGCAAGAAGCTCTTTATCTCCAACAGGATAGTTTTGATCTGTAGAATTCAGTTTATGTGAATAAAAAGCAACAGAATGTAAACATCCGTATGTTTTATTTCCTTGAGATAGTACTCCCCCAATAGCCATCTATGATGCATCAGCCTCAACAATGAAGGGTAGGGATGGGTCTGGGTGTTTTAGTATGGGGGCAATGACAAGAACATCTTTCAATTCATGAAATGCTTCCTCAGCTGCAGGGGTCCAAAGGAATTTAACACCCTTATTTAGAAGTTTAGTGATTGGAGATGCCAGAGCTGAGAAATTATCAATAAAACGCCTATAGAAGTTGTCAAAGCCTAAAACACTTTGCACTTCTTTTACAGATTGAGGGGATTGGCAACGTGCTATAGCAGAACACTTTTGAGGGTCCATGCCCACCCCATACGGGGATAATAACAACCCCAAAAAGGGGACCTGTGACATGTTGAATTCACATTTGTCTAGTTTCACATACAGTTTGTTGTTTCTTAATCTCTCAAGAACATTCCTGACATGTTCCATATGTTCTGCCACAGAAGAGGAGTACACCAGAGTGTCACCTATAAACGCAATTGCACTTACATTCAACAATTCGCTCAGGACTTCATTCACAAAATATTGAAAGGCAGCAGGGGCATTACAAAGGTCAAAGGGTATCACTAAGTATTCATATAACTCAAACTTAGTGCGAATTGCAGTCTTCCATTGATTACCTTCTTGAACCCTCATCAAATAATATGCCCCTCTTAGATCAAGGTTAGTGAATATCTTGGCATTCTTGACCTGATCAAGCAAAGATTGGATTAATGGTAAAGGTTATTGTTTTTTTATGGCGATGTCATTGAGAGATCTTTAGTCTATGCAATATCTAAGACCTCCCTCCCGTTTTGGAATAAAGAAAGAGAAGCGGAAGCAGGTGAACGAGAAGGTAGAATAACCCCATGCGTAATATTTCCTTCAAGTATTCTCTTAGTTAATGGTTCTCTTTTTCACTTAAAGCATAGATTCTGCTACAGCTTATTTGTGCTCCAGTAATCAAATCAATCATGCAACTATATGGCCTATGAGGCGGACTTTTTTCAATCAACTATGTCCGTTAGGTCATGATAGCAAGGAGGCAATTCAGGTACTGCAGTTTCCGTGAGAACCGCTTTTTCTGAATGGTTGTCAGTTCATATGTACTATGGGTGTTACAGAAGTCAGATGAAAAAGACAAAGAATGACTCTTCCAATCTATTTCAGGATTATGTTGTATTAGCCAAGGGATACCCAAGATGGCTGGAAACTGAGGTGATTTAATAAGATCAAAAGCTACAGTTTCCTTGTGTTTGCCATGCATGAGGAGAATCAAATCACTAGTAGCATGTGTTATGGTACCAGATTCTATGTTGCTGCCATTAATGGCTTTAACCTCATCCATATTGGCTTGGTCACAAAAGGGATTATGATTTGTTTGGCTTATTGTATAACCATGAATTTCCCTGTAGTACCAGAATCTTACATAATCTGGACTTCAATAGAATGATCTTCACACTTAAGGGGAGTTTTTCAATAAAAATTATGGATAGGAGGTAAGTAATTGTTCTGACCTCCAAGTTGTGAGATGATTAATTCTGACCTACCCGAATTCAGACCATGGAGTGTAAAAAGAAAATCAGTATCACTAAGGGACAAATTATGAGTTTGGCAGTCCATTGGACAGCCAAACTCTCGGTAGAGGTGTGGTGGCAGTCGACGACCCCTGCACCAGTAGTCCGATTGCTGTAGTACAAGTACGGTGGTCGGGACTGCCATAACCACCAGGGATCCACTATCCCTGGCATTGGTGTTGCGGTCTTGAGGCCTCAATATGCTTGATTGTGCCGCTACCGCACCCCCAAACATGGAGTTTCCTCACTGTAATAGTTTAAATGGGGGTGAGGCTGCCATGAAAACTGTGGACGTGAGGAAACAAAGGGGGCCCTATAGGACCCCCTGTTGCCTCAGGGCCAAGGGGTTCCTGCACATGTTGTGCCCCTTGTGTGCAGTCACCACCTGTCGTGCATGGCACGGACTTCACAGTAGGAATGGGCTTTGGTGTTCCCATTGCGCTGTCTTTTTAATAGGCACTGCCGTGGGAATGCCAAAGGACCACCCCGCAAGACCACGAGATTACTCGTGATCTGGCAGAGAGCCAGCGGTCTAGTTTGGTGGTCCTGGAGTGGGGCACTGGCATGGCAGCCCACTACAGGACTGCCAAACTCGTAGTCAGGCCCTTAATTCTCAACACTCTGTATCAATAAAAATGATAAAAGAGTTGCCAATACTGAACACCCCCTTGGACAAAGAGAGTTGTTAGATTTACAAATTAAAATCAACCTCTCATGGTTTTGATCTTGACAATGAAGTGAATACATACTTAAATGTTACTTGAAATATATTTGTGATCAGCATTAAAATTTGTTGCCAATCTGTAAACATTCTTTTTTCTATGTAGATATGTTGTATGATTGTGCTTTTCACTTTAATTCCACGCTCAATTTGTCTGTTTACACCTGAATGATGGTTAACCTTAAATCTGAGGCTTAACATTCCTATTGGTCCCAAGGGTTCAGTTCTTCTGTCCAATGGCCAACTACTTGGTCAATCGATTTCATTTTACCTAAAAAAATTAGATGATTCATTTAATACATTCTAAAAATTTATTTGGAACATATGTGCATGTATGATCAATATGTGTTGCTGCTCTGTAAACAATCACGTTTTATTGCAGATATGTTGCATTATAATTCTAGTTGTACCTTTCACTATAGCCCCATGCACAATTTGCTTATTTATTCCTGAATGATGGTTTGTCTTGAGCTTAGATCTGAGGCCCAGTTTATGGGAGATTCTACAAAATTCACCACTTTCATAAATCAATGCCAATTGCACTGCATGTGCAAAGCCTCATGTTTTCCTATGGGACAGGCTAAAGTGGCAATTGGTTTATCCTACTTAGGTGGAACTGCGAACACTTGGTCCATTCCATTGGTAGAGCGTAATGACCCTATGCTTTACAATTACTCTGCTTTTAAAGATGAGCTAAGGAGGTTATTTGATAGGCATTCCTTTATGCAATCTGTTGATACAGAGTTACTGAATCTTAAACAAGGCACTGTAGGCCTCATTTACAAGAAAGTGCCGCAGTGCGGCACTGCAAGCCCTTTGGCTGCGCCACGCAGAGGCACTTTCAAAGCACAGAATTTCGACATATTTACAATAATATGTCACATCCCTGTGCTTTCGCCTGCGCTGGCGCACAATTGGCTGACATGCGCCGATGCAGGCGCCCTTGCACCATGGTACAAGAATGCCTGCGTCATGGGGATAATTGTTTATGTGCAGGAAGGAATCTGAAATGGCATGTTACAACTTCTATGTGTGCTGCATTAGCACACATAGAGTTTGTAAAATATAATTTTTCTAAATGATTGTTTATGTGCAGGAAGGGACACCTTCCTATACATTAACAATCACCAGAGGTGAGTTCCTCATTCTATGTGTGCTGCAGATGCATTTCCAGGTTTACGATTTCTAGGAAATCTGGAAATCTGTCAGGTTCCATGGATGTTGCTTGGGAACACCCACAGCAACACCCATGGAATGCCCCTTTCACCCAAAGTGCTGCATGTAAAGGGGCCGTATTTACAAGGACAGGAAAAGCAAAATGGGAACACCAAAGCCCATTCCTGCTGTAAAGTCCATACTATGCAGGACAGGTGGTGACTGTACACAGGGGGCACAATATGTGTCCCCCTGCAGGCAGCCCTTGGCCCTGAGGCAACAGGGGGGCCTATAGGGCCCCCTGTCTTTCCTCACAGCCACAGTTTTCATGGCAGCCTCACCACCATTTAAACTGCGACAGTGAGGAAACTCCTAATATGTTTGGCGGTGCTGTAGCGGCACCAAGAAGCATATTCCAGCCTTAAGACCGTCACACCAATGCCAGGGATCATGGATCCCTGGTGGTTACGGCACTCCCATGGAGGTCCGACCGATGTACTTGTACTACAGCAATCGGACTACTGGTGCTCCGGTCGCCGACTGCCACTGCACCTCTACCGAGAGTTTGGCGGTCCTATGGACTATTTGTCCCTAAGTGATACTGATTTTATTTTTATACTCCATGTTCTGGATATCGGTAGACATTGGGTATAGGTTATCTTTGTTTTTTTAAATGATCACAAATGCTCCTTTCACCTCTCTTTATAGGCCTCTTCATGGAGCCAAACTAAATCTTAGAACAAGGAAAGGTGATCATATAAATACCACAAACAGACTTACAATTTAGAAATTCTTCATACAGAATTCACTTTCCATTGTTGCACCAAAAGATGTTTTCTGTTTCTTCATTGCACCTGCCACATTTATAAGAATCGTTGAGTTTGGTTAAAGTTCATATACTTGAAAAAGTGGCATTAAGGCATAAAATATTTTACAGTAGCCCCCTTCTGAAAGTGATCACAGGCCTAATTGTCATGTGATGGCAGTAATGCCAGTGTTCAATTTTTTTTATACATATGTTGATTTTCTTGGTGAAAGTATGTAACAAAGCTCTCTTTGTTATCTGAGACCTTCTTTTTCTTAGTAACACTTGAATATTCGTAGTTACACTTGATTATAAATAAAGTCATTATGTCTAGAGACTTTCTTTTTCTTAGTTACCCTTTGATTACACATAAGGTGATGTCTTGTTTTACTTTGGGCAGTTGCCTTCTCTTTCTCTATTATACTAGCGCTGTATCCTCATCAGGACGCATCTTTTCATATTTGATGCTTCAGTTTCAAAAGCAGAGTCAGAACTGCTCAGTGGGTACCTAAGAACTCTCCATTAGGAATGCTATTTATCTGATGTCTAGGGTGTGCAGATGAAGTGTGAGGTATGCAGTTGACTAAAGTGCTTTTCTGTAGAAATGGGGAATAACTGCTTGCACCCAGATTAATCAGTTGTTTTGCTGAGCAGTTTTTCACACCATCTTCTCTGAGGAGGTGGAAAGTGTATGCAGGACTACCGGTGGGGGTGGGTGGATAAGATGGAGTGGGTTCAGTGGTCAACGCACACTTGTTTCTGTCCAAGAGGATCATTGTATGCCCCCCCTGGACTGCTGCAGTAGGTGCGCAGGGGCCAGGTAATGCTGCTGCTCTCAGCTCTGTTTAGCAGTATTACTCCCAGGCCCGGTGTCTCTGGGCATGGAATTACCAGGTTTGGAGCTTTCAGACTGGATAACTCTGGACCTTGAAACACTTATTATTTTGACTTTTGCTATTGCACCCAGAGTTAACACGTCGGGTGACTCCAGATGAAATAATGCAACTCACAATGACAGCCTTGGTGTGCCCAGTACAAAGAGTTTGTGTTTGAATTTACTTTCATTTATTAAGTATCTTTATTTACTTTTGTATATAAAAACATAGTGTATCATATATTAAACAATTATAACAATTGTGCTACGGTAAAAGCATCTACAACATGCTAATTCTCCCATAGTTTGCTAATTTCAGTGAACTATCATTGGTATAGAACGAGGTGTGTAAAATACCATATGGTAACCACTATTGTCGACAAAACAATTGTACCAAAAAGAAATATATCTTGGTCTCTTCGGTTTCTTTTTTTAACTAATACCGGACACTTCATTTGAAAAAAGTAGGCAGAACAGCAGACTATATTTTTTATTCAAGTGCAAAACACAGTGAGATATATTTAAAAGGTATCTATGTGATTGTCTTAGTGTCTCCTCTAGGGGTGCGATCTCAAGTGAAACGGCAATCCCATTACAGGCATAAACTCCCATGTCCAGCTGAAACAAGGTTACTAGTGGTGCACTTTTACTACACCTGGGATTACCCGGTGAGTTGAAACCTAGCACACAGTTTCTACTTGCCAAAATCAGGTGGAATATGTGCCCAATAAATGGCCCAGAAACAGAAAAAACATGCAGAACTTGGTGTGATACCTCCACTTTCCACACAACATTTCACTGGCAATTGCACAGTCATGGTAGGGTGATACCACATGGAAATGGTGATTTCTGGTTCAGAATTGGAACACTACATATCCCTGCAGTTCAGTCATGATCAGCCCATAAATGGAAAAGCGCACATGCAAAAAGCACTTTAAAAACCATTGAGCAGAACACCATCTACAAGGTCTTTCTCAATGTGTGTCTCAAAAACCATTAGAGCGGTGTCAGCTTGAGTCATTTCTTCCCCACTGTTCCATTCAAGGCATGTGGAAGCATGATTGGTGGCCAACTGTGGTGTCGTCAACAATGCATAGAAGCCTGCTACTGCTCAAAGCATTCCATGAAGGACAAACATAAAACTGCAAGGAGGCTTTCAAGCATGCCTCGTTTTGTCCTATTGCCTCTTCAAACACAGACTTGGAAGGGCCGAGGCACCTCGATTCCTTTGCAGTGCAGCTCAGGATATTTAACTGTCTTGGCTTCCTGTTGTTTGAGATGTGGGACTATGACTTTATTTGACTTTTAAGTCAATGGACTGCAGAGGGCAGCCTGAAGTTTACACAATGACTTTGACACCTCATCCTTTTTACATTTCTCACTTCGATGGGTAGGAAGGAGAATGTTTTTTTTATTCAAGCTCATCATTATAACATTATATTGTCAGTTATTAAACTATTCTTTCCTTCTACGACACCATGTTTTTCTCTTATGTCTATGAAAAGAAATCCCCAGGCATCGAGAGTAAATTCTTCTTGTTTATTAAATATTACAGATAAGACCTTTTCAGGATGATGCCGTCACGGCCACCCACTTTCCTCCTTTTCAAATCATTAATTCCAACATCTCATTCCACCTTCCAGGTACTCGCACGCACCCTCAATACACCTTCCCTCTTATCCAAGAACCAAATAATCATTAACAGAAAGATTACAAAAGAACACAAATAACAAAACATAATAGCCCTATAACATTACCTAGTCATGAGATTTCTTGGGTAAGTATTTTTCACATTGTATACGTGAACTGTAAGCTCTAAACATCTCACTCTCTTCTGTGTTAGGTTGTGATGCTGTTTCTTCTTTTAAATCACCTCTTTTGACTGTAGAAAAACATAAATATTTCACAGCTGACAATTTGCCCTTGTTCCACAACTTCCAGTTTAACTACACACTTATGTATGTACACACTTACACATGTCAGTTACTAGTTTGGGAACAGAAAATTCAAATCACATTTGGAAACAATTCTTTGCATCTTCATTCTCAAATAATCCTTACAGATTACTCCAAGACATCTTTTGCCTATACATACATATTTAGGCTATCAATTTCCCCAAAACCACACTCTGACATGGAAAATTCACCCATTCAGGATCTCACTAGCCTGGAAGATGGCACCCTTTGCCTCAGTAGAATAAGCAGTTTCAACACTGGGAGTAGTCCTCACCACCCACTGTAATTTCCTTATCTCTTATGCAATATCTAAGCCATTAATATTACATAATTGAAGATTGTCTTTAATTATTCTATTAAATCTTTCCACCAGCCCATTACTCCTTAGATGATACAAATACATTTTAGATTGTTTGAGAGGAAGATGATGCAAAAATTCCTTAAACAATAGCTATGTAAATTGAGTACTGTTATCTGTCAAGACTTCATCTGGTATATCTTCTCTGGCATGAAGAAAGTCTATGAATTCCATGATGTTTGAACTATTCAAGCTCAGGCCATCTAGAATAGTAATCCACTACAACTACATCATATTTATAAATGCCACCAGACAAAACAATATGACCAATGATGTCAACAGTCAATTTGCTTCAGTACTGGTACCGCCTCCACAGGGCTGGGTATCATGACCTGAGACTTGTTACTAGCAACACAAACCATACAATTTCACCCAAAATGCTCCACACTCTTGTCCAAACTTGTCCACTAAAATATTTTCTTAACCTTCTCTTCAATGCACGCATACCAATGTGCCCTTATGGGTTAAAGATAATAACCTGTTCCATATGCCTATAAGAACTACCAACAAAATAGGAAGGTTGAACTAGCCCATTATTTATAGATAATTCATCTGACACATGCCGATAATTACTTGTAGATTCATCCACTAACTTCTGTTCTGGCCAACCGTAAATGATGTAGTACTCCTTGACTTTACCATAATCCTCAGCAGGATAAATTTCACGGAACCATTCAGTCTCTTATACCGCTCCCTCAGCATAGAAATACACAGTACATACAGAAAGAAACTAATCAGCATCTCAAATTGGTGAACTTGAATGCTCCACAGGCACAGGAGGTCATGAAAGACAGTTGTCTAGTATACCTTTAACACTATAATAAAATTCCTATAATTTGTACTGCCATTTATCAATTCTAGGAGTAGTTCTGCCAGCCCCCTTAGCAATACATAAGTCAAGTAGGGGATTTTGATCCTCACGTATAACAAACTTGGTTTCCCACAAATATGACATAAAATGTCTGATTTACCCCGACCAACATGCTAAGGCTCAGCATCTTTCACACTCCGCAAAGCAAATTTCGAATTTTTCTTAAGTAGCTTATGTATCTTATTAGAAGTCTTCTTAGCGCATCTTGGTATAAACCTAGTACAAAATACTAGCAGCCTCATAAAATAATTGAATTGTTCTTTGTTAGATGGATTATCAATTTCTTTAATGGTACTGACTAGAGACATTCCACTCCCTTGAAAGACAATTGCTAACCCAATTAGTCTACTCTTCCAACCCCAAATTTGCATTCACCAGATTTCAGAGAAACCCACTGATTCTTCAGAATAGGTAGTAAATCCCTTACTCTACCATCATGTTCATGTCAATTAGATCCATAAATCAAAACATCTTGAAATGCCACAGTACCATCAATACCATTAAATAATCCTTCAATCACTCTTTGAAAAATGTAAGAGGCTGAAGCCAGACAAAAGGGCATACATTTATACTGAAACGCCTCACCCAGAGTGATAAAGGGTGTAAGATGTCTCAAATTCTGGTGTAAGTTGATCTGATGGTACGTAGAGGTCATATCTAATAATGTGAAAACACTCCCCCCTATCTTCAGTGTGGCTAATATTTGTTGACAAGGAGATGTTGATCTATACAGATGTTGGCATTCAGATATCTTAAGTCAAAACACATTTGAAGAGATCCACTGGGCTTGCGAGCTAAACAAAATGGGTGCCAACCACTCAGAATTTTCAATGGGCCATTTAGTCCTTTAACCCTTGTTCAAGTAAATTCAAATTCTTTTTTGAACTCAGATCACAAAGTTAAGGGGGCTCTGTGCAGCCTATGAGCTATTGGTAGAGCATCATCTTTGAGATGCACAAGAACCTTCACAAATTCTACCTTTTCTTGAACTACATCAGGAATCTCCCGTACCCAAACAAGTTCACCTACAGAAAACATTTAGAGATAATCCGTTCTTAGAAGGAATTGTTCTGGATCATTTGGATATAAAATAATGCCCAACCGGCCAAATAAACATGGCTCATCTTTGGCTACATACACAACTGCATTGGTAATATTGCCCTTGTAACTGAGAAGAGTATCAAATACCTTTATTACATCAATGAGCTTACCCCACATCCTACAGAGCAATTACAAGCTTTCCTGAGAGAAACATTCTTGAATTGTGCTACCCAAATTTATTCCCCAACCAGGGTGAAGGTTCACCCTGAATCAGCCAAACATTTGACGTTAATATTGCTAATCTGAATGAGACAAAACAGACTTTTGACACTAATTGCAGGACTGTCTAACACTCCATCAGCCTTTACAGGTACATCTGAGACTGTTTGATCATTGTTACAGATCATCAAAACTACATCATCATTACCTGGGGAAGTTTCTCTGATGACTCACACCTCCTGCGCAATCTGTTCCTCAGGCACAGTGAACTCCGGCTCACCCCAATCTGGCAGTAGTCATGGTTGACCCAGTGGCCGTTCCTTCCACATTCCATTTGCCATGGTTCACCTGCTGGCCCTGCACTCCACAACTCATTTGCAATACTGTGTTTACATGGGCCCCCAGCCTTTCCCATCGCTCCCAGTGGTTCCTCACATGACAATTATGACAGCTGTTCCTTGTGGTTAAGGCCTCCTTCTTGCCCCCCTGTTTCCTTGTGTAACTCCTATTTGTGTCGAAATCTCAGAAGATTTGCATTTCTCAGGAGATTTTGGGTGCAGTGGTATAAATACCACACCCATCTCCATAGCCTTTGCTTGGATTCTAACTTACCTGGTAGCAAGCTCTACTGGTTCTCTGGGAAACGCACCTTCTTTGGCTCCAGTGGCGAATAGTCTCTTGCTGAATCCAGTCTCCAGTCTCCTGCGCAACCCTCCTCCTGCCACACTACTCTGCTGGACTCTGCCCTCCATTGTCGATTTTCCTGCAAGAACAGAAAGAGAGAATTAGACTTCCCAGAACATAACTCGACCATGTCCAGGACAGCAAATAAGGTCAGTGCACTGAACCTTCTCTCTGAAAATGTAAACGTGGTCAAAGCAAGAAGATGTTAAACTTTTGATCAAGATTCAAGTCTTTTCTACATTTTGATCTATAATCATTTCTTCTTCTAACGTTTTGTATTCACATATTGCAGCTAAAATCCTTAAAGCTCCTACAAAACTTACAACATATTCTCCAGGAATTTGCAACCTTTTGTAAAACCTATGCCTCTCCATAATGACATACGTGCATGCCTTGAACCTGACATTCATGGTTTTGGTGGCAGAGGCATACATGTCTTCACGGTCACCATCTCCTAAAACTGTTTCCCTTGGTATGCAATTAAAAAAATTCTGACCAACAGGTGCAAGACAATGACGGAGAATGGCAAACATTTTCTTCTGTGTGAAAGAGTCCCCATCAATAGCATCATAGTATGCTTCGAAATCTTCTTTCCATTGCTCCAGTTAGTATCAGAAGCTGTAGGTCTTGGTATAAATGGTGAAGGAGGTGTTATTGCTTGCTACATGATGTAGTGTACCAAATGCACACAATGAAACTGGAGAAACAGATAGATAATGAGCACAAAATGCAAAAACCAAATCACAAAATGTACAATTACAAATGCGTAACATTTTACAGACTGAAGAAAAAACCTGGAGGAAAAGAAAGTACCCCCAAACTCTTGGAATAAAAAGTTCCACAGCAAAAATTGAGGTTGCTTGCGTAACCCTATGATGAGGGTATCATTGACATACTGCAAAGTCAGGAGCACATTGAAAGGAGCTGACGTACAATGTAGAGTTTAATATATGTGCATCACCTGATGCATGAATTGCCTAAATCAAAGTGAAGGCACACCCACAGGAATATAAAATTTGGGGAGTGCGAATCACCAATACACAGGTTGCGTAACAGTCACAGAGAATACTCTGCCAACTGTGTAGAGTTTACGGTGTGCGCATCACCTCATATGCAATTTACCCAATTCAAAATGGAAGCACATTGTGCACAAGAGTGATGACAGCTGACATTCAATGATTCAAAGGCGTTAAGGCAAATGTTATGAGGTACATGTCACCTCACGTAGATCCTGCAGGTTGCCCTAAATCAAGATTGCACAGCACATCTCTGCTTCCACAGCAACACTATTTTGCACAGAGAAATGCACAGTAACAGAGACTGCAGACAGAAGAAGGTGAATTGAGGGGATACCTGGCACATCAGGTTATGTATATGTTGATCACAGAATAGATGCTATAAGGAGGTGTTCTGGAGAAAATACCTTGGAGGACTGTCCAAGAGCAAACATGAGTGAACAACAGGCAGTCAACCTGATATTTTAAGGCTGGCCGGCTCATGAATGCTCGCAAAGGACATGCTATGTGACTCATCACCACTGAAAAGAAGTCTCCAGACACAGTGGGTAAATTCTTCTTGTTTACTAATTTACAGAACAAATTACAGAAGGACCTGCTCTGGATGGTGCCACCACTGCCGCCGACTCTCCTCCTCTTCAGATCATAATTTCCAACATCTCATTATAACATTCGAGGCACCCGCACACACACTCAACATTCTAACATAAGCATTAAGACCCAACTGTCTAGTATTCCTGTTTTCTATATTTCATGTCTTTTGTAATCATTCCAAAAAGTTACTTTGAACCACCTAATTAATTGTGTAGCACATTGGATAAACGTGTTATACTATAATAAATTATACCAACATGAGGCACAATCAAGATTGTGAAAATGTGCATCATTTAAAAGAAGTGAAGAACACCCACTGACAAAAATCACAGTCACAATCTGTAGAGATAATCCTAGAATAAAATGAGAGGGATTCTTGAGCCATTACCGGGTTCTGGGCTGGTTTCATTGAATCTTTTCAAATGTGCCCCAATCCAGAGTTCCTACTCCAGTCCACAGTTAAAAGTGCCTACACACTTTCAGAGTCTGGGCCAGAGCAGCATCCTGTTGTTTTTCATCTTGGGTGCACCATCTCACTGACAATGGCTCACTTCACAAGAAATATTTATTTTGTCTGAACTCGATGTAGCTGATGGCAGTCTTTGATTCTCAGACAGAGGACAGCTGGACACTTGCACTATGCCGCCCAACTCAGCAGCCTATCCAAAGGAACAAAGATTCATTCAATCTCACTTCACAAGTTGCTAAGAGATAAACTGCAGTTCAAAAGTGTTATAGAATTGTTAAATTGTTAAAGTTCAAAAGTGGCATAGAATTGTGAGTGTATGTGTGTGCAATTTCACTATTCATAACCATTTATGGGGAGGGGCACAATAAAAAAATTACTTTTTGACACCTTGTAATTGTTTATTACTAAAACAAAACACATTTGCCCCAATGTATGTTATGATGATAAAAGCCTGTGACCAGAGATGAGATACAGATCTTTCAATCATGTCCCTTAATCACCTGAGCTATTGTATTAGTATTTGTATGTATATATTTAGCTAGTTATGGAATCATGTGGGCACCACCGATTCTTGAGTCAAGACCCGGTACAGGACTGGCCTCCGTTAATCATCTAATCTGCGTTAAACTAAGATTTGTCTACCCTGCATGCATGCATCAGGTCACTCTCAGCTGGAACATCATCTGGCTGCTACTCCCAGCAGCCCATCAAGAGAAGCAAAGAAGCCTATGAGCTGGAACTGCACAAGTGACAAAGAGAGAAACAGAGATTTGAAAGTACATTTGATGTTCTCAGGCTCTGGGTCTCTGAAAATATGCAGGTCTATCTGGTTCTATGGAAATGTCAGGTATATCTGTCTATGCCTGTAAGCATGCTACTAAAAATAATCATTTATAAAGGACATACACAAACTCATATTTTTGCACTTAAAAATAAATTGTGATTACTAACCATCGTAATCCATTTTACCAACCTCAGTATAAAAAAAGACTGATTTAAAATCTGGAAGGATTCAAACATATTTCTTGCAGGTTGCAAGGAGCTTTCTGAAGCAGATGTATAAATTAAATTAGTATTATACCAGGATTAGGATTTTTCCGTGCAGGTAACACAGGGCTCTCTGCAAGAAAGGCATTAAATCACAGAACTATTTTACATCAAATGTAAATCTGTGACCTTACCCTAGACGATATGATCGGCAGCAGGCACATTAACCATCTGAGCTACTTTATGATGATTCAAATTTTGTGATATGAGAGTGCTCACCTATCTCTCAAGTAAATGCAGCTGCAGTCAGAGTTAATTTAGCAATCTTTTATCCTAAAATTTGCTTGACAAACATAGCTATCTGCAAGTGCTTTCACATCCATAAAAGTAAAAAGTGTAGCCTTTATTTGTGACCAATAAAGAACAGCTTCATCCTCACATTTTTCATTGCTGTCAATTTCCTTGGGAGCAGAGTTTGTAGAGGTTGGCTGTCATTGATTTGACTGCTCATTGCTCTTCCCTTATTGACTTCGCCCTTCATGTTGGCAACATTAATTTCGGAATTAAATTATAATTTTGGATCATGAAAAATTGACCTCTTTATGGATGAGGCAAAAACAGCACTTGTACACTATTTGTATCCTTTTTTGTTAAGAAACCTACTTCCCTATGCCCTGTAACATTTTGAGTTGAAATCTTCAATTTTTCTACACTACAAGCACCATTGCCAACATTGTTTGTTGGGTGGCAAGCTACTGAAAAAAGAAATTGTGAATCACACCCAAATTGTTTTTTTGTAACTACCAAAATATTTTGCATTATTTTCCATTCTCTTACTCCCTACTTCTCTTTCAAGAAGTGCTCAAAAGAAAAGGTCTGCTGGAAGTTAGTTGTTGAGATTTGATCAATTGGATGCCCCCACAAAATCTCAATTCCCTATCTTATCAAGACTGCCATGTTAAATACCGAAATGCAACTCTTCACACACATGCAAACACGTTTCAAATAGACCGATGTGCGCAAAGTTCGCTGACTTTTCAGGGTTTTTTACATATTTTACAATTCCCAGTTTGTGGAAGTAAGACGTTTGCCAAATCTTAATTAAGAGATAAAAAAACATAAAAAATGAAGGAGGAACGTGATGCATGTTAACAAGACAATCGATAAGTTTCAAAATATGAGAAACAAACTATAGAAAAGAAAATGAGGACCATTTAGATCATGATGGTGCCTACCTTTTCACTTCTGTAAATATATTTTTTCATGCCAAGTGTGTCATAAAATCTTAAATATTAACATCTTAGGTGTAGCATCCTCCCCAGACGGTGCATGTAAATGGTTACTCCAGAGAGGGAGCTTGGTATTACACGTCTTTATTCCTCAGTGTGTAACAGTTAACTGAACATTCTACATCATGAATTCTATCTACCACACCCAAACACTTATGTCACTGTTCTACAGAGTCCAACAGGAACCAAAAGTGTCCCATCATCTCTAACTCACAAGACACTACATCTTCCACTTTGCTAACTAAAAAGTGAAAAAAAAACATATATCTCTTCAATAAGTAATTTTGGTGCTCGAATCAAGATATGGGAGAAGGTAATTATTTTGTAAGTGGGACATTAATTTGTTTGACGAAGTTCATCATCATGATTCACTCTTTTTGGGGTCCATTGTGGCAGCTTGATCTTCATGGCTCTCCCAAACATCAGGGTTGCATGCCTGAGTTTAAGCTTTTCCAGTACAGCACGCTGAATAGTCTTTCTTAGGGTACATGTGGCCAAAGAGGTGTGCTTGACATTCAGATGAATGAGAAAGTCTTTAAATTCTCGACTGTTGAAGGGTGGCCCATTGTCAGACTTCAGAATTGAAGGAACGACCCACATTACAAAAATACCATCCAGCCTCTTGATTACTTTTTCCTGAGTGATTGACAAGAGTTCTTCTAACAACAATACTCATCAATGACTGCAATTAGAGCTGAATTCGACCTTCACATGTGGCGGTTCCTGTGACTCAGCAGCTCACCTGTGCAGCGCCTAGAGTGTCCAAGCTCCTTCACTGCGCGCATTCAGTTAGTTCCTCCCCTTCAGCAGCAATCAGGCTATTGGAAGTAAGAAACTCCTGGAATGACTCTAAATGATGGTGTGGAAATTGTGTTGGGGCACCTGGCACCCCTTTCTTTTCTTCTGGTTGTCGCCACGTTCTTTTGGAAGGTGACCGCCAAGCTTTCCCTCATGATCAACCACGCTCGGTACTTGCACAGAAGGCACGGTGATGTTGTCGCCCTCTTTCACGTTTTCAAGATCTCATTGGAGGAGCTGCCTACGTACCCCTCAGACCGAGAACAATTGGGGTCTCTGCCCGCTGCCCTGCCCACCCTTTTGGTAGTCGGGCAGTGCTCGAATCAACCCCTCATCCTGCCCCGGCAGTGGAACAGATTCGAAACCCATCACCTGTCGGTGCAAACTGGGGTCAGGAATGTATTATACCGCGAGGCTCCGGCCCCAGGCTTCCACAGCTCTACAAACATACCCGTTGTTTTGTATATTTTTCACATCACCAAGTTGAAGTGCCTTCTTGTATAATTACTCTTTATACACTCAAATATGTGAAAAGCGTTTTTTAATAGTAAATCAGTGAAATCTCACCTTGCATTTGTAAACGGTACATTTGGGTAAGTGTGCAAATATATTCTATCAAACAAAACCCAAAAAGATACACACTTCATAGTTACATCCGCAATGTAACGCATCAAACGCCACGTCATCACTGAACAGTCACAAACTAAGGCCCAGATATACTAACGGTTTGCAAAATCTCAGCATGTATTTACTATCCAAAAGGTGCCCTCATCTTAGCGCAAAACACCTTTGTGGTTTGTCTTGTTGGTTTTTATGTCAAAATAAAATAAATAAAACGTACCTTCTCCAGGCTGCCTCAGCTCCTGACCGGTTCCCGATTCACACTTTTTCTGCTGCTCCAGTCCTCAACCGGAAGCAGCCCTGCAACCCACAGGCAGCCTCCCTCCCCTCCGCCAATCACAACGCTGCAATGGCAGCATTGTGATTAGTGCGGTGCAAGCACACAGCGCCCCAGCCGGGCACCTAATCGGAGTCCCTTTTCTCTATGTAGGCTGCATGCAAGTCCAACCGAATGATGTCCAGTAGCATCGTAATCAGTTGGTCGGACTCGCAGAACCCGAATCGTTTGGAAAGGCTACCAAAACCGACTCAGCCGGAAGAGTTTCTGAACTACATTGTAATTGACCCCAAACACTTACGTCACTGTTCTACAGAGCCTATCAGGAACCAAAAGGGTCCCTTTATCTCTAACTCACAAGACACTACATTAGGGGACGGAAAGGCACTTGTTAGCACAGAACCACACTAGTTGCACAATGCCTTCTGTTTCTCCAGCTCTGTCCTTCCTAGCCATTGCTGGGGATGATTTTTTGGAATAGTAATCTACCATTTGGTAGGATCTTTAACACATTTAATGAATCATTAAAAACTATTTGTTTACCACCCAAATGTCACTTAAACCATCCGTAAAATGGATTACGTAATTGTAGTTTATAATAAAATTGAAGAAGAACCGAAAAGGACCAAAATATCTGTGTGATAGGGTGCAGTCATTTCTGTGTAAGGTATCACTTCACCATTGTTTTTTTCCCTGAGAAGTAGGGAAAAAACGAGGGAATCGGTGTTTCTGCACAGATTCTCATGTTTTTCCTTTATTTTCGACATTCTTACCAGTTTTTTTCCTGGTGAAATGTGCTCAGAGAAAACACTATGCAGCACATTGTTCTTGCAATTCTTTTAATCCTAATTTAGTAATAGCTCCTTATACTGTCAGAATCAGCATTACAAGAGACACAGTTGAGGATCTTTGGGCCACGTTCAATAATATATGTAAAATAAAATGGTAAATACCACTGTTATCAATACCTATCAAAATGCCAATCAGACAGATGCATATTTTTGTTGCCCCGATGTACGCATTGTGGACCACAATGGGTGCAAAAATGCTTCTTCTAAAATATGGATCTTTTATTATTTGAATACAACTGAAAGAGTAATGAAGGCATTCTAAAACACAATTACGTAATACTACTTATGCACCTAAAAGCAGTGCAGAGAATGCCTGAACTACTTTTGTTGGACAGGGCCTAGCCCATACTAGTACAGGCTTCACTCACCATCACACATGAAAAGTGCAGATGATTACAATAAACGTTAAAATAAATGAAAGGAGAAAAGTCTACTGCAGTCTAAAAAGCATATGCACTATCACATGTCGAAAGGGAGAAGCTTTATTATCAGTGTTAAAATTGAAAGACAATTGAGCCCAGATTTAAGCAGTAATTGTTTTGTACCTAGTTTAAGACTTCACTCTATGGAACTTTGATTCTTCTACACACTCCTGCCCTCCCTTCCATGGATGTCATTTAAGGGTCGCAGCTGCGACCCTTGGCTTGCCTCTTGGGACCCCTGGCACTGCCCCCTGGCCTTAGAATTGGCAAAACCAGTGGTGCCAGAAACACAGGGGCAGCTCATCCTTATGGATGTCAGTTGGGGCTCCACTTTCCTTATTTTCAGTCAGTTTTTTAATTACACTAATAGTGAATAATATCATACTATTTACTATTGGTGTAATAAAAATGAATCTACAGTTGGACGGAATGTGACCTTATCTGCAGTTGGCGTAAGTAAAAAAATGCTATTAAATGTATGTTGTGGGCATGCTTGTGGGTGAGAATGTGCTTATGTAAGGGAAATTGTGTGTATGAGTGAATGCATGTGAAAGTGGAAGTAAAGGTTAAATGGTGTGTGATGTTACTTCTGCTACCCCAGACATGTTGGTGAATTGACATCCTCCTCTCCTCTCATTCCCTCCCCTTCCCTCTTCTCCCCTCTCCTATCCTCCCTTCCCCACTCCTCCTCCCCTCCCCTCCCCTCCCCTCCCTTTCTTCCGTGATCTATTCATTCCTGCATAAATGGATACCTTAATTACATTCATACAGTGCTAGAGCAGCCATTTTCTTTTTAGCAGTAAATCACGTTAACCCCACGTCTATAACGTCATCCTTTAACATTCACAATTACTAGACTGTCCAGTTTGTGATAATTTTTAATTACTTACATTCACAGACTGTTCAATCTGATGACGACCTATTCACCTATGGTGTGGTAATTGGCAGCACATTCAATTGATCTGGTCCTTAAGAGCTGTTTCAATCTTCCCTAATTGCAAAAAATACAAAGTTTCAAAATTTCGTGTCTTGTCCATGTCATCAGCATGCCTCTCTCCACACTGTATTGACTATACAGCCATTTGAAGTATAGATTTTTGTTTTATGCATCAAACTTGAAATAGCCATGAATAGAAAGCGATGGTGCAGAAACATATTCATGTATTGTATACCATGAGACAGATTTAGCAAATATGTACTTACCTAAAATTAATAAGGACAGTTTGCACTTATAGTCCTAATTCAGGAAATCACCTCGTGCTCCTTTCTTACTTAATTCATGTTTCTTTACTATATGCACTTCGGGCGTGATTAAGCAAAGGCCAATTTGCCTAAATTCGTGATGACTTAGTGGCCATGCTGGACATAGAGGGGACATTCTCAGGATTTGATTGTGGAATGTGAGATACACAGGGAGCAAAAAGGCAAATGGGGCTCAATGGACCTTAGTCAAAGTATTGCGAAATCAATTTAACACAAAATGCCATAAAATTTGAATTGCAGAACAATGACACTGATGCTCAGTAAATTTTAAATTGATATCTAAATTGCACAGGAAGCAGCTTCACCACCACATATAAACACTAACAATGTGATTTACAATGATAAATGAACAGAACACAGATACACAGCTCAACACGTAGCTTTGGTCCAGAAAAATAGGAAGAAAACAAAAAAAAATAACATCGAAAGCATTAAACAGCACACATCAAAATGTGAAATGCTTCTTTAAAGGAGACACCTGCGGCATCACAATCAATATACTGCAGAAACCTAGGATCGTACCATAAAATGCATCCACTGCCTCCTCCTTTGTAATGCACAGCAGGCAAAACATAATTCGATGGGTTTCAACAGAGCAGGCAACTTACAAAAAGTGGTTTGTCTCATCCACATGCACGGCCGCTTGGCATGCATGCTACTGAGGAAGTGGCAAATTAGGCCCACTGATGTACAGGAAAAGGACTCTATTTCAGGACCACCCCAATACGTAAAAAAATTTAGGGGCAGATTTACAAGGTCTTGCGCATCTCTGCAAATCAGCAGGGATGCGCCAGAACACTTGCAACGCGCAAAACCACCCGTGCGACACCACTGATGCGCCACATTTTCAATGCGGCGCATCGTGGCGCATGGATGGGCAGATGCATGTCGCATCCCTCGGCGGAAATGCGGCACATTGCCGGAGTCGCGTCGCAAGCGCGACGCGGCTCCAGCAAGGCTCGGGGGTGCCCTATGGCTAACATGCTGCATCAATACTTATGCCTGCTTCAAGCAGGCGCAGGGTTTTGACGCATCATGGCCATGAAAGTGACTCCGTGAAATCTTGTAGATTTCACTGCGTCACTTTTACGAGGCGTACCTGCGAGGGAACGCCCACCCTGCGCTGGAACGCCCACATGAAACCTGATGCAGGTTTCATGTGGTGCAGGGGTTTACAACGTGATGCATCTTCCTAGATGCGTCACGTTGTAAATACTGCGCAACATGGCGCATGATTTATGCCGCCTCTGCGTCACAGAAGTGACGCAACGGCGGCGTAAATGTGTCGCAAGGGGCTTGTAAATCTGCCCCTCAGTCTCTACGAATACTATGCTAATATGCATCGTAACCCACATTACACCGAAGATAGTCCTTCACAAATAAATGTCAATTTCTTTCTGCTTTAAGTATAAACCCATCTCCAAAAGCCAAATTGGGCCACTCGCAACTACACCCAAGACTGGTATATATAATTTCCCTTCCACTCTGGCAATTACGCTTTACTCACTGTGCCATGATTGGGACACATCTCTGTCCCTTAAATCTGCCACCTGTGCACACACATAACACCAAGCTGCACCGTCAAACACAAATTTGCTTTAAGCACTGATTGCCCTTCGAAGTAACCCTTTCAGCACCTATTCTTCACCAAATCTGCCACCTTGTGCCTCTACACAACAACTGCATCATTACCAGTGCATATGAGTAATACAAACCAACACATCTTCATTGATATATGCATAAACATGGATATGCCTCGTAAACAAGGTAAGAGAACATCAACACCACACACTACAGAAGATGCAGCAGGCAGAGAGTAACTTCTATACCACACTCACCATAGGTGCCTTCGATTGGAAGGTTCAGAGCTGCCCCTTCATCTATGTACCCATAAAGGATACCACAGACTCAACATCTGGTTGGTATGGTTCACCATCCACTCAAAATGCTTCTCGGATTCATGGAACAATGCAGCCATCCTGTACATGAAAATGCAAATCGAACATAACATAATTGTGTTCTATGACCACACAGTACCTCCATTCAACATTGCAACCCCTCATAACTACCTCCGTACACCCAGAGGTGACAGCAATCTTCCCGCGATATGGCTCATGACTCTTAACAAGATACAACAAATGGTTCAGACTGGGTACAAAAGGGCATACAGGCACAATCCACCACTGATGTCACAGCTGGAGTGCTCAAACAGTGGGTTCCAGAGTTGAGTGTAAGTTGGCTATATTAGGCCACGTGTTGGAGCCAAGTTTGAAAGGGAAAAAAGGGATGCCAAGACAATCCTTGTGTATCCCCTTTATGGTTGTTGATGGGCCCTGCTTTTTTCCTACCAGAGTTTTTCCTCTGAGTGTGTTGTGGGTACAGTGCCTGCTTCAAACTGGATCTTAGTGTTACATGTCTGAAGATACTAGGATTACCATATACTCTCCCAACCAATATACCCAGCTGTCAGAGTGTGGCCAAAGATTGTCACCATCTTGAAAAATTCCTGGCAAACGCCATTTTGGGCTTTTTGCAGTAAGGACAGGAACTGCTGTAAAAACTGGGTAGGGTTACCCCTGGGAACCTTTACTCATTGGCTAGGGAGGAATCACACCCCCCACCTAGGTGATGCCAGGAATTAATGTGGCACCTCACGGAAATTGATAAGAGCAACGCCTTAAGAATACGCCTTTACATAATCCAATAGCACTGATTAAATATACATGAAAATCAATTCATTTTTCTCCAGTGACATGAAATAAGGGATAGGTATTTCTGATAGCTAATGTTATAGCTTGATTTATATATTTCTTCCTACATATTAAATGATGAATGTTTTTTATGTGATTTTTGGTGTTTTTTAGAATTCTGATTGCTGTGTAAAACTTGATTAACTGATATACAATTGTAATAAATATATTTGCCTCCGGACTCTAATTAGTTGAAGGATTGGTTTCACCGTATTTTAAAAGAATATATTCTGCATGAATGTATGTATGATTGTTTGACTGTCTGACAAGTGAGTAAGAACACCTAGGGCAAATAGTTTCTCTGATAAATGTGGCACCCGATGGCATCTTCTTTAGAATACTTTGTGGGCCTGTGGAAGTTCAGAAGAGGACTGGACGTGCTGTAAGTGACCTAAGAGGAGACCTGAAAGACTTGACCTGCACAGTCTTGTACCCAACACAAAGAAATGAACTCCAAGGATGAGTTGCCTGACCTCCTGTGCAGATCCAAAAAGACAACAATCTGCAATAGGTCTTTACCTGAAAGTACCCAGCTCGCCAATGGCAACGGACGTGGACATAACGCTGCTGGTGACCTTTCATTTGCACCCTTTGACTCTCTCTCTGTAGCTTCCCTGCGGTCCTGGGAGCTTTAGAAGAGTACTCCTGGGGTTGATTGTGACTTAAAAAACCTAGCAGCCTGATTTATATCTAAGTAGGCGAAGGTAATTTGATAGGGCGATGGAGCAAATTACTCTGTCGCCATGATAAAGTCTTCTGCTAAATTTAGAGAGCTGCCGGATCTTTCTGAAGCATTATCAGGAGCTGCCATCACGGTGTTTCTTGTCAATGCTTTTGTAAGTTTAACGCATGACTCTGTCAACATGACTGAGCTGTTCATCATATCTTTTTTTTTTCAAAGTCAAAAAGAAAATCCTATGTAGAATTTTCTTTTTGAAAATGAAAAAATACAATGCCCTCTCTCACCATGGGATTTTTCTCCCATGGCGGGGGAATGGGACTGTAGGAAAGAAGGATCTGCTTCTATGGTTACCCCCACTTTTAGCCTGGTGCTAAGCTGTTATTGACTAGTCTGACTGGGATCCTGCTAATCAGAACCCTAGTCTATCTGGAACCTGGGGTACCCTTATAAGTCCCTAGTATATGGTACTAAGGTACCCAGTGCATAGGTATCCCAGAGGTCTTCAATGGGCTAAAACATGCATTATGCCACTTAAAATGGAACTACAGACCTGCCATTGCAGCCTGTGTAAGCTGGTGCTAGCACCACTTACAAAAGATATAGTTTTCCTATATCTAGGGTCACTGCATTAAAACCTATAAGTCACCCCTATAGCAGGCCTCTGCAATCCTGATGGCAGAGTGCTTGTTTCTAAGTGAGAGGGTGCCTCTGCATGAGCAGGACACCCCTACAGCCTACTGAGTCCATTCTACCGGGTTGTCAGTGAAGCAGCCATATACCATCTAGAGAGGCACCGCATAGGCAGCCATATACCATATAGAGGGGCACCGCATAGTTATGTAAATACCATCTCGAAACTGGTTGCAACAAATCCTATCATGTTTGGTATAAAACAAGTTGGAATCATACCCCACACCGTAAACGGTATGGGAAGTATGATGCAAAGCACTGGAAGAGCCCTTCGTTAGGATCTCAGTGTTCCCGGTGCCAACCTTCTAGACCCGGACAGATAGTTACTGCTGACCAGAGACACATTTCTGCCCTCCTGCTGCTGAGCCAAGCTCGAGCAGGGGGAGGCAGAACAATAGGCATACTGTCACAGGGAGGTGTGGCCACCTCCCAAACAGGATTTAGTATATTTGGACCGGGTGGGTGCTCTTGCCAGTGCCACTGAGTCTGCATGAGGGGCACATTTGGGGTCCCTGTGCTTAGCTCCCGCTCTGGCGCAAAACTGGACAAAGGACATGGGAGTAACCTCCCCCCTGTCCAGACCCTCGCCTTAGAGTACTTAAGGGCTTACCTGGGTGTAGTGCCTTATATTCGTTGTGGAAAAAGATTCAGCTCAAACACCACTTGTTCTTCTACCATCTGAGCACTCTGGGCTTCGTTGGACTTCTTTTGGGCTCGACTTCGTCAACCTTCCAGTCTGCTGCATTGTCTGTGCCTGTGCACCATACAGGAACCTTACAAGGCCTGTAGGCATCAAAGGCACCTGAAGGAATCTCCCTTGTAGGGAATAAGTCACTTCCCTGCATTTGCAGGCACTGCAATTGAGTCAATTGGTCTGCTGATCCTGAGCTCCTCCGGACTCCATAAGGTTCTGCAACACAGGTGGGGGTTTTCCACAGCTCTCGAGCCCTGCCCTGCCATCTCACCAAGTTTGAAGCCAGTACCCCTTGTGGGGGCTGCAATAACTGAACCCCTGTGCACCACATCAACTTGTAGTTGCAAAGGCTTGTTGGCTTCCTTCCAAGAAGATCTTCAGGCTCCAAATTGCCCCAACCTCAAGCACCTCAAGTGAAAAAAGTCTTTGTCTACATTGCATCGGTTGCACTGTGGCCGGTATCTTTTGGTGAACTGCTCGAGGTCCTCTCGCAACTCCAGTTCCTCCGGCCTGTGGGTCCATTTGAGAGTCACCTTTGTTTCTTTTGGGCTTCCCTTTTTTCTCAGGGCCTGCCCTGTTTCTTCTGCTTGTGGTGAATCCCCCGGAGCTTGCTGGTCCCGACGTTGCTCCTTCTTCAACTCCTGCATTGGTTGCATTTGCCAAGGCTTGTTCGTGCTCCCGCCAGAAACTGACCCCTCAGCACTTGACATCATTTGTGGGCTGCTCCTGGTCTTCCTCAGCATCGCCTGGTCCTCACAGCTGCATCGTCATCTCTCCTGCAACACCAGACATAGGAGATATTTTTCTTCCAAGTCTCCTGGTTACTCCTGAGTGACATAGACTCTGTCCCCCTCTGCTTGCAAGTACCTCTCATCTAGAATCCACCTTCGGATCTCCTTCTTCAGCAGCGGCACTTTCCTGAAGTCCTCCATTGAAATTTGACGGCGGTTTATGACACCACTTCACACCTTTGCACCCGCTTCCCTAGTGTAGGTAACGTGCGTACTAGGTTATCCACTGGTGGGATGGCTCTCCAACCTTCTGTCTTCCATGGGGTTTCTTCAGGGTCCACTGGGAAGGGTACTTAATCTTTAAAAACCCAGCCGCGACTTACACGTAGACTTGTACTAAGCACACGGTTGTGTTCCCACACTGCACACGCTCTCCGGGGGGTTCCTAGTCACTCACCTTAGGTGGTTCTTTGGGTCCCCAGCATTTCTACGTCCTCTCGACATTGTCTTGACCCTAGTTGTGGTTCTTATACCGCTTTCTTAGTATATGGTTATGGTTCCCCCGTGGAGTTCACTGTGTATGTCATGCTATTTACTGTATTTCTATGCAAAGTATTGTGTGCATTGTGTTTATCTCTGTGTAGGAGATATCTAAATGTATTAGAGAGTATTATATAATAAATAAATATTTTTATACATACCTTGTGTGGTTCTTTTTCACTTAATCTATACTACAAGATTGCATTCTGGTAAAGCAAGCTGCTTTACACTCCTGGACTAAGCCTGAAGGCTGCTCTCCACAGCTACCACTTAGAGAGCTTACCACTACGGCTTTCCTGGAGGTGAAAGGTAGTGAAAACTCACCTGTATGTCCACCCATATAAATTAGGTGTGAGGACATAGCAGTTATCCTCTGACGGCCCTTACTCCTATGAAGAGACTAGGTGGCCTTTGCTGTGGTTACACCAAAGGCCCACCTGCATATAAATCGGACAGGCGGGCGACTATGTTGGCGGTATGGATACTACATCACCATTGGGACAGTGTATCCTTACCCTCGACATATAAATCAGTCCCTAAACCAGAGGGAAAAAAAATTGACTGGGAATAACTTGGTTCGTGTAAACGACCCCGTCTCCATTGAGGTCAGCCTGAAATTGTGCCTCGGTCATGGTCTACTGCGTCCATACACTATTATTGGTGCCTAGTGCTTTTAGGTGCTATTTCTACTTGAAACATTCCCTTTATTGGATTTTGGTTATGTTGATGTCATTTTGTTTTTTTAATCTTACTCTTAATCTTTTCTAATTCAGTTTGGGAAGTTTTTTGGTTGGCATTTTGACTTTATTACTGTTTTGGAAGTGCACAAAAGCGTTATCATTGCCCTTAAGCCTGTCTGCTCTGCACCACAGCTTCCAAGGGGTTGGTCTCAGGTTAATTTAGTGACTTTGAGGGTTCATTCTGTCAAGAAATGTGACTTTTTCTTGATAATCCAATTTCTTATACTATTTAACTCAGTTATCACCCTTTAGCTATATGCAGACAACACCCAGTTGTATTAAACACCTCACCAATTAATGATATTACCATGCTACAAAACTGCATTCCACAATTAAAACCGGGTGCAACAGAACCTTTTCCTTCTAAACCACCAGAAAAATCACATTTCTTCCCCTCTCAACCTCAGCCAAAAGCAGAGTCAATTCCAAGCTATTGGAGTCTTTGCAAACAAAGTGCCTTGCTAATATTCTTTACTAGGTCTTCACACATGGTGAAAGCTGTAAACTTCTATCTCCAGATCCTGAAAAGATTCTGCCACATTAACCCGCTGCTCAACTAAAAACAGCCGTCCACTCCCTTGTCATATCATAGGAGAGAGATGGAGAAGTTCTTTGTCTAGTAGAGGGAAGCACTGTATGCTTCTCCTGTTAGAAAAAATTGGAATGAGAGTTGGCTGTTGCTGTAGTCAAAGTCTCAAGCGATTTGTCCAATCAGATTGGTTTTATGTACTGAAACAAATATAATCAGTTAATAGCTAGTAGTCAGAGGAAAAAAAATTAAAGCATGAAAGCATGAGTTAATGTTGTTCTGCCTGGCTCTTAAAAGGGTCCTTAGTCTGCAATCTGATGGTATCCTGGCTGCAGGTGTGCGAAGAACTGCAAGATAAGCGCAATACTAGTCATGATGGCTTTGAGAGTTACGCACCTGATTTTGAAGTGGTGTAGGTCTTCAATGGGAGCCAAGGAAGTTCCATCAGGATGGGAATAACGGCATCATATTTCTTCTGGCCCTGGATGAAGCATGAAGTGTGAGGAGGATGGCCAAGAAAGGGTGCCAGTGAGGAGTCTGGAAGGCCATGGATCAGGAGGATACCGCCATCCAGAGAGCACGAGGGCTTGAACAGCAGTTCTAAAGCCACTTTCTGGAAGAAACAGTTTCACTTTCTTTAGAAGAGAGAGATGGGACCAAGGTGTCTGCTTTTTTGGCAGTGCGTCCTTGAGGTTGAAGTTTCTGTCCAGGTTGAATCCAAGTGACTTGACATTTATTGAAAGTTGGGAGTTTGAAGGCCGATGCCATTGAGCAAGGTTTGAACTGTTTCTTCTTCCCTGTTCTTGACAAATAGCAGGATTTTTGTCTTGGTTGCATTGAACGTCATGTGCTTGACATTCAGCTCTGGACTCCTGCCAGTATGCATTATTGACAAAACTCCAACGTTACTACGCTCGACTGTTAAGTTAGTCCATCCTACAAGCAAATTTGATCACTTCACAGTTGTAGTATTTAGTCATAGCTCATGCCACGTAGGGTAGTTGTGCTACCAGGTTCTTATCCCAGAATGTTGAGTGCCTATAGGCAGTAGCGACCGGCACAGGTAAGAGCAGTGCAGCGGGCGGGAGGTGAGGTGGGAGGCGGGGTGGGGTCAGAGGGGGGAAAGTTGACAGATGAAGGGTTAGTTAAAATGTAAATAAAACCACTTACCTTGCGCTTGCCGCATTGCTGAGTCCATGGGGGCAGATTTATGAGCCCCTTGCGCCTCATTTACGCCGCCGTTGCATCACTTTTGTGACGCAGCGGCGGCGCAAATCCTGCGCCATGCTGTGGGGTATTTACAACGTGACGCATCTGGCAGATGCGTCACGTTGTAAAGCCCTGCGCCACATGTAGGCGTTCTGGAGCAGGGGGGGCGTTCCGGCGCAGGAACGCCTCCTAAAAGTGGCTGAGTGAAATCTACAAGATTTCACTCAGTCACTTTGAAGGCCATGCTGCGTCAAAACCCTGTGCCTGCTTGAAGCAGGCGTAAGGATTGACGCAGCATGTAAGGGATAGGGCACCCCCGAGCCATGCTGGAGCTGCGTCGCACTTGCGACGCAACTCCAGCAATGCGCCGCCTTTCCAACAGGAGATGCGTCACGCATCTGCCCATCCGAGTGCCACGGTGAGCCGCATTGTAAATGCGGCGCATCAATGGTGGCGCACGGGTGGGCAGATGCGTCGTAACTCTTCTGGCGCATCTCTGCTGATTAGCAGAGATGCGCCAGACGTCATAAATCTGCCCCATGATGCTGCGACCGCAAGGTAAGTGTTTTTTTTTTTCTTTTATATTACTCATCGGTTCTCTGTTGTTGAGGATATCTTTGAGTTCAATAAAAGGGAAGAAACCTTCAAACATATGAGTCAGGTATTCAAAAACTTCCATAAACTACATGGTTTTTAAACCCAAGCGTCCAGATTTAGAACCTTAGTCGTTTTCTTATCTGAGCGCTTCGCGCCCACAACAGTGGCAGCTAGAGTTATTAAAAAATGCAGTGACAATGGTTGACCGCAAACCTACTCTTCAACATCTCTGAGAATCCGTCCCTCCATTATCTTTGCTTATTTGAAACTCTTAAAGATCTCACTGACTGCTCTGTATTCTGTTTGCTGTGTATTAAAAAACATAGCACAAGCCAATTCCACATCGCCTTTCCTAACTTTTGGGACTTCCATTTTATGAAATGTATGTCTTTGACTTCCAGCATTTTAAGCAAGGATTGTATTTATCCTTCCAAATAATGTGAAATTGATATTGTTATTATTATTACTACAATTGAGATTGCTGATGCCCGTATTAATACTCCTACAACTATTAATTGAAAGAAAATATTTTAGGAGCATCGTGCAATTAAATTGTCTCACACCAAAATTTGTGGCATGCATTTCAAGAGTTCCTGTGCAAGAAGTTTATTGAAGATGCTGGTATGTATTTGTATACATAAGCACTTTGCAGCCAATGCACTTTAAAAGCATCTGTGGCCTTTCTGGAATTCTTGCAAATTGCAGAGGATTGCATAAGCAGAAGACGCCGATAGGTGATCAATTCAAGTGATAGATGTCACACTGAAAGGTCAATCAGATAGCTTATTTGAAACTCGACAACTCACTAGTTTTCCGTGTTTAAGACCTTGGCGAAGAAATGGGTTGTGACATATTTCACAAAAAAAAGCTCCCTTGCTATTTAATTTATCTTCACAGCTAATCACATTCTCAGCTCGGAGCGCCGAGAACACACACCTCGCACGTTTCCTCCATCCACCCGAGCACAGGAATGATTGCAGAGGCCGGCTCTTCCAAGGCTAAGCAGCGGCGGGCTGCCACACATCATTTACAGAACCTCCGTGCCCATAGCAAATCACAGCTTAGCAAAGCTGTTGAACCGGGGAAGCAAACGCCGCGGCTTGTTTGTTTCCTTTCCTGCACATGCAGCACATCAGCGGCCTCTAAGAACATAAGCTGAAATTGTTGCTGAATGTCTGAAAGAGCCAGAGCGATCTGTCGATGGAATCAATGTTTGTGTCAAAAATACAACAATTTACAGCTGTGTATACAGAACGTGGATGTGTACATGATAGAGCCAGCGCGGTGTTTATATTGTTTCAGGAAGCCATCCAACATCTGGAACATAATGAATTATTATATAAATGATATGCCACGACCTGATTTTAGATGTGTTTCATGCAGAAAAGCACTTGTAATTATGTAGTAATTCGTTTGTCACCTTACTGGAAAACTTGAAATAAACACTAGCAGACAGATTTTGGGGAGGGTATTTCATGGTGAATGCACCAAAAATGGCCGATCTATATATAGGTGGAGGAATTACCTCTTTTGTGATGTTTACTATTAGGCTTGGTTTGGTTAGCCATTCCTGCCACACTGAGCGGTCCAAAGGGACTGTGTGTCACCATGCCCTCAGCAAGCCGTGCTGTGCCGTCAAGTAATAAAGAGCAGCCGTCATGCAATCAATACAGTCATTGTACTGAGTCAGCATGGCACAAACTGGGATCCAGAGCACAGACACACTTCCTGTGCCCACCAGAACTTCTATTATTACACCATCCAATACTGGCTCGTAAAGCCAACTCACTACCAATCGAAATAAACTAAAATATTCAATTTCAGCGTCTTGTTCTGTGGACACGCTACAAGACTTCAGTGATCCTGACAACGACACCCTCAGCACTTTTTCTTTACCATGGACTTAGTGTGGCTTGTGGCGCTGCCTTCGCCACACATTCCTAGGTGAAACACTTCTATTAGAAATCGGGTCTCTAGTTAGCAGAGGTATTCACCCTGTCCAAGTAGGGGCCACAATCCTAATAGGGTAAGCTAGATACACACTAAAAGATAACCTGTGCTAACCCTCTGGTAGCTTGGCACAGAGCAGTCAGGCTTATCTAAAGAGGCAATGTGTAAAGTATTTGTGCAGCACAGACACAGAAACACAATAGAAACACCACAAAAAGGCTCCACGCAGATATAAAAAAAAAAGAATAGAAAATATTTATCTGAGTAAAACAAGAGCAAAATGAAAAAAATTAAATAAGTGGAACAGAAGTCATGAATTTTTTTAAGAATAGGCCAAAAATAGTGATTAGAAGTCAACAGTGCTAAAAGGTTGCTTTAGGTCACACTAGACCGGGGTAAATCCAAAGCTCAGGCAGACTACGATGGAGGGCAGGCTGGCTACAGGTCCCGCTTACAAAGAACCTTGAATGGACCAACCGATGTCGTCGAGAGTACGATGCGGCGATTCCGATTCGCGCAGTCATGTCGATGCACTGCATAGGAGTTGAACCTCGCAGTCGGGACCTCGGATTGGGGCTGTGTTGTTGAGCCGCGCAGAGATGTCTTCATGTCTTCAGAGCGGCACTGTGTCGGTGTCGAAGGGCACTGCGTTGGTTCCCATTGGTGAGGTGGTGATGATGTGTTGGTTTTGTAACAAAATAGCTGCAGAACCCACTTCTTAGGCCCAGGACTGGAGCGGGCACCTCTGGCAAGCGTAGAACTCACAGATGGCAGAGTCCAGCAGCACCAGCAGAGTTGCAAGAATTCTTTTGTAACCCAGAGACTTCAGGGAATAGGAGGCTAGCCAGTAAGCCCTTGGAGTTACTCTGGGTTGAAGTGAGATGAGTCCAGTCCTTGTCCTCAGCAGGCAGCAGGGGCAGCTCAGCACAGCAGTGAAGCAGTTCCTTGGAACAGTCAGTCAAGCAGAGTGACAATCCTTGTGGCACAGCAGTCCTTACCCCTGGCAGAGTTCTTCACAGGCCCAGTAGTGTACTGTCTTGGTAGGTTCAGATCCCCAGTGCTTATACCGAAATGTACCTTTGAAGTGAGGGTGACTTCAAAGCAGCTCCTTGAGTGCACAGGTCCCCTTTCATCCGAGCCCTGTCTGTCAGGCCACTCACACAATCACTCTGACGATAACCAAAATGGATGCTGGCAGTCTTGAACCAGATCCCGGCACATGCCAAGTATGATTAGTCTGGAACATCCCCTCTAGCTTGAGGACGTTTATTGCACTAGCACTACTGACTGTAAAATAACAAAATTCTTCATAGAATGAATCACATGTCATATAGCTTGATGAAAAGTGAACTTGGAGAGAATGCCCTGTATGTTAGATGTAGGGCCCCACATGCTGACTTTCTGCATCTAGCGTGCCCCAGGATCTGAATAATACAGGCACACACACAATCACTCTGACGATAACCAAAACAGTTGCTCGCAGTCGTGAACCAGACCCCGGCGCATGCCAAGTATGATTAGTCAGGAACTTCCCCTCCAGCTTGAGGACGTTTATTGCACTGACACTACTGAATGCAAAATAACAAATTGTGATGCAAGGGGATCCTGGGCACGTATCCACACAAGATTTTTTTTTCATAGACTTACGATATTGTAATGAGCTGTTTCAAATATATGCAAATCTCTCTCTTCCTCACACTCTAGGGACATCTGGGCACACATTAGTGATAGGGAGCACTGTCTTTGTTTGTGCCACAGCGTACCTTTAAACAGGTGCACTGATACAAACAGAGACAGTGTGCCCTCTTACAATAAATGTGCTGCCTCCAGGAGAGCCGCAAACTTGTGCAGCACATTCAAATACGGAGCTGCTGTTTCAAAGCTGCTCCGTGTTTCACAGTGCAGGCAGCAAACCACTTTCATATTGAAGAGGGGAGTGAGATCCTCTGGCAGGCAGGTGCAGTGAGTGACTCCAATCACCTGCAGGAGATGTCTGGGGGTCCATGACACCCCCTTTTCCCCTTTCAGAGTGCCGCCTTCAGGGGGTGCACCTACAGTGTACCACCTTTTGTAGCGCACTCCCAGTGCACCTTATAAGAGCATCTTTGCCTTTGCTCTCATGTCCAATATATGGGCGTGGGTGTGGATGCAGAGTCAAAATTATTCCTTCATTTGCATGGATCTATGCCCCCAAGCAAATGAGTGGACACCCTCTAAAGATGCTAAATGTGCACCAGTGCTAACATCATTACAAGAGGGGCCACACAAGCGTCTGCAGCCTCTTCTGCAATGTCGTTGTGCCTCTGAGTGCAAAAAGCTGGTCTTCATGCCTGTTTTGCCCCCAAGGCACTATCTGTTATATGGCCTCTGAGGTGCCGCTTAAGAACTATGTACTAAACCATAATGCTAAAATATAATCTAACGGATCATAGAAATGATATACACCATTTGTCATGTCACTGTATGTAAGCGAGAGGTGGGTGAGCCAAGAAAGTATCAAGGGGAGTTGCGCCAGAGCCACGCCAAGGGTTAGCTCTGGCTCTATGAGCCCATGCACAAGCAGAGCCATGAATGTTTTGACATCCAAATCACATTACAAAAATAAAAATGTAACAAAATGTCTTCAAAATTATAGTTTTTGAATTTGAACTTAGAAACAATTTCTGCACTCCTGCTCTGACTATGCCATTAGTAAACTAGGGGGTCTATTTACTATGATTTCATGCCCGTTTGTGTAACAAAAGTGACGCAAATCGCCGTAAAATATTTTTTACCTATTTACTTTCCAGCGTTAAACTTGTTTAGCGCTGGAAAATGTATTGAAAGTAAGCACATATCGCTGCTTTGCATTACTTAGCACCAAGGGGACGGACCATAGGTGGTGCATGGGCGTTCCCATCCAACCACCAAAGCTTTTTGACACTAAGTACTATTTACTTAAAAACGTTGACAGGGTTTAGCGTCAGAAAATAGCACCCATTTCTAGTGCTATGAAGGAAAAATGCTCTCATTTCTCCTTCATTTTCCAACTTTGTATGTGTGCTGCACTGTACAGCACCCATACAAAGTGGAAAACGGTTTAACATTAGTCTGAGCATACTATTTTGTACTGGAAGGTTATCTTTCCAATACGAAACCCATGCTATACTCACACAGACACCCATGCACTATGGTGCAAAGGGGTGTGTGTGGCGCACAGCAGCTAATTACAGCACCGGCGCTCGGGAGAGGGGAGGAGAGTGCCATATTTCTGTAAATATGGCGCTCTCCTGCTCTCTTCTTCTCATGCAATGGAACACAGCTTTTGTGCCTGCTGAGCTGCGTTGCATGAGATTTTAGAAAATCTGCCCTTGGAGTCAGCCATTTGCAAACTGTATGTGTCCAATATTCTCATTAAATTGAGCAACATTTTAGTGTAATAAATCAAACAAAAGAGAAGGTTTTGTACATCACACACCCCAAACTCATATATTTATTGCAGCAATAATATGCAATAATGAAGTAAAAGGTGAAATAAAACATTTTCCTATGGTCACACAGTTTGGTCAAGCACAAGAAGCAGGAATTGATTCCAGATATTCTGGTTTTGTATTGTACAGTTCAGCCACTAGTTGTGGTATCTCTTTCTCTCTCCTGTTTCTGCATAAAATGTTCATTTTTTTGTTTAATTCTTGGCACATGAAGTTACAGAATAGATGGCAGGCAGAAGCCACATGAAAGCTAGGCTCATTTTGGCCCACATAGGTCCTCGAGTTGAGTCAGAGCCAGGCATCTGCAAGATCGCCGGTAAGAAAACATCAAAATGTAGTAATGTGGACATTCACAACAGGAACAGTGCAAACATGCAACAATCTCCTTCAGTGTAGTTACAACATTTATTTTTTAATATACTGAGACACTGTACTGTGTATGCTATTAAGCGCTGATTTATCTATATGCTGCAATGTGCTTCGGTTTGATTTTTTTTTTTGTAATTCATTGATGAATTCGAAAAAACTTTGTTTAGTTGTCATTTTAATTGTTTTTTATAGCGTTTACTACCCCTGACGAAGGGTTGAATCACTTTTCAGTGAGTAGCACGCAGTGGCGGCTACAGTGAGTAAAAAATGGTGAGGCGCAAAGGCACGCGACTCACCATAAATTTGGGAGCACGACTGCTGCAACACTCCTCTTAACTTCCCACAAGTAGGAAGGAAAAGGAAGAACTTCCTTTCTGCTTGTGGAACGCATCTCCAACCAATTCTGGAGCTGCTCTCCTGCTGTGAAATCAGCACCAGGATTGATGGGAGCATGTTCACCCAGCACTCATTTTTAGGCTGGGGGTGTTTGCCAGCAATCCTCAAACTGTTTCATAGCTTTTGAATTGCTGGGTCTACAGTGCGCATATCAGGCTGGCCGTTGCAAAATGGCCGGCCAATCTGACATGACCCCTGAAGACCAGTGCTGCCATCCTGCATTTGCAGGATTCAGCCCCACCCTCGTGCTGTACACAGCATGAGCCGGTGCAGTGGCAAATAAATAAAATGGCATTGACATGCCATTTTGTTTATTTGTGTTTGCCTACTGCTTTTGCAGCAGACAAGGCAACACTCCTCCTTTCCTAAGCAGGAGCCGCCCTTGTAGCACGCTACTCCAGAACCCAAAAGTGGATTAGTGGTGAATTAGTAGGGGCAAATATAAATTGTTTTTGGGAGTGGTGGGAGCAGTGACATGTGAGTTTATCAGTTGGATGAATAGGATAGATGATGGATAGAGGAGGGCAGAGTTTAGAAAGGATTATTTGGGAGTTCATAATAGTAAAAGAGTTTTAGGATGAGTCGGCGAGCCTCTTAGCAGGATGAATAGGATAAAGTATGGATAGAGGAGTGACGAGTTTTGATAGAGTTCTTTGGGAGTTCATATTAGTAAAAAGAATTGAGATGAGTCAGAGAGTCGAGGGGTAAAATATTTTGGAAGAGGAATAGGATGAGTCATATAGTGGTAATTTGATGAGGTTTGGGAGACTAGTTATTTTTTGCTCTCTACAGTGGAAGGAAAATATATACAATTGTAGATACATGATCACCCATAAGAGGTATACATAGAAACCGTAAAAATATACATATTCCCCCTTTATACACATGGTTTTCTGGTATGCAGATGTTTCCAAGTGCTGACCCCCCAAATCCACGACCTATACCTAAATTTGACGTGCCTCCTAAATAGTGATGTAGCGTAGAAGGCACTTGAAATAGTTGATTTGGGGTCAGACCAAAACATTGATGATTCAGCATTTACCTTTTCAGATCTTAGTTCCACTTCCAGTTTTAGAACTTGGACAAATTACCTCTCTAATCCAAATATATTCCCCAAAAATGTCCCCTTCAGTGACATCGAGGCTGACACTAACTGTCAGGCAGGAGATGAATGCCCCATATAGCATAAAGGACAACAGTTTGGCACTATGGGCTAACACTAGGCCAAACAGATAAGCCATCATACTGCTTATTAAAGAAATGCAAGGCTCTTTCGATATTTTTCGTCCTCACTATAATATCATCAAAGTGGGACTTCTATATTAGCCTGTCATCAAATGTGACACCAAGGTATTTGTATTCAGGGACCAGGTGGAGACAGCTACTGTTGCGTGGCCACAACTATAATTCCTCAGAGCATAAAATGTCATACACTTTAGTTTAATTGTGTGATCAATTGCTGAGACAGGAATGCCTCTGCATTGTGCACATTAATGCCCATCTGCCCTAAGTGCCTATCTGCAAGTGTCTGATATCCTGTTTTATTTTTTATTTTGGCCCTGATGCCACACGAATTTAAGCATGTGTGCACAAGCATAGGCTTGTGCCTTGACATCAGCAAGGTCCTGTGACTTGGAGGACACACCTACGGCACCCTTATTTACAGACAATGAACTACTGTCTCTGCTGAAGGTTTAGCACATGTAGTAGTGGTGGCAGAGTACTGTACTTTCTAAATTCATAGTTATGGTAAGACCTCTTTATCTGTGTCACTTGAATGGAACCCTACTGGCCCACTCTTGTAAAGTTCCAATTCTATGTTCCTTTCCAACTTCTGTTGTTAACATCCCAAGTGTACGTTGTACAGGTTTTAATGTGTAACCTGCATGGTACATACATGGTGCATGAGTGAAACTGAGTAAGGAAAGCTTGTGGGATCCATTTTAGATACCCCTGGCCTGGTCTTTGTCACAAGAGGGAGGTGACGTTGTTTTCCCACAGAGGGAAAAACACCCCCTTTGTGGATTTTTGGAAGCACATAAATGCAAGTGAAGTTGTTATAAAAAAGCTTTTTAAATGATTATTTACTAGTGTCTGTTAATGCTGCACAAAAAAGGTTTTTCCCAAATGTAATGAATTGATATAGAATGATTTTGTTACATTGTCCTAACTACAATCTGGTTCTCATACAATTTTAAATGTTTGTATTCAATGTTGTAAATAGTGTTTGTCTGTGTAATTTTTTTAACCCTGAAGAAGTCCGATTGCGGACGAAATGCGTTGGCTGTTTTGAATTTTTTAAAGAACATGAATAAAGTATAACTTTCAATATTGCAATATTTGATCGACTTCTTTCATTTGGGAAAACGACTATCTGCTGAAAACCATCTACATTATGGATATAGTCTAAACAGTGACTTACATGTTTACTTAACTATCATAAGAGTGCAGGGATATTTTGTATATAAACATGAATTGTGAAAGACTAATCACAATTTGCTATAAAGGGGTAAACTGCACCTGAGCCTAGTCACGCTATTACTTTGACCGTGAGTGAGACTGCCAAGACCAGAACTGGAGACCAGAGAAAAGTACCTGCCTGTGTCTGACCAGGATGAGATCTGCCTGAATGGGGTTGCACTGATTATCTTATTATCTGTTCTGTGTGCAATCCAGACTTCTGCGGGGACCGCTGTCCTGGTTTGCAAGATCACTGTTTACACCATCAAAGACGTGAAACAGCAAACTCACAGAAGAAGCCACACTGGCAACTGCAGTCACAGAGTAGGCCCGGTCAGAGCTGCTGGTTCTTACGCTGTTCTAGAAGTTGGAGAGATGATGTACAGAGACAAAGAAAGACAACTGGCTGATTGTACCAAACCAAGAACAGACTGAGAAACTAAGCATCACCCAGTAAGACCTGTAAATGTGAACTGTGAAGGACTGGGCACACTGCTGTAGAGTGGATGAGCTGCACTTGAGCCTAATCATGCCATCATTTTGACCCTGAGAGGAAATGTGTAGACCAGAATGGGAGAGACCAAGGGGAAGTAGAGGGTAGAGACTCTATCTGACCTCAGCGCATAGGACGCTAAATTAAATCTCACCCATATTTTGAGTGTAGTATGTGGTGCTAGTAGTTTTCATCTTGAAAGCAAAGTACTGGGTTGGAGAAAAATTGTGCTGCCTTGTATTTGTTGAGTCCTGAGCACAAGCATCTCCACACTACTCACTGAGAAGCCTGTCACTGCTCGCCATAGATACCATGGAGACTCAGGTGCTGATAGAGTTGTGCTTGGCCCAATTTTCTGAGCCAAAGTAGGATAGACTCTGGCACATCAAAGTCAAATGACCTCAATCTCCATGGTTGATAACCAGGGGCCCCTGTTTGGCCTCTGGTCTCCCGATAGAGGACTGACAATCATGCTGTTTGCTTCTGAAAATAATGTTATTCTCTCTAAACTTCTATGCAGCCCCACATGATTTTGCAATATTGGTACTATAATATTATATTGTCTGCAACTAATGTATGGTATGGAGATGGCACAGGTGCAAGGGGAATGATTATTAATTTCTCATATCAAAGTGAGCCAGAAGGAGGTTACAATGCATCAATACTCTTTCTTGCTTTACTCAATGACTAGTTTAATTTTGGAAAATCACCTGCTATTATTACCTGATGGCCCTGTTGTCATCCATTTTGAATAATACAATGATTGAGTGGCCTTTAACGGGGAAGTTTCAATATTCATATTCATTCATACTCATTGACTTATACCACAGTCCCCCACTGTCAATTGAATCAAATGCACTTTTAATGTCTACAAACCAGAAGCACAAAGAGCGGTGTTATTCTCAATAGCTGTCTGAGCCAAACATGCTCTTACCATATAGGTATTGGTAGTCAAATATTTTGCCCTGGGTTTGGACAGGGTTTTATGGAGTAAGTTAGATGTTTATACCATTGCTACTAGTCACTTGTGCAATGCTCTTGCAAAGACTTTAGTGTCTAGGCTGAAAATTAAAGTCATTTTTAGTTAAATTGAATCTTTACTACTACCTCTCTTTTGCATCGGGACCAGGAAAGAACTCTTTGAAGTATCCAGAAGTACCACATTGACTAGGTTATCTATAATTACAGGCTCCAACGCTGAGGTTTACTATTTACGATATCTCAAAATCAAGACACTTGACCAACCATCTGCTTCGATAACTTAGAACATTTTGTATTTCTGTCTGAGGCAGGGTTTGAGTGTCTAAATCAGACAGCGAAAATTGACGCACCTGAACCTCATGCAATTCTGTACCTTACATTTGGAGAAGGTAAATATTTCCCATTGGTGTTGAAACATGGCTTCTGTATAGATATAATTGGCAAATTTCCTCATGTCTTTAGTAACCAAACCTCAACATTATTGCATGTTGCTAGATTCTGAAGACACCCACGGCTCCTTCATTGCTTCCACTAAACTTAAAAGTTAACTCCTACAATGTGTGTGACTGGGCTGTCATCAGCTCTGAAGAAGGTACCTTAATGAAAGCTGATAATTCACAGAAATGGTAGCTGACCGTTGGCAAAAGGTAGATATAATGTCCCTTACATGATAAGATGTACCTCCTAGCATGTTAGGGAGACTACTATGTGGAAAGAGGCATGGTACTTTGTTACAAATAAAAGAAAGCTAGGTAGTCCATAAGATGTAGTTCAAGATCTCAGCTTTATTCTTCAAGCAGGATCCACAACAAGTTCATGCTAGGCCTTGATCCATGTCCAGCAATGCCCCACCAGGAGCAGCCTCCCTGCTGCTCAGCCCATCTCACCAACTGATCTCTCCTTCCACTCAAACACACTCAACATTCCGATGACATCACACTGACTGAGCAGCAAGGCAAGGACAGTAACAGAGAGGATGCACCATTTACTTCCTAGATTATAACACATCCCCCCCTCATCAAATTTGTGAAAATAGGAACATGCAAGAACAATGTACATTCATGCAATTTGTAAAAAAATAGGAACATGCAAGAACAATGTACCTTCATGCAATTTGTGAAGCTAGGAAATTGCAAAAACAATGTACTTTCATGTAATTTGTGAAGATAGTAAAATGCAAGAACAATGTACATTCATGCAACAAGACTAAATAAATAAATTGTGCGATGATAGAAAGACACACATACCCAAAAACCAATGAGCTTCAAGTATAACACGAAGCTTCAGAATATAACCTTGAAAAGGGGTAATATTGCAACCCCTAACAAGCAATCAAGAAGACAAAAAGATAATAAGTTTCCACACGTGCGCTCCTGTGACGCACAGACCAACCATTCTCACCAGGTAACCTATTAAAGGGTACAACCAGACATAAGTCTGAGAAGCCTCACAATAAGGAGTCTTCTAACGTGCATTCTGATAACACACAGACCAACACCTCACACGAGGTAACAACCAACCCAAGGTAAAACCAGACAGATAAGTCTGAGAAACCTTAAACAAAGGTCTTCTTACGTGCGCACCCACCACGCACAGACCAACACTTCACACGAAGTAACCAACAACTCATGGGTAATACCAGACAAGTAAGTCTGAGAAGCCTTAACAAAAGTCCTCTTACGTGCGCACCCATAACGCACAGACCAACACTTAACACGAAGTAACCAACAACTCATGGGTAAAACCAGACAGGTAAGTCTGAGAAGCCTCACAGTAAGGATCTTCTTACGTGCGCACCCATAACGCACAGACCGACACCCCACACGAGGTAACCACCAAATCATGGGTAAAACCAGACAGGCAAGTCTGAGAAGCCTCAAAATAAAGAGTCTTCTAACATGTGTACTCATGACACACAGGCCAACACCTCACACAAGGCAAAGTTTAATGAAAACATACACTAACAAGACCAGAGACACTATACTCTCTCTCTCCTTCTTATTCATACAACCACAAAACAAGGACAACCCTCATAAACACCAGCTCACAGGACTGGGAACACAAGACACCTCCCCCACAACATCCATTTACGCACTACAGTGCAGTAACACTTGCAGGACTTAGAAGGTAACACAAACACCCCCCTCTTCTGCACCTATAATACTTCAACTGCACACACCTAACACCATATGCCAGCGATGCCATACATAAAACGACATTCACTTATCACTTCAATATATCATTAAGAGAACATAGCAAGACTCCATACACATGAGAAATAATTAACGGGAGTATGACATGGCATTAGACATAAAGCATAACATAGATTTTGCATAAGAATGATTAGTCAAAACAGTCAAAAACAACCGGTGAGCGACTTCTCACCCGAGGCTCGCAGGTGCTCTATGACAGCAAAATCAAAGAAATTCCTTCAAGTGACCCATGGAAAAATCGCTGCAACTTCAAACAAAAAGTAAATCTTTCATGCCACTCCACGTCTTACTCAATCGCCGCTCCTTGAAATCTTGTATGCAACTCTGTGTTACTCCCGGAAACCAGGGAAAAAGTCTCTGCTCCTTCCATTTGAGCACTGAATTAGTCTCCACTCCTCCAATTTGAGCACTGAATTAGTCTCCACTCCTCCAATTTGAGCACTGAATTAGTTTACGCTCCTCCAATTCGAGCCCTGTATCAAAGATGGTGGCACATAGGTGACGACGCGTCGGGTGGCTCTCGGCACGTTGTTGCATGCAGGCTACGAACAATGACCCACAACGCGTCGCAAAGGATCCATGGCAACCTCACTGAGAAACAGGTACTGCTGCACGCGCTATTAAGAGCACGAGCGTCGGTTTCAAACTTTAACGCCACATCCAACAGATTCGTTTAAGTAACGCTTTAAACTAAGATTAAGATATTGTAAAAATACCTCCTCTGCTCAGTCACGATCCTAGTACATTAGTAAATCCAACCCTCCTCCGTTAGACACACGCTGGTTCGTTCGTTGTTGTATAAATGCGACACCCCTCTATCCAGTCACTCGCTGGATCAATAGTAACCCAAAATTCTCTCCTTTAGATATACCCCAGTTGTATGTAGGACAGCAAACCGAGCAGCTCTCCAAACCATGCTGTCTCTCAAAAACCGGGACTTGCGCAGTGCCTCGCTACAGCTACAGGTCCAGTACATCTGAAGTACATCGAGGCAGAATGTAAAAGAAAGTAGCAGAGCCCTTTTAGAGATTACTGCATCTTTTGGTATTACAACTAGTCAGTAGACCAATGTAGGAGGAAGTTGACAGGCAAACAGAAACTGGCACAATCATGTTGTGGGCGACCGTTGACAGGGTCACTGGTGGGGCATTAGGGGTGCCAGGTTTCTTCAAATCCAGATGATTCACTTACTGAAATTGATTTCTTCAGTTTTAAAAGTCCAATCAGCACGCAGGTTCTTATAACTCGTCGCCAGTGTTACAAATAAAAGAAAGCTAGGTAGTCCATAAGATGTCGTTCAAGATCTCAGCTTTATTCTTCAAGCAGGATCCACAACAAGTTCATGCTAGGCCTTGATCCATGTCCAGCAATGCCCCACCAGGAGCAGCCTCCCTGCTGCTCAGCCCATCTCACCAACTGATCTCTCCTTCCACTCAAACACACTCAACATTCCGATGACATCACACTGACTGAGCAGCAAGGCAAGGACAGTAACAGAGAGGATGCACCATTTACTTCCTAGATTATAACATACTTCTACTCTGGAGACCACACCAGTGCCAGAATATCTTTCAGCATTGTCAGACGTTGGTGAACTTCCCACCAAAAGGTTTCTACTTGATTGTGGATTTTCCAATTGGTGATGCATACTGTTAGGTGGAGAAACCTTAAGCACCATGGCAGACAACCCTAAATCAGGTGGAGAATTCACGAGTGAGCTTCCCTCCATCAGAGTGATACCATGATGGAGCAAAGTCCACAGGTGGATAAAATTTCCGATTTAGCATTTCCTCCAGTATCTGAAGGATTTCCCATTACTATTCAGGATAGTGACCCCATCTCCTAAGATACTCCTTAAACCACCCCATAACTCACATAATAATTCTACTCTTATCCTATGGGCAGTGCAGTTTTGCACTAACATAGAAAACATGTGTTCTGACCTCACCATTGCAAAGCCTGTACTTTACATTACTCAGTTGGAATCTGATGACGTTTTTATGCCAGTTGGTTGGTGCAATTGATAGAGCAAAATGGCACTAAGCAATCAGCACTGGCCTTGCACTTCATAAACGCAAGAAATGTCTGAATGAGTTAGTGTCAGTGAAAGTCTGGTTACTACCCACCAGACAAGATGTTGTCAAATTGAGAAATCTCTCAGTTTCACGTTTGTTTTTCCTCTGACATGTGGTAAGGCCACATCTGCTCATATCTCCTCAATTCCCGACAAAACATCTCAAATTCCTGAGTACATTTCCTGAATTTAATCTGAAAATGCCATCACCATATGGTAACATGAAAGTCTTTTCTTGTCCTTTCACTGACCATGAAGTCCATGCAATGGATTCGTGTTTGCACTTCAAGAGCTTGTTATCAGAAAGCATCCAGGTGCCTTGTTCCCAGAGCAGGTCCCCCCTTCTCATTTTTCTTCCTTATCTAATCAATTATAAACAGGATTCAAGTACAAAGTGGAGGAGGATGCCCATGAGCTGCTTGGCAGGACCTTGAAAGTTTGGAGATATACGATGATGTTTCAGTCACTAAGCTACAGAACAGCCATAAATCAGTGGAGGCGGCCATTTTCAGACGAGCACAAAGGCAGGGACAAAAGGACATCAGTTATGAGGCCGCACAGAGTAAACGTCACCATGGAGATATGATTCCAGCAAAGCAGCAAGGTCGGGGAAACTGTTTTACAAGTTAATGTTGTTCGAGCCTGCCTTAGAGCACCCCTCAATTGAAAAGGCACCGACCACCTGCCACAATTCCAGTCACAAATGGTACAAGAAGAAAATAAGGCTGCAAGTTTGTCAACTAGCACAAGAAATCTGTGGCACTGCAGAAAAACTTGTAATTTTCCAGAGAGAGGGAGTCTAAATAAAGGAAAAGTGTGGAAACTAGCGTAAATTAAGAAACAAGCAAAAGACAAGATGCCATCAAAGAGTGTTGGTGGTATCTGGCTCATGAAAAACAAATAATAATCCATTAAAAACTTCACCAAGAGACTTTTAGTAGCAGCATTCTGCACTGTTGAGAGGATGTTTTATACACGGCTTTGAAACGAGTTGGGACACTCTCATTTGGTCTTGAAAAAATGAGATTGCATTTGCTTGGTTTACATGCCCAACATAAACATCACTTCTTCGTTCCTGTGCAGACTTTCATTCGTTTGCCTAATTTTTGCATTTCTGAAATAATTTTGCTATCATTAGCGTTATGAATGGTCTTCAAAAGTAAACGAGCACTGGCAAACCAAATAGGCCTGGCTTTTTATTAGGGGACTTTTTTGTAATATTTGGGTGGCTTTGAGAGTGCTTCACCTAAAATTGAAAAATGAGGCAATGTGTGAAAATAATGTAAGGTCTCTTTGCTAAACAGATTACATTAGCAGAGATAAGCTGTGCCTTCAAAGAAGGCTACAATAAAAATGAGTCAGAAGGTAATATTTCCAGTTTAAGTGGTCAACGTAAAAGCCATGCACAGTAAAAGATTACGTAGCAGTTACTTTTGACAGAAGACCAGTATTTTCATTGCACCTCTAAGAAAAACATCTTTGTGCAGGTCTTTAGATAGTGAACAGAAAAAGGTGTACATCCAACAGCATGCTATAATGACAGTAAAACAAAACAAATGAATTTGCGATAGCAATCATTGAATAGCACTGTGTCTTTAGTACAGCATTCTGGTTGCTGGACAGCGTGGCTAAAACCCATTGGCAAGCCAATAGGTCACAAGGGCGAGACCGATTGGCTTTGCCAATGCTTGTTTAATAATGACTGCTCACCTTCTGCATTTCCAAAAATAGTTAATTGACCGTTTTTATCTGAATGATGGTTCTTCTGTTCTGCTGCATTATTTATTTTCTTATAGATAGATTTGTAGTTCTGGTGTCCAGGCAATTGTATGCATTATGGTAACACCTCGTTTGCTCTACATTGTGGAATCGTTCTTCATACGGTGGCTTTACTTTGTTTTAGTGTCAGTTTCAGCAAACGAAGTAGAACAAACCGAAGCACAAAATAAATTCAGTGGTAACAGAAACAACCTGCAATGCAGACTAAGATACTTTTAACATGTTAACGCTCTTATTAATCAGCCATTCAGTGTGTGAGTGACAATGTCCCGTCAATAAAAGGATTTTTCCTCACTTGCTCTAATGATGCAATTTGAGTGTGTATATCATCTGAAGTTTGGTGCACTTCTCTGGCTAAAGGAGTCAGGTGCGCTTTTATTCAGAAGCATTGATTTCTGTTTGATCGATGGCTGAGCCGTGTGACAGCTTCTAAAAGCTCCCGAGTGAATGAATCTCTGGGAGACAAGTGAGGACGGGAAGCGACTGGGATTACATTTTATTTTTTCTAAACTTCCGATTTGACCTTTGGTATTTACCATTACGTGTAGATGCAAAGTTTTATTATTACAAGTGGTCCATAAATTTAACCTAGGGAGTTTTGTCTCTCAGGTGCCTTTCCCTTTAGGGTGCAATTTTTGTGGCATTTCTGTCTTTTAATATCTGCTGGTGGCAGTGGGTAGGGTGGAATATGTTACGAAAAGGGGAAAATATCCCTTTGTGTATTTCTTCATTGTGTCTCGCTGTGGACTCTCTTTTAAATGTATTTCTAATAATTTCTAAGTGCTTTTATCATCTGGAAAATTGTTTAATTATCCCAGGTTTTTATCATGAAGTCACATGTCTTGATGTAAAAATGATTTTGATCAAATTCTGTATGTAAAATAAAATATTTTTTTTTAAACCTGAATTTGTAAAGGCGTTTGGAGGTGGAAGCTTTATAGACCTCAAAGGTGCACTGATACTGATAGAACAGTTGGTGGTTTGTGTTTCCACCAGTGACTTTAGTTGTTCTTATTTGTTTAATTCTAATCAGATTCCGCAAATAATGGATTTTGTATTTTACCAGATGAATTCTCAGATGAAAAGTGTTTTTCCCATTTATTATATACATTTATTTGGTGTACGCCTGGTGCCTCAGTATTGTCCATAATGAATGCTGTAACAAGATGGTGCTCATTTTCACCTACTGTGCATTAATCTGTTCTTTGGCACTTGTCGCAGTATTTACAGAGACTGTGCTTTTAAAATATTTGACTGAAAAGCCAATGATTAATTCCATAATCTTTTCACACAGCCATGCTTTTAGAATAAATTCAAATCGGATTATCATCTGGCAGAGGAAAATGACACCACCCAAATTTAATAACTCTCCTCTTCTATTGGATCTGGTTGGAGGTGTTAGTAGCCCTGGTCAACTTTAATATATCATTATATTATATATTCTCTCATAGCCAATGTCGGATTGGGATTCAAATTGGACCCAGGCACCCAAAGAAAAAGTGGCCCACATTTATAGATAATGACCTTTCATGAAATGTTTATTAGTATTGGGATTAATTTTGAGAGAAATCTGTGATAAGGTTGCAGAGAAACATGTTCACATGAAAGGCTCTGATTCCAATGTTTATTCTCATGCCAAATGATCAGGTGCTCTGCTCACCCTAGGGACCTGAGGCCCCTGTTCTCTCCCAGTTCCCACAGCGGACAATGAGGCAAGCAGGAGCTTCAAGGGTATTGCTCAGTTTAGATATCTGAGGCACCAGTTAACCTCCATTTCCCTGAAACAATTGCTCAATCTCATGTCTCTTATGTTTTTGCTTGCTCCCAGGCGTCTGCTCACCCTCAGTCCCCTCAAACTAATGGTCATCCTCATGTACACACGCTTCCTGCTTATGACATACGTCCCTGAAGCACATTAAGCGCTGGAAACTCATAGTAACCCCAGGATCACTGATGTTCCTCCTCAATTCATTTTCATGCCCCTGAAGTACCAGCTCACTCTTGAACCAATGGCTTTCATGGTCACCTTCATCTCCTTTGTAGCTGCCTCCCACACTTAGGTGGCAGCCAAATTCCCTGGGAAGTTGCAGCAATGCATTCACAGTCGTACACATCAGAGTTGAGCAAAGTTTCCTCTTTTAGTTGTCACCCAGAAGCCTCTCTTCAAGTGATGTGCCTGGGCACTGCATACAGCTTGGTACTTGATGTCTTTTGTATTGTAGGGAGAAACTTGATTTGAATCTGGAAACACTACAATTGACTCCAAATTGCAACCTTTCAATTAATCTCCTAGGAATTGTCTGCCCAGTGCTTTGTCACTGAAACACATATACATCCCTTCCCTTCTCTCATCCCTTTCTATATTCCCTCATTTTACCTCCACTATCACCAAATGCAACTATCGGTCTGGTTTTCTAGCTCTCTGTATTTCTGTCTATCAATCTATAACACCAACTTCTCTTTTTCTCTCTCCCCTTCTGCCTTTCTTTCCCTCTATCTCCATATCTCTTTCTTACGTGCTGTGTACACATCTGCTATTCTCCTTAGTACTTGTTTTGACCCTCTCTGGTTCTTCCTCTTTCAATCTCTCATTCTCTACTTCTTTTCCCTTCTGTGGTGTCTCTCATTCTACCTATGTTCTTCACTCTCATTTTCCCTTGTCATTTCCTATCTTTGTCTCTCAGTCTACAAATCCCTTCCCCCTCTCTCTCACTCCTGTGTCTCCTCTGTAGGATTTATTTTAGTTCTTGTTATATCTCTCATACCCTTATTCTTCCTCTCATTTGGTATCCCTACTTGGAGTTTAATTAATTTCTCTATCTTGCAAACCTTCACTTTTATCTCCAGTCATGCTCTCTCCTGTTAGTCACACTCACTTCACTTTCCTTTGCCCCTCCAACTCCTTTGTATCCTGTACTACACCTAATGTGGTATTCTGTTTTGTCCCATGTATTGCCTTGCTGCAGAGAGTAATGAAATGTGCTCCTGTGTTTGAAGGCAGGGCTAAAACCAAAGGAGAATCATCGGGGTGAATTTCCTTACTGCACCTTACATGAAGGAAATTCCACAGGTGGATTGTACTCTACATTTAGCCCTACCTCATGGAATGCCAACAACCTTTAAACTATGCTGTAGACTGAGGGAGAGAACTAAAATAGTGCATGTGAGGAGGCATCCATCCTTTGCATTCATGGAGTAGGAAACCTTTGACACCCTCTTCTGCCTTGATCTTCTCCCCATAATTTCTTTTGTCATTCATCTTCCTATCTCTATCCTCTCCACTTTCTCTTTCCAGCTTTTGCTCTCTCTCTATCTTTACCAGTTTTTATCTTTACCAGTTTCTGCCCTTCACTCCAATTTCTTACATCACTTCTGTGTAATCTCTTTCCCCTCCCTCTCTCTGTCTGCTTTTATGGCATTGTTATCCTCCCTGTTGTGCTTTTACTTTGTTTTCTCCCTTTATTTAACCTCTTTTTGTCATTCTTTTACACTCTGTCCAACTTCTCCTTTTGTCTCTCCACATTGCGCCTTTCACTCAGTCCATTTTGTTACTCTCCTGTCCATTTCTATTCTCCTTTCTCTTTGTTATTGTGTCCTTGGATGAATATTTTTAGCAGTAACATTGTCAAAAGCGAGTTATGTGTCATTTTATTTTCTTTTTGCTCCTATTGGTTGTTATGTGTCATTTTTCATTTTTGTTAAATGGTGAATGGGAGCCCACTCACAATCTTAAGTTGACAAGCTACTGGCAGGCACCTGGGTTCATTTGGCTGTTACTGTAGACAAAGGCAGAACCTTTTAAAAGGCCACCACTCGTAATCCGGCTCACTGCACAGTCCCTTCCCCCCTGACCCCTGTAACGTTAGTGCTGGCTGTGAAGCGTTAGTGCTGGCTGTGATACTCAAAAACAGCACAGCCGCACCCCGAGGCCTCACTGTCATGCTCATACAATCAGGATGTGAGGAGACCCACCACATACTCTGCCTCCTCTCTTTGGTCCATTGTCCTACGGCACATGACAATGAGCCAGCTAGCCTTTGTACGTGGTCTTGTTGACCTCTGCACTGAGGCTGCAGCAGCCTTTCGGGTGGAGCGCCAGTGGACGAGCCGGTCCAGGCAAACAAGAGGTTATTTACAGCTGAGAAAAACAGCCCACCCCTCGCCTTTGTCACATTCCCCTTGGGTAATGGGCTTTTGCTCACTCTGCCAATCCTACCCTGCTCATAGACTAGTGCTGGAGTGCTTAACTCATAAGACTGTGTAAGAAATCCTCATTTTCAGTGTGGCCAGCCTGAAATTTTCATCTTTTTTCTGGACTCTATAGTTTTGCTGGCATTTGTGCACTTTACCCCTGCTAACCAGTAGTAAAGATCTACAGTGGCAGTGCAAACATGGCTTCAGGCTAATAGTACAGTCTAACTGAAGCAGTGTAAAAATTGTAATTCGACCTGCCAAAACAAACTCTTCGGTCAAATTCTCAATTTTAAATACATTTTAATAAGTCACCCCTGTGTAGGCCTTTTAGTCCACAAAGCAAGCCATTACTATTCTCTTTCCACGTACCTTGGAACCGCTGTGAGGGGAACGGCCCTGAGGAAACCATCTTTCCCGGCACACCACGCGACCGGCGCAGCGGGTGACGTCACCCAGCGTGCCAAGACAGCAGAAAAGCCGCCGGGTGTCACCGCAGCGCGGGACGCACGCCAAAAGCCATTACTATTCTCTTTCAACATACCTTGGAACCGCCGTGAGGGGAACGGCCTCGCCAGCGGGGGAATCCTTGTTATCTCCTTACCTTCCAACGCCGTGAGGGGAACGGCCCTGAGGAAAACATCTTTCCCGGCACACCACGCGACCGGCGCAGCGGGTGACGTCACCCGGCGTGCCGGAACAGCAGAAAAGCCGCCGGGTGCCACCGCAGCGCGGGACGCGCGCGGGCAGCGCCCGGGCCAAGGGCGGGCCCGTCCTTGCCCGTCACTGACCGGAGTGGACTGGACTGGGCAACCCCCCTAACATCGCATTCCCATCACACATGCTAAGGTACTGTTGTCCTTCTATTTTATGTGATTTATTGCGAGGAACACTGTGACCTGAGGCTGTAAACTTGGGCGGTTACATTTACTGTCTCTGCTGTGTTTGGTCCCTCTACAATCAACCCCCGGGCCCATATCATGCCACCTAAAGACACCAAAGGTAGAGCGGCTAATGCACGTCTCACTGGAACAATGGACCAATTTGTTACAAAGGTCAATTGTGTTATCGACAAAGAAATCATGCTCCTGGAACGCTGTGTCTCGCAGGACCTCGCGGCAGCCAGGAGGTCCTCCATGGGATACTTTGCCAACGTGCCCTCCCCTTCACAGCAAACTTTCAACCATGCCACCACTATTGGGTCAGAAGTGGATCTTACGGGCCAGGACTTGCCACCTAGTGGATCAGTTGCTGCTGTTTCCCTAGAAGACCAGTCCATGGCTTTCGACTCTCTGCTAATCTCTCCTCGTTTGTTGCCAACTGCCCCTAGCTTAGCCCCAGAGTCTGGCACTAGGCAGCTGCGAGAGAGAAACCCCGGGGCAATCCCTAAAAATAAACAAGGGTGTCCATCCATCATCGGTGGGAAGGGTAAGACCAGTGAAAGAAAGCAAAAATCACCTAACAACATTGGAAAATCGAAAAACCCTCCTGCTGCCCCCGATCAGTCTTTACTGGCGCTGTTGCCAGACAAAGCTGCTCCCCAACCCCACTTATCACCAACTAGAATGGCGTATCAGGATGTTACTGGGAAGACAAGTGAAGTAGATAAGGGAAGGGCTTCAGACCAACCGAACACACATGATATAATTGATGCAATTAGGCTCCTCCTTCGTCCTGTGGAGGATAGATTACACATAATCGAACGACATCTGTTTAGGATCGAACGTGACCTAGGGGTTTTGACCAATACTTCAAATAACATCTACCAATTAGGGGTACTGAAAACACCGATCAATATAAGAGTAGAAAACGACACGGTGGTCCCTCACGTTCATCCAGCAGTCCCCCCTGAATGCCAAGCATTAACTGCAATAAATGAGCCTACACCAGTCCCCGATCACAGGAAACCCACGCAGCATAGTACGATCAAGCTGAAAGAGGTTGCCAGGACACTTACATCTAGGACCCCAAGCGGGGCAAATATCCCCAACCTGCCACCTGAAACCTCTCCTTATGTAGTAATCTTATCAGGGGTCCCTGAATTGGGTAAAAAAAAAGTTGAGTCTCCCACAACTTTGAGGAATAGGGTGGTACACTGGCTTAACCCCTTCAGCGCTGCGCGGATTCCTCCGCGGTGCTGAAGGGTTCGAGCGCGGGCGGGGCCATGACGGAACGGTTCCGTCATGAGCACAGCTCAACCGATGCTCAGGACGGAACCGTTCCGTCATGAGCATGGAAGGGGTTAATACAAATAGACCACTGCCAATGCATAAAAGTAGTAAAATACTCATGGTAAGAAGGGCCCCATGGGTAGGTCCCCTGGCAAAGAACATAAGGGGGGACTGTATCCTAATTAATTTTAATGACCCCAAAACTGTTGAGTATATCTGTAACTGGAGATACTCCAGTCCAGGAGCATCCATCTCAGTCCTTCCCCTGACCTATTTTTACCCTCCTGGTCATTTCACTGATGCGTGGACGCTTGTTCATCGGAATTGGAGAGGTCTTCCGCAAGGGAGCCGGCCTGTACCCCCACTGCCACTAGACCTTATCCCTACAGAAAACCGATACAGCAGCCTAGAGGCTGTTGATTGACTGCAGGGTAATGGAGGTATATCAATCAGCTCCCCGACCCCCTCGGGTTGCTGCACATTAGAAACTCTCACACCACCAGAACACCTGGGTTTGGATTTACTCACTCTGACAAACACATCCCAGAGGCCCACTATCAGCACTGATTATTATTTAGATCATCCCTCAAGTGCTCCTATTCCCCGGGAAAATCTCTCTAGTCACCTCAAGCTTGTCTCCTGGAACGTGGCAGGCCTACGTAGCAAGCTCACGCTTCCAGACTGGAGTGCTTTTATCGAGGAACACGATATATGTATGTTCCAGGAAACCTGGAGCGTTGAGCCATTGTACAAGCCGGGGTTTTGTTGTTTCTTTGCACCAGCCACCTCAATTGGCCATGGTCGCCCTTCAGGCGGACTTATGGTTTGGGTTAGGGCAGAACTCAACCTTAGAATTACCCTCAACAGCTGTTCCACGCCAGACATAATGAGACTCACCATCAAAGGCACTAAGAGTGGCTACTCCTGGGAACTCTTTAATGTCTATGCTCGAGGAGCCCAAGGGGGAGCCAAATCTTCTACTATCACAGCCCTTTCAGGCATGCTCTCCACTTGCCCTCCCGATTCCCTCTTACTTGTCGCTGGTGATCTCAACTGTTCATTCGAACCACTTGCCACAGATGATATCTTGGGAACATACGATGAGGACACCAGATGGGGTATCCCTTTGCTATCTCTTAACCCCGTAAAAAGATGGTCCCCAGTCGTTATTCAATTAAATGCTTTAGTATTAGAATTTGGCATAAGAGCTGCAAACGGGCGTACTATCTCTGACCCAGTGGGTGCAAACACTTTCAACAGGGTCGCCTGCCAAAGCAGAATTGATTACATATTGGTCGACAGGAGGGGATGGAAATTTGTTGTCGATATGATTGTAACACCATCAATCAATAGCGACCATAATCCTTTGTCCCTCAGTATGCGGGAGATGTGTCATAGGCAAGAGCGAACCCCCCCACATGGAATGCAAATGACAACCAAGACACTCCTGCCCTCCAATTGTAATAGATTCCTCAAATGGCCTAAATTCATCCTGTGTAACACAAAACTTGTTGCCCTGGAGAAAATTCTCGCCGATCATACCACCAGGCTCTCCACAGCATCCAAGGACATGGCTGGCCACACCAAAGTTTTCGAGGAAACTATGGACTCAATCGGTATCCTGTTCCTTGATCATAGGAAAAAACCTAACCTAAGAGTCAAGCCAGAAAATAAGTGGTTTAATAAGGGTTGCAGATAAAAAAAAAACAGCCTGATCCTCGCTATTAAATCCAACAACCCAGGTGAAGTCAGGCAAGCGAGGCTGCTTTACAGACAGGCCCTTGCTTCTGCTAGGAGGGACTGGGAAGAGCAGCGTTGGGACTCCTTAAAATCTGCGAGCCACTCCAAAAATGGCGAGCTTTTTTGGTCCATCATGAGAAGATATGCTAACTGCGATCAGGACCAAATTCCCAACCATATCACGGATAGGGAATGGTTTGACCATTTTAGGAATCTATATGCAGGGGTGGAGCATACGGAGGACCTTTGCATCCGAACGGGGCACATAGCTACACATTCAGACCACTTCTTATTCTCTAGGATCGAGAAGAAAGAGGTTGAGATTGCCATCAATACAATTGTACCCGCGAAGGCCCCGGGCCCAGATGGTATCCCGGGCGACCTATACAAAGCCAATATTGATGGATGGGCTGCGTATTATGCAATTTTTATTAATGCTTTGCTGGAAGGCTCACCGGTGCCTGAGTCTTGGAAGGGAGCCGAAGTAATTCCCATCTTCAAGAAGGGCTCTAGGGGGGACCCAGCGAACTACCGCCCAATTAGTCTTATAGATTCTGGACAGAAATTGGTCGGTAGGGTCCTTCTGGAGAGGATCCACTCTTGGGTGGATGAAAATGGTATCATGACAAAGTTCCAGGCAGGCTTCAGGGCCCGCATTAGCACAATTGACCAAGCTTTTAGGCTAGTGCTTCTCTACTGGAAGGTGGTCACCATTGGCAAGGGGGCACTATATCTGGCGTTCATCGATCTAAAGACCGCCTTCGATCTGGTTCCCCGTGATCGCCTGTGGTTGATCTTGGAGGAGATGGGGATCCCATCATACATCCTAAACCTCCTCATTCGGATGCATGAAGACAATTTTGCTCGCATCAGATGGGGGTCTCAGGACCAAAAAACCGACAAAATCCCGGTGAATAGAGGGGTCCGCCAAGGCTGTGTGCTGGCACCTACGCTCTTCACATTGTTTGTGAATGGCGTAGTCTCTTACCTGCTCGAAGTTGAAGCTGATGTCCCCACACTGGCAGGTGACAAAGTCCCCACCCTTCTCTTTGCGGATGACACGCTTCTAATATCAAAAACACCAGCAGGATTGCAGAGGCTTTTAGATCGTTTCTCTCTGTTCTGTAAGTTGAGAGGCCTTGTCATCAATACCTCCAAAACCAAACTCCTCTATTTTAACCCAACCAGATCTTTCAGATCCACCCTGACTCTAGATGGGAAACCAATTGAGCGTGTCAAGGAGTTCGATTATTTGGGGTTTAGAATCTCTGACAGACTCAAGTGGCAGCCCCATATTGATAAAATGGTGCTAAACCATAGACGGGTAACTGGAGCCCTGGGAAAGGAATTCTGTGCCTCCACTACCAAACCCATTGCTCCAGTTTTGGACATCTACGCTGCAAAGGCGGTAGGTAGTGCCCTTTATGGCACGGAATTATGGGGCTTCTGCTGCGTAGATGCCCTTGTGACCAGCGAAAACAAGTTCTTCAGAGACCTTGTATCGCTCCCAAGGGGTACCCCGACCAAACCACTACTGAGCGACCTTGGTAGGCGCTCTATTAGAGATTTAGCCACTCTGCGCCCTTTGTTATACTGGGCGCGGCTGTGGCGTACCCCTGAGCTCTCCAATTACGCCGACAGCCTAAGGGAGGTCATGAATCTGCAAGGGGCCCATAAAATCGAGTGGCTTACAAACATCAAGAAGCTTTTGGCCGCAATAGGTCTTGCACCTGAGTGGGATTTGGGGACACCATTATCCAAGGAGGAAACTAAAAGACTGTATCCTAATTAATTTTAATGACCCCAAAACTGTTGAGTATATCTGTAACTGGAGATACTCCAGTCCAGGAGCATCCATCTCAGTCCTTCCCCTGACCTATTTTTACCCTCCTGGTCATTTCACTGATGCGTGGATGCTTGTTCACCGGAATTGGAGAGGTCTTCCGCAAGGGAGCCGGCCTGTACCCCCACTGCCACTAGACCTTATCCCTACAGAAAACCGATACAGCAGCCTAGAGGCTGTTGATTGACTGCAGGGTAATGGAGGTATATCAATCAGCTCCCCGAGCCCCTCGGGTTGCTGCACATTAGAAACTCTCACACCACCAGAACACCTGGGTTTGGATTTACTCACTCTGACAAACACATCCCAGAGGCCCACTATCAGCACTGATTATTATTTAGATCATCCCTCAAGTGCTCCTATTCCCCGGGAAAATCTCTCTAGTCACCTCAAGCTTGTCTCCTGGAACGTGGCAGGCCTACGTAGCAAGCTCACTCTTCCAGACTGGAGTGCTTTTTGGGCATGGGTTGATGCCCAGGAGTTAAGAGATCCCAACCCTGGTAGGTTGACAGAGGCATTTCGTCAGCACAAGCTTATACCTTTTTTAGAACCTTATCTGGACTTCATTACGAAGCCCAAGGACAGATCACTTTTTATTCAGTTTAGGTTTGGGACCCTTCCCCTCCGCGACCGCACCAGCAAGTGGAATCCCCCGCATAAGACTCCCTCGGACTGCCCAACTTGTCTGGGTGCTGTTGAAAATATCCCCCACTTTTTCTTTGCTTGCCCAGCTTATGCGCAACAAAGAATGAAATGGCTTAGGCCCGTCTGTCTGCAGCTAGGAACAAGGGATCACCTTGCCGCCCTGAGAATTTTTAAATCGGACACAAACACCACTATTGTCTGCGGGGTGGCTAAATTCTTAGGCTGGGCATGGCTGACTAGGCAAAGGCTAATTAGCTCCAGTTGATTACTCTTTTTATCTTCAAAGCTGTTAAGTTTAATACATTTCTTAAATGTTTATTGTACATAAGGCAATTAGATCCTTTTATGACATGCTTTTAAAATGTATTTTTTTATGAAATTGTGTTTTATGTGCCTCTGTGCTTTTATGACTTTTCATGTCGAAATAAAGCTTTGATTGATTGATTGATATTAATCTGTCCTTACAGTGACTAGCAACCAAAAGCTATTTTTCACTGTGGCAGATGTAGCTGTCCCATTTACAAAACAAGTTAACAGATCAAAATCCTAGGACTGTATATCAGAAATAGGACTAGCTTTAAAAATAATTAAACAACAATTTTTAATGGTTATTAAAAATCCAATTCAATGTTGAAGATGACTTTTTAATAAATATTAAGGGAAAGTGGCTCTTAGAAACGTACCTCCTATCTACCTGAAGCTCCTGGAGTCCACCTGCTTTCAGCCAGTTATTAGAATTTGAATAAGTGTGAAAAAGGTGCAAGTGTCTCCCAGGAACAGGCACTAAGCTGACCTGAATGGACAGAGAGGACTTCTAGGGACCTGAGCAAATATGCAGGGCGGGGCTGTGCGTATCCTTTTTAACATTACAATGTCAAATCCTGCTTGAATGTCAAATCCTGCTTGGAGAGGTCTGCTGGGTTTACATATAACACTTTGGGGTAACTTGATAGGAAGTGAAAACGTATGCCAAAACTATTCTTGTGCATCCACTGTATGGTTGCTGGAAACCCATACTATTGTTCTACCAGACTTCTGTCTCTGGGTTTTTACATCAAACACTGAAATACTTGAATTGAAGGGAAATAGGATTCCAAAACCATTCTTGTGTATCCACTGTCTGGTTGCTGGAAAACCCTACTTTTTTTCTACCAGAGTTCTGTCTCTGGATTTTTTGTGGGTATAGGGACAGCCTCAAACTAGATTTTAGTGTTAGATGTGTTAGGATACTAGGATTACAATAGTACACTCACCACACATACCTCCAGCCATCAGAGCCCAAATTTAGTTTGGCTGAAGACTTTTGTCATCTTGAATATGCCCAAAATGAGTAGGGTTGGGGCCAGGAACTATTAGCACATTGGTTAGGGCATGACCAGGAGTCATTCCCATCTAGTAGCTCATACAAGACATAATTGTAGCATCTCCAAGCACCCATTTCAGAACACTTCTTGCATATGAGGAACATCAGAAAAATGCTCCTAGACCTGAGGAGGATCAGAAGATGATTGAACCCTCTGTCTGTGATTTGAAGGACTGGACCTGCTTGCTCTTGTACCCAATACAAAGAAGTGGGTTCCAAGAGCCCTGTTAAAGCCACAGGGACACTACAAGATACAAGAGGACTTTTCCTGCAACTACCCAGCTGGCCAGTGGTAAATGGATCTGGACTGGACCCTGCTGTTAGGCCTCTGCCTGTGTGCCTTTAAAAGCCTTACCCGAGGTCCCGGGTGCTTTAGAAGTATACTCCTGTGGTGTATTGGGACCTGAAGGACTAATGTGAGAAGGTAAAAATCTTTGATCAGGATAACTTTAGTTGGTTTATCCGACCCACACTCCATCGTGGTCACCGTTTAATTGAGCCTAGGGCCCAGTCTACCTCAAGCATTGGTTATCATTGGCAATTTATGCTTTTTGGAGCTATTTCTACTTAAAACTTTAAACATTCATATCTCCAGTTCCCCTTATTGGAATCTTGTCATATTGGTGTCATTGTGTTTATTTAAAGTTTACTCTATTTTTCTAATTAAATTAGGATTTTTTTTGTTTTGCATTTTGACTTTATTATTGTTTTTGTACTGCGTAAATGCTTTACACATTGCGCTAAGTTAAGCTAGTCACGTCTGTACTACAGCTAATAGGGGGTTGAGCTCAGGTTCATTTAGTGACTTTAAGGGTTCACAATTTCATACATCTTTCTATTCAACTGGGACAGTGAAATATATCATCAATATTGGACTTGTCTTTGATTACGTATAATCATTTTGTCTAGGCTCAAATGAAATACTTCAATTACATTTAACATAGGATTTGGACTAATTGCATATTGTGGTATTTCTATACTCAGAACAAAGTCACATTCTGGGTCTCCCATTTGTAATGCAATAATGTGTTTAGTTTATCAGTAGTACATATTTTGACCCAGATTAATTAAAGTTTTTGTCGAGACCCGTGTGATGCAAAGCGAATCGTGCAGCACTCAACATTAGATTTAAATGTTTTTTGCTTAAATAAGGTTGATGTCACATAATCGCTAGAAAGCACTTCGACACGTAGAGAAAAGCCACAGATGGCTCATGCAAAGTGTGCAGAACTGGTTGTGAAGAGTGCAAGCACCTCACACGACTCCAGCTAAATCAGTCAACTAAGATAATGCAAAGCTGTGCGACCTGGCTTTCCATGGAATGTTATCACCAAATTAAATCAGGTGCATTTTGTTATATTTCAAGATGGAAAATGTATACTTTTCATATAATAACACATTTATTGAAAATCAGATGTGGGTGGTCATCCGCGCAAAGAAACCTGTACTCAAATGTAGGATCTAGCTACAAATCTCATGCAAGACATAAACATGGCATTATTAGGATTTACATACTGACACCATCACGGGCATGCAACTTGTAAATATAGTGTGTCACAGTTGTTTACCATTCGTGAAATGTGTTGCCTGACTCTTGGAAAATCTACACTTCTGTATCTTGAATAAGGTTATATTTGGAGATGCCAACCTCATTAATCAATTACCACCGCCATTTGGTTTACATCTTAAATTGTCAAAACTACTCTGTCCATTCAGTATGGATACCTTGATGGGATCTTTGCTTGTGGTTGAAACTAGAGCCCTAGCACAATCAGATTGCCATCATATATTTACTCAACTGCACCTTTAAGCTTCCTCCAAGCATGTTTCCTAACTTCTATTATCTGAAAGCACTGTGGTTGATTATTTGGTTGGAAAACTGTGCATAGCACCAGTTTTGGTAACTTGCATGCCAGAAGATGGCATTTAAGATGTGTATGTGATGCCACTGTAACAAGTCCAGACAGTTCATAGAGGGGAAGAAACCTATTTTACAAGTGGGCACAAATAACAAAGAAGAAAGTAATTAATTATAGACAAACATATGAAAATAGAGCCTTCAAGATGGCTTTCTAAATATACTTTTAGAAAAAAAGAAATGTAGGCAATTAATGTAACAGTGCTGTAATTCTTTGTTTACAGTTAATTATTTAATTGCATTACAACTGTGCAGGAACAGGTCTTGTGAAGAATAGTAAACTTAAAGTATGTTCATGTTTATGAATTGGTGTATGGACAACATATTTTGACATGATCTGCACACTTTTCGAGTATTGCAATGTATAACTAGCACATTTGAATGAGAGAAAATCAGAGTTAGTACAAAGATGTAATGGTAAAACTTTTCTGTTCATCTCTAGTTAAAACAGTCCATATAAGCAGTAGTTCACAATGTTTTGGTTTTTGTTGAATCTACAGATCTTCTTCATGTCAAGCATCATATATAAACATGTTGTTACTACATGCCACACACACTGAATCGATCAAAGTTCGAAAATACTTTATTCAGTACATACAAATATGACCATAAAAGCACACAGAATAGCATTAAGCCCAATATACAACAGACCCAACTAGATTATTTAGTTAAAGCAAGTGCAATAAGGATAAGATACAATTCAAATCTTTTAAATAACAATATAGATCTTGATTATGCAAAGTACTGCAATATTAAGAAAGTATAAATTCTTGCATGTGACTGGTGGGTACCATTCATTTATCCCTCAAAGAGTTCCTAGTTTTAATTGAATATGTAAGAAAGGAAGCAAGAGCATAGCTAATTTTTATGTCTTGCATTTCCATCAATTGGTAAGCTGTTTTATATGAATGCAGTCATTCACTTAAGAAAAAGGGCCTTACATTTTTTTTCTACCCTTCACGATAAAATTAGCAGAAGATAACTGCATGCAGTGTAGATTGAGGGGTTGCATTATCAGAAGGGCACTTGTAATCCTTGGGAGCCCAGTTAGAACCTGTTGGGAATGCTACCAGTTGATAGAAGATTTATGAATGAAAAATAATTAATGAGAACTGTGATAAGTGTTATTCACCCATCCCATATACTGCTGGAACCTAAAAGAGATTTATATAATACAACTATCGATTGGATCTCGGCACTGCTTTTCGTTATTGGGCCCCATTTTTCCTTGGCCAGTTGCTTCAAGGCATTTTTAGAAATGTGTGCTATGTCCCCAGGATGTTCCCCCAGGTTCATGTTATTACCAGCTAAAGAGTACAGGGCCTTTTTGATTTCAGACAGCCATGGAACCATATGTGGTTCATCTAATGATATACAGTCCCATATGTTGTCTTGGGTCAGCATAGCTTATTTTTTTTGTCCAGATTGAATGCCAAAGCAGCAACTATCTCGCATATAGTAATGCTGCTATGGACTGTAAGCTAAGTTCTAAATAGATAATAATACAGGAGGTTGGTTTTAAGACTATTAACAACCTTCTTAAAAAAGTGTCCTCCTGAATTGGCAAAGTTGTGTTGTCCCCTAGACCCCAGATTTCCGCCTCATACATGGCAGTGGAAATTGTCTTGGTGTTATATAACGTTATCATGTTCCGGTATATGCTTCGACCCAAGCTTAGCGGCAAATCTGAAGATAGCCTTGTTGTTCCTTGCCATATTTGTGACAGTGGATCCCTTGCACATTTTCCAGTCCCCTTTATCTGAAGCAGAGGTAATTAAAGCGCTTTGTGCTGATTATCCTTTCTCCCCTCAAAAAGAATTGGTGGGATTTCCCATTTTTCTAATACATGACATAGTAAATGTCTTGCCACTATTGATTTTCAAGAAAATGCCATCCATGAAGTCACTAAAAGAGTTCAGGAGCACTTGAAGGCTGGCTAGGGTTAATGCTAGAAGGACAGTGTCATCCGCGTATAGCAGAATTGGTACTTATCTAACTCCTACTCTAGGGGAATCAGTACCAAGTGATTAAAGCAGTTCGTCAATACGATTGATATACATGGAGAAGAGAAACGGGCTGGAACGCACCCCTGTCTGACTCCCCTTTGAATATGAATAGGATTGGTGACTTCGCCCTGAGTTCCAAAGCATACCTTAGCAGTAACATTACTGTACATGTGAGCAAGTAGTGCAAAGATGTATTTAGGGGCCCCCAATTCAGACATACACCTCCAAAACCTGCCATGGTTCACCAGACCGAAAGCACTACATAAATGTATGAAACACATGTATAGATTACTATACATGAAATAAAGGTATTTACCAATTAACAGATTTAAGTTAAGGAATTGTTCGGCCATTCCAAGACTCCTTCTGAAGCCATATTGTGCACTTGAGAGTATACTATTGGCCTCAGCCAATTCCTCCAGTCTCTCTGATAGCACCTTTCCTAGTAATTTTACTGAGGAATCCAAGAATGAGATTGGTCTGTGGCATTTTGGATCCTGTTAGCAGCCTTTTTTTAAAAATAGGAATAATTATTGACTCAGACCAGCAAGGTGGTATATGTCCCTTTCCAGTCGCATTGCACACCTCTGTTAACAGGGTCACCAGAGCTCGGGGAGTTGCTTATAAGCATCAATCAGTACCCCATCGGTTCCAGGAGCCTTCCCCTGCATGAATTTAACGTACACTTACTGAATTTCCTCCATATTGAATGCAATGTCTTACTCTGTGGGTATTTGGTGATAGGCTACTGCTATTGGATCAGATGTGATACAAAAATAGAGGAAAAGTGATCTGCCCATGCATCGGCCCCTATGGAATTTTCAAGGTTCGGAACAGATTTATTATTGAGGAAAGGGGTGTTAACTGTTCTCCAAAATAGATTATTATTCCTGGTGTAGGCTGCCTGTGTCAGATTAGTCCAGGCTATATGCTGTAAATTCTGCTTTCTTAAATGTATGGTCTATTTATATCATATTCTGCTCTCAATAATGGCGGCCTTGTCCCTTGCAAATGCATGTAGGAGTTCAATTAAATCCCTACGTGCTTTAGAGCACTGACAGTCAAACAACCCTTCGTTCTTTTTGCTGTTGGTCCTAACCACTTTACTCAAATGATAGTTAAAAGATTTCAATATAGCAATATGTGAATTAATGACTTAGATGGGATCTGGATTATCCTCTAAACAGGAGCAAAAGTTGTCCTTGTTACCTCTCAGTAGGGCACGCATAAATTGGTCTGGGTCGACGCCTGCCCACTTTATCAGTATCTATGTCTGCTTTGCTGAATCATTATGTGCGGTGGCTTCCATCTTATTTTTAGCTGGGATGGAGAGCTCTTAACTGATCAATTGATCTTAAATGTGAATAATTGTGGCATACACCATCACTAATATACTACGGGAGGCAGTGATTTCTATTGACAACTAGTAATGTGAAAGGAAAGGTCAATATTCTTAAGGATATTAGACTGGACCTTGACTTTGGAGTGTTGAAATTCTAGGGTGAGCATTTTATAACGTTTTACATAAATGTATCCTTTGGAAGACTGATTGTGCCATACAACCATACAGGTCATGCTCTTCATATTAAAAGCATAACAACAGTTACTCTTTTGTCAGGGGAATCTTTTTTATAGCCTGTGTGTGAGCAGTGGGTCTACCCGTGGAATCCTACAACTCATCCAATAATGGTACTTTATGATCAATAATTAAGAATATGCGAACCTCACAACCCTATTTTGATTTCTACCAGCACATACATGTTGCTAATCCAGCCCTGGCACTAATTGAGTTCTGCAAACCAAAAGTGTATAATCGAAATATATTTTCTAAATATTTTCTCATCAAAAATGCAATAAAAACTCAGCCACATCCAAACAGCTATTCTGGCAGCTTTATTTAAGTTACTTGCATTTTTGGGACTGTGAAGGGTTTCTAGGTCGCTATCAGCCTTGCCTTTACCAGTTTCCATTTATAGAATTATTTTCTTGTGCTGTTTTATCTCAGCAATTAACCAATAGGGACAGCCTTTTAAATCATGCGTATTAAAACATGTACTGTCGAAATTACATTTCCATACTAATGCAGTAAGCAGAAGCCGAGGAAATTAAAATTGTTCGCATTCTATTTTGATTATTAGCCTGTTCTCTTGAATTATTTAGTTTCAGAGTGCTGCAGTTATGGCTTGTGTTGTGTAGTGTTCGAAGTTCACTGTAACCAAAGACAAATGACTCAGTCCTTGGTTCAAAGAAATAATAGGTTACCAGTATAATTAATTCTGTTTAATTACTGCGGAATGAAACAATTCAACAACATCCAATCAATCGCGGGACTGACAGATCAGAAGGTCAGCAATTGCCAAGTCAATTGTTTTGAAACTGAAATTTATGTCAGCCTCTCTTTTATGGGCTGCTGAAAGAAATTGGATAAAAGTGGCCAGGAAAACTTTAATTAACGGTGTGGTGTAATCTTCTTGTCCCGCTAAATCATACACACTTTGGGTACTGTCTTGAAAAGAGCAGACATGCCTCACTTGAGCGGACATGCCTCACTTGAGCGGACATGCCTCACTTGCACTTTTCGAACGGAGCACTTGGATGACGGAGAGAGGACTGAAAATAATGGCAGTTCGGAGAGATTTAAACGCAGAGACTTGACGGTTCAAAAAATTAACATGTAGCATTAATTTTCCTTGGCTTTGCACTGCTCTTTTTCTGTACTTCAAGATATTAACTTAAGAGTGCCTAAAAGTCGTCGGTGCGATTTAGAAATATGTATCCGCAGTTTCAATTTAACATGGTGGAAAGACCACTCGCAATGACAATTTTTACACATACCGAGGCAGATTTACAAGAAAGGGACGCATCTGTAGAGATGCGTGACTTTCCCTGCGCCAACATGCCAAATCCTTGGTCACCATGGATGGGCCGTATTTACAATACGGCGCACCATGGCGCAAGGATTGACAGATGCGTCAGAAATTCTGACGCATCTGTTGACGGAAAAGTCACGCATTGCTGGAGTCGTGTCGCAAGCACGACGCAACTCCAGCACTGCTCAGGGCCGCCCTATGCCTAAGATGCTGCGTCAATTCTTACGCCTGCTTCAAGCAGGCGCAGGGTTTTGACGAAGCATGGACGTAAAAGTGACTCAGTGAAATCTTGTAGATTTCACTGCGTCACTTTTACGGGGCTTCCTGCGACGGAACGCCCACCCTGCATACATTAAACCTGACGCAGGTTTAATGTGGCGCAGGGCTTCACAATGTTACGCATCTCCCTAGATGCATCACGTTGTAAATGGGCCGCAACTTTTACGCTGCCGCTGCGTCACAAAAGTGACGCATTCGACGGTGCAAAAGTGACGCAAGGGGCTTGTAAATCTGCCCACCATTTTTAGATTGAGCATTCAAGACCTCTTGTATATAATTTAGTATTATACCTATATGAGTATGTACTTTGTGGGCTCTGGAGATCAGCCCTAGGACTTGTCTGCTTCTGCTTAGGAACTTTTTTCTGTTCAACTGCCTCTATTTTACTGTCTTGATAGAAAACGACCAGTAGAGGTCAGTAAAACACCAAAATTGCTTTCTGCTGAGGGACTTTTTATTTTTTATTTTCTGGTAACTGCCTCTATTTAACTTTCTTGATAGAAAACGACCAGCAGAAGTCAGTAAAATACCAGAATCACTTTAGCATTTTCTAGATTCCATCCATAGAAATTGTCTTCCACAAGCACCCGTAGACACTAATATTTTTTCAAATCTTGTACTTTCAGTAATATGACCACCGAAGGCCCAGATTTTATATTAAAAGCAGAGCTTTGGACTATACCATTTCCTGCTGAAAGGCCTTTTTTCTCTCCATGTGTTCCCATACCTGGCGTGTCAAATAGTTTGGTACTTACTTTCCCTCCATGTTAAAGAACAGTAGATGTTTCGGCAACCACACTACTGTGCTGCAGAGCTAAATATATATAAGATCCCAAAGGTGAGACCGATTGCATTGCAAATGCTTGTTTTTTTACTTTGAGTGGTCAATTATAAGCCCAACAACTACTCTGTGAGAACTATCCCCGTGGTTAATTAGTGGAGGATAGCTAAGGAATAGTAGGAATTGAATACACTGTATTTGAGAAAAGATAGGTTTAATCATCTTTAATCCCATATACGTTTCTTGCCTATGAATATTGAATAGCAAGGCATTCCAGGTTCTGGCTTTGGTCACAGCCGGAGAGCGCCCTCCCTGCCTTGCTTTCCTACATCTTGTGGTGACCATAAAGAATCTATGTCTGGATCTCATTTATCTCCTGGACACCTACTAGTCAAAAAGAGATTTCAATTATATATTGCGATTAGTATTGCAAAGGATTTTGGATCCTAAACAAAGATCCCCAAAAGGGTATGTGTTTTGTGTAGGAAGCTAGTGCACTTTCTGTAACTCGCCTGTACTAGGAAACTGTCTCCTTAGACCTAGTGTGATACTGGCAGTTGAATGTTGTAGCAACTGAAGCTTATGGATAGGATATTTAGGTGCCCCACTAAAATTGAGTTACAATAATCCCATCTAGCAATGATCATTGCCGGTACCATATTTCTTCCTTTGGAAAAAAGGAATAAAAGGTGGAATCTTCTTAACTACATGTAGTAATTTAAAACCTCTTTTACAGATGGTTATTACATGCTCCTCTAAATTGAGATCTTTATCAAGATAGATGGCCAGATTCTTTGCGCGCCACCTCATTCAGGAAATTGTTGAGACTGGCTGATGCCTTTCTTGAATCCCCGTCTAGTCTGACTATTAACTTCATGTCGTCCTCAGGGATAAAAAAAGAAAAGCCGAAGGTCCCGACCAGCTTTGGCAAGGAAGCCACATAAAGATTGAAAACAAAGGACTCAACTAATTTGGGGGTTGAAGCATGATACGAATTTGCGGTTGAAGCAGGGAAGGGAATTTTGCAGGGTGGGTGGGGTATGATGTAAAATGAATGTGCACAGAAAACCATCCTGAAAAAAGCAGTAGGATGTATTTCCAGAAAGAGAAGGACTTGGCATCATCCTCATATTGTACTAGTGTGCAGGAAAAGGGGGTTCTCCATGCAGAATTTTTTTTGACTGTGCAAGGAAAAACACCTCTAAAGCAAATGCCCAAATGCAGACATCCACCATATGTAATTAGGCATATTGTCCACAAAGCGTGGGAGCACACATGGAGGAACATGAATATGCATAGAAATTGATGTGTTGTGTTGATTTCCCTCTGCCTGTTAGGGATTGTGCAAATGTTTTAAACTCTAAAAACCACTGAAATTCATCAGTTATCTCAAGTACCTTTAACTCATGCCCCAAGGTAACTAGGTCTTTTGTTTTTGTAAATAAAACCAACAGGTCTCTAAGTCTTTCTGTTAACATTTTTCGGCCCAGAGAATGCAATCATAAAAACAACCACAAGAGGGCCTTGCTCTTAAGCTGAAGAGCATAGAGCTCAAGCTAAGAGTGCTTTGAAAAAGTATGGTAAGTTCTCCTGGGGTCATGGATTTAATGAAGTATGGTAAATTATCCTGGGGTCATGAATTTAATGTGTGGGGTGGCCATGCGACACTATGCATACCACAAGGGTAACACAATATAATAATAAATCTGGGTGTTAGTGATACATTGCTCCATGGTTTATCTCAGTAATTTTGTAGTATACTGTGGTACATGGTGATGAGAAGTCATTATGCAATTTTCTCATACTTTGGCTGTATTTTGGGTTATGGCCTTATATATACGTAACTAGTAGTTTTTTTTTCTTTTTGCCTTCCTAGTACCATTCTGTTAAAGTGCTTATAGGTATACAAAATAATTTTTTTTAAATATATTTTTAAAAATTTTATGGTGTAGCTCACTAGTTGTAAGCAAGTATCTGGTTTTTTTCTAACAGGTTTACCATTTTTATTTAATCTTTTTAACTTGTGCAGTAGTTTAGTGCAATATTTGTGCTACACCATCATTTAAAAAAAAATAAGCTTGACAGGTAAAAAAAACACTGCAGTAAACTATATTAGTAAAGTATAGGGTGTTATAGTTTGAAATGCGTTTTAAACATATTTATTTGTTTTCTTTTTTTTCCCATACTCCAGTACTCCAAATGCAGTACCGTGGTACTCCGTAAAATATATATTTTTTTTATTTATTAAACAATAGAATTTTTTTCCCTACCCAGTACCACTTTATTTAGGTAATAATAGATACGGAAGAAATATAAAACTTACTACTTACCTATATTTTACACTTCAATCCATAACAGAGCCAAATTGCACTAAAAAACAACATGGTTGTCTTTAACGTTTCTAAAGACAATCATTAGCCAATGATATAATGGCTTGTCATTTGCAAGTACTGCGGTAATTTCATGAAATAACAGCTTATCTACTACAACAACAGATATCACTAAGATTTATGCTCTTATAACTTGAAAAATACATAACCTACTTACTGCTAACCCAAAAAGAAGCATCTGCACACCATAATGTATAATCCTGCCAAATGTCATTCAAATCCAAATCACTTTTTGGTCGCTACGTCCAATACAAATATCCAAGGAAAATGCATTGAGGACAAAATGCGTTTTGGGACACCCCCCTTATTTCTTTGCATGCCTTTGACCAATCACTGCAAAACCTTCCATCATCCGTCACTGTAGAAGGAAGAATAGGTCTAAACAGTTTTGTGGAGATTCATGAATCGGGTACAGAGTAATTAGGAGCAAAAATCTGAGGAATAACTATCTCTAGTACCCATAACTATAAATACAGAGTAGCTACAGCAAAACAAGTTATCTATCAATGCATGCTTTCCAATATGTATTATAATATGTTTCATTTATTATTGTTATTTATTTGTTTCCAAGTTGTGCTTAGTACATTGTTGTATATAAGTGATATGTTCATAGTTTTCTGCTCTTGGATTACTATGCAAAACATTTTTGTGCCAATAGCGTGTTTTATTATTCTTCCATAGGTTCACATTTGTTTTGCTCTGAAGCAAGACTTTTCATAGAAAATAGAGCCAATATATATGATGTGCTCTCTGATTGCATCATCATCTGCGCATTCTTCAGTAAGCACAAATTTAATTTTTTTTTTTATTGAGCCATAAATATAACACAGTATAGTAAATCAACAAAGAAGAAAACAGAAGAAAAGGAATATAGGTAAGACATAGATTATACATAGATTATTCATTAACGTTGAAAATGTAAATATCACATAATTCCAAAAAAGAAAATGACGACAATTTTCCAATTCTAAAATTAACATTAGAAGTTGAAATAGGAGAACTATCATTTATATGACAGATATATGACAGAAGTGGAGCCATTATGAAAGAATATATCTAATAGAATGTCAGTGACTCATTGGTCCCATTGGAAGCGAGCCCAGATCCTATTGAATTTAAGTCAGGAGCGAGGCCCTCTGGCCTTTGTCAAAGCAAATTCCATCTCATATACCTGTCGGAGCAGAGCGCAAAATTCGCTAACGTTTGGACCGACATTGTTTATCCAGAATCTAGCAATACATAGTTGGCACATACTACAATGATAGTAGCTAACAGACTCTCGTACCTAGCATCACCGCATTTGATCCCCATTAATATTTCCTTTTCCGTGAGCTGGAAGTTTTGACCAAAGAATGGGGTAAGAATATTGGAAACCTCAGTACAGAATCTGTTGAGCCCAGGGCAGTCAATAAACATATGCCTTAGGTCCACTGCAAAGAGTTGGCATTTCGGACAAAGTGACTTAGCAGAAGGTTGACATACCGCCCACTTAGAAATAATCGCTGGTGTATAATACAACATATAAATTGTCCAATGTTGTTGTAATTTCAAAGTAACCGAAGTTACCACCCTATCCAGTACACCCATTGACTTCTGTATTTACTCCATTATTTCAACCCTGGAATCCGACTTAGGGGCCGATTACGATTGCGGAAGGCCCATCACCGCCAGCCATGCGTTGGCAGTCCTTCCACAATCGGACCGCGATTTCCCCCCCACCACATTACGATGGTGGAGGGAATCGCGCTCGGACCGCCGCGGACCTAGGACCGTCCACCACGGACCTGCCACAGGCAATTGTTGCAATTGCCTGGTGGAGCAGGCTGCATCAATTGAATGGTGGCGGTGCCTAGCAGGCACCGTCAACCAGATCACGATGCTGTCTCCAGCCAGCCTTTCCATGGTGGGTAAACCGCCATTGAAAAGCTTTTGGAGACTGGGTTTGGGGGCCTGTTGCGGGCCCCCTTTGTTTTGGGGGGAGGTGAGGGTGCACTGGGGGGGTATCCATGGTACCCCCCTACATTTCACTGCACCAAGTGGCACCACGTAGTGCAGTGAAATGCACAACATTTTAACTTCGTGGACGGTGCTGCTGTCAGCAGCACCCGCTGCAATGTTAAAATGCAAAATGAGACCGCCATAGTGGTGGTCGCATCCTAATTTGCTGTGCGGGACTGCCACATGTATTGTGGATGGTCCCGGTTCCCACCACAATGGTGGACGGACTCCAGTCCGTCCACCATTGTAATCGGCCCCTTAGTTTGGTAGCTATCTGTATACTTTCATCATTAGCTGCTATTTATGATAAGCAGCGCCAATTGCAACTTGGTCGGAGCCCATATACATTTCCAACAGTATTTCAGTCTGGCATGATTAATAGTTTTTGACCTCTAACAAAAAAGTCCCTGATTTGTAACTACTTAAAAAGTACTCTGCAATAGTCCAAACTCTGCTTTTAATTAGATGAAAGAGCAGAACCCCCATTCATCGTACAATTGTCCGATCTGATTGATGCTGTTACGTTGCCACCCTTTACCAATAATATCTGGAAATATATCGAGCAGCATAGGATTGCCCCATAGCAGCGTATAATGGTGAAGCGGGGGCAGAGAGTATTGATTACAGATGTCCTGCCAGACCCTAGTAATATCCCTATCTACCTTGAATTTAACTCGCTTAAAGTACAGAACACAAGCTAACTGATAGGACAGCGAAGCCGGACCAGCATCCGACCCACGCAGCAGGATCCAAATCTGTCTGAGAAAAGCAGCCCAGTAGTAGAGCTTGAAGTCTGGAAGCTTAAACCCCCCTTGTGTATAAGGTAGTTTCGTAAGCAGGAGAGCCCTCCTGGCACGTCTATATACCCAAATAAAACTGCCTATAGCACTGTCTAACCATTTAAAGAGAGACCGAGGGGCCCGCAAAGGTATCGAACGATATAAGTATAAAGATTTAGGCAAAACATTCATTCTAATTATATTGCACCTCACATAAATACTAAGAGGAAGCCGATGCAAACTACTCAATTTAGCCAGGATTGTCTTGAGTAGCGGGTCATAATTCAAAGACAGAATGTCATTGACCTCACTGCTAAGACAAACACCAAGGTGGTTGGCTGTTTGTGTAACCCTAATGTGAGAGGCAGGTTTTCAGATTGAAAATTTAAAATTGTCTGGGTCTTGGCTATGTTCAGCTTATAGCCAGCAAAAGAGCCAAATAACTCAGCCTGTCATGTAATGTTGACTAAAGCTTCACCAGGGTTAGCAGAAAAGACTGCAATATCGTCTGCATACACAGTAACTTTAAGGTCTACACCGTTGAGGCACATTGGGGGAATCCCTCCATTCTGTTGCAGATGCCTTATAAATGGCTCGATGTAAAGAGCGAACAGCAAGGGGAACAATGGGCAACCCTGCCTTGTCCCCCGTTGAACTGTAAAGAGGGCAGATGTAAGGCCGTTCAATTTGATTGCTGCTACCGGCTTCTAATAAAGCTTCTGTACAGAAGTGATAAACCGAGAGCCAAGACCAAATGTTAGGATAGTCAGCCAGAGAGCTTCCCAGGCAACTCTGTCAAACGCCTTTTTTGTGCGTCCAGCATGATCATCCCTATCCGTTTGTTAAGTTTTCCAGAGACATCGAAGGCAGATACAGCAGTGTTAATGTGCACCATCATATCTCTGCCAGAGACAAAGCCATGCTGCTGCTCCGAGATTAACTTGTGGATAACAGGAGCGAGACGTGAAGCCAGGATCCTTGAAAAGATTTTGGCATCGGCATTAATTAGGGATATTGGACGATAAGAGCCTCTGTCATAAATTAGCTTCCCCTTCTTAAGGAATACAACAATGTTAGTAATGCTCCATGAAGTAGGATCCTCGCCCCCACTAGTAATTTTCATACTCAACTGCGTAAAGACAGGTACAAGTATATCACTAAATGTTTTAAAAAATGGAAGTGTAATGGTGTCCTCGCCAACCGCTTTGCCTGAGGGCAGAGATTTTATAGCATCCTCGACCTCGAGTGGTTCTATATCTTTGTGTAACTCTACGGAGTCAAAAGAGTCGAGTTGAGGCAAGTGACTCTCCTGAAAATATGATGTTTGTACTAATATAATTCATATTTACAAAACTATATCACGCCCTGGATGGGCCTTTGTGCCTACATATGCATACATAGGATTATCAAAGCAATCTGATATAGTTTTGTAAATATGAATTATATTAGTACAAACATCATGGTATTATCGGGGAATTCACCTGAAGCATTAACTACAATCGGTAAAACGTTGTATATACCATTTCAATATGGCGCTGACGAATAACATGAATTAGTCCTTTGTTGATGTTGTTTAACAGGAAATGTGGTCAGATGTAAATATATAAAATATGGCCGTTTCTGGCGCGCCCCTATACCACCGAGGAAGGCGTTGCCGAAACGCGTCTGGTTGGAGCATTGTGAGTCAAAATAAATCTACTGACTCTCCCCCGCGAGTGCTGTGTCTTTTCTGGAGTGAGAGGAGGCGTGCAGCGTGAATATTGGCGGGAGCACCCCCCGCCGAACAGCACCTGTTCGGGAGTGCGAGACACTGGTGCAAGTGGAGCTGTTATATATATATATATATATATATTCACTGAAAAAACCATAGGTTTCACACACGTTATAGTTAGGAATTAGCATTTAAAAAACCTTGCAAATTCACTGAAAAAACCATAGGTTTCACACATGTTATACTTAGCTGGACATTTCACTCGTAAAAAACCATTGAAATTCCCCCGTTATAGTTAGTGCAGGCAACTATAACTCACGCGACCGCAATCCTCTGCTGATGACATATGTGTCTTAATGAAAAAAAAATATTTGTAATATATGTATAGCTAAAATTTAATGGAAGAAGACATGGGCAAATAAGTGTCTAAATATAGTATTAGCATCAGCAGAGGATTGCGGTCGCGTGAGTTATAGTTGCCTGCACTAACTATAACGGGGGAATTTCAATGGTTTTTTACGAGTGAAATGTCCAGCTAAGTATAACATGTGTGAAACCTATGGTTTTTTCAGTGAATTTGCAAGGTTTTTTAAATGCTAATTCCTAACTATAACGTGTGTGAAACCTATGGTTTTTTCAGTGAATTTGTACGGTTTTTTAAATGCTAAGTTACTTTACGCCGTTCGTGGAGTGCGCGCCCACTTCACGCAGTTCGTTCCGTGCGCGCACGGTGCGCTTCGCGCACCGCGCGCCCACTTTACGCAGTTAGTGCCGTGCACGCACGGTGGGCACGCGGTGCGCTACACGCACCGCGTGCCCACGTTACGCTGCATGGGCCATGTACGCACGATGCACTTCGCGCACCGTCCGCACACGGGGGACATATTATGCGCTTCGTTGTGAAAGGTTATCTATTAATTGTTCAGTTAATTTATATGCCATGCACAAAAGGTGCACTTCGGGCACCTTTTACACACGGGGTGGGGAAAACATGGATATTGTTTTTTTAATTAATTTTTTAGCGTACGCGTACGGTAAGCGCAATCGGCGATTTTTCGAAAAAATTTTTTTTTATTTTTTGGTCTTGGGGGTTCTTTTGGGACACCCTAACCATGACTAGGTGGTTAGGAGCTGTCTAGCCTGCCCCTTTTCATGTTATCCGACTTTGTTTTTCCTCCCCCCCTCAGAGTGCGAGAGAGAAAATGGCGGCCGACACTTCCTGGTTTCGACCGATTTGAATGTTTACTAAGATCTAACAGCCAATCAGAATCGCGCTCGCACACGGCACCGTACGCGTATGGTAAGCTTACGGTAAGCGCACGGTAAGCGCACCGTAAGCTGCCACAGATATATATATTGATTTAAATGCTATTTTCTCAGGAACTACTGAACAGATTTACACCAGACCTACAAAAGGCACTTCCTTGACCTGTAGACTACCTCTCTGCCACATTTCAAGTAACTCTGTTCAGCCGTTCGGGCTGTAGCTGTGTCTAAAGGTCCTATGGAAAAATGGATGGGGAAAACGCGTTTTGGGACCCGCCTTTTTTCTCAGCCCCCGCTTGACGAATCCCCCCGAGACTTTCAGGGTAGGAGCGGAGCGTAGCGCCCCATTAGTTTTGAAAATTTCGCGAGGATTCGTCTACCGGCGCCAAAGTTATTCAAAATAGAATGTTGCGGTTTTCCTATGGAAACAGGGTCCTAACTATAACTACCTACTGGCGACCGCCAGTAGGTAATATATATATATATATATATACATACATACATACATATATATATATATATATATATATATATATATATATATATATATACACATATATATATATATATATATTTTGGCAGGGAATTTCAGGTCTTGGCGGTGAGGTAGGAGAATTAACTTACTGCGGTTCTGGTCTTTTGGATCCTGGGGGCAGAGAATAGGATGTGTTGGGAGGAACAGAGTTGTCTGATGGGTACGTGGAATGTGAAGCGGTGGTTCAGGTATGCTGGTCCTATGTTGTGGAGAGCTTTGCAGGCTTGTGTGAGGAGTTTGAAGGTGATTTGCTTGTTGACCAGGAGCCAGTGGAGTTGTCGGAGGTGTTGCGTGATGCGGCTGCTGTGGGAATGTCGAAAATGTATCTGGCAGTGGCGTTTTAAATGTCCTGTAGTTTCTTGAGCTGTTTCTGGGTGACGTTGGCATAGACTGCATTGCCGTAGTCGAGTCTGCTGGTGGTGAGTGGGAAGGTTACACCACTCTTTAGAGAATGCTTCATTAATTGCAATTAATTTTTCATTAATCTTTTTTTATTGCAATACATTTATATTTTATGGACCCCCTATTTATAAAACAGAGGTGAACATGTGCTTAATATGGCCATTGCTAAGTTTTGTAGATGGTTATATCCAAAATGATTAGGGCTTTTTATTTTTAGGGTATATCAACTTTTGGATTTAAAATAAATATACAAAAAATTACATTTGCTTGTATGTTATTTATGTTATTTAGTTATTGTATCACTAGGCACCTATCAAGGTTAGTTTCTTACCTTTAACAGTGTTAAGACATTTTGGGTTAGAACATAAAATTAAGCAGCTATATAATTAAACTATCACTATAAAAAATTAAATGCACCATTCAGAGTCATACATTGTAAAATACTGAACAAATTCAGTCCAATGGTTAGAACAAGTATCCATGCCAAATACAAATGTGCTTCACATTATTCAATAAATGAGTAAATGATGTCATAAGTACCTTCATGCGAAAGGTGCCAAAAGTGTGCCAAAGGAAAGCTGTCTGTACCCGTCCATGCCCACACCATACCCAGCACCCAGGTGCCAGGGTACCAATCAAATGAACTACAGCATAGTAAGTGTTCTCTGCCTCTGAGCTATGCCAGAGCTTGCTTGCTTTGCCATTACTCCCCTTTGCACTGTTTAGACTCGTTCACTTGTGAGAGATTGACTGACTGCAATCTGTAGGATGAAAATACTCAATACCTTGCTTTTTGGACCTCAGTTATTTTTCATAATGCCAGAGTGCTCACTGGCTTGTTGATTAATGCTAGGTGGATGGTTAAAAACATCTTCCTTTTAAACACCTTATGGTAGATTCAAACCACTGATTAGATATTATTAGCACTAATACTCCACTTTATCTTTCTTAATAACCCATTCTGTATTCAGGACTGACCACATTGGTTCCACTTTATCCTGCATTTAGCAGGAGTGTAGGGTTACCTCCTTCCAGCAGCCTTCCCTGTAGTATTGTGACAGGAAGAAGCTATTGATTAAGATCCTAGCTAAACTCCTGGGAGACAAATCTGGGTCATTAAGCCTGGCTACTAAGACTTTGGTAGACTCTTACTATTCCTTCATTCTGTGTTCTACTAATTCTCTCCCCACCCCATAAAGAACACCACAGGCAAGCACTTGTGGGTTCATATGGTTGGTTTTGCGAACACTCCTTGAGCTCTGCTGAATACCTTTGTTGGAAAAATTACAATTCTGCCTTGAAATCCACATTGACTAGGCTGAACTATTCTTGTAAATTGGCCATTAAAAAGGTTAAGGCTACCTTTCATATCATAAGATATCTTCTCCCTTATAATCAAATTAAGAGATCCAAGAAGTGGTCCTAACCCCACCATCTCGAAGACGGCAAAGTACAGAAATTGTGCACTTTTTCCATTAACAAAATCCCAGTGATTTCAGCATCATTGCAAGGCTGTTCGGGGACAGATGGAGTACATAGTCCTACTAGTAAACCTGGTACCCCTTGGTGAACCTGCATTGGCATCCCTTAAGGCAGAACGTTTCCAGTCCATTGTGAACAGCAGTAAGTCTTTTGGTTGGCCTAATAATACCCTCTCTGCTAAGATTCCCAAAAATCCACAAAGATCTGTTATTGACAAAATGCTTTCTAAAGGTACTGTTCCTGGGAGACTCAAATATGTGTTTGTCACTATTATCCTAAATAAGCCTTTTATTATTCTGATTCCATAGCTAACTATAGGATAATTTGTCAGCTTCCCCATATGGCCAAGTTGCTGAATTGAGTTATTTTCCTAGATCCCCAGCTTTCTGTTTGATATGTCCTTTCATGTCTCAATTCCTCCTTTTAGACCCACAGTCAGAACATTGGAATGTAGAAGCCCTCAAGGTTCCATCTTGTTTCCACTTTTGTTTAATTTGTACATGGTTCCTTTGAATACTCTGATCCAATCTGTGGTTTTGACCAGTTTCTTCATGCAGACAATATGCAAATTCTGCTAAAGATTGCTAGAAATGTTGAAGCAGTATCTTCTACTCTTAACCCATGCCTATCAAAGTAGAACTTTGATGGACATCAAACATCTCAAGTTGAACTGTACCAAGATTGAGATTCTTGGTCTCATAAGATCTTACCTTGTTTGGGACTATCCCTTCTGTCTATCTTCGCTTGGTCCCAAGCACTCTTTTTCTACCAGTGTTAAGAACGTAAGGGCAAAAATTGATTGGTCTTTGTCACTGGTGGCAAGGGTCATCTTGGTAGTGAAGACCTGATATTAACAGCTGCTTACATTGAATGCATTTGATATCTGTTTACTTTCTCTCACAAGGGGAAGATTGTAAATATTTTAATCTCAACCCATCTCAGTTACTGTAAATCTATCTAGTTTGGCATACCTGATTATTTGATTCATAAACTACAACTCACCCAGAATCAGGCAGCTAGGGCTGAAACTTAAATTGAAAGATCAAATTTCTCAAGCCATGACCTGACTCCACTGACTCCCTGTAAAATCCTGCATTCTATTCAAATTCATGTCCCTCATACATACAACCATTTATTTTCTTGCTAACTCTCCTCTCATTTCCCACTTCAGCCTGTATCAACATTCACACTGCATGAGATCAATAGACAAACTTTTCTTATAAATTGCCATATTCTGTTGCAAAACCTTTGTCAGTTGTGTTGTTTCTGTGCTTGCTGCAACAAAATGGAATTCCCTACCTCTACATCTTAGTCAGATGACTGTTTTATGGAAATATAGGTAGGCCTTAAAACATGGTTATTTAGGCAGGAGATGTACCCTTTGGAGAATGGTGAAACCAGTATTTCTACCTCCAATTTGTTTTGAGATTTTGTTAGCACTATGATACCCCTGTTGGGGTGCATGTTCATGATTTACAAAATAAAACATAAAGACTCTATTCCCTATAAAGCATCACTACACATATTATGCAGCATCCATACACATATTATGCCACCCTTGAATGTCTACATACATAATGAGCTTAATGAAGTATGCCAAGGAGCATTTGATTGCTACTTAAGTAAGTAAATATATTGAATATCTGAGGTTGCAAATCATTCTACTTAGTATAGCATTGCATAAATACCTATTATGAAACTGAGAAAAGGTGGCCATCAATGCAAACCACAAGTAACCCACATTTCGTACGCATCGTTAAATGAAAAGCTGTGCTAAGAATGAATATATTGCCTCTTTCCTGCCCTGACCATAATAATAGAAGTAGGGTAAGTAGTACTTTGCCATAATAGCTTGTTTTTTTTTTAAGGTTCTAGTGTTCACTCACACTGAAATATCATCCCATTCAAAGAAGGAAAGTGAAATTCTCTAGGATAAAGTTTAACAGGGAAGGAGGATTCCACTTTGTATACCGAGAGCACTGCAAGTACAAGTAGGACTGTGACATATTCTGCATGAGCTACCAGTCGCAGGATCCTGTGCTACTGTCAGGAAGGGGTGGGCCCCTCTGAACTATCTTGCGCTATTGATGGTGATATCCTATTGGATAATCAGGAGATAAAATGCCTATGTAGGATCAGAGGGAGTGTTGTCCGCAGATCTATAGGAGGATATGTGCCCCTTCTAGATTAGAACTGCACAGCAAATAAAGTAACATAATAAATTAAATAAGCCTTCTTGAGACAAGTTAAACATAGAAACCATGACAGTTTATTAAAATAATAAAGTTTGTTACAGAAGGCACGATATGTTTACTTCCAAAATCAGTCAAAATGCATTACAAATTATATATAGGGAACACGCATAAGGATGATTAAAATTGCAGAAATTGGTTGCCTGTACCAGATAGGACTAGTGTTTAAGCTAATAGATGCAGCAGTGGACCTAGGATCTCTCTCAAGTAGAATCTGCAAATTATTATAAGTCCAGTATATGCAATAAATAAGTGGGATTTATCCAAGACTAAACAAGGCAACACTGGCTCACTCCACAATTAACCCCTCCTATAGGAAAATACACAGTGAAAATGACACAGTCGCATACAGTGAGATAAATGTTACGTAGGCTCAGCAAATCACAATCGAGAATAAAATGCAACATTACCTAGCACCATCCTAATTTCATCCACTAATTGAATAATAATTAGTCCCCTTCTGACCTGACTTCCTCAGATGTGACAGTACAAATCTAGTTACATATAAAAGAATGACGAATGTATTAAATGAATAGGCCCACTGAAGAACGGAAGAAATAGCAACTTTTGAGCTTCATCCTGAGATGGCTTAGAACAGCATTTTCATTCATAAAGAGCAATAAGAAATGCAAAACATATTACATTTAATAATCTTTCAGTACACGTTTTGCTGCATGTGGAGGTTTTGAGAAATAAAACGTGCTCACATTTAGGATTCATGATGGAGCTTGGGCCTAATTTAGGCAAGCTAAATAAAACTCAGCTCTGTAAAGTGCAGCAAGCTAATTTTGGCTGCAAATCATTCATGTCATTAAATAGTAAATATTAATCCATTATGAATTGGCCCTAACAACCCCCCTTATGTGGATGAATGAATCATCACACATAATCTTATTCTAAACTAAATCATTTAGCTATATGGTTTCCATCATTTTCATCTTCTTGTGTCTCAATACGCCCAAAATCTTAATATTTCCCTATGCACATGCTATAATGCGTTCTGTACCTCAACTGGTTTACCAGTTACAATCAATCCGTGATCTAAAAAAAGTTTACTCAAAATAGATTTCCAAGTTGCTAAATTACAAACATGTATGTAAGAGACACTAAAACAAAAAAGTAAAAATTAAAAGAAATCATCAAATCTAAAAGGGAATGCTATATAATAGATTTGTATTAACTATTGGCAAGAGCAATATTTCATACAAAAATATCAAAATGAATTTCTTCAAACATTCAGCCAAGTCACATTGTTTATACATATATTAAAAAATATTTGTCAATTTATAGACACTTTAATAAAACACATTGTTAAAAACAAGAACAAGCTGTCGACGCGTCGTTTCGATGTTAAGGTGTTTCGTCACCTTCTTCAGGACAATAGTTCAGTTTAAAAAATCTAAACAAACAATATAAAAACATTTATTAGAAACAACATTTGATAACATTTAATCAAAACATTCGCTTTTTACAAGATACTTTTTTAGCAGCAAGGAAAACTGATCTATCATTTACTGATTCACGGTTATTCTCAATATCTGGTAATGTTACTAGTTTTTTAAAAGGGGGGGGACAAATAACCCCTCCACCACCAACTACAACATGGATCCTGTTGCCATACATTGGGCTATTCCCTTATTGTTGGGTAATAGTGAACCAATATTTGGGAGTACCTTAAATCATAAAATTGATGCCCCTTGTTAGTGATATAGGGCTTTCAGAAGGGATCAATCTCATAGGTCTTCTTTTTCACTTGCGAGGACCATGTAATTAATGAAAAGGAACATAATAATCATTCCATTAACCCTACGGAGCGTTCTGTATTATTCTATAGGAAATGGGTATTTAAAATTCTTGAAGAATCATGAACCCACCTATACACTCTGTGAATCTTAATTACACAGGCACCGTATTACTGAGTAACACTTCACCAAAGCAGTATCAATGCTGCATGTGGCTATGAAAAAAATTAGTTACGTTTTTGTGACAAAAACTATCATTAACCATGTATGTTATCAATCACACCAAGCGAGATATATACTCACGCCTGTGCGTTATCTTGTCTCGATATACAGACGTAATGATGGGCACTCGATATGGCAGTTATGCTGTAACAAAAACGCCTTTATTTCAAAATTGGTTTAATTCTATAATATCAGGGTTTTTATATGCAGTAGTCCTTAATAGAGCCATATAGTAATTCCTCACCTGGGTTGGAGTTATTGAAAGAGGAAAAAACACTATTTGTTCCATTTTGCTAAATCCAGGTCGATGTCTTTTTAATCTATATGGAAAAATGGTTTTGTATTTGTAAATGAACCATAATTGAAGAAAACATTTTGATTAAGTTAATCCATGCTGGAGCTGCCATATAACTTGTTTAAAATGTACCTTATTATGTAGACATATCACATATAATGTCTTTGTAAGGAATCTGCTGCCTCCAACCAAAGCTCAGATCGCATCAATCTATTACATTTTGAAAAAAAGGGATGGATAATTAATGAATCCTTCTATTGTCCTATGTGTCTCCCCAGTTTGTCCTTGGGTCTATGCATTTATTCCGGACACTCAGAAATTAGTTACACTTAGAGCCCTTACTAGTGACTGTTTCAAGTGCTTCTATCACTCCCAATATTTCTACTATACTTTTTAAGACATTACATATGCATCTTTAAGTTAGCTTAAGACTCTGCCCCTAAGTTACTTCCTATTTAGGTATGGAATACATTCATAAATTATCTATTCCTCTCCCTCCTGTGACTGATAACTTACCTCCAAGAGCCGAGCGAGCTCGTGACTGTCCGTATCGCTGTTCCTCTGTCAGCGTTTGAAATGTTTTCAGATACACTTCCCTGGGAGGAAACAATAGGTCTACCAGGTGGAACTACAGGATTCTTATGTACTTTAGGAAGAAGATACAGAATGGGTAACTTGGGATAATCCTTTTTCAGGAAACAATATTTTTCCCAAGTGATGATGCCTTGTTGTTGCCATTCTGTAAGCTTCTCCCATGTGGTCATAATGCTCTCATTGTAGGTCGCGGTGTTACATTACAGTAAAACTTGGAATCATCAAGTTGTCTTAATGCCTCTGTAATATATGTCTGTCTGCTCATAAGCATGATGTTACCACCTTTATCGGCAGGACGAATCACAAGATCAGTGTCATTGGCTAGAGTTGTGATGATATTCTTCTGTCTAATAGACAGATTGTGTGCCTGAAATCCTTTAGACGCACCCTGATATTTGAATCTGAGAAGGGCTTTGGTGACTACCTCATGAAAAGTGTCAATGTTATCGTGCTGAAGATTAGGATAAAAACAGAGCGTGGCCTGTAATTGGCGGAGGCGGCCCTGTCAGTGATGATATCCAAATCACTGTTGGTGACAGTCACACCATCAACACCACCATTGGAGATCAAATCAAGTTCATGCATGGCTAAAAGTGTGTCTGCATCGCCAACTGTGAGATTGGAAAAGGGGGGTATGTGCTGAATAGTACTTGTGTCAGAGGGGAGTCTACTATTCTTGAGACTACGCCACTTTTTCAATTTAATTTTCCTAATAAATTTAAAAATATCAATTCATGTTTCAGAGTAGTTGAACAATTCAGTAGGAAAGAGGGTGAGCATGACGGTATTTCTCTGGCATAACATCTATTTTTCTTCTGTGTACTCAGTTGTATAGGGGATTCCACAATATTTACAATGTTTTTATACATGTTCCAAGATGGCCACCAATTTGCTGCTACTTAGCTGGACTTTTGACAGTTTTACTGTTGAAACGCGTAACAACTGGTTAATTAACCTGCACTACAACATCTCCTGAGTGTGCGCCTTAATTGGACTTCATTGTGTGATATATATATATATATAGGCGCTCAACATTACGCCCATGGAACCCTCAAAACATGACAGCAGCAGCAGTAGTCAACGTCGGAGGGAGAGGCGCCGGCAGCGGATTAAACACATCAGACAGTGGAAGAGGAGCAAGGAGATGGAGACGATAAACCTACAGGACGATAATACCATCATCAATCTTACTAACACTACACTCACTAAAGCGGAACTTCAACTGTTAACTCTAGGTCTGTCATTTTGCCCAGAATCGAACTTTTCTTGTAAACAATCGCCGATCAACACCTATCAATTCATCCGTAAAATAAAACGTAGAAAGTTCTTCCAACTCAACAAACCATATCCATTGCCCATTAATCAAGGCATTATTACAGGCAATTTGCATGCCAATGACCGATCCACCATAAAATTGTTACAATCATTTGCAAATGAGGATTCTCAGAGTGAGGTATCATGTCCTGACAGTATGTCCATTGAGGGGACTAATATAGGAGTGGCGGCCGCCAGTCCATTTCGTCCTCCTTCATCCTTTTGCCCACTAATGCCTAAAGACTCTGTTGATGTTTTTAGTGAGATGGTAATTGGAGATTTGAAACAACTTAATCTCTCTGGCAATTCACAACGACAGCATCACAGTTATCGCTTGAAAAGTTATTGGGCCCTTATGAAAAAACTACGTGAGAAACATGAGGTCGTTGTCAGTAGCGCTGACAAAGGTGGCAACATCGTGTTATGGCCAAAAAATTACTATCGAACAGAAGCCAATGCCACCTCTCAGACTCCAGCTGTTATTCTATTGTCAACCATCAACACTTAAATCAGGTGAAAGACAATGTCTTTAAACATCTTCAGCAATGAAGAGACTAGGCCTACTATCCAAAAATGAATTTCTCTTCTTAAAAAATGACTTTCCTACGACTCCCATTTTGTACTTTATTTCTAAGGTGCATAAGGGGACATCCCCTGTTCCCGGTAGACCTATTATACCAGCTAGGAATAGTGTGTTAGAAGCGGTGTCTAAGTATGTTGACTTTCTTTTACATTTTACAGCCACATATGATCAGTTTGCCCTCTTTCATCAAAGATACAGGAGACTCCTTGAAAAAAATCATTGAAGTTGAGTGGCAGCCTGATCATTTGTTAATAGCTATGGATATAGCTTCTCTATATACCAGTATTCATCATAATCACGGTCTGGAAGCACTCAAATACCTTCTTAATGACTGCACCATTTGTTTGCATGGCCATAATTGTATGCTGCTCAAAATGATTGATCTTTGCCTTAATAACAATCTGTTCCTGTTCAACAAAACTTTGTACAAACAGTTGAGTGCTTTTCTCCCACCTACGCCTGTCTGCTGGTGGGATGGTGGGAGGACTACATCCTCAAAGTGACTGATGAAACCGGATTCTTGCCTACCTTATAAACTCCAAGAATCCTCTCAGGTTGCCAGGATCTTTTTATCTGCTGAATAGTGTAGATGGGAGGAAATTTAATTATCAGTACATAATCAACAGAATCAAATCTCAGTTCCAAAGGACCACTGACTCCGAATCTAAAATTTTAAGCTTTTATTACAACCAAGAATAGCTGCACATACAAGCACCTCAATACAAGGTGAAGAAAATAAATGGGCACTAATACAAAGGAGATTCTACACAAAAGTCTCATCCGACTCAATATAAGAAGAATAGTCAATTCTAAAAGCATTAGGCAAGCAATAACAACTCCAATCTCGATGTTAAAAGTCATTAACCTAAAAGAAAATCAGTTAATCTATCCCTACTCAATCGCTAAGGTGACATCCCTACTTAACATTTCCCTCCCAGGCAAGAGAATAAAAAGGTGTCAGAAGTGAAGACTTCCTTAGAAGTACATTCACTTAGTCAGAGCTCGTTCTAAGATGCTCCTTCTAGCGACCCATCTAAACCTCAACTGCTCCACCCTCGGGGCACTGTCCCTAATACAAAATCCCAAAAACATAGAACACGCCCTTCGGCACACCTCTTCAGCCAGGTCTTCTTCCAGTACTTTTCCAGCGAAACTTGTACTTCATCCAACGACGGTTAGCTTGACCCAGGGTCCCAGGCATCATCTCTGCTGAAAGTATCATCCGTAAACTCCAATGTACTCCCCTCTTGGCTTCTCGTGCCATCCTAACTCCTAAAACAAAGACCTAGTCTCTCTAACGAGCTAAATGTCCTTCCACCTGCAACAGAAACATGGGAACTAAAAACGTTTCTTTTCTCTAAGATTTTCCATCCTCCTGAAACCCAAAGCCTTTACCAAGTGAAACCATTTTTCGGCATACAACATTTAGCTAACTTAAGAAATGAACAGGTCTTTCTCTTTAAACGTATATGCGATCAGGCCTTTACACTATTAAACACACTCCTAAATCACACTATAAGCATTAATTGCATTACTCCTTTGTACGTGAATAAGCAGGCTGCACGCGCAACTTTAACACAGCGCATGTCTAAATCTAATACATTGCATTACATAAAAATCAAACGTTATGCATTGACTTAAAAATACATCTGCAATGATCTACGACAATATTCTTCATGAAAACATGGTTACATTTCTAATCACACCTATGTTAAGCAATTCTAACGATACATTTCTAAGTCACACCTTAATACTACTTCGATTAATATGTGGGTGCGGACTAACAGTGCATATGATGCACCCCTAAAAATTTCAGAATGACGTGGCGCTCTATCAGTTCCCCCCTTTGATGACAAATGTCATCACACCATCACACAATTCCCTTGGAGAAAGAACCGACCTAAACAGTACTTGTCGCCATCCTCCCCCATCGGAATCTCTCCATATTCTTAATATTCTGATATTGACTGTCCTGCAGTCTGGCCATTCGCATTTCACTTGCTCTGAGAGCTCTTTCAACGTTGTTTCCTCTGTACCACTTATAAGCTCTGATGAATCCCCACAAGCAAACCACACAAACCACAACAATAATGAGGGGTTTCAGCACAAACCCAAGGAACCCCTTTTCCAAATTCGCACACCAACTTCCCACACAACCAAATCCCTTACCAATCTTTTCCCACACACCCTCTTCGGTCAAATCCTCAATCTCCTGATGGATCGTGGTAATGTTGTCTATATATCTCTCCAGATCCGTGCTGTTGTCTCGAATATATGTACAACATTCCTGAACTTTCAATAATTTACAGACTCCGCCCTCCTTTGCCAATAATACGTCTAACGCAAGGCGGTTCTGCAAAACCATCGTCCTTATCGATAACATCTCTCCATCCACCAGTATCAAAGACCTTGCTGTATTCATCGACAACTCATCAACCACAGTCGCCAGCCTTCTGATTTGCACATCATTCAAGACCACACCTAAACTCGGTATCATTGCTCCAAAAATATCTCCAATCACCGTCCCTGTACTCGCAGCTCTTTTTACTCTAAAATGGTGTCCAGTCTCCTAAAGCTCCAAATCTTCTGCATGATAGATCTTCGGAAAAATAATTCCTAAATAGCATGTACCATACCAATTCACAGGCAACCTCACATAAGCATTCCTTCCACACACATAATAAACAGTTGGAATCACTTGCACCGAGCATTGCAAAACGTTCTTAGCAGAATCTTCCATAGTGAAAATATGATCACACGTACTTTGCCCTACCGAAACGTTTTCTAATAGGTCTGATAACGTCTCACACACAACTTTTCCTTTTGCTCCTGGTCCAATGCTATGGGTCCATAACTCCCCTTAGATCTGTGAAGTCTTTCCTCATCAGTCCAATCTACTGGACTATCCCCTGTATTTCGTGTTTCAGTCAGTTTTCTATATCTATCTTCTACTTGACCTATAAACTTCTTTTCTGTATCTGACAGCAAACATGTCAAATTATGCCGATGAGCATAAGCCGTATCCAGTTCCAAAGACGGTACAAAATACTTCCGAAGTCTGTCTTCTGACTTATAATAATCGTACTTATTCCAATGCTTGTAAGCTGGTACCTCAGGAAGAACTGCATCGTAATTGGAAAAGAAATACTCAAACTGACCCCTTTCATAGAAGATACTAAGCAACAAACTACAAGACATTCCATAGGTCAGCGGAAGATGATGGTATTTGATACCCTCGTCCACTGAGGAAGGCAACTGCATGCATACATAACAGTCTTTCGCATCCATCGCATCCACATATTCATATAGCAGCTTCGCATATGCATTAAGCTTAAAATCACTTCTGGACAAATCTACATGAAATCTACGACTCTCTTCGATTAGTAAAGCTCTTTTAGCTCCAATAGTGACCTCCTTTTGGCTAGAAGTGGTAGGCGTAGGTGTTCCCTGTACCTTCCCTTCCTGTTAATGTGAAACGATATATGAGGCTACAACTATCACAACTATAGAAACTAACACCACCCCTATAAGTGTACCTATCACTATTTTAGACCTACGATGAGCATTTCCAGCATACATGATTTTGCAAAGTTCTCAAAGTTCTTGGTTTCAGCGACAACAATTAAGAGTCTATTTCTCCTCCAGGTGTCACTTGCTAATCAATTCGAACAACACTTCAAGAGCTGGAAATCCTCTCACGATTTCAGTTCCTTATTTACACAGTCCACAAAAAGACTTCCCTAGCCCTCTTTCATTGTCTTGACAGAAAGTCCCAAAATGTATTTTTCTTCCACTCGGGCCTAAGTTATCTTCTTTATAGACTTTTATATACAACAAAGTTCACCTTCAGTCCAAAATAAGATCAGCTCCCATAATCTCCAAAACACGCTGTGAAAGTTCAAGACGAAGCAACACTAGCTCTTGATGCGGTGGTACATAACCAAAAGTTGGAAAAACCAGCATCTCAAGAATCAGTTCACGGATTTTGCTCAGAAGTGGTGGATTCGGAATAGTGAGGGTCAGTATTCCTTCGATCTCCACTCCTGAAACCAACAGCAGCACATCCACTTTCAAATTTGGGGAGTCATTGACCAGCATCAAAGACTTCAGTCTCCCCGAGCTCAACAGTCCTGGCATCAGTCACAGCATATGTCCACTCTGGTGAGGCATACCTGTGACACGGCACTCTTGTTCTCCTGGATCTTCTCAAACCACCTCGAACTTGCTCTTCATCACTCTGTTCAAATTCAGACGTTTCAGAGACTTGGGCAAGATCTCTTTCAGGTGCCAACCTCAGGTTCAGCCGCCTCTGACTCACAGGCCAAACCTCTTCTGCTTCTGTGGCACTTCTGCTCTCCCTTTGGGTACCCTGTGCACTACTTACTTCTCTGGCAGAATTCGACTCTACTCCACCCACAGCAATACTTTCTAAGTCCGAGTCAAATTCGGGGCTTTGATTGACACAACCCCTTTCAGCTCGATCCAGTGCACAGCCAACTGCATCAGCAACCCTCACAGCTTGACTTGCCCTCTCAGATGGCCCTGCCACCTCAGCTGGATTTTCATTTACAAGAGGGGCTGTATCTTCCAAAGGTGCTGGAACTCTGCGGGTATGGGAGGCATGCACCCAGTTCGGCAACCCTCCACATTAACTGCCGTGTTCGTGACCAGTATTACCACGCCAAAGAACATCCAGGCAACTCTTCCTCACATGTTTGTGAACAAGCACCCAATCTCCCGGGCACAAGTCGTGGCACAAGTCACTTGCGGCTGGAACTGTTGCTGCTTTTACCTGCTGGAACACAGAACGGACTACGTCAGCCAGTCCCTTACAGTAGTCGAGAATTAAGTTATCAGTGATGTTAATCAGAGCATTAGCAGGTATCGCTGGTAATCGCATTGCCCTCCCCATCAGGATCTCGTAAGGTGACAACCCCGTTCTCCTATCTAGAACACTCCGAAGGCTCATGAGAACCAAGGGCAGTGCGTCAGGCCATTTCAGGGACGTCGAAGAGCACACTTTTGCCATCCGTGCTTTCAAAGTCCCATTAACTTGCTCCACAATCCCAGAAACCTCTGGTGGGTAACTGCAATGTAACCTCTGATCCACATTCAAGGCAGCACAGAGCAATTTCATGATCTCACTGTGAAAGTGCGTCCCTCTATCCGACTCCAAAGAGGTCGGAAAACCGAACCTAGGGATAAGTTCCCTCAACAACAGCTTAGCTACATGTTGGGTAAGCCTCCACCCACCTTGAAAAGACGCACACCACAACCAGGATGTACCTCAACCCATTAAACTTTGGCATCTCAATGAAATCCAACTGCATTCTATTGAAAGGCCCTCCTGACCTCCCAATGTGACTCAAAGTTGCAGCAGTTTTCTTTCCTGCATTCATCTGCTGACATGTAACACACCTCTGACACACAGCTTCAGCAACCGCGCGAAACTTCGGATTGTACCATGTCTGTCTGAACACTCGCACCATTGCGTCCCTACCAAGATGTACTGCACCATGTATCAATCTTGCCATTGGATTCAGCAGATTCTCTGGTAACACAGCTCGACCATCACTCGAAACCCACACATCCACATCTCCCTTCTCACATCCTGATCTTATCCAGCTATCTCGTTCTTGATCCGTAACCTCATCCTGCAATCATTTTAATTCCTCCCAAGTATCGGCCATGGCTAACATCATAATGAGCTCGGTTCTTTCTTGGCTTTCTCCAGAGTACCCTCCTGTAAATATACATCCTTATTCTGCACAAAACCGGGCAACCTCATCTGCGTAGTTATTTCCCAGTGAAACAAAGTCACTCCCTTTGCTGTGTGCAGAACATTTGACAATCGCAATTTCCTTGGGACACTGTAATGCTTCCAACAATTGCCTCACATATTCCCCATTTCTAATGGGCAAACCTGAAGATGTCATGAATCCTCTCTGTGACCATAACTGCCCGAAGTCGTTAATCACACCAAACCCATACTGACTGTCAGTGTAAATCGTTATCCGGATCTGATCAGCAGCCAAACAGGCACGGGTCAAAGCGTTGATTTCAGCTACCTGTGCGGAGTGTACTCCCTCTAAACAAGCAGCTTCAACCACTCCTGTGACGGTACATACAGCAAATGCTGCTCTTAATCGACCAACATCGTCTCTTAAACATGAACCGTCCACAAAGAATATTTCATCAGGGTCAGGGAGCGGTTCATCAACAATGTCTGGTCTCGGTTTGGTGCATAGTTCTGTCACATCGAGACAATCGTGATCCTCACAATCTTCGCCATCTGCATTTGGGATAGGCATCAATGTTGCAGGATTCAAAACAGAACACCTCTTCAAAGTCACATTTTCTGCAGCAAGTATAACTTGTTCATAGCGTGTTAACCTGTTGTTCGTGAGGTGCTGTGTTTTTGTCCTTGTCATCAACAGTTCAACAGAATGTGGCACATAAACTGTAAGCAGATGTCCCATTACAATACTCTCACATCTTTCAATGCTGACACCTGTTGCTGCAACGGATTTAAGACATCCGGGCAACGCAGAAGCTACTGGATCTAAAGTAGCTGAAAAGTAGGCAACTGGTCTATGGACACCTCCATGATTCTGAGTCAGAACTGACAATGCACAATCTTCTCTCTCGCAACAGAACAATGTGAAGGCCTTGTTGTAATTAGGCATTCCCAAAGCTGGAGCACGATACATGGCTTCTCTCAGCCTTAAAATGACATCAAGCAATCATTGTCCCATGGTACCGGATCACTCACATCTTTGTGCGTCAGCCGTTGTGAAGGCTTCGCTTCAAAGGAGAAGTTAGGAATCCATTGACGATAGTAGCCAACCATCCACAAGAACATTCTGACTTCTCTCTGAGTGGTAGGCACAGGCATGTTCATAATGGCCTCAATGCGATCTGGTGACACCTTTCTCTTGCCCTTCTCAATTCGGTGACCCAAATACTGCACTTCACTCAGACAGTACTGCAATTTATTTGGGGACACCTTGTGTCTGTTCTCTGCCAAATGATTCAGTAAAGCAATGGTATCAATCCTACAAGCGCCTTCTGTTTCTGAAGCAATGAGCAAGTCATCGATGTATTGCACCAGAACTGAGTTATGCGGCAACACAAGACTCTCAAGATTCTTCTTCAAGATCTGATGAAAGATCGATGGACTCTCTGTATACCCCTGTGGGATACAACACCACGTTAACACACGGTTTTCCAGCCGATCGGGGAGGTGGATCGAAAAGAATGCTTGACACAGATCAATCACCGTAAACCACTCAGCTTCGCATGGAATTTGAAACAGGATCACAGATGGATTCGATACCACTGGACAACATGGAACAACTATCGCATTGACCTTTCGCAGGTCCTGCACAATCCTGAATTTCCCACTCGGTTTTTGTAGCCCCATGATAGGTGAATTACACAGGCTACCCATAATCTCCTTCAGAATCCCCTGCTTGATCATAGATTTGATTACAGGTTTGATTCCTGCAATAGTCTCGGGTGACAAATTGTACAGGGGCGTCCTAGGGAATTCTGTGTTCGGCTTGACCTGAATTTTTACTGGCTCTACACCTTTGATCAGTCCAATCTCCTCTCCAGTGAAATCCCACACATCAAGTGACACAGAATCCCTCAAGTCAAGTGGAAGTTCCTCTGCTGTCAGCACTGGGTACATTTCTATACACACGTGCTGATTTGCAACCTTGAAGGTCGCATCATCATCCTTTGTCTGTACTTCAACTTCCTTCGGTGTGCAATAAATGGTGCAATTCAGTTTGCCCAACAAGTCTCTTCCTAACAGGCAAACTGGACTCGAGTCACACACCACGAACTGGTGTCAATCACAGAAAGTTCCTATTTTCGCAGGAATTGGCTCTGTCAAAGGACTGGTCAATTTCTTATTTGCTACACCAACGACTTGGATTGATTGTCCCGAGAGGGGTAGGTTAGGGACTTCTGCAGATCTCACAGTAGACCGGGTAGCACCAGTGTCAACCAAAAAGGTGGTAGGGTGGCCATCAACATCTGCTTCTACAAATGGTCTCCTCTGGTCTACCTCCAAGACTGCTCCAAGTGTGCAGTCTTCCTCCCCTCTCAGGCATCGTCATGCCAACGGTTCTGGACTGAACTCTCGTATCCTTCGAACAAGGGCATCTGATGATAAATTTAAGCTCCCTGCTGAACATATTGAACTTTAGGTGGCGGGGGGAACTTGTACCTGCGGACTAATATTCCCCTCTTTCACCAATCTTGGTCTAGTCACTGTGGGAACTACTTCAGGTACAGGTACCTGAGCTATCTCTACTTCTTGCTGCACCTGATTCATTGGGTTCAAGGGACACTCGCGTTTCCAGTGCCCAGTCTGGTGACAAAGATGACACGCAGTGGTCTTCTTCAATGTCGCCACATCCATTCCTGTCTTGGGATCAACTGACTTAGGTCTTCCCTGAACTTGGATATTCTGATTCCCTCCTTGATTATTTCCCTGCCTCCTTCCTAACATTCCTCCGCTAGGCTGAGCTTGAGCCGTTTGCATCTGAACAAGCATCAACTTATCCTTCAACTTCCTGTGTTTCGATTCTATCTCATCACTACAGTACCTGGCATACCGTAAAATCTCATCTACGGGCTTATTCTGCCAGCAAATCAGATGTTGCTGTATCATGAGACTAACCTCTGACCTCAATCCCAACACAAACTTCGAAACAAACTGTCCCATATCTTTTGTCTCTAAGGCATCTAATCCGCTGTACTGCTTGAAGGCGTGCACGAGTCTTTCATAGTACTCATGCACTGTCTCTTTTGGTTCTTGGACTGTCTGATCTATCTTAACCCAATCAATATCCTGAGGTGAAATTTTCGACTTCAGCCACGTAATCACCTGCTCAAACTTCTTCATGACTATAGGTGACGGACCATTCGAAACAGGGTCTCTTTCGGGCTCTGAGGTCGGCCATTCAACAGCAATTTTACATGCAGACCATAAATCGCTTGGAACCATGATGTCAAACAACATATTCAAATCAATCCACAACACCTTTGAGATCTTAACAAGCCGATCAACTTGCTTGTACCACTCAACAGGCTTCTCCTGCAAGCGAGAGAAATCGTTCGTAAATGTAGCCAAATCACCCCTACTCCAAGGCACATGCACATATCCTCCATTCTGTAACTCTCGTGAAGGGAAATCTCCTACATCCACCATCCCCCCACCTGGAGGTGGCGTCTCTCCTACCATCTTTTTAGAACTCTTCTTCTTGGACCATCTTTCTTCCCATTTATCAAGCATGATCCATGCACGCATTGCTATAATCAAATCTTTGATATGAGTCCTCAGTCCCATGACCCTCTTCTCTTCCAGTTCTTGGTCCCTATACTGTAACCTATGGCTTCCATGTAATGACTTCGTTTTAGACAAATCCACCTCATACCTTTTAGCCAATTCTGACAATTTCTCATGTGCAGTCCTTGCCTTGCGAGTCACATCCTTCGCTACAAAAAGTAACTCGTCTTGTTCATACATGTATATCCTTTCAAGAGGCAAATTCCCACATATTATTTCATCCACTTCTGCTTTCAACCTTACTACATCTAACATCCTCCCTTTCAGGGCTCCCTTCAGTATTTCTCGACAAGCTGCTCCATTCGTACTCACAGTCCCGTTCTCGAAGTCTATTTTCTTCTGTCATATTCCTAGAGACTGGTCGATTTCCTGAATGACCATGCTCCTCATTCTCCACAGTTCTCTCACACTGATTCTGATTCCTCGCAGGCGGTACCCACATCCTCAGATCGGATCTTGACTCGGCCAAAGACCTTGGTCTTACTGACCTCGCATCCACCTGTCCCCTAGAGGAATCTGCGGTGGCTGACAATGGCGTACTCCATTCTATGGGTCTTGGAGTCTGCTCCATTCCACTTACTGATCCGTTTCCCTCAACCACACTCCTCGATCCTACAGCTGACTGTGCTAGACTTCCAACTCTCTGTTGATCTGGGTCGTAAACTGAAACAATGGGTCCAATGGTAACCGGTACCTTTAAAGCATCCGGCAACCTCACACCTCTCCCAACCTCTGTGCTTGCTACAGACTGATTTTTCATGTCCTCAGTTCCTGTCGAGATTTTCCCTACTACTCTCACCTCTGACTGAGAGTGTAATCCACTAGTCCCTTCTACCTGAGCCGACTTCCCTTCATAGGAATCTGGATTGTATGGAGGCGGTCTCTCAGACAACAACCTCTCTACTAGACTGTCATCTGTATCACTGTCATCGTCATCTACACTCTTTGCAATAGCACTGTCTGTCTTCTCTAGTAATGGGTACAACCTGTCTCCCTCTATCGTTTCTACTCTCCACCTCTTCTCTTGTGCATCCCACCTCGCATCCAGGAATGCCTTAATCGACTTCTTCACCCTTTCTTGACTTCGATCTCTTTTCCTATCATGCGCTGCTCTGATCCATGCATGCAATGCCTCAAACTGAGTTAGTCTCGGCAGAGGTCGCAATGAAGACATTACAGATTTCAACTGATACAACACCTCCAACCCAAAGGTACCATATCACGGGAAAGCCAGTTCTCCCTCGCTATGAGTCATTTTATGCCAATTTTCAAGCCAAATTATAGTATGCAATCCCACATTCCTTGCCATATAATGTGCCGGAGTATCCTCGGGAGGGGCTTCTTCTCCCCCTCGAGTAACCACATGTTTGTCACCTCTACATAATTCTCAGAAAATCTTAAAACATTTCATGATGAACAAGTTTTGATTGCGCACAAATGTTTCCGTTTACTTCCTGATGTCAATCCACCTATAGTAGCGTGACTCACACCAACTGACCTATCGCAGCGCGACACCTTCTGACATCACGCTTCCTTCGCTCGCAGCAGTTCCCCTCCTTCACAATTTGCGTCTCACCCCTGCATTCGTCCCATTCACACTCTGAAGTAATAATCTGTCCACGAAACAACTGGACAATCACTTCTCTGACTTCCTCCGACAGTCTTTCGAAATTGTTGACCTCAACTGGCAACTGTCTGTCCGCGAAACGACCAGACAATCACCTCAACTGATAGGTTTCAATCACTCAATGTTCCACATACAACAACCCACGACCAGCATCGGTTACTCAAGCACTCGCACATTTGCTTCCCCTATCTCGGTCTGGGTAATCAATGACGTCTCACGATCCCCTTTCAATGGTCAACAAAATCTACCTTGGGTGTCTTCTACACCACAAAATCATTTAAGCTACTCATCGAGCCTAAGATTTTCTCAGGCTGCGCGCACTCACAGCCTGATCTCACAATCGCTCAACACTCACTCCAACTCCGCCATACATCACACAATCAAATCAACACCACGATCTACAAAACGGATGTATGTCGTTACAACGCACACTTTTACAACGCATGCACTTACAACGCATTTTTTACAACGCAACATCCACTACAACGCATTCCATTACATCGCATGACACTACAACGCATTTTTAAAACCTACCTTTACAACGCATTCCATTACATCGCATACTACCTTTACAACGCATACCATTACAACGCATAATATTAAATTGCATTTAAGGTAAGTATTGGATAGTATAGGGGTAAAAATTACTATTCTTACTCCAGGGGGTGCAACAGTAGGGTAAGTGTTGGATAGTATAGGGGTAAAAATTACTATTCTTACTCCAGGGGGTGCAACAGTAGGGTAAGTGTTGGATAGTATAGGGGTAAAAATTACTATTCTAACTCCAGGGAGTGCAACAGTAGGGTAAGTGTTGGATAGTATAGGGGTAAAAATTACTATTCTTACTCCAGGGGGTGCAACAGTAGGGTAAGTGTTGGATAGTATAGGGGTAAAAATTACTATTCTTACTCCAGGGGGTGCAACAGTAGGGTAAGTGTTGGATAGTATAGGGGTAAAAATTACTATTCTAACTCCAGGGGGTGCAACAGTAGGGTAAGTGTTGGATAGTATAGGGGTAAAAATTACTATTCTAACTCCAGGGGGTGCAACAGTAGGGTAAGTGTTGGATAGTATAGGGGTAAAAATTACTATTCTAACTCCAGGGGGTGCAACAGTAGGGTAAGTGTTGGATAGTATAGGGGTAAAAATTACTATTCTAACTCCAGGGGTGCAACATTAGGGTAAGTGTTGGATAGTATAGGGGTAAAAATTACTATTCTAACTCCAGGGGGTGCAACAGTAGGGTAAGTGTTGGATAGTGTAGGGGTTTTAATGTAATATTATGCGTTGTAATGGTATGCGTTGTAAAGGTAGTATGCGATGTAATGGAATGCGTTGTAAAGGTAGTTTTTAAAAATGCGTTGTAGTGTCATGCGATGTAATGGAATGCGTTGTAGTGGATGTTGCGTTGTAAAAAATGCGTTGTAAGTGTAGTGCGTTGTAAAAGTTGCGTTGTAAAGGTTGTTCCCCCTACAAAACATATCACTCTATTCATACTCACTCCTCCACAAACTGCTGTCCGCCGCACCGCTACTCTTCATCAATCTCCATCAACTGCCGTCGTCCGCCGCTCACCATCCAACGGATCACCATCACCTGACTTCTATGGGCCTCTAGAATCTCTTATCTTGATCTAGGTATCCCCTCACTATCAGAGATAACCATCCTCTGCTACCAACTGATGAAACTGGATTCTTGCCTACCTTATAATCTCCAAGAATCCTGTCAGGTCGCCAGGATCTATTTATCTGCTAAATAGTGTAGAGGGGAGGAAATTCAATTCTCAGTACATAATCAACAGAATCAAATCTCAGTTCCAAAGGACCACTGACTCCGAATCTAAATTTGTAAGATTTTATTACAATCAAGAATAGCTGCACATACAAGCACCTCAATACAAGGTGAAGAAAATAAATGGGCACTAATACAAAGGAGATTCTACGCAAAAGTCTCATCCGACTCAATATAAGAATAGTCAATTCTAAAAGCATTAGGCAAGCAATAAAAACTCCAATCTCAATGTTAGAAGTAATTAACCTAAAAGAAAATCAGTTAATCTATCCCTACTCAATCACTAAGGTGACATCCCTACTTAACAGTTCCCTCCCAGGCAAGAGAATAAAAAGGTGTCAGAAGTGAAGACTTCCTTAGAAGTACATTCACTTAGTCAGAGCTCATTCTAAGATGCTCCTTCTAGCTACCCATCTAAATCTCAACTGCTCCACCCTTGGGGCATTGTCCCTAATACAAAATCCCAAAAACATAGAACACGCCCTTCGGCACACCTCTTCAGACAGGTCTTCTTTCAGTACTTTTCCAGCGAAACTTGTACTTCATCCAACGACGGTTAGCTTGACCTTGGGTCCCAGGCACCATCTCAGAAAGTATCATCCGTAAATTCCAATGTACTCCCGTGTTGGCTTCTCGTACTATCCTAACTCCTAAAACAAAGACCTAGTCTCTCTAACAAGCTAAATGTCCTTGCACCTGCAACAGAAACATGGGAACGAAAAACCTTTCTTTTCTCTAAGATTTTCCATCCTCCTGAAACCCAAAGCCTTTACCAAGCTAAACCATTTTTCGGCCTACAACATTTAGCTAACATAAGAAATGAACAGGCCTTTCTCTTTAAACGTATATGCGATCAGGCCTTTGCACTGTTAAACACACTCCTAAATCACACTATAAGCATTAATTGCATTACTCCTTTGTACGTGAATAAGCAGGCTGCACGTGCACGTCTAAATCTAATACATTGCATTACATAAAAATCAAACGTTATGCATTGACTAAAAATACATTTGCAATGATCTACAACATTATTCTTCATGAAAACATGGTTACATTTCTAATCACACATATGGTAAGCAATTCTAACGATACATTTCTAAGTCACACCTTAATACTACTTCAATTAATATGTGGGTGCGGACTAACAGTGAATATGATGCACCCCTACAAATTTCAGAATGACGTGGCGCTCTGTCATGACTCACAAGGTCACTTGGGACACCCATATTAAATATTATTGCAGATTCAGCGGTGATGTATTCATTGTATGGGAGGGCACCAAACAGGCAGCTTTACAATTTGTAACATCGATTAATGACAATCAACTGAATCTTCACATTACCGCCTCCATAAGTGAACAGAGGGTAGAGTTTTTAGATGTGGAAGTATATATCTGTGACAAACATATTCAAACTAAATTGCACAGAAAAAGTACTGCGGGTAACTCTACGCGACACGCTACCAGCTCTCATTCCCCACACCTTATCCGCAGCATACCATATAGTGAATTTCTTCGCCTACGCCATATCTGCAGTCTCGAGTCCGATTTAAGACAGTGTCAAACTGAGGCTCTTGACCGTTTTCTGGCTCGCATGTACAAATTTCCAAATTTACAATCAGCCCTAGACAAGGCCAATTCCCTACCACTTGGACGCAATGCTGAATTTACAGTTCAGTCTTCATCTGTTGAAGAGAAAAGTGACACACAACCCAATAGACTAATCACCACATATAGTAAGCAGGAAAAACGAATTAGAAAAATTGTGTACACACATTGGCCCATTGTGCTTACGGACTTAACATTAAAATTACTGTTGCCAACTCTCCCTGCAATCACTTTCAGGAAAGCAGCCTCTATGAGGGATGCTTTGGGTAAATCCAGCCTTGAACTGATATCTAAATCTACCTGGCTTTCTAAATCTGGCTTCTTTAAATGTTCTTCTTGCTGGGCATGCAAGTTTGGGGTCAATATGTCTGAGTACTTAATGGCTTTCAGTGACATTCCAGTACAGATGAAAGAACACTACACTTGTCGCACTAAATATGCTGTGTATTTGCTTGAATGCACATGTCACATTAAGTACATCAGCAGCACTAAGCTCCCGGTGTTCAATAGGATATTGTAGCACTTGCGAGCTATAATCAACTCCGACCCCAGCTATCCGGTTGCCCGGCATTTTAAAGCTATCCATGAAAACAAAGTCAGTGACCTAAAATAGTCTGTGATTGGGGCTATCCCCCCGTCTATGTGAGGGAGTAACAGAGAAAGGAAGCTGCGACAGTTAGAGTCCTCTTTCATTATGACCCTTGATACGAAGATGCCTAACAGGTTAAATACCAGTGAGGACTTGTACAACTACTTGTAACAGTGTCAGTTGTAGGTCCTGCTGATGTATATGTGGTCCCTTGATCTGCTTATGGGCCGCAGACTCACTGTCTCTTCCCCTTTTTACCTATATAATGTTTACATTTTTGCTATATAATGTTTACATTTTCCCTATTTTAATACTACTATATTCATGAATTCGCATTGCATTCCTCATATATATTTGACTGATACTATGTATACTGTATTTTTTTGGCACCAACACTTTATTCATTAAGCATCAGCACTTTGATTAATACCTTCGGGTTGTGTTTCTATAGTACTGTTTGTGCCTTTTGCACAGCCCCACTACTCAATTTATACCAGTGTATATAGGGGGAGTCTTATCTGTTTTTATCACTTTTTTTGCACTTTTGCACATGTCTTGAGTATGGAGCTTTTAGCAATTGGTTGACAACTGTTTTTACTTCACATTTACAATAATTGATACCATTTAGATTTGTTTCATCTGGCCCTCATGGTGTATTTTAAATGAATTGTTTTGAATATTGGAGAGACACTACCACTTGGTATTACAACGTGTCAGTAGATCTATATTTTCTGCTTTTTATTAATTATTGGCACTTGCCTTTACTTCTAACATTTATGTGCTCTGACTTCGTTTTTACTCCATGTGCAATCTAGTTATCATTCTTTTTGCTACTTTGCACATGGAGCATTTGCTGTCTCTCAACCTCCATGCAATTTCTACATTCTATTGAATTTTCACCCAGGGCTTATGCAAATATTGTATCATTTCTATCTTATGTATTGAAGTATGTATCTTATGACCTATGCTATGTTGCCAGTATGGCGGTTTTCCATCTATTTGCTCCATACAACATTGTGTTTTCTATTTCTATTTGCACTGATCTTTGACCAGTCCTTTGTTGTGATTGGCTGCACTGAGTATTTGTGTAGTGAGTGGTCACCAGCACATCAGGTGATCAAGATGCGGCTTTGATTTATTGGCGTACTTTGCTGGTCCGTACCTGCTGTGTTTCCCTGTTGCTGTAGAAGGAGGGACAGGACTTTTTTGTATTTATATATTTATATCAACTTCAAAGATGACGACGCTGTGTGCAGTTATATTCATGTAAAAAGAGGGCACAACGTTATATAGTGTTGTACATAAGCTCACTTGAGCTGAATTGTTATATGAACTTAAAGTTTGTTTTGTAGTAAAATACATGCTCACCTGAGCATGTTGCTACATAACAATGCAAGTATACCGTATGATATGCTAGATTGCTGAATTATATAAAAAAATGCGGTGCTATGTATACAGCCTTCTTTTATAATTACATTAAGGTAATATATTACATTATCCAGTTTGCAAAAATAATTATACAGTGGTTTAACGTGTCTAGAAATGTCTATGAATTGAAAAACTACGAGTCTGCTTTCACGCTAATCATGATTGTAGTTTGTCATGTGACTTATTTTGTGTAACACGTAATGCACTTTAAAAATGGCCGCGATCACAATTTCATTATAAGTGAACAAGACTGTTTACAGTCGAAACGCGTTTGATAGCGGCAGCGTAAATAAATCTTTGAAACCGCACATGGCGTTGTCATCTTTGAAGTTGATTTATAGGACCCGCTCTCGAGGGGTCCCAGCGACGACGCAACTCTCGTTCTGGAGTGGTGAGGAATACTCGAGAGAAGCAAGAGGATATATATATATATATATATATATATATATCTATATATATATATATATATATATATATAAAAATATTCACTGAAAAAAACAACGTTTGCAGGGATGTTATAGTTAGTCTCATATTTCACTCGTACAAAACCAGAGAAATTAAATATATCTATCTATATATATATATATTCACTGAAAAAACCATAGGTTTCAGGGGTGTTATAGTTAGCTGGACTTTTCACTTGTACAAAACCATTGAAATTCCCCCGTTATAGTTAGTTCAGCTAACTATAACTCGGGCGCCCGCAATGCACTGCTGATGACGTCACATATTACATCACTCATGACATGGTCAGTGACATCACTCATGACATCACTGATGACATCTACAATGACATCACTGATGACATCCCTGATGACATCATCCAGTGAATGTGTGTTTTTCTGAAAATTAAATATGTTTTATATATGTATATCTCAAGGTCGATGGAAGAATAAATGGGTATATAAGTGTCTAAATGGATGATTTGTTTTTGAAAAATTGATTGTTTAACTGACTGATTAAGTGTATCATAGTGAATACATGGCTTAGTGAGTAATGTTTAAATATGTAAATATCTGTATCAGTCTCTCACTTTGTGTATAAGTGGCTGCATGGGTTGGTGAGTAGCTACATGGGTGTCTATATAGGTTATTAGTTGGTTTTTTGAGTATCAGTCTGAGTGTCTGCATGGTTCGGTGGGGGGTATTACGTAGTGCATGGGTGCATGAATGAGTGACTCACTGTTTGTATGTGTTGAACACAGCATGTGTGCAGGACTGTATGGGTGGATGAGTGTGTGTATGGGTGTGTTAGTGAGTGAATGACTGTCTCAATAGTGTCTTTATGAGTAACTACATATGTTTTAAACTAGTATATGTGACTATTGGTGTATATATGTGAGTATATGTGAGAGTGAGAGATTGAAAGAGTTCCTGTATGAATAAGTATGTGTTTCTATAAGTGATTGTTTAAAAGACTAAGTATGTGTAAGTTTCCGTAGAAGTAAGTATGGTGGTGTGTGTATAACTGTATATGCAAGTAAATGTATGTTTGATTCTTTATTAGCATGAGTGACTATGTGTGTGAGTAACTCTATGGATGAGTGGCATTGTGTAACAGGATGTATAGGTGTATGAGTACATATGATGAGTGAGTACATGTATGAGTGACTGTATAGGACTGTTGGTGAATGAGTGGATGTGTATGTGGATCTTAGAATTACTGAAGAGGTTGTTGTAACTGGTATTGGTATGTCCATTGTTTTGAAAATGTTAGTCTCTATTTTTGAATGTGTGTATCAAAGGTTATATTAGGGTGAGAGGAGGTCTGCCACTCTATCACAAGGATGATGTCATCAGTGATGTCATCAGTGATGTCATTTGAGATGTCATCAGTGATGTCATGAGTGATGTCACTGACCATGTCATGAGTGATGTAATATGTGACGTCATCAGCAGTGCATTGCGGGCGCCCGAGTTATAGTTAGCTGAACTAACTATAACGGGGGAATTTCAATGGTTTTGTACAAGTGAAAAGTCCAGCTAACTATAACACCCCTGAAACCTATGGTTTTTTCAGTGAATTTCTGAGGTTTTTTAAATGCTAATTCCTAACTATAACGTGCCTGAAACCTATGGTTTTTTCTGTGAATTTCAAAGGTTTTTTAAATGCTAATTTCTAACTATGCCTACAGAGATAGGACATGTGAAGAAAGAAGAAAAAATGCACAGAAAGAAACAAAAGAAGTGCAGAAAGAAGCAACAGAAGTCCTCAAATACGAAGATAAGTGCAGGAAGAAGGATAACGTGCAGAAAGAACAAAAAGAAGAGCAGAAAGAAGCCTTGTTGCAAAATCATCCTGTACCCTCAACTTTTTCAGACGGATACTGGTGGTAACTGAGCCTGACTAACCAGTCCTAGAGCCAGTGCTATGTTAAAAGACACTTAGAATACAGTGAAAACACCTACATACACTAGGGAACATTATGCGTTGGGGTCCCCCTGTGATTAGCATGACCTCCTCTGTAAGCCCCTAGTATATAAGAGGGCATGGGGATTAAAACTACCTCTTAAAACTGGCCACAGGGCGTTTTTGCACACGTTAACTCAGGCCTCGTCCCCTCCCTTCACCACTGTGTAAACACGCCCTGTGTCCATTTTTAGTTGGGAGATTAAGTTCATTTGAATCCTGAGGGTCCCTAGGGTCCAACTAGCCCACTAGGTACCTCCAGTAAGTGCCACAGAGCTGCGTTGCAGACAGGTGTAAAAAGTGGCACGGCCTGGACCACCTCTCTGCAATGCAGCTCAGTGGCGCTTACTGGAAGCACTTGGTGGGCTAGTTAGCCCCCAGGGGCCCTCAGTATTGAAGGGAAATTATATTCCCAATTTAAAACGTGCCATAGTGCGTGTTTGCACACGTCACCTCAGGCCCCGTCCCCTCCCTTCACCACTGTGTAAACGCGCCCTGTGGCTGTTCTAAGTTGAGAGATTAAGTCCCCTTGAATCCTAAGGGTCCCTAGGGTCAAACTAGACCACTAGGTACCTCCAGTAAGCGCCACAGAGCTGCGTTGCAGAGAGGTGTAAAAAGGGGCTTGGCCTCAGAACACCTGGCTGCAGCGCAGCTCCCTGGCGCATACTGGAGATACCTGTTGGGGGCGCGTTTGCAGAGTGCTGCACGGAGGGGGCATGGCCTCCGGCACGATGCCAGTCTTTTATTTATTTTAGTTTTTTAAGAAGGGGGGCTGTTTGGTTCCCCTTCTTATTCTAATTTATTGGCCCTGATGACCCCATCCCCCAGGGCCAGTCTCCTAATTATATTTTTTTGACCCCAATCCCCAGGGCCGGCCACTGTTTTTTATTATTTTTAAAAAATATATATTTATAGACACACCTAGGACATGCTGGACAAACCGTACGTACCTATCACCATGACGATTTGCGTGATATTCATTAAAAGGCGACTATGCATGCAATGAATCCACGTGGAATGTATTTACACCACTAGTGAAGCTCTGACATGTCTGATGCCCTACCGTGCCTAATCCCGGTAGACACAACCTTGTCGTTTATTTATACAAACATGGGTAGCTATTGACGGGCACATTTAATACACATGCACACCAAGCCATTCAAAGGGGATTAGACAAAAATTCGACCAAAACTATGCAAGAAACCCCCCTCATGGTTAATAAAACACACATCCACTGCCGGATGTGTAATACTTTTTATTTTACTCTCTGGAAAGGGGACGAACATCACTTGAGAGTCACAGCGCGCTCCTGACAGAGCCCAATGCTGTGTTACACCCACCATTGCCTGCCGTGTGCCACACACCTCTGTGTTGTATTCCACTAGCTAATGCATATGCTATGACACTCTCTAGCCCATGTGCACTGTAACACCACCCCGTGAATATGTCATGCCACACTTGTCTTCGCACGGGTTATATTGCCCCATCTAACGTGCCTTTCTCGATGCCTATGTTATAACGCACAGTGCTATGCCATACATATTACAATCTGGGATCCATATCTTTGTCACAGTGCATATGCAACCTTACACTCCCCAGCACATATTTTATATTACAACTTTAGAGACTAGTTAGGTTACACAACACTGCCCTGTGCATATTACACTCCAAGGCGCATATCGCATAGCACGCGCTAGTGCCTGTGCTACCTCGCGCTCTCCAATGAATCTGTCATTGCGCACAATGTATTGCATATTATATTTCACGCCCGGTTCATCTTATATCACACTTTTTGGTGCATAGTTTATACCATACACTATATCTAGTTTTCATTTTCAATCGTGCTCTCAGGACTATGTTCTATATAACACTGTGTTCACCTACACTTTTCACGGGCATTACATTTTGCGATAGGGGGTGGAGGGTCAGGGGGTGTTTCTGCCAAGTGAGCCCGGAGTCACAGTCACAAACGTCCTCTTCTTCCTGAATAAAAGTGAGATTATGCTGCATACTTGTTCATATTTTAAGTAGTTCGCACAGACACAATGTTTTAAAAACAATAAAGTTCCTAATACCCGCCTTCTCTGAACAGTTAGCTTGCTGCCCCATCCCCTTCCTCCCTATCCTCTGTTGCGTGAATCCATGGACTAGCCTCCTCCCTCCTGCCATGCATGGTCTGATGTGCTGCCACTGCCCTCAGTATGATGTACCAGTCCCCTCCTCCTGCCCTCCATTGCCCAATTCTATGCCCCATCATTGACCTCCTGCTTAAACTCTGTGCTTAGCTTGCTGCCCCTATTCTCCTTCCCCCTGCCCTCCGATGTCTTTGTGCATGCCCCTGCTCCATCCTTTTTGCCCACCATGTCCCATGGACCTGCCACTCCTATCTACTCTGAGTGTTCTGTTGAGCTGCCACTCCCCTCCCACCTGCCCAGCATTGTCAGATGACTGTAACCTGTCCCTGCCACCTCCACCCTGCCTGTCCACATGCCATGCCCCTATCCTCTTCCTCCTGTCCTACATGGTCCATTGTACTGCCACACCCTTCTGCCCTCCCTGGTCTGTTGTGCTGCAGCTGCTCCTCCTGCCTGCCCCGTGTGGTCTGTTGTGAGGTCCCTTCCCCTGAACTTTCTTGTCTGTGCACAGGTCCTGACCCTCCCTTCTATCCTCCATCGTCCTTTGTGCATGCCCCTCCACCCTCCTTCTTGCCCATCATAGCCATTGTGCTGCCACTAACCCTCCCACTTGCCATGCATGGTCTTCTGTGCTGCCATGGCCCCTCCCACCTTCCCTGTGTGGTCAGTTAGCTGCCCCTGACCCCCTCCCACCTTCCCTCCATGGTCTGTGTGTATGCCATCACAGTCTCACTGTTGCTCTTCATGGTGTGTCTTGCTTCTAGTGCCCATCCTGCCTGACCTCCATGGCTATCTTGCTGCTCCTGCCCTGCCCCCTTGCCCCCAGCCCTACTCCCTCCCTCGTGGCTTGTCTGTTCCATTGTAATGCCCCTGATCCGTCCCTCCTGCCCTTTATGGTCTGTTATGCTGCAGCTTTCTCTCCTGTCTGTCCATTATGGTCAGCTAGCTACCATTGCCTCTTGCCCCTCTGTTCTCTGTTGTCCATGTGCATGGTCCTGTCCCCTCCCTCTTGCTTTCTATGGATTGTTGTGCTGCACTCCCGTCCTGCATGCCCTGTGTGGTGTATTGTGCTGCTGCAAACCCTGATGCCTGCCCTGCAGGGTCAGTTTGGTGCACCTCTCCATGTCCCTCCTGTCCTCTGTTATCCAAGTCCATGTCCCTATCCCATTTCCTTCCATGATCCAATGTACCATACTTGCGAACATTTTGAACTTGGTAAGAGGGAGATTTTGAAAAAAAACTGGGGTATTGATTTTCCCCTTTGAGTTACATTGAAAAAGAGGATATTGTAGACAGGAGACAGATCAAATAAAGCCCATTTGAGCTTAAAAACATTGGACGTTTCCTGGCTGAATCGGGTCTGTTGGCATGTATGGTTGTACTACCATTGCCTCTTCCTTCTGCCCACAATGGTCTATTACATTGCCACAGGCTTGAAGGAGGGTAGATTTTGTATCACAGGGGGCCCCTGGCCCGTTCTGTCCACACCTGAAGTATGAGACCCTTGTCCTTGCCCTGCCAGCTGCATTTGTAGGCCGTATTAAATTGACCAGCGGGTCCTGTGTTGCTATATAATTATCCTGAGACATCCTTACCACTCAGCCAGTATAAAACCCCTGTGTAGGCCCTTCTGTTCAATATGTAGGCCTCTTTGTTAAATTGACCATAGCTCTGCAATTTTAGTGTATAGCAGTCTGAAGGCAGGTCTGCGAGGCCTTCTGCTCCAAACCAGTAGCCCCCACCCTACCCGAGTGCTCCGTGCTCGGTATCAAAGTTCAACATCCCCCTGAAGCTGTCGACATACAGTAGGCTGCATCCTGGACTGGTACTTGCTTCCTGGGCAGGTTTCCCGCTTTTAAGGAAGTGGCAACCGCAGAGCGTCAAGTTAGGAGAACTGAGGAGATTTTATACATGAATATATTGAATTCCCGTACAATACCCATTATTTTCTGCTTGCTCTATGGAACTTACGATAAGCGATTGGCCTGAGAGACTGACCTTTTCACCCAGTCCATTGTCAGCATTAAGTGGGTAAATGACGAAATGTCTGGTAAAATCTGCAGACGAAGCTTTTGGGTAGCATACGTAGGTAGATGTAGCGTGCAAAGGAGTCCACAAAATGATATAAAAAGGGAGCACCCACAGATATCGACGGACTACCTCGCCGTCTGTATGTAGGTTAACAGGCAGCGCAGGTTTTCCCCAAGAGCTGGGAGCTCTTGTCTTCCTTTGCTTAAAATGTCTTGCTCTGCTTTGCTTGAAGTATCTTATTCTATTTTACCTATATGAAATGTCATGTTATGTTTAACCATTGTTCTCTTTACTTTTGCATTTAAAAGATTTTGTATTGTAATTGCAGGAATGCTTGCTCTAAGAGTAAACGTGAGTGTTCCTAGGTAACATTTTCCTTGGTGTAACTTGTTTCTCATGATGCATTTATAGATGTGTTTTCTCTCTCTCTCTGTCAGTACATTAATTGAGATACAGAGAATATCATGACAGCTGTATGATTATCTGGATTCTGTATTTTGTACTTTATGTCTCTATTCTGCGGTTTCTTTGAAGTTGCATCTTCTCATTAAACTGCCATTGTATTCTGCCTCCAATTCCATGTCTCATATGTCTGTTTTCTTCATTTTTGGAGCAAGCGTTCCTAGGCACCCCGGCTCAAATTAAGGTGCCCCTTTTGTCCCTGACTCGCTCTCCTGCTCAGTTCTGTGGTGGCTCCCGGGGATCTGGGGACCGCCCCTAGCTTCCTTGACCCGTAATAGATCTTGCCTCCAACAGCCTCTCTTGCAAGTCCTGTATTGTTGGTTTGTTGCCCCTGCCCCCCTTTCCACTGCCCTCCATAGTCTGTTGTGCTTCCACGGCCCTTCCTGCCTGCTCAGTGTGGTTAAATTGTTGCCTTTGCACCCTCCTACCTGCCTTCAATTTTCAGAGTCCGTGCCCCTGGCCTCTGCCTCTCAACAGTATCCTAATGAACAACTAGATTGCTAACATTCTATATTTATTACAAAAGTGTGGAACGCCTGACATCATCTTGATGTAATCAAAACTGTAATACCTAGAGCATTTCCTTTAGAAATTACATATATGAGAGGGTCTTATTGGCATCAAAATTATGGTTAGTGCTCTAAAAGGCTAAAATAAGGACATATTTTCTGAGTTTTCAAATAGCGACAAAGCACTTTTAAATTATTTGTTATCTTTATGTTTTTTTATCCAGTTGACCACTTGATTAAATGTTGCACTTAGGGGAGATGATGTGGTGTTACTTCCAGAACTGCAGACTTTGCAACTGGGGAACCAGGTTGAAGTTTCTGCTTCAGCTCGACATTCTGTGATTCTGGTCACATCACTTAGTCTCCCCATGTCTACAACCAAAATGAATGTGTTCTTGTGTGATGTAACCAATGCTCATGTAAAGCACTCCAATACCTGACAAGTCTGCACTATATAACACTGCAAAAACACAAAATAATAAGTGTTTTGCACACTTCTGTCATTGGGCTATATTTGGGCTACATCTGGGTGATTTTGGGCTACATTTGGGCTCTTTTGTCTCCGGTGGCCATCTTGGGAGATTTATTTGTTATGAAGTTTCCTAATTTCCTCATGTACTGCAGTCTCCTCAGTAGGAAATGCTTTCAGTTTTTTACTTTGATTCCATCATGAAGGTATTCAGATATGTCACACATTTGCCATAAATTCTGAATGTTAGCACTCTAGTTGCTCATTAGATCACTGTAGTAAAACTACTGCACCATGGAAGTCTGCTCCTGGTATTAAAAGTGCATGTTTCAGTCTGCATGTCAGAATTTTTTAATGAAATAGAAGAGGATTTGAGAAGTCACTCAAAATGTGCCCTCATTTTCTTTCTTCAGCATTAATCATAATTTCTATGGCAAAATGAACCTCCTCATTGTGTTCCTTTTTAAATTAAATGTTTTAAGTGTTACCAGTTTATTCCAATCAAGATGGCTTCAGGTGTGCCATACTTTTGTCATAATGAAGACAGTAAGCGCTCTAGTTGTTTTTAAGAACATTCTGGGACATTCTGTCATTGGGCTATACTTGGGCTACATCTGGGTGATATTTGGGCTACATTTGGGCTCTTTTGTCTCTGGTGGCCATCTTGGGAGACTTATTTGTTATGAAGTTTCCTAATTTCCTCATTTACTGCAGTCTCCTCAGTAGGAAATACTTTCAGTTTTTTACTTTGATTCCATCAAGAAGGCATTCAGATGTGTCACACATTTGCCATAAATTCAGAATGTTAGCACTCTTTTTGCTCATTAGATCACTGTAGTAAAGCTACTGCTCACCAGGGAAAACTGCTGCTGGTATTGAAAGTGCATGTTTCAGTCTGCATGTCAGAATTTTTTAATGAAATAGAAGAGGATTTGAGAAGTCACTCAAAATGTGCCCTAATTTTTCTTTCTGCAGCACTAATCATACTTTTTATTGAAAAATGAACCCCCTCATTTTGTTCCTTTTTAAATTAAATGTTTTAAGAGTTACCACTTTAATCCAAGCAAGATGGCTTCAGGCGTGCCATACGTTTATCATAAGTAGGACTGTTAGCGCTCTAGTAGTTCTTTGGAACACTCTGGGAAGCTGCAGTAGAACACAAAGGAATCAACTGACAGTCTCTGCCCTTGTTGGATGTACATGTTTTACTGAGAATGTCAGACTTCATTCTCACATGACTGAGAAAGATAATGTGAATTTACAGAAAATAAGCTCTCAGTTTAGCCTATAGATCACCTTCCAAACCTCTGTGGTAAAAGGATGAGAAAATATTTTTCTCTCAATCATGATATCCCAGCAGAAGGCTTTTTCACATGGTGAAATCACCTTAGAACATACCACAATTCCTAAAATGAGTATGGTACCGTCAACAAATGATTTATAATGTAACTAAAGTCTTAAAACCTTCTATTAACTGCAATGCTTTTTAATGAGGTGCTATCATGTATATTGGTCCCAAGATGGCTGCCAACACTTCTTGGATGAAGTGCTGACAGCCAATCAGATCTCAGGATGAGATGTGTGGTTAGGCTCCGCCCACATATATATATGCTTTTAAATGCTATTTTCTCAGGATCTACTGAACAGATTTACACCAAACCTACAAAAGGCACTTCCTTGACCTGAGGACTACCTCTCTGCCAAATTTCAAGTAATTCTGTTCAGCCGTTCGGGCTGTAGCTGTGTCTAAAGGTCCTATGGAAAAATGCATGGGAAAAACGCGTTTTGGGACCCCCCTTTTATCTCAGCCCCCGCTTGACGAATCCCCCCGAGACTTTCAGGGTAGGAGCGGAGCGTAGCGCCCCACCTATTTTGAAAAATTCGCGAGGATTCGTCAACCGGCGCCAAAGTTATTCAAAATAGAATGTTGCGGATTTCCTATGGAAACGTGGTCCTAACTATAACTACCTACTGGCGACCGCCAGTAGGTAATATATATATATATATATATATATATATATATATATATATATTCACTGAAAAAACCATAGGTTTCAGGGGTGTTATAGTTAGCTGGACTTTTCACTTGTACAAAACCATTGAAATTCCCCCGTTATAGTTAGTTCAGCTAACTATAACTCGCGCGCCCGCAATGCACTGCTGATGACGTGACATATTACATCACTCATGACATGGTCAGTGACATCACTCATGACATCACTGATGACATCTCAAATGACATCACTGATGACATCACTGATGACATCATCCAGTGAATGTGTGTTTTTCTGAAAATTAAATATGTTTTATATATGTATATCTCAAGGTCGATGGAAGAATAAATGGGTATATAAGTGTCTAAATGGATGATTTGTTTTTGAAAAATTGATTGTGTAACTGACTGATTAAGTGTATCATAGTGAATACATGGCTTAGTGAGTAATGTTTAAATATGTAAATATCTGTATCAGTCTCTCACTTTGTGTATAAGTGGCTGCATGGGTTGGTGAGTAGCTACATGGGTGTCTATATAGGTTATTAGTTGGTTTTTTGAGTATCAGTCTGAGTGTCTGCATGGTTCGGTGGGGGGTATTACGTAGTGCATAGGTGCATGAATGAGTGACTCACTGTTTGTATGGGTTGAACACAGCATGTGTGCAGGACTGTATGGGTGGATGAGTGTGTGTATGGGTGTGTTAGTGAGTGAATGACTGCCTCAATAGTGTCTTTATGAGTAACTACATATGTTTTAAACTAGTATATGTGACTATTGGTGTATATATGTGAGTATATGTGAGAGTGAGAGATTGAAAGAGTTCCTGTATGAATAAGTATGTGTTTCTTTAAGTGATTGTTTAAAAGACTAAGTATGTGTAAGTTTCCGTAGAAGTAAGTATGGTGGTGTGTGTATAACTGTATATGCAAGTAAATGTATGTTTGATTCTTTATTAGCATGAGTGACTATGTGTGTGAGTAACTCTATGGATGAGTGGCATTGTGTAACAGGATTTATAGGTGTATGAGTACATATGATGAGTGAGTACATGTATGAGTGACTGTATAGGACTGTTGGTGAATGAGTGGATGTGTATGTGGATCTTAGAATTACTGAAGAGGTTGTTGTAACTGGTATTGGTATGTCCATTGTTTTGAAAATTTTAGTCTCTATTTTTGAATGTGTGTATCAAAGGTTATATTAGGGTGAGAGGAGGTCTGCCACTCTATCACAAGGATGATGTCATCAGTGATGTAATCAGTGATGTCATTTGAGATGTCATCAGTGATGTCATGAGTGATGTCACTGACCATGTCATGAGTGATGTAATATGTGACGTCATCAGCAGTGCATTGCGGGCGCGCGAGTTATAGTTAGCTGAACTAACTATAACGGGGGAATTTCAATGGTTTTGTACAAGTGAAAAGTCCAGCTAACTATAACACCCCTGAAACCTATGGTTTTTTCAGTGAATTTCTGAGGTTTTTTAAATGCTAATTCCTAACTATAACGTGCCTGAAACCTATGGTTTTTTCTGTGAATTTCAAAGGTTTTTTAAATGCTAATTTCTAACTATGCCTACAGAGATAGGACATGTGAAGAAAGAAGAAAAAATGCACAGAAAGAAACAAAAGAAGTGCAGAAAGAAGCAACAGAAGTCCTCAAATACGAAGATAAGTGCAGGAAGAAGGATAACGTGCAGAAAGAACAAAAAGAAGAGCAGAAAGAAGCCTTGTTGCAAAATCATCCTGTACCCTCAACTTTTTCAGACGGATACTGGTGGTAACTGAGTCTGACTAACCAGTCCTAGAGCCAGTGCTATGTTAAAAGACACTTAGAATACAGTGAAAACACCTACATACACTAGGGAACATTATGCGTTGGGGTCCCCCTGTGATTAGCATGACCTCCTCTGTAAGCCCCTAGTATATAATAGGGCATGGGGATTAAAACTACCTCTTAAAACAGGCCACATGGCGTTTTTGCACACGTTAACCCCTCCATTCACCACTGTGTAAACACGCCCTGTGTCCATTTTTAGTTGGGAGATTAAGTTCATTTGAATCCTGAGGGTCCCTAGGGTCCAACTAGCCCACTAGGTACCTCCAGTAAGTGCCACAGAGCTGCGTTGCAGAGAGGTGTAAAAAGTGGCACGGCCTGGACCACCTCTCTGCAATGCAGCTCAGTGGCGCTTACTGGAAGCACTTGGTGGGCTAGTTAGCCCCAGGGGCCCTCAGTATTGAAGGGAAATTATATCCCCAATTTAAAACGTGCCATAGTGCGTGTTTGCACACGTCACCTCAGGCCCCGTCCCCTCCCTTCACCACTGTGTAAACGCGCCCTGTGGCTGTTCTAAGTTGAGAGATTAAGTCCCCTTGAATCCTAAGGGTCCCTAGGGTCAAACTAGACCACTAGGTACCTCCAGTAAGCGCCACAGAGCTGCGTTGCAGAGAGGTGTAAAAAGGGGCTTGGCCTCAGAACACCTGGCTGCAGCGCAGCTCCCTGGCGCATACTGGAGATGCCTGTTGGGGGCGCGTTTGCAGAGTGCTGCACGGAGGGGGCATGGCCTCCGGCACGATGCCAGTCTTTTATTTATTTTAGTTTTTTAAGAAGGGGGGCTGTTTGGTTCCCCTTCTTATTCTAATTTATTGGCCCTGATGACCCCATCCCCCAGGGCCAGTCTCCTAATTATATTTTTTTGACCCCAATCCCCAGGGCCGGCCACTGTTTTTTATTATTTTAAAAAAATATATATTTATAGACACACCTAGGACATGCTGGACAAACCGTACGTACCTATCACCATGACGATTTGCGTGATATTCATTAAAAGGCGACTATGCATGCAATGAATCCACGTGGAATGTATTTACACCACTAGTGAAGCTCTGACATGTCTGATGCCCTACCGTGCCTAATCCTGGTAGACACCCTTGTCGTTTATTTATACAAACATGGGTAGCTATTGACGGGCACATTTAATACACATGCACACCAAGCCATTCAAAGGGGATTCGACAAAAATTCGACCAAAACTATGCAAGAAACCCCCCTCACGGTTAATAAAACACACATCCACTGCCGGATGTGTAATACTTTTTGTTTAACTCTCTGGAAAGGGGACGAACATCACTTGAGAGTCACAGCGTGCTCCTGACAGAGCCCAATGCTGTGTTACACCCACCATTGCCTGCCGAGTGCCACACACCTCTGTGTTGTATTCCACTAGCTAGTGCATATGCTATGACACTCTCTAGCCCATGTGCACTGTAACACCACCCCGTGAATATGTCATGCCACACTTGTCTTTGCACGGGTTATATTGCCCCATCTAACGTGCCTTTCTCGATGCCTATGTTATAACGCACAGTGCTATGCCATACATATTACAATCTGGGATCCATATCTTTGTCACAGTGCATATGCAACGTTACACTCCCCAGCACATATTTTATATTACAACTTTAGAGACTAGTTAGGTTACACAACACTGCCCTGTGCATATTACACTCCAAGGCGCATATCGCATAGCACACGCTAGTGCCTGTGCTATCTCGCGCTCTCCAATGAATCTGTCATTGCGCACAATGTATTGCGTATTATATTTCACGCCCGGTTCATCTTATTTCACACTTTTTGGTGCATAGTTTATACCATACACTATATCTAGTTTTCATTTTCAATCGTGCTCTCAGGACTATGTTCTATATAACACTGTGTTCACCTACCCTTTTCACGGGCATTACATTTTGCGATAGGGGGTGGAGGGTCAGGGGGTGTTTCTGCCAAGTGAGCCCGGAGTCACAGTCACAAACGTCCTCTTCTTCCTGAATAAAAGTGAGATTATGCTGCATACTTGTTCATATTTTAAGTAGTTCGCACAGACACAATGTTTTAAAAACAATAAAGTTCCTAATACCCGCCTTCTCTGAACAGTTAGCTTGCTGCCACATCCCCTTCCTCCCTATCCTCTATTGTGTGAATCCATGGACTAGCCTCCTCCCTCCTGCCATGCATGGTCTGATGTGCTGCCACTGCCCTCAATTTAGTATGATGTACCAGTCCACTCCTCCTGCCCTTCATTGCCCAATTCTATGCCCCATCATTGACCTCCTGCTTAAACTCTGTGCTTAGCTTGCTGCCCCTATTCTCCTTCCCCCTGCCCTCCGATGTCTTTGTGCATGCCCCTGCTCCATCCTTTTTGCCCACCATGTCCCATGGACCTGCCACTCCTATCTACTCTGAGTGTTCTGTTGAGCTGCCACTCCCCTCCCACCTGCCTAGCATTGTCAGATGACTGTAACCTGTCCCTGCCACCTCCACCCTGCCTGTCCACATGCCATGCCCCTATCCTCTTCCTCCTGTCCTACATGGTCCATTGTACTGCCACACCCTTCTGCCCTCCCTGGTCTGTTGTGCTGCAACTGCTCCTCCTGCCTGCCCCGTGTGGTCTGTTGTGAGGTCCCTTCCCCTGAACTTTCTTGTCTGTGCACAGGTCCTGACCCTCCCTTCTATCCTCCATCGTCCTTTGTGCATGCCCCTCCACCCTCCTTCTTGCCCATCATAGCCATTGTGCTGCCACTAACCCTCCCACTTGCCATGCATGGTCTTCTGTGCTGCCATGGCCCCTCCCACCTTCCCTGTGTGGTCAGTTAGCTGCCCCTGACCCCCTCCCACCTTCCCTCCATGGTCTGTGTGTATGCCATCACATTCTCACTGTTGCTCTTCATGGTGTGTCTTGCTTCTAGTGCCCATCCTGCCTGACCTCCATGGCTATCTTGCTGCTCCTGCCCTGCCCCCTTGCCCCCAGCCCTACTCCCTCCCTCCTGGCTTGTCTGTTCCATTGTAATGCCCCTGATCCGTCCATCCTGCCCTTTATGGTCTGTTATGCTGCAGCTTTCTCTCCTGTCTGTCCATTATGGTCAGCTAGCTACCATTGCCTCTTGCCCCTCTGTTCTCTGTTTTCCATGTGCATGGTCCTGTCCCCTCCCTCTTGCTTTCTATGGATTTTTGTGCTGCACTCCCGTCCTGCATGCCCTGTGTGGTGTATTGTGCTGCTGCAAACCCTGATGCCTGCCCTGCAGGGTCAGTTTGGTGCACCTCTCCATGTCCCTCCTGTCCTCTGTTATCCAAGTCCATGTCCCTATCCCATTTCCTTCCATGATCCAATGTACCATACTTGCGAACATTTTGAACTTGGTAAGAGGGAGATTTTGAAAAAAAACTGGGGTATTGATTTTCCCCTTTGAGTTACATTGAAAAAGAGGATATTGTAGACAGGAGACAGATCAAATAAAGCCCATTTGAGCTTAAAAACATTGGACGTTTCCTGGCTGAATCGGGTCTGTTGGCATGTATGGTTGTACTACCATTGCCTCTTCCTTCTGCCCACAATGGTCTATTACATTGCCACAGCCTTGAAGGAGGGTAGATTTTGTATCACAGGGGCCCCTGGCCCGTTCTGTCCACACCTGAAGTATGAGACCCTTGTCCTTGCCCTGCCAGCTGCATTTGTAGGCCGTATTAAATTGACCAGCGGGTCCTGTGTTGCTATATAATTATCCTGAGACATCCTTACCGCTCAGCCAGCATAAAACCCCTGTGTAGGCCCTTCTGTTCAATATGTAGGCCTCTTTGTTAAATTGACCATAGCTCTGCAATTTTAGTGTATAGCAGTCTGAAGGCAGGTCTGCGAGGCCTTCTGATCCAAACTAGTAGCCCCCACCCTACCCGAGTGCTCCGTGCTCGGTATCAAAGTTCAACATCCCCCTGAAGCTGTCGACATACAGTAGGCTGCATCCTGGACTGGTACTTGCTTCCTGGGCAGGTTTCCCGCTTTTAAGGAAGTGGCAACCGCAGAGCGTCAAGTTAGGAGAACTGAGGAGATTTTATACATGAATATATTGAATTCCCGTACAATACCCATTATTTTCTGCTTGCTCTATGGAACTTACGATAAGCGATTGGCCTGAGAGACTGACCTTTTCACCCAGTCCATTGTCAGCATTAAGTGGGTAAATGACGAAATGTCTGGTAAAATCTGCAGACGAAGCTTTTGGGTAGCATACGTAGGTAGATGTAGCGTGCAAAGGAGCCCACAAAATGATATAAAAAGGGAGCACCCACAGATATCGACGGACTACCTCGCCGTCTGTATGTAGGTTAACAGGCAGTGCAGGTTTTCCCCAAGAGCTGGGAGCTCTTGTCTTCCTTTGCTTAAAATGTCTTGCTCTGCTTTGCTTGAAGTATCTTATTCTATTTTACCTATATGAAATGTCATGTTATGTTTAACCATTGTTCTCTTTACTTTTGCATTTAAAAGATTTTGTATTGTAAGTGCAGGAATGCTTGCTCTAAGAGTAAACGTGAGTGTTCCTAGGTAACATTTTCCTTGGTGTAACTTGTTTCTCATGATGCATTTATAGATGTGTTTTCTCTCTCTCTCTGTCAGTACATTAATTGAGATACAGAGAATATTATGACAGCTGTATGATTATCTGGATTCTGTATTTTGTACTTTATGTCTCTATTCTGCGGTTTCTTTGAAGTTGCATCTTCTCATTAAACTGCCATTGTATTCTGCCTCCAATTCCATGTCTCATATGTCTGTTTTCTTCATTTTTGGAGCAAGCGTTCCTAGGCACCCCGGCTCAAATTAAGGTGCCCCTTTTGTCCCTGACTCACTCTCCTGCTCAGTTCTGTGGTGGCTCCCGGGGATCTGGGGACCGCCCCTAGCTTCCTTGACCCGTAATAGATCTTCCCTCCAACAGCCTCTCTTGCAAGTCCTGTATTGTTGGTTTGTTGCCCTTGCCCCCCTTTCCACTGCCCTCCATAGTCTGTTGTGCTTCCATGGCCCTTCCTGCCTGCTCAGTGTGGTTAAATTGTTGCCTTTGCACCCTCCTACCTGCCTTAAATTTTCAGAGTCCGTGCCCCTGGCCGCTGCCTCTCAACAGTATCCTAATGAACAACTAGATTGCTAACATTCTATATTTATTACAAAAGTGTGGAACGCCTGACATCATCTTGATGTAATCAAAACTGTAATACCTAGAGCATTTCCTTTAGAAATTACATATATGAGAGGGTCTTATTGGCATCAAAATTATGGTTAGTGCTCTAAAAGACTAAAATAAGGACATATTTTCTGAGTTTTCAAATAGCGACAAAGCACTTTTAAATTATTTGTTATCTTTATGTTTTTTTATCCAGTTGACCACTTGATTAAATGTTGCACTTAGGGGAGAGGATGTGGTGTTACTTCCAGAACTGCAGACTTTGCAACTGGGGAACCAGGTTGAAGTTTCTGCTTCAGCTCGACATTCTGTGATTCTGGTCAAATCACTTAGTCTCCCCATGTCTACAACCAAAATGAATTTGTTCTTGTGTGATGTAACCAATGCTCATGTAAAGCACTCCAATACCTGACAAGTCTGCACTATATAACACTGCAAAAACAAAAAATAATAAGTGTTTTGCACACTTCTGTCATTGGGCTATATTTGGGCTACATCTGGGTGATTTTGGGCTACATTTGGGCTCTTTTGTCTCCGGTGGCCATCTTGGGAGATTTATTTGTTATGAAGTTTCCTAATTTCCTCATGTACTGCAGTCTCCTCAGTAGGAAATGCTTTCAGTTTTTTACTTTGATTCCATCATGAAGGTATCCAGATATGTCACACATTTGCCATAAATTCTGAATGTTAGCACTCTAGTTGCTCATTAGATCACTGTAGTAAAACTACTGCACCATGGAAGTCTGCTCCTGGTATTAAAAGTGCATGTTTCAGTCTGCATGTCAGAATGTTTTAATGAAATAGAAGAGGATTTGAGAAGTCACTCAAAATGTGCCCTCATTTTCTTTCTTCAGCATTAATCATAATTTCTATGGCAAAATGAACCTCCTCATTGTGTTCCTTTTTAAATTAAATGTTTTAAGTGTTACCAGTTTATTCCAATCAAGATGGCTTCAGGTGTGCCATACTTTTGTCATAATGAAGACAGTAAGCGCTCTAGTTGTTTTTAAGAACATTCTGGGACATTCTGTCATTGGGCTATACTTGGGCTACATCTGGGTGCTATTTGGGCTACATTTGGGCTCTTTTGTCTCTGGTGGCCATCTTGGGAGACTTATTTGTTATGAAGTTTCCTAATTTCCTTATTTACTGCAGTCTCCTCAGTAGGAAATACTTTCAGTTTTTTACTTTGATTCCATCAAGAAGGCATTCAGATATGTCACACATTTGCCATAAATTCAGAATGTTAGCACTCTTTTTGCTCATTAGATCACTGTAGTAAAGCTACTGCTCACCAGGGAAAACTGCTGCTGGTATTGAAAGTGCATGTTTCAGTCTGCATGTCAGAATTTTTTAATGAAATAGAAGAGGATTTGAGAAGTCACTCAAAATGTGACCTAATTTTTCTTTCTGCAGCACTAATCATACTTTTTATGGAAAAATGAACCCCCTCATCTGCGTCCTTTTTAAATTAAATGTTTTAAGAGTTACCACTTTAATCCAAGCAAGATGGCTTCAGGTGTGCCATACGTTTGTCATAAGTAGGACTGTTAGCGCTCTAGTAGTTCTTTGGAACACTCTGGGAAGCTGCAGTAGAACACAAAGGAATCAACTGACAGTCTCTGCCCTTGTTGGATGTACATGTTTTACTGAGAATGTCAGACTTCATTCTCACATGACTGAGAAAGATAATGTGAATTTACAGAAAATAAGCTCTCAGTTTAGCCTATAGATCACCTTCCAAACCTCTGTGGTAAAAGCATGAGAAAATATTTTTCTCTCAATCATGATATCCCAGCAGAAGGCTTTTTCACATGGTGAAATCACCTTAGAACATACCACAATTCCTAAAATGAGTATGGTACCATCAACAAATTATTTATAATGTAACTAAAGTCTTAAAACCTTCTATTAACTGCAATGCTTTTTAATGAGGTGCTATCATGTATATTGGTCCCAAGATGGCTGCCAACACTTCTTGGATGAAGTGCTGACAGCCAATCAGATCTCAGGATGAGATGTGTGGTTAGGCTCCGCCCACATATATATATGCTTTTAAATGCTATTTTCTCAGGAAATACTGAACAGATTTACACCAGACCTGCAAAAGGCACTTCCTTGACCTTATGGCTACCTCTCTGCCAAATTTCAAGTAATTCTGTTCAGCCGTTCGGGCTGTAGCTGTGTCTAAAGGTCCTATGGAAAAATGCATGGGGAAAACGCGTTTTGGGACCCCCCTTTTTTCTCGGCCCCTGCTTGACGAATCCCCCCGAGACTTTCAGGGTAGGAGCGGAGCGTAGCGCCCCACCTATTTTGAAAATTTCGCGAGGATTCGTCGACCGGTGCCAAAGTTATTCCAAATAGAATGTTGCGGATTTCCTATGGAAACAGGGTCCTAACTATAACTACCTACTGGCGACCGCCAGTAGGTAATATATATATATATATATATATATATATATATATATATATATATTATCTACTGGCGGTCGCCAGTAGATAGTTATAGTTAGGACCGTGTTTCCATAGGAAATCCGCAACATTAGTATTTGGAATATCTTTGGTGCCGGCTGACGAATCCTCGCAAAATTTTCAAAATAGGTGGGGCGCTCCGCTCCGCTCCTACCCTGAAAGTCTCGGGGTGATTCGTCAAGCGGGGGCCGAGAAAAAAGTGGGTCCCAAAATGCGTTTTCCCCATGCATTTTTCCATAGGACCTTTAGTCGAAGGTACAGCCCGAACGGAATTACTTGAAATTTGGCAGAGAGGTAGTCCTCAGGTCAGGGAAGTGCCTTTTGCAGGTCTGGTGTCAATCTGTTCAGTAGTTCCTGAGAAAATCAAAAGTAAAATCATATATATATGTGGGCGGAGCCTAACCACACTTCTCATCTGAGATCTGATTGGCTGTCAGCACTTCATCCAAGAAGTGTTGGCAGCCATTTTGGGACCAACATACATGATAGCACCTCATTAAAAAGCATTGCAGTTAATAGAAGGTTTTAAGACTTTAGTTACATTATAAATCATTTGTTGATGGTACCATACTAATTTTAGGAATTGTGGTATGTTCTAAGGTGATTTCACCATGTGAAAAAGCCTTCTGCTGGGATATCATGATTGAGAGAAAAATATTTTCTCATGCTTTTCCCACAGAGGTTTGGAAGGTGATCTATTAGCTAAACTGAGAGCTTATTTTCTGTAAATTCACATTATCTTTCTCTGTCATGTGAGAATGAAGTCTGACATTCTCAGCAAAACATGTACATCCAACAAGGGCAGAGACTGTCAGTTGATTCCTTTGTGTTCTACTGCAGCTTCCCAGAGTGTTCCAAAGAACAACTAGAGCGCTAACAGTCCTACTTATGATAAACGTATGGCACACCTGAAGCCATCTTGCTTGGATTAAAGTGGTAACTCTTAAAACATTTAATTTAAAAAGGAACAAAATGAGGGGGTTCATTTTTCCATAAAAAGTATGATTAGTGCTGCAGAAAGAAAAATTAGGGCACATTTTGATTGACTTCTCAAATCCTCTTTTATTTCATTAAAAATTCTGACATGCAGACTGAAACATGCACTTTCAATACCAGCAGCAGTTTTCCCTGGTGAGCAGTAGCTTTACTACAGTGATCTAATGAGCAAAAAGAGTGCTAACATTCTGAATTTATGGCAAATGTGTGACACATCTGAATGCCTTCTTGATGGAATCAAAGTAAAAAACTGAAAGTATTTCCTACTGAGGGGACTGCAGTAAATGAGGAAATTAGGAAACTTCATAACAAATAAGTCTCCCAAGATGGCCACCAGAGACAAAAGAGCCCAAATGTAGCCCAAATATCACCCAGATGTAGCCCAAGTATAGCCCAATGACCGAATGTCCCAGAGTGTTCTTAAAAACAACTAGAGCGCTTACTGTCTTCATTATGACAAAAGTATGGCACACCTGAAGCCATCTTGATTGGAATAAACTGGTATCACTTAAAACATTTAATTTAAAAAGGAACACAATGAGGGGGTTCATTTTGCCATAGAAATTATGATTAATGCTGAAGAAAGAAAATGAGGGCAGATTTTGAGTGACTTCTCAAATCCTCTTCTATTTCATTAAAAAAATTCTGACATGCAGACTGAAACATGCACTTTTAATACCAGGAGCAGACTTCCATGGTGAACAGTAGTTTTACTACAGTGATCTAATGAGTAACTAGAGTGCTAACATTCAGAATTTATGGCAAATGTGTAACATATCTGAATACCTTCATGATGGAATCAAAGTAAAAAACTGAAAGCATTTCCTACTGAGGAGACTGCAGTACATGAGGAAATTAGGAAACTTCATAACAAATAAATCTCCCAAGATGGCCACCGGAGACAAAAGAGCCCAAATGTAGCCCAAAATCACCCAGATGTAGCCCAAATATAGCCCAATGACAGAAGTGTGCAAAACACTTATTATTTTGTGTTTTTGCAGTGTTATATAGTGCAGACTTGTCAGGTATTGGAGTGCTTTACATGAGCATTGGTTACATCACACAAGAACAAATTCATTTTGGTTGTAGACATGGGGAGACTAAGTGATTTGACCAGAATCACAGAATGTCGAGCTGAAGCAGAAACTCCAACCTGGTTCCCCAGTTGCAGAGTCTGCAGTTCTGGAAGTAACACCACATCCTCTCCCCTAAGTGCAACATTTAATCAAGTGGTCAACTGGATAAAAAAAACATAAAGATAACAAATAATTTAAAAGTGCTTTGTCGCTATTTGAAAACTCAGAAAATATGTCCTTATTTTAGTCTTTTAGAGCACTAACCATAATGTTGATGCCAATAAGACCCTCTCATATATGTAATTTCTAAAGGAAATGCTCTAGGTATTACAGTTTTGATTAAATCAAGATGACGTCAGGCGTTCCACACTTTTGTAATAAATATAGAATGTTAGCAATCTAGTTGTTCATTAGGATACTGTTGAGAGGCAGAGGCCAGGGGCACGGACTCTGAAAATTGAAGGCAGGTAGGAGGGTGCAAAGGCAACAATTTAACCACACTGAGCAGGCAGGAAGGGCCATGGCAGCACAACAGACCATGGAGGGCAGTGGAAAGGGGGGCAGGGGCAACAAACCAACAATACAGGACTTGCAAGAGAGGCTGTGGCAATGTAATAGACCATTGTGAGCAGAAGGAAGAGGCAATGGTAGTACAACCATACATGCCAACAGACCCGATTCAGCCAGGAAACGTCCAATGTTTTTAAGCTCAAATGGGCTTTATTTGATCTGTCTCCTATCTACAATCTCCTCTTTTTCAATGTAACTCAAAGGGGAAAATCAATACCCCAGGTTTTTTTCAAAATCTCCCTCTTACCAAGTTCAAAATGTTCGCAAGTATGGTACATTGGATCATGGAAGGAAATGGGGTAGGGACATGGACTTGGATAACAGAGGACAGGAGGGACATGGAGAGGTGCACCAAACTGACCCTGCAGGGCAGGCATCAGGGTTTGCAGCAGCACAATACACCACACAGGGCATGTGGGACTGGAGTTCAGCACAACAATCCATAGAAACAAGAGGGAGGGGACAGGACCATGCACATGGACAACAGAGGACAGAGGGGCAAGAGGCAATGGTAGCTAGCTGACCATAATGGACAGACAGGAGAGAAAGCTGCAGCATAACAGACCATAAAGGGCAGGAGGGACGGATCAGGGACATTACAATGGAACAGACAAGCCAGGAGGGAGGGAGTAGGGGTCTGCACATGTAAACAGAGGGCTGGGGGCAAGGGGGCAGGGCAGGAGCAGCAAGATAGCCATGGAGGTCAGGCAGGATGGGCACTAGAAGCAAGATACACCATGAAGAGCAACAGTGAGACTGTGATGGCATACACACAGACCATGGAGGGAAGGTGGGAGGGGGTCAGGGGCAGCTAACTGACCACACAGGGAAGGTGGGAGGGGCCATGGCAGCACAGAAGACCATGCATGGCAAGTGGGAGGGTTAGTGGCAGCACAATGGCTATGATGGGCAAGAAGGAGGGTGCAGGGGCATGCACAAAGGACGATGGAGGATAGAAGGGAGGGTCAGGACCTGTGCACAGACAAGAAAGTTCAGGGGAAGGGGCCTCACAACAGACCGCACGGGAAGGCAGGAGGAGCAGTTGCAGCACAACAGACCAGGGAGGGCAGAAGGGTGTGGCAGTACAATAGACCATGTAGGACAGGAGGAAGAGGATAGGGGCATGGCATGTGGACAGGCAGGGTGGAGGTGGCAGGGACAGGTTACAGTCATCTGACAATGCTAGGCAGGTGGGAGGGGAGTGGCAGTTCAACAGAACACTCAGAGTAGATAGGAGTGGCAGGTCCATGGAATATGAAGGGCAAAAAGGATGGAGCAGGGGCATGCACAAAGACATCGGAGGGCAGGGGGAAGGAGAATAGGGGCAGCAAGCTAAGCACAGAGTTTAAGCAGGAGGTCAATGATGGGGCATAGAATTGAGCAATGGAGGGCAGGAGGAGTGGACTGGTACATCATACTAAATTGAGGGCAGTGGCAGCACATCAGACCATGCATGGCAGGAGGGAGGAGGCTAGTCCATGGATTCACACAACAGAGGATAGGGAGGAGGGGGATGGGGCAGCAAGCTAAGTGTTCAGAGAAGGCGGGTATTAGGAACTTTATTGTTTTTAAAACGTGTGTCTGTGCGAACTACTTAAAATATGAACAAGTATGCAGCATAATCTCACTTTTATTCAGGAAGAAGAGGACGTTTGTGACTGTGACTCCGGGCTCACTTGGCAGAAACACCCCCTGACCCTCCACCCCCTATCGCAAAATGTAATGCCCGTGAAAAGGGTAGGTGAACACAGTGTTATATAGAACATAGTCCAGAGAGCACGATTGAAAATGAAAACTAGATATAGTGTATGGTATAAACTATGCACCAAAAAGTGTGATATAAGATGAACCGGGCGTAAAATATAATATGCAATACATTGTACGCAATGACAGATTTATTGGAGAGCGCGAGATAGCACAGGCACTAGCGCGTGCTATGCGATATGCACCTTGGAGTGTAATATGCACAGGGCAGTGTTGTGTAACCTAACTAGTCTCTAAAGTTGTAATATAAAATATGTGCTGGGGAGTGTAACGTTGCATATGCACTGTGACAAAGATATGGATCCCAGATTGTAATATGTATGGCATAGCACTATGCGTTATAACATAGGCATCGAGGAAGGCACGTTAGATGGGGCAATATAACCCGTGCGAAGACAAGTGTGGCATGACATATTCACGGGGTGGTGTTACAGTGCACATGGGCTAGAGAGTGTCATAGCATATGCACTAGCTAGTGGAATACAACACAGAGGTGTGTGGCACTCAGCAGGCAATGGTGGGTGTAACACAGCATTGGGCTCTGCCAGGAGCGCGCTGTGACTCTCAAGTGATGTTCGTCCCCTTTCCAGAGAGTAACATAAAAAGTATTACACATCCGACAGTGGATGTGTGTTTTATTAACCATGAGGGGGGTTTCTTGCATAGTTTTGGTCGAATTTTTGTCGAATCCCCTTTGAATGGCTTGGTGTGTATGTGTATTAAATGTGCCCGTCAATAGCTACCCATGTTTGTATAAATAAACGACAAGGGTGTCTACCGGGATTAGGCACGGTAGGGCATCAGACATGTCAGAGCTTCACTAGTGGTGTAAATACATTCCACGTGGATTCATTGTATGCATAGTCGCCTTTTAATGAATATCACGCAAATTGTCATGGTGATAGGTACGTACGGTTTGTCAAGCATGTCCTAGGTGTGTCTATAAATATATATTTTTTAAAAATAATAAAAAACAGTGGCCGGCCCTGGGGATTGGGGTCAAAAAAATATAATATAATTAGGAAACAGGCCCTGGGGGATGGGGTCATCAGGGCCAATAAATTAGAATAAGAAGGGGAACCACACAGCCCCCATTCTTAAAAAATTAAAATAAATAAAAGACTGGCATCGTGCCGGAGGCCACGCCCCCTCCTTGCAGCACTCTGCAAACGCGCCCCCTGGCGTGTTGTAAGTTGGGGAATTAATTCCTCTTCAATACTGAGGGTCCCTGAGGGCCAACTAGCCCAACAGGCATCTCCAGTATGCGCCAGGGAGCTGCGCTGCAGACAGTTGTTCTGAGGCCAAGCCCCTTTTTACACCTCTCTGCAACGCAGCTCTGTGGTGCTTACTGGAGGTACCTAGTGGTCTAGTTTGACCCTAGGGACCCTTAGGTTTCAAGGGGACTTAATCTCTCAACTTAGAACAGCCACAGGGCGCGTTTACACAGTGGTGAAGGGAGGGGACGGGGCCTGCGGTGACGTGTCCAAACACGCACTATGGCACGTTTTAAATTGGGGATATAATTTCCCTTCAATACTGAGGGCCCCTGGGGGCTAACTAGCCCACCAAGTGCTTCCAGTAAGCGCCACTGAGCTGCATTGCAGAGAGGTGGTCCAGGCCGTGCCACTTTTTACACTTCTCTGCAACGCAGCTCTGTGGCACTTACTGGAGGTACCTAGTGGGCTAGTTGGACCCTAGGGACCCTCAGGATTCAAATGAACTTAATCTCCCAACTAAAAACGGACACAGGGCGTGTTTACACAGTGGTGAAGGGAGGGGACGGGGCCTGAGTTAACGTGTGCAAAAACGCCCTGTGGCCTGTTTTAAGAGGTAGTTTTAATCCCCCTGCCCTATTATATACTAGGGGCTTACAGAGGAGGTCATGCTAATCACAGGGGGACCCCAACGCATAATGTTCCCTAGTGTATGTAGGTGTTTTCACTGTATTCTAAGTGTCTTTTAACATAGCACTGACTCTAAGACTGGTTAGTCAGACTCAGTTACCATCAGTATCCGTCTGAAAAAGTTGAGGGTACAGGATGATTTTGCAACAAGGCTTCTTTCTGCTCTTCTTTTTGTTCTTTCTGCACGTTATCCTTCTTCCTGCACTTTTCTTCGTCTTTGAGGACTTCTGTTGCTTCTTTCTGCACTTCTTTTTTTTCTTTCTGTGCATTTTTTCTTCTTTCTTCACATGTCCTATCACTGTAGGCATAGTTAGAAATTAGCATTTAAAAAACCTTTGAAATTCACAGAAAAAACCATAGGTTTCAGGCACGTTATAGTTAGGAATTAGCATTTAAAAAACCTCAGACATTCACTGAAAAAACCATAGGTTTCAGGGGTGTTATAGTTAGCTGGACTTTTCACTTGTACAAAACCATTGAAATTCCCCCGTTATAGTTAGTTCAGCTAACTATAACTCGCGCGCCCGCAATGCACTGCTGAAAGTGGAAAACTGAAAGCCTTTTATACTGAGGATACTGCAGTAAATGAGGAAATTAGGGAGCTTCATAACAAAAAGGTCTCCCAAGATGGCCACCAGAGAAAAAGGTAGCCAAATGTAGCACAAATATCACCCAAATATTGCCCAAGTAGAGCCTCTGACAGAATTGTGCAAAATGCTTACATTTTTCTTTTTGCAGTTTTAAATAGCGCAAACCTGACCAGTAAGTATTGGAGGGATTTACACGAGCATCAGTTATATTACAAAAGTACACATTCAGTTTGGTTTTAGGCATGTGGAGATTAAGCGATTTGACCAAAATCACAGGAAACCGAGCTGAGCTGATACTGAAACTCAGCTTGTTTTTTTTTAATTTTAGAAATTCACTGAAAAAAAACAAAGGTTAAAGTAACATTCTTTTTATAGTTGGGGAAATTAGTCAGTGCCAACATTACTTTCTTGAACTAAAAAAAACCTCAGAAAATTCACCAGTTATAATTAGCAGAGCTAACTAAACCTTATACTCCCACCATTCACTGCTTAAGATCTCACATATGACATCACTCATGGCATGTTCTTTGATATAATTTATAACATCATTGATAACACTTCAAATGACACCATTGATGTAAGTATGTATATGGTATCGCTCGAACCTTGCCAAAGGACAGTGGAGTGCAGCACATGGTCAAAGACAAGCATAAAGTCCACGAGTAATAGAAGAGCAAGCTGGATTATTGAGAATGGTTAATGATAGTGTCCTTTATCAACAAAGATGATATAATGGCAGTACAGGCTTGAGGTCACTGGGTGAAAGCAGCAGAAGACATATGGCTTAAATACCTTAATAATACCTTCAGTGCCTTAGTAGGTGATGGCATAGAGATGGAGACAGGCCATTTATTTGTTTTGCATTTAGAGCTGTTTGTAAAATTGGATCATGCAGGCTGTTAGTGTCAATAATAAAGCAAAACACCAAGTAGGCAGATAAGGGTTCAAAGAAATCAAATACGGCGCATGTTTAGAGGGACAATGATTACTTGAGGTGTCTGTAAAGTTATTCTTTCAGCTACTGGAACATTATTACATTGGTATCTGCAAATATGCCATTTTCTGGGAACTCACACCTTCCCACTAAACTTGAGAATGGATGATGCTATAAGACCAGTGTGTATATACACATAATATAAACATAACACCAACATCTGCCCGGGAAGTGTTAGTAGCATCTGTTGGAATTGTCTTCCTTATTATATCAGTCTTTTCAGCTAGCTGTCTGGCCAGGTTACTTGCTTGTCAGAAACAGGATTCATATTTTGTGAGGGGTGACTGCCCACCTTAAGGCATAATCACAACTCTTGTTGGGGTGAAATTTAAAGCCGCAAAGTTAAACAGAAAACAACCCCATGGTAGCTATGACACAGAGCAGACAGGCTTAATTTACGGCAAAGTGTAAAGTATTTATTCAGCATCAAAACAGTCAATAAAGTCAAAACACCAAGCTGTAAAATTCCCAACTAAATTGAATTAGAAACATAGAAAAAATTACACCAAAATGTAAAAAGCCATTAAGGGCAACCAGAGATATGAACTTTTAAAGTTTTAAGTAAAAATAGCTTCAATGGCAGTCAATGGTTGTGGTAGGCCCGGACCAAAGTGTATTTCTGGCAGACCATGATGGAGCCCAGGTCGGATATACCGAGTGGATTGGTCCCGGTGAAAGTCTGGAAGTGAAAACGTTTGTAAAAATATCTAGTCTCAAGTAAAAGTTTTCAAAAGTTTACATTCTTTCTTCTGGTGCCCAAACAAATATTGGAGAACACTTATAAAGCTGCACCCAGAACCTTGGGGAGGCACTTAGAAACTCATAAAGCAGCAGGTAGAGGCCAACAGCAAAGTCTAGGGCAGGCCCAGTTGCCACTGCTCAACTGGATACTTCCAGGGAAAAAGCATTTTGCAGCTTCCTGCTGTCCTGTATCCACACAGGAAGTCAGTTAACTGACCCCTGATGTCCTGTGTATTGTTCTGGGCACAAGAGGAAGCTGGTCCAGTCCTTCCAGTCTAAGCTTAGGTCACAGACAGCAGGTCCAGTCCATTTCTGATCCTCAGCAGGTCCAGAAAGTGTTCTGAAGTGGGTACCTAGAGGTGCCACGTTTATGCCTGGCATCAGCTAGTGGCGGCCGAGGGATGCCTCCTGGGCACTCCCTAACCAATGGAAGGATAGATCCCAGAGCCAACTCTACCCACCTTTTCTATAGTTGCTAATTCCTTACTGAAAACAGGCCCAAAATGCCATGTTTCAGGGCATTTTTAAGGTGGTAAAAGTCACCAGTCACACTAAACCTAGGCTTTAAGAGCTGGAGACATTTTAGGGGAATAACCAGTGTCCTCCCATATCTAAATACTAAAATACAATTTGAAGCAAGCACTGCGCCCACAACAAACCCAGAGACAGATGTCTGGTAGGACAAAAGTAGGGAACTTCAGGAACCAGACAGAAGACACACAAGAAATGCTTTTGGCATCCTGTTCTCTCTCTTTCAATTCACCATAAGTGCTACATGTGGTTCAACAAACTGGAGAAGCAGGATTTGACAGTGTAGTGTCACATAATGCCGACAGCCCTCACTCGGAATATTCTGTGGAGATCAGAGGAGTTATCTATGCCCATTCAGATCATGCTATTGTCTGCTCTTTTGAGGAATTTCACATCTTTTTCACATGTATTCCCAGGCTAAGAACAGGCTGAGAGTTGCTGAAGAGCTCGTGCTAATTTGCCTCCAGGAACTTCAGTCAGGAAAAAGGTAACTTTGCACAACTTACCTTTCCTTATTATTTATTAAAAATCTGGCATCACCATTGAATAGGATTTTTAATAACTATTAAAAACTGTGGTTTCATTATTGTTCCAGCTGGTCCCTTTCCCAAGTTAGTAGTATTGGTAATTTAATCTGCACTCATGTTTTCTACATAGGACAGCTAAGCCCGCCACAGTAAATCTATTTTGTCACTGTAGGGACATGATAACATTAATTTTCTACCTGTCTCACTTTTGAGTTCCGTGCACCCTACGTTATGGGCTACTAGGCTTACATACTCACTGATATTACTTATATTTGAAAGGGAGATTTTATCTGTCAAAAAGGGTTATTTTAAGCGGCCACACTGCAGGTTTTACACTGCAGCCATCAGCATACAGAGTAGGCCTGATGCCATGTTTGCCACCACCATAGTGGACCATAGTGGATAGCACAATACTTGCTGGAGTACAAAATTGGCAGTTTACTTCCAGGCTTTGGGGCCACTTTCTGTACCACATATTAGGGACTTTCAGGCAAGGTAAATGTGCCATTTAGGAGTGAGCCAAAACAACGATGTTTAAAGGGGGAGCACAGGCATGTTACTTGGTTAGCAGGAGTAAAGTGCACAGAGTTCAAAAGCCAAAAAAATAGAGTCCAGCAAAAGAAGAAAACTCGAGATGACCATGCAGAAAAGTTGGATTTGCTACATTGCCAATTTTATTTTTGTACAGAGGTGCATGCTGTTGCACATTTTGTATAAGTATCCTTTTCATTTGGATACTGGTGCAGGGCATCTTTATTAAGGAGTCAACAACATTGATTTTTCAATTTAATGGTCATGTTCCTTTTCCACATCTGTGTCTGGGATTTCTAGGTCACTATATGAAAGTATTATCTTTAGCTAGTCTTGCTTTGCCCTCTATTTTACTTTGACTCTTTGGGCCAATTCACAAACGAATTGGTGATTACAGGAAGCAGTGTTCCAGGAGTAGTTTGTTAGATATTGTATATATTCTCTGAATACCAACTATTCTATTTACGGGTGGGTGACAAATTCTGCTCTGCCAGAGGAGATGGAGTTTTCACCACACAACACGGAGTTCTGTCCAAATTCTGCAAGCCGCCGGCTGGTGGAGCTTTTTTCCCGAGTGCGGCTGGCCAACGGTAAATTGGCAGGTGAGATTTGGCATCCCATAGTGCGATTTTTGTTTGCGGGGAGGGCACCCGATGAGATTTCCCGAATGTGGGCGGTTGCGACCGTTCGCGGTCAGAAAGCTGCAGCTGGAGTACAAACCTACTTGAGCTGCAGCAAAATCAAGTCGAGAGCAGTGCCCGTTGGCTGCTGCATGATGCCATTCCGACCGATTTTTAACACAGAACGAGCTCCCGGTGCAATAAATCAGTGCGAGCAGCGTGACGTGCCTAAGTCAGCCCATTGGCAGGATTCCATGAGGGAAAGTCTGCGAGCTCCACCCCCAATAATTGTATTCCTATTCTAGAAGTTTGGGGACTAATTGACAAAGACATGTAAATGTACATAAAATAATACTCCATAAGTATTACCCAGCAAAAACTGCCTTTGTGAACAGGCCTCACTCTTTGCCTAATTTGGTTCCCCTAACTCTTTAAATTGTTTATTTGTAGAAGGCTTGTTGAGGCTGTTAAGCACTCTACCTGTACTGCTGACATTCCTTTATCTGTTTACCGTGCTGTTTTCAATTTCCCTTCATTTTATTTTTATAACATTTAGATGATGTGCTCATTTTTTTCACTCTAAAATTATCATTATTGGAGGAGCCTAGCGCGGGACCAAGATGGCTGCGTGAGCACAGAGCTCCCGCGACCCTCGTTCCCTCCGGCGACTATCCTGAAAAAATCCTGTGTCAAATATCCGGAATATTGGAGATGAACCATTGCTGAGGCGAGCGTCGTTGTCCGGACTGAAATCGTACACCGGAGACCGAAGTTGTGACAAGTGGAAGTTCGCGGCCTATCCCCGGGAGGCGCCCGGGTCTCGCGTTGGCATGGGCCCGGACATTAATTGAACAACAGCGGCCGTGTGTGGTGCAGACCATCGGATGGGGGGCTGTTTTCACTTTCACTTTCGTTTTCTTCTACAACTGCGTGCCTCGGCCCGCGAGTGTCTTGGACAACAGTCGCCTGTAGCTCGGCCTGCACATGCATGGGCTTGAATCGGGGTCCCGGATCCAGCGGACCTCGTACCAATTGTGTGGCTGAGCGGCCTGTCTTTGACGCAGACTGTTCCGGCGTTGAGGATGCCGGCCAAATCGGAAGCCGACAAACAGAAGCCCAAGAATACTAGGCGGGGTGGCTACACTCAAACTAACATAATGGATCGCTATGCCCAGCAAAAGGGATCGCCAAGCAGACCGGGGAAGCCACAGGAATTACCGAGAGACGGCTCGGTCCTCGCACCGGAATTGACACTGCAAGACATCATGGGCGCCATTGAGGAGATGAAGTCCTCTATTGGGCAACAGTTCGAGACCCTGGCGCACAAAGTGGACGCTATCTCAGTTGACGTTAATTTGCTTCGCGCTGACCTGGGGAAAACTAATGAGAGAGTTAAATTATTGGACCAAAAAACCTCTAGCCTCACGGGGGACGTCTCTGATCTGCAAATAGAGGTCCGCACGCTGAGGACTACCAATGACCTCTTTGCCCGCAAGATGGAGGATTTTGAAGGCCGGGCGAGGCGCAATAACGTGCGCATTGTTGGTGTTCCGGAGAAATCGGAGGAGCAATCAGCGGACTTGTTTGTCGAGGACTTGGTGGTTAATCATTTGGCGCCTAAGGGCCTCAGCAAGTTCTTTGCGGTCGAGCGGGCCCACCGAGTCCCGGGTGGGAGGCCCAAGGTGGGAGCCCCCCCGAGACCGATCATCGCCAGGATCTTCAATTTCAGGGACCACGATGCCATTCTGCAGGCGTCACGAGTGTCCGGACCAGTTACTTTCCAGAACACTGCAGTGAGTTTTTATCCTGACTTCACCCAGGCGGTGCAGAAGCAACGGCAGAGTTTCCTGGGGGTTAAGAGGAGGCTACGTGAGATGGGCCTGAAGTATGCCATGCTCTTCCCAGCCAAGTTGCGCGTCGAGTACGAAGAGCGAACCTTTTTCTTTGACTTGCCAGACGAGGTTGGGGAATGGCTCGACACATTGCCTCAGCGGCGGACTAGCGGGGATCATGCTGGCGGAGCGGAAGGTGGTCATGTCGCAAAAGAGTGAGGACTCCGGTTCGCTGCTTTGTTTTCATTGCTAGCTATTGTCCGGGGGTGGCGAGGGTACAATGGGATCTCTTTCCTCCTACGGGGTTTCTTCTTGTAGATTAGCTTCTGCTAGGGCGACAGGCACACTGCAAGTTGGGGGGGCTTTTTAGGCTTACGCAGGGGTGCAGGGTGGGGGGTGGTATGGGTTTGTTGGAGTGTTTGTTGTTGTTTTTCATTTTGCAAGGTATCGCAATGCAAGTCTCGTGTGCTGTTCTCTGGGGGGGCGGGGATCTCTTGCCATTCTGAGATGGGGGGTAGGGGTTTGAATATACTTAGTTGGAATGTTAATGGCTTGGGGGATCGTATTAAGCGGGGGATTGTTTTGCAATTTCTGAAGAGGTGCTCTCCTGACATAGTTTTGCTGCAGGAGACGCACCTGATAGGCAACACGTGTCATGCTCTCAATAGAAAGGGTTACAAATTTGTTGCGCACTCTGGGTTTTCCTCGGGATCTCGGGGGGCTGGAATACTCGTTAGGACCTCGCTGCCGTTTGAGATTGATTCTACTACTGTCGATGAGAGGGGGCGCTTTGTGGCTGTTGCGGGGAGGTGGGAGGGCAGGACACTGGTTTTGGTTTCTGTTTATGTCCCTCCTGGCCTGCAGACCGCCACATTTGCTGACTTGGGGAGGGCTATGCTGGCTCTCCCCGAGGGCGTGTTGGTGGTGGGTGGTGACTTTAATGCAGTTGGTTCCGGATTACTAGACAGACAACCGCCGAGGGACCCCGGGGGGCGCAAAGATGGCTCCCAGATTTCATTGATACACTAGGTCTGGTTGACTGCTGGAGGCTGCTGCACCCCGTTCAGCGGCAGTACACTTTTCACTCTGGGGCGCACGGCAGTCTCTCTAGAATAGATTATGTTCTCACCTTGGCTGCCCAAGTTTCCTTGGTGTCCGAGGCTAGGCACATGGCTAGGGGCATCTCCGATCATTCGCCGGTGTGGATTTGTATGGATTTTGGCCGTGGAGCGGCAGGCAGGGTGGCTCCGATTAACCCCTGGTATTTCCGTGACCCTAGGACTCGTAGCGTGTTGCTGAAAGCGGTCGATCTCTACTTCTCGGAGAATCTTGGCTCCGTTACCTCCGCGGTGTCTTTGTGGGAAGCGTTTAAAACAGTATTGAGAGGGGAGGCCCTCTCCTTGATAGCGGATGTCAAACGTCGGAGTGATGCGGAGGTGGCGCAGATCGAGGCTGAGATAGTGGTATTAGAGTCAGTCCTGGAAGACGAGGTTACGGCGGAAACACTGCATAAGTTGAGATTAAAACAGTCTGAATATAAAGCACTGGTGACAAACGCGGCTAAGGTCCTTAGCAGGGAACAACAAGGACGATTGTATGATGTAGGTGATAAGGCTGGGAAATTAATAGCGTGGTTGGACAGAAAAGAACGAGTGAATAGAGTTGTGCCAGAAATAGTGACGGTCGGCGGGGATATTGTCACAGAACCCGACGGGATAGTCCAGTGATTCGCGGACCACTTCCGCATGGTCTATACGTCCGTGTCGGACAAGCCGGAGGAAGACTCGCACGAACTGCTGCGAGATATTGCCCTGCCTTGTCTCTCCGACTTAGACAGGGAAGACCTTGATGGTAACATCACCGCGGACGAGGTTGCAGTTGCTATCCGCTCGCTACACCCGGGCAAGGCCTCGGGTCCGAATGGCTTGCCGATCGAATTGTATAAACTCAGGCCGAATAAGATTGCTCCGCATTTGTGAGATATGTTTGTAGAGGCGCGGGAGCATGGGTGTCTCCCATTTGACCAACGTCTGGCGACAATAGTGGTTATACACAAAGATGGCAAGCCCCGGAACAGATGTGGATCGTATAGGCCGATCTCCCTACTCAACGCTGAGCCCAAAATCCTCGCCAAACTGTTGGCTAACCGTTTGATCAGGGTCATTGGGGACTTGATCCACCCGGACCAATCCGGGTTTATCCCACACCGTAACACTGCGTTGAACCTCAGGCGACTCCATGGCGTGCTCGCGAGGGTTGGAACGTTGCGGGAGTCGGCCATCTTGGCGTCACTTGATGCCACGATGGCTTTCGACACTGTGGAATGGCCGTATCTGTGGGCAGCGCTCACAAAATTTGGCTTCGGACCGGGTTTTATAGGCTGGATTAGGCTACTCTATGAGGAACCTTTGGCTAAAATCGCGGTGAACGGTAGGGCGTCATCTCCGTTCGAGCTTGGGAGGGGCACTCGGCAGGGTTGTCCTCTGTCGCCACTATTGTTCGCCCTCGCCCTTGAGCCGCTGGCGTCATGGATTAGATAGCAGCCAGATATAAAAGGGATCCGATGGTCGCCAGACCACGAGGACCGCATTTCATTGTATGCAGACGACATTTTGTTATACTTGACCTCACCTAGGAAATCCCTCATAGTGGTCTGTGACGTCTTGAATTCTTTTGGTAGAAACTCGGGTCTCGCCATTAATTGGGGAAAATCGCATCTCTATGTTCTCAGTGGAGACACCCCTATCGTCCCGCGGAATTGCTCCATCCAGATCGCCCGGCAGGGCTTTCTGTACTTGGGGATATATATTTCCACCGATCCCTCTGTCCGATACGAGAAGAACCTACTCCCTCCGTTGTCACGTTTGAGACGGGACGTTGCGGGTTGGAGGCGGCTGCAGCTCTCCCTCCTAGGCCGCGCCGCATTGTTTAAAATGATGTCTCTTCCCCGATTTCTCTATGCCCTACAGAACACCCTGGAGTTAGTTCCGGCCTGTTATTTTCGTGAGGTGGAGAGCCTCCAGCGCTCGCTGTTATGGGACGGTCGACCGCGTATAGCTATTGCAAAGTTGACCCTTCCATGGTTTGACGGGGGGATTGCACTCCCTGACATCAGAAGATATTATTGGGCTACCCAATTGGGAGCGATTAACTACGGTGTTTATGGTCCGGCGTTGAACCCTGGGTTTGCTATGGATCGGCGGTTGTTGCGCGGGGGTAATTATCTTAGGGCGCTGTATTCCAAATCACTGGATGGGTCCCTCACGGGACCAACCAAGATGGCAGTGCATGTGTGGAAGGCGGTTACAAACTCGTTGGGCTGGAAGGACAGACTTACCCAGGCTACTCCACTTTTCGAATCCGATATATTGGGGAAATTATGGCACACGAAAGGGTTCGAGAAGTGGGACCTAATTGGGATTTCTAGAGTTGGGGATTTGCTAACTAAGGGTGAGGTGAAATCGTTTGAGATGTTGCAGACGGAGTACGAATTGGGGGTACTGAATACTTTCGATATGCCCAGGTGCGTCACGCTCTGCTATCTGTCTGTGCCGAGGGGAGGTTGTGCCTGGGTCTTCTCCTTTGGAGGATCGGATTCTGGATGGTCATATGCCGGAGAGTACAATCTCCTTGATTTACAAGAAGCTTGTAAATGTTCGGACCGACCTCCTCCTTGATGTGCGAGAGCAATGGACTAGGGATGGTCTCGAGCTGGACGATGAGGACTGGCAATATGCCATCTCCTCTCCGAAGGAGGTTGCGATCCCGGCTAGGCTGCGGCTGGTGCAGATTAAGATACTTCACAGGGTTTATGTCACGGGGCCCCGCCTGATCCATATGGGTTTCTCTGATGATGGCTTATGCAAGAGAGGCTGTGGGATGTTGGGCACCTTTCTACACATTATTTGGGAGTGTGGGGAGATCGTAGAGTTCTGGAAACAAATTCATGACGTGATGGAAGAGGTCACGGGTATCGCACTTTTCCCGGAGGCAAGACGATGCCTATTGAATGTCTGGGGTCCCACCGACTATGATGCCGCTCAGACCCAATGGGTGACCCTGGGAAATATGGTGGCGAAGCGAGATATTGCGCAGCTGTGGGGATCCCAGAGACCTCCCACCTTGGCAACATGGATGGAAAATATGGACTGGGGCATGTTTCGGGAGAAAACGGTGTACAGTGCCCGAGGTCGCCCTAAGAAATGGCATAAGATATGGGGGCAATGGAACCATTATAGGGGAGATATTTGTGTGCCCCCGGTTACTGAGACGCTCGATGTGCAACTTTCCCCCTAGCTCTACTCCCAACTTTGGACGTAAAACTGTTCATGACCTGGAGTCCGTACCTCTGCTTCCCCTCACTTCTTTGGCGTGGTGTACTGCTCCGCTGATGGGAGTGGGACCTCGCCCCGGCTGGGAACTAGCGCATGCTTATTATATGCTCTGCCTTGCTTGTGTTTTTATTTTTTTTGGTTTACATTAAAACTAAACCTTTGTTACTCCTGATGCATAGCTATGGACCTTCCTAAGTATTGTTCTCATCGTGCTGCCGGACCTCCGGGATGTCGGCTGAATAGCTGTGTACCATGTTGACGTAAATAAAGGTTTAAAAAAAAAAAAAAAAAATTATCATTATTGGTGTTAATTTCATTATAAATATGTATTTATTAGTTAACTGTTTTTAAATCTACTAATGCCACATTTCAGTCACCGCAAAGCACTCTATGAAAAACAGATGTAGGATAAGGAAAGGGAATGTTGGTTAGTAAGAATGGGAATGACCATAGGACACAGAACTGGTGGAAAAATGCCTGTCACCTCTGCTTCACTGTCAATCAAGGTGCAAACACAAATTGGTAAAGACCTGAAGAAGGATAGTATAATCAAATTGTGTTCTCGATCTGGTTATGTGCATGTGGAGTGACAACCAGTCTTAGGCATGTAACCTGCCCCTGAAAGGTCTGCAGAACGTACATTAATGGTTATTGGCATATTTTGGTCACATTACTGTACTCGCATAATCCCAAGAGGTCACATTGGTCCTGGTAAATTCAATAATGCCAGGTGCAGAACTCATCTATTTCAATATTACCACACCATTCAAAGAAGTATTAGAAATATTAGTTATTTTCTGATGTGGTGGGTGCCAGAATTAGGATTCCATGGCCCATTGTGTGCATACTTGCAATGAAAAACCCAAACCCAATCACTTTGTTCTCTTTCTGTAAAGCATTTTATTTGCATTAAATATTCAACACTACTGGTACCAACGACGTTTCATCAGACATATATCATTACTTTACGATGATGGCGAAAGTATACAAGGTATAACATAGTATGGTACAACACCAAGCCCATGGATTATAGAAGAAAGATACGGAATTCACCCTTCATCATTCTCACGCCGATCCAACCCAACCTTTCTGACTAGAAATATTCTTGCCAGGTTTCTATCATTTTGCGATGTTTCTTTGGGCATCATCTAGCCTCATGTACATCAGTTTCTCCAAAAGAAGACATCTGTACATGCCTCAGAGCCATCCACTCAGAGGAGGAGCAGAGCTAGGTCTCCAATTTCGCACAATATCCCTTTCAACGAGTGTCAACCTCAAATGAATCAATGCCTTAGGATATTGATTTACGATCAACTCATTAATTCGGTGTACTAAGGCCACCAATTCTGTTTTTCAGCATTAACAATTTTAATTGCATATTTCATCTATGCTGTGCTCATTAGGTCTCGCCTGACCAAGCGCATGCGCTGGTCTGGCGAGACTTATTGAGAGGGCTCCAAAAAGTGCTACAAGCAGGGCCGGACTGACTACCGGGCGTTTTGGAATTCTGCCGAGCAGGGGGCTGATTTCACTGCGGTGGGGGCTGATTTCATTCATGGAGACCTGCGTGTACTTCTCAATAATTAAAGCAAAACGAATTTCGTTCAGTACACGCAGGTCCCCATCAACGAAATCAGCCCCCAACTCAGCAGCATTCCAAAACGCCCGGTAGTCAGTCCGGCCCTGGCTACCAGGCCAGCATAGAGCTACAGTGCATGTGCGCGGGCGCGCGCGCCGCACTTTACCGCGATTACTTTCACTTTTGCGGCCGCATGGCCACTTTGATGTTTGATCGCGATCGCGATCACTTTCGCGGCCGCACGGCCGCTTTGCATAGCCAATAGGTCTCGCTTTTGGGACCTTATAAGTATTTAGTTATGCAACTGTTGCATAGCTAAACACTTATAAGGTCCCAAAGGCTAGACCTATTGGCTATGCCAATGCTTGTTTTTGTATTGCAAACCGGCCCACAGTTTACTGGCCGCTTAGTCAGGAAATAGAGATGTTGATGTTTTGGGGAGTTGAACTGGTGAAGTGGGGATTTGACTGTGTTTCAGTTGGAACCCCTTATGGTACAACAGTTTTGGTGATGGACAGAAGTAATAAGAAGAAACGTTTCCAGGGAGCATTTGCACACTATCCTCCCCTTGCTTTGATTTACGCTACAAAATAATAAACTAAAAACAAGCCACACTGCAGGCACAAAGACCGTCACAGAGGGAATCCCAGTGTTTAGCATGTTAGGGAGAGAAAAGAGATTGTGTGAGAGAGCAATTAGGAGTGGGGAGTGGGAAGTGGCTGGCAATGCTTCTAAAGGCATATTCAGGAATGCAGAAAGACAGCAAAACACCTATGACGAGTGGGGACATTGGGGCAGATTTATAATAACTGGCGCATCCCTGCATATCAGCAGGGATGCGCCAGTTATTATGCACCCCAGCTCCGCCATCATGAATGCGCCGCATTTATAATGCGGCGCACCATGGGGCAAAAATGGCACAGATGCGTGACGCATCTGTGCCGTAAAAGTGGCGCATTGCTGGAGTTGCGTCACAAGCGCGACGCAGCTCCAGCAATGCTCTGGGGGGCCCTATCTTTACAATGCTGCGTCAATCCTTACATCTGCTTCAAGCAGGCGCAGGGTTTTGACGCAGCATGGGCCTAAAAGTGACTGAGTGAAATCTTGTAGATTTCACTCAGCCACTTTTAGGAGGCGTTCCTGCGCCGGAACGCCCCCACCTGCCCTGGAACGCCTACATGTGGCGCAGGGCTTTACAACAGATGCGTCACGTTGTAAATACCCTGCACCATGGCGCAGGATTTGCGCCGATGCTGCGTCACAAAAGTGACGCAACGGCGGCGCAAAAGGGGCGCAAGTGCAACATAAATCTGCCCCATTGTGTTTAGAGCAATTGAAAAGTAGTGTATCAAATAGGTCAGACGTTTGCTAAAAGAGAATGGCATTTGTGGAAATAAAAATGAAGCACTGAGGAATAGGGAAGGAAGGAGGGATAGGTTGAGGGGGTGAAGGAGAGGGAGGGAAGGGAGAAAAGGCGAAAGAAAATAAGGATGGAAGAAAGAAATGAGTGTATTTAGAGAGGAAAAAGAGAATGAAGAAAAGTGCCTTCGTTTTCGCAGCTAGGCAGTGGCCATCAACTTGTTGTAGAATAGTATTAAGGGTCATGTGGTAATGTGATATTGTGAAAAACAGAGCGTGCTCACCACCACTGATCTCTGAACAGTTTTAAACATTATTCTGAGTGGGTAAAAACCGCTGGTGTCAGACTTTAACTTATACAAACACCAGGATATCTGCAGTAACATTAGCAAACAGTTTCACACGTTCAAAGCGGCCATAATGGATGTATTATGTCCTAATAGCTCTGTTAAACTGCATTTCAGCGTTTCAAGTTTTCCTCAGCATCATCATGTTTTAGATTCAAAATTATTTGGTAAATGGTGTAATTAGCTGCCAGGCTCAATTACTTATTTTAAACTGTGGCTTTGATCACACTCATTCTCAGAATATAAAAAGAACTAATCTCTGGCATTTTTTCTTTCATATGCTTGGTTGGTTCATGAAAAGTGCTCCCCCATTCACGGGCGAGGGGAGAAATCCTTTTGAGACTGAAGTATTCCTAAATTACAAAGTCCTTGACACAAAGTCAGATATAACAATTTCAATCCATGTGTAATTTAGTGGAAGTTACACAGACATTTCAGGCACTGTTGTCTGTTGATTGTTTTTCTTTATTTTAATGCCAATGAATTCAGCACCTAGGTAGTTCTTGTGGGCGTGCTAATTCGTGACTCGGCGACTTCTTTCCTTAAAGGAAGAACCAGGAAGCAAAGAGCCAGAATGTGGAGTCATGCTAAGCAAAGATGGTAAACATAAATGCATGCAGGATTGTATGTTTTATGGGAGCAATTTTTGATTGCGCATCTATGCCAAGGCATACTGTGGAATTTCATATATACGTGGGAAGCCAAATTTTGCATGAGAATGTGCCTAAAATGCTAGACTTTTACTATATAATACTTAATGTTGGACGTTAAACTAGGCTAAAGCACAAAAACAGGGGCTAATTCAGAAAGTATTTGTAATTCTAGGCACATGTGTACAGTTTGAGTACTCTGGGAAACATAATGCCTGATTTCTGGTGCATGTTATGCCTAACTGTGCTAATGCTAAGTCTGTGGATTATTCACAGGGCTGGCTATCCTCAAGTACAATGTTGGAGCAGATGTTCATTTGCCCTTTCCTACACATTTGAGTCCTTGTGAAGCCAATCAAACCTTTTAAAACTGGGTCAGTCCACTTCAAACCATTGGCTTGCTTTTTTCTGACTCTTTCCGCCAATGGCATGAGACATTCATTGCCAATCACATCTTGAATCAGATCTCAGAAGTATTGTAGTTCCCTGCATTTTTGTTGGTGATTTTGGTTATCCTTCTGCCTCCACTGAAGTGCACGAGGAACTATTTTACAACTCAATCATCACACCTTTTGTCCCATTCAATTCTTAATGCCATATAGGCATTCACTAGGCAGAGCAATCTATTTTTGGTTTTTATTTTTACATTTTTAAAAATTGCTTTTGACACCACTCATGTACGAGCCTGACACCAACATGGCTATTTTATTGGCTTTTTAATTTAGATCGGGTTGTCTAACTTGGGGTGGAATGGTTCCGATCCCAAGATGTACCTTCTATGCGTTTTGAAAGTCCCTGCCTTCTGACGTAGGAGGAATGATAGATTTAGTAGAAATTGCTTTGTAAGTTAAATACTGCTCATTGAACCCGAACATACTTGACATTTGTTAATTCCAAGGAATATACTTGTCTCTCTACTTTCCATGTCCCCAGCATAAAAGTGCATTGGAGCAAAAATGTGGAAATGTGCATACAAATAGATTTCTTATATTTTTAGAAGAGATAGTGTTCCACATCCTCTTGTCCTGGGATGAGACGTGGATAATTTACCACTGATGATGAGCACACAAACCGTGCTTCAAAATGGTGGCCTCTTTCAAAACGAAAGTTGGCCCGCCATGTGCAGGAGTTAAATATGTGCCCTTTGGTTTGTAGTTGCTGGACAGGGCTGATCAGGCAGATATTGCTGAGAAGGTTCTAGATTTTGAACTGCTTTCAAGAGTGCCCTGCTGTCAAGGAGCTGTGTGAAAGCCCCCTTTGCCAGCTGAGGAAAAAGGTTCCTGTCCTGGTGTGTGGTGTGCTCCCAGATGCAGGTAAAGTAGGGCAAGAGAGGTTCAAGAGCTCTAGGTCCTGATTCATGCATGCAATACAGTTCACCAGAACGTTACTGAGACCCCCCAAACTGATCAAACATTGCATGACAGTTCTGACAGCAACATGGGAAAAGCAGCAGAGCTGTTAAGCCTCTGCTTCGGTCTGCAGCATGCCATACGAGTGTAGCTCATCAGCACCCAGTGCAGTTTAACTTTGGCCTTCTTAGAAGTTCAAACCTGCGACTCAAACTACACTGACACACACCCATATCGGTTTCGCCCTACTTTACTTGGCAACACAATGATATATTTTACCTCTCACTTAGTGACCACCAACCTACATTCAATCAGCAACACAAATATTTCCCTGCACTTTAGCTCACCCACTCCAGCTCACCTTCTTGTAATTTCAACCTTGAGCCACCAGACCTATTGGTTGTGACTATGCTCATCTCCTTATGGAAACAAATAGCCAAAGGGAGAAATGTATTATGCCCCTCCTCATACTTAAAAATCGAGGTGTTAGGTTCAATTTCCCACACTCATTGCACCACTTAGGTCTACCTGGATTGAGCATATGTTTGCAATTACAATGTTTGTGGGAAAATGTAGGGTCACAATTTTGTGACTGTTCACCTTATTAACAATGGCATACCCACTCCCAACACACACTTATGATTCTAGAACGTCTGGTTGTATGGCAGATTGTCTGTTCTGCAAAGTACTCAAAATGCCTTCAGATCCTGATTCAGTCGTCCGGAGGTGCCACTTATTCCATTACCACACCTAGATATAACTTTCGTGTGAAAAGAGACTTGACAATCTGCCTCCTACATTTCGGTAAAGTCAACCAATGTTCTAAATATATGGGTGACTCAGAGGTACATATTTGAGGAAACTGATTCACATTAAAGCAAGTCTAAAGTGGACTTTTAACAAGACAGTGTGTATCTTATTACGCCTTTTGTATTACTTTCAGTGATACTCATTTCTTTAGTTTACACCCATTTACCCACTTCTAGCTTAAGACAGATTAATGGGATCATTTAGAGTTTGCTGGAGTGGGTGCAATGCTGGGTACCCATCTAAAGGGGGTGGGGGGGGCAGTTGGTATCTTCCAGCACAGGCTCAAATCTCTGACCTGCCTGCCTACCTGCCACTTAACCACCAGATAATAATGATGTTTACCCTTTCCTCTTTAATGCATCATCCTACCCTATTTAGGACACTGCCTCACCCCATTTACAAGATTCTCCTCCTCTGGATTGCCCTGTGGGACATTATGGTTCCAAGCGTGAAAAATGCCCCAGATATAGGAAGCAAATTCCTTGTGAATCTGGGCCATTCATTTTTTGTTTTAACCACCTACAGGATTATTTCTGGAAAATAAAAAAGGTCAAAGCGTACTCGCTGGAATGACGGAAGGCTGCATGAGCAAACTCTCGGAAGGCGGTAAAACGGATGACAAAACGGATGACAGCAAATAATAAGAGATAATAAAGATATGATTGGGAGAGAAAAAGTATCGAAGACAAGAAACTATTTGGGGAAATCGGGACGGAATTACTACCGGTTAATTGATAACATTAAACATACCGAAGAAACAGCCCTGAGGAAGTCGCGGCCACTTGCCATGGGCGACGAAACACGTGTTGGCTAAAAAAAGAACTAAACAAGTACACATGAAAATAAACCTATCAAATACAAAGAAGGACAATAACTGTTGATATCTGTTATTTATGTAATACATGTTGACATTAGCGTGTACTGGGAAACAATTTTTTTTAACAAACTGGATGATTTTGGTCATCCAACTGTGGAGTGGGTGATCTCTGAACCTCCAAACGCCACACATAAATAAGTTCACGTCAACTCTTTAGTGTACTTCTGTAGAGCACCACAGAACCTACTACAAACCTCACTCGTGGTAGCGTATCTTATTTCTGGGGGAAAAAAGCACTTTGCCAAGCAGCAGCAATAAACATTTGCTGTCCATAGCATGCCTTACACCTTTCCCTCCTTAGCTTGCTTTTTTGAAGGAATTACAATATGGGCAGCACTACCCTGATGCCACCTTGCCTTTCCAAAAGTGCACTAGATCAAAAATAAGAGAAGGCAGAGCAAGGTGCCAATATGAAAAGATGAATATAAGTCATCCAAGGAGACCAGTAGAATTACACCCTATAAGAGAAAAAGCAATAGTCTCAAAAAGCATCTCTCTCAAAACAATACACAGTCAAGAAAGAACATCATTATAGAAACTATCAAACTGGCACAAGAAGAAACAAGAGTCTAATGTAAGTAGAAGATGAAAAAGACAAAGGGCCTGATTTAAATCTTGGCAGTATGTAAACTTCAACTGTGGTCTGTCCGCCAGATTTAAATGCTGGCGGACCTTAGGTTTAACAACAGTGGAGACTACGCCTGACATGGCGAGTGGTCAGGCTCTTAACAAGCCCAAAAGACTGCATTTTGTATATTAGAGAACTTGCAAGAGCCTGAAATGTAGCACTCATGGGTGAGCAAGCAGACCTCGGATATTGGTTTCAACCTTTTTAAGATCGTTTTCTGTGGTGTCTGGTATTATTAGTTCTTCAACCCAAAGAAGTATGTACCACTGCAGTGGAATGATGCATCACTGTGTGATTGCTGTGTTGATTGAGAGTGTCAGCTAATTAGACTGAGAGAGTGTAAGAAACTAGCTTTTCCATTAGAGTGCGAACAAGAAGGGGTTTACAATTCTTTTTGGGCAGTAGCATTTGTTTTGCTTATTTTTTAATTTTGGCACAGAAGCAGCCAAAGGAACTTTTTAGGTTGGTCAGTTCCTAAGTCAATACTAAAAAAACATTAAGATGAGAAAGTCTTTTATCGACCATTGACAAAATTCTGCTCCGTCATCTGTTTTGTATTTAAAGTTTGTTACTACAGGTATATTGCCTTCTGTAGCATTGCCTCCCAGGTGCATGGTGTATATGTACCATTATACATCTGGTAGGTGAAGAACTGCTGATTTTTTTAGACAATTTTTAAAGTTCATTTTACTATTTACACTCTAAACTCGGAGGGTCACGGCAGACCATGCAGCCTTCAAATCCCCTGTCACCGCACACCATCACCTCATCCGAACAACAAAGAAAGCAGCCATTGAGGAATGCATCAACACCAGTGAACACAACAGCAAAGGACTCTTCGCCGTGGTCTAAGAATTTGCCAAACCCAGTACAGAGACAACAGATCTCTGTGACAACCTTGCCACCTTCTTCCACTGCAAGATCAAGGAAATCTATGACAGCTTCACAACCCAAGACTCCCCCACCCCACCTGCAAGCACCACACCCAATGGCTCCAGCCCCCAGCAGACCTTGAGCAACTGGGCTACCCTCACCGCTGATGACAACTTCAGGATCATGAAGAGCATCCACTCCAGAGCCCCCTTGAATCCCTGCCCTCACCACATCTTCAATAGATGTGGTACCGCCATTGCACCTGAACTCTGCCACACTTATCCTCCTGGATCTCTCAGCCCCCTTCAACACCATCTCCCACCACACCCTCCGCGTAAGACTCAACAATGCCGGCATCCTACAATGGATCCACTCCTTCCTCACCGAATGAATGCAGAGAGTCAGACTTCCACTGTTCAACTCAGAACCCACCGAGATCAGCTGTGGAGTGCCTTAGGTTTCCTTCCTGAGCCCCACCCTTTTCAACTTCTACATGGCCCCACTTGCAGCCATAGTCAGAATCCACAGACTCAACATCGTTTCCTACACCAACGACACCCAGCTGATTCTCTCCCTCACAGATGAACCCAAAACAGCCAAGAGCAACTTCCAAGATGGGATGAAGGCAGTCGCCACCTGGATGAAGGACAGCTGCCTCTAGCTAAACTCATAGTACATATAACAATGTGGTCTTACTGGCATTGATTTAGATATGAAATACGATTCATAACTCCATATTTGTAGTATAGGCGTGCGAGAGACACAGCAAACAAATCACACTTAAAGTGGTTTGAAATCATAAAACATAATTTTATATAAGAAAAATCTCGAACATATACATTTTTCATAAAATCCTTCTCATCATGGTTGCTCCAAAGAAAGTGCAAATAGGAGTGTTTATAGAAGTGCTTGCGTGCAAAGTGATCAGAAAGGGAAAGGAAGTAATACAAATTCAAAACACTTGAAGACTTGGTTAATCTGGCACATCCTTAGGTCTGTCTTGACATCGAAACTACCTGCACAATCTACATGTCCTCATGAGTGGTGCGTTATAATTCAGCAACCACTGCTCTGTGTATGAGGACATTTGACATTTAACAAAGGAATCAATTTCTTCAGACAGGCTATTGCCTTTGGCTAAGCTAATCTTTATCAGCCATTGGTGAAAATTATAAATGCATTTAAAGAACGTTTTTGATTTTTGTTACTTCCTTTCCCTTTCTGATCACTTTACACATGTGCACTTTAATAAACACTCATTTTTGCACTTCTTGGGGAGGGTAGGTGTGACTCGTAGGCAGTGCAGGGAGTCCAAAGCGCTGCTCTCCCTTGCCATGTCCTCTTTTTAAGGGCCCACCCATTTTATAAGGTGACACATCTTCTATGGCAGTCAGGTCTGAGAATGATTCAACAAACACCTGTTATCATGGGGTGAGTGAGGAATAATTCCCTGGGTGAAGACAAAGCGCATTCTATGTATTTGTAAATGAAGTGATAACAATAGATTGTGCAGGTAGATTCGATGTCAAGACAGACCTAAGGATGTTCCATATTAACAAAGGTTTTCAAGTGTGTAGTTGTGTCTTGTTCTACTCTTAGGTGTAGATTACTTCTGAATTTCCATGCCTCATTCGAAAAATATATTTGTCCTCCAGACATACTGACACACTTATGACTTCTCAAGAAAAAGACACACTCACACAGAAATCTTCTTCACAAAGCTTTTATCTGTTTAGCCATGTCTTCATCCTAAAAACGTTTGAGTCAGTAATTTTAAAGTAAGACACAGCTACCATTAGACAAAATGTCATGAGTGATTTTCAGGAATAAGACACAACTACTCACAGAAAAATCATTGCGAATTGGGCACAGAGATATTATTGTTTGTATCTGATTGGAATAATAAGTTCAAATGTGAGGTTAAGGAGGTGAGTTGAAGGTTTATCACATAAAGGTAGAAAGAGTTAAGTTTAATTTCATTTGCAGAAAAAGTTGCTTCCCTACAGAAGGTGTATAACCCACGAAGTTCTATTTTGATTCTGCAGAATTCCTTTTTAGGTATGGCCGAGAGACAGCTTCAGCAGTCTTGACAACATCATTTTGCCAGCCTCATGTATTAAAAAAAATCATAAATAGAAATGCATACATATATAAATACATATTGGTTCTTGGGCCAGACCTCTTCATCCATTGGTCTGTTAAAATGTCATCCACTCTTTGCCTCCACCCGCCACATGATGGAGCATGGGGGGCAATGGTGCCATGACAAACTAGTGGTGTAACCCGAGGTAAGCCACAGGACATGGGTAGAGTACAATACATGCAACAGTGTGGTCATAATGGCAATTGTTTCAAGAGAAAAATACAATATTGAGTCACGTCTCTATGATCAACCAAATTGATCTTTGTGAGATAGAGACAAGAATACACACACTTGGGTTTTGCAAAAATACATCCAATCTATATTTTGAAGTAGTCCAGTAGTATATACATACATTGAGAAAATTGTTTATTGTTGCTCCAAAGAGTGCATAGAGAAGTGAACATAGAAGTGCTCATGTGCAAAGTGACATAGAAGAAAAAAGTTTGTCAAAAAATCATTTATGTTCCTACAGTAAAACAATGGCTAACACTTTTTGAGATTACCAATGTAGTAGGCCTATTCGAAAAACAACTTTTTCTTTATGTTTAATTTAATTCCATAACTCAGGATAGATGGCCAAGGAATCCGAACACACCATCCATAAGTATGTATAAATTCAATCCAGGCCAGAACGTAAATGCCAATATTTTGACCCGACTATTGCATAAGGTATGCTTTAAAACTTTGCATGCAGGTGTACATCAGGACTGTAACAAAAGGAAAAAAGTTGTAACCTTTAGTAGTGCAAAGGTGGGGGTATGATTGGGGGTCTAATACTCAATCTAGCCACACAAAAGGGCCCAAGGCTCCTCAATCCAAAGTAACATCATGATCAAGAATTCTCACATCCCTATGGTGTAGCGTATGATTTGATAAATCGAAGAAAAGTGTTTAAAATTGCCAGGAAGACTATTTCTGAAAACTTTAATCAGGCCTTGTTACTTATGACCAATTCATTTAGGAGATCAAGTAATGAGAACCCAGCCAAAAAATGGATCATGGTGGGTCTCTCAGCGAGACAACTACAACTCTCAGCGCCTACTTGAATTCTGGACGTCGGGATCGGAGCCAGCAGGAACCCAGCAGTCTTGCAGGAACCCAGCGGTCTTGCTGTCTTTGCTGGACATTGTCATGAGCCAATGGGAAAGATGCAACTGCAACTCCACACTCCATGGTGCTCGCCTGAAATATCCACACACATTAGTGGGTGTGGCCACCTTTTAAATTGACAAACAATCAACATGGCGACCGTGACATGCGTCATACACTTTACCGGGGGCAATCACTGAAAACTTAGGAAGGCAAAACAAAATATGCATCAAAACAAGAGACTAGTGAGCATTATAAATGTAAGGCTCATTTGTAATTCCTGGTCATAACATTCCTGAATACAATGTTCTTTTCCTACACCTCTATGCAATGAGAGAATTTTCAAGTGATGACCTATATCATTCAGTCTTGCCATATCATCCTTGGCATTATCACTGTATTTTGCCATATAATCAGCACAGGCAGTTGCCACACAGTTTTGCCATAAAGTTCATACTCCATGCATTACATTATAAGCTTGACAGAGTTATGAGACAATTAATGTACCCTGTCATCATGGAAGGCTACGATAGGACCATGACAGTCCTCCATCTCAAAAACTGTAACACTCAGTGCTATGCGGGTGCCTTGGGATGCTTTTTGTAAAATTGGATGGAGCGTGGGGTGTTAACAGTATCACCAGGTTCCCAGGAATTTTCTCCTGGGCCGTAACCTTTCCAAGACACCAGGTACCACTGTTTACCCCAACTTTGTTTGCTATCAAGAATACTCTGAACCTCATATTCCTCATGATCATCAATGATTACTGGAGGTGGTTTGGGACGTATCTTTGCCTTGGTGGGTTTGAGTAATGAAGCGTGGGAAACCAGGTGTATTAACATTGTCTTTGGAAGTCTTAACTTAAAGGAAAGCTGGATTGATTCCTTTGACTATTTCAAATGGTCCAATGTGACAAGGGCGAACTTAATCATTATTCCTGAAAGCTGGATGTTTTGTAAATAACCAGACATTACCTCCTGGCTGGCACTGAGGGCCTGGTGCTCTTTTTCTGCCTGCAAATCTTGTATATGCACTCTTTGCCTAAATAACATTGATACACAACTGTTGTCTTAGTTTAATCATATTGTGGAGCTGTGCCGACACATTTGGAAAATGACCGTCCAGTTGAGGTGTAACCAAAGTCAGGAAATTAGGGTGACAAACAAAGATGACAAAGAACAGTGACATTTTGGTTGAATCATGTTTAAGATTTTTGTAGGGTATTTCTGCCCCCCATATTAAGTCTACCCATGATGCTTGTGTCTTGGCCAGAAAACAGCGGAGGTATAGTTTTAACACCTGGTTTACACTTTCTGTTTGCCCATCGTACTCTGGATGGAAACTTGTAGACAAGTTACTTTGTATGTGGAACGCAGCACACCATGCTTTCCATAGCCTGGAGTTGAATTAAAATCCACGGTCGTAAGTGATGGACCCAGGTAAACTATGTAGGCATACCACGTTATGAAGGCTCAGGGTTACTAATTCTCCAGCTGTGGCAAACCAGAACATGCCACAAAATGGGTCTTTTTTTTTTAAATTTTGGTTTACCAGTTCTAATGTCTTTGCACGGCCAAGGTGACCTGCTAATGGTTGATTATGACACCATTTTAGTACTTGTTTCAGCAGAGACAGTAACAACTATAATCTGATTTCATGATAGCATGGAAGGTGGTTTGATCATGTCTGTGGTTTTTGGAGTCTCCTCATAACAGAACAATGTATAAATTATAGTTGGTGCTGCCTGATCAAAAAATGATAATGAGGTTGAACTCAGCGAAAAAGAAGGTCCATCTTAACTGGCGACGTATGAGGGCTTGTGCACACCTTAAGTATTGCAAACTCCTTATAAGGTAATCATATGGCAAGGAGCTCTTTTTCCACCACTGTATAATTATGTTCTGCTGGTAGAAATTTCTTGGAAAAGTAAGCAATTGGATGCAACTGGTTAGTGTTTGGATCCTTTTGGGACAAAATTACTATGGTTGTTCAGTGTCAGGATGGCGCCAAACAGATGCAGTTATAAAAGCTTTCTTGAGATACTGAAAAGCTTTGCTAGCACCCGGCGTCCATTTGAAACTCACTCCCTTTTATATTTAATGTGTTAATGAGGTTTCCTTGGCAAAAAACTGATTAATAAATCGCCAACAGAAATTGGCGAATCCAAGGAAGCGCTGTATGTCTTTAACTGAGGTTGGTTCTGGCCAATCTTGGATGGTTTGTATCCAACGATCAGCCATGGTTATGCCCTGTAGAGAAAGGATTAAAAAAACAAATTCCACTTTGTTTGTGTAAAGTTCGCACTTTGTTTGTTTGGAATGTAAACAATGTTGTTGTAGGGTTCTTAGGATGGTCTGTACATGTTTTATGTGTTCTGACAAGATGCTGGAATATATCAGAATGTCATCAATGTAGACAATCACAAACTTATCCAAAAATTCGTGGAGCATGTCATTGATAAAGAATTGGAACCTTGAAGGGACGTTGTATAAGCTGAAAGTCATTACGTAGTCCTCGACGAGACCAGAGTGAGTTCTAAACACTAGTTTCCATTCATCACCTGTACGAATGTGCACTAGGGTGAAGGTACCTCTGAGGTTAAGCTTTGTGCACATGGTGGCAGCTCTGACTTGGTCGAGGAGCACTGGTATCAGTGGTAACGGTTACCGTTTTTATTGTGATACTATTCAGTGCTTTATAGTGAATACGAGTGCGCAACTCGCCATTGCTCTCAGGCACGAAGAAGAGGGGTGATGTGGTGGGTGATTAAGAATGGAGAATGAAGCCATTCTTCAGATATTTGTCTAGCTCCTCTCATATGTGTTTATTCTCTTTGTTGGTTAAAGCGTGTATTCTGCTCCACAGTATCTTCGCCCCAGGTATTAAATCAATTTTGCAATAATAGGTGCGATGAGGTGGTAACATTTCTGCACTGCCTTTACAGAACACGTCACAATGGGACTCATAAACCTTTGGTAACTTGATATCCTGCTCCACAGCAGTGGCTATGCTATGGGAGCGACATTGGTGTTGACAATCCTGTGAATCAACTGCTGAAGCTATTAGGTATGGTCTGCTCATTCATTCCATTGGAATACTGGCCAGGCATTCTTGTGTGCACCATTCAGAATCAAACGTGATGTTTCTTTTGGTCCAGTCTATGGAAGGGTTGCGCTCGGTTACCCAAGGCGTCCCTACTATATCCCCAAATTGGGGTGCATCAATTAAATCAAAACACAGAGATTCGGAATGTTTATTCTTTTGATCTTGGCAAGTAATTGTCACCTGAACCGTGGTGTTTGATTAACCATGATATTGTGCCATCTACTGTTCAGACGGTCTCGCGCTGGTCCTTAAAAATGTTTGGACTCCAAAGTTTAGAAAAAAAGGCAGAATCAATAAAGTTTCCAGTTGCTCCTGAGTCAGTCATCAAAACCGCTTGTTTGTTGATACTTCCCACTGTAAATTGAACATGGAGTGAAATATGATGAATGGAAATCTGCATTGTATTTGCGATGGACTGATCAGGAGGAGTGAAGGTTCTTACCCAAGGGATTCCCCTGCCCGTTTCCTGAGCCAGTCAGTTTCCCTGATTTTTGGGACCTTCAGTTAGGGTTCCACTCCCTGTGCCCTTTGGTTAAGCTGTGCTGTCTTTTACAAAACGGCTCTTTTTCCAACAGTACAAGCAGAGACTGTTTTTTCATTGTTAGTCATTCCCTTCTGGAGTAAATGGCATTCTTATTTCACCACTTTCCATGGGCTCTGAAGTATCATGGATGGCTGAATTAGTTTTGTCTTTAGACCTGACGTAGGGCCAAAATTCTGTTTGCATTTTATCGCCCTTGTGATCTGCAAGGCAGTCATCCAACCGCAAGGTTAATGCAATCAGATCCTCACAGGTAGTAGGTTGGGGGTCGATAGGCCTAAACATGGACAGCAAACCATATGGGAGGCTAGCAGAAATGAGAGAAATAATGGTTATGACAAACTGATGTAATTTTTGGCCTAAAAGTTACTTATATTATATGGACGGCATATATTACTAAATTCTGGCACTGGCATATTTTATGTTATGTTTGATATAAGGAGGCATCCCTGACAAGATGCAGTATCTGGAACAGCGGAGATAACTTCTCACATATTAGGGCACCCATCACTTTTTGAAAAAAGGGGTCAACTCATGGAAATGTTGTCAGGTTTCATTGGCTTCACACACTATGAAAGGATTTGAATGTTTAGTAAATGAGCTTTCAGAGCCTATGGCATTTTAGCAAATTTGCGAAAATTGTTCTTCAACATGCATTCTGTCACCCCATACTTTGAAAACTTTTCTCGGTGGGAGAAATCGCCTAAAAGAGGTCTGGCTTACTCACTTCGCACGCTCACTTCAATTCAGGGCAAGTCAGTGCCATAGTATAGGTGGTATCAAAAACAGACATTTCTCTGTCACATTGTTATACTAATCATGCAGTTATTATATAATTTTATAGATGTCAATTGTTGTGATATTAGAGTAATGGGACATGGCATCCTGGGAAAAAATCAGGGTCAAGGGTCATATGACATCACTTCCTGTGATGTTAATGAGGTTTGAGGTTATGTGATGTCACTTCCGCTACCCCTAACACAAGGAGATGATGGACGGAGTGCTAACATTTTTCAGACACTCACCCCCAGCCACAGATCTGGGTTGAATCCATCATTGTACTTTAGCTCACTTTACCACCTCAGTTCAGACCCAGCTATATGCAAATCAGTCTTGACCCTGAGCCTCATGGGAATAGTCCAGCCCAAACTGCCAAGGCAAGTCTTCCCTGAACTGAAAAAAGCAGCCTGGGACTGGTTTCGGGGTAACACCCCTCATCAGCCAGGCTAGCTTGAATCCAGTGGCAAAGTGAGCAAGGGACCCAAGTCTGGGGATATACGCTGCCAACTTAGGGTGAACAAATCAAATAAAAGTAGATGATGGAGGGAGTGCTGAAACCTTTCAGACACTCACCCCCAGTCACAGATCTGGGTTGAATCCATCATCGTTCTTTAGCTCACTTCACCACCTCAGTTCAGACCCAGCTATATGCAAATCAGTCTTGACCCTGTGACTCATGGGAACAGTCCAGCCCGAACTGCCAATCCAGGTCTTCCCTGAACCGGAAAAAAGCTTGAATCCAGTGGCAAAGTGTGCATTTTGAAAAATCAATATCTGTGTGTACAGCCCTCTGCTGCCTTTTGGCTAGGTTTGTGGTCTAGCGATACAAAATACATACATACATTAGGCAAAGATGACCATCTGGTAGAGCAGATCGCCAAAGCTTTTGCTGAATGTATTTCACAGTCTATGGTTAGGTTTGTCCTTTAGAGATTCAATGTCAGCCATATTACAAGAGATAACATATGCATTTAGTATTAAGTCCTGCTGGTTAATTGTAGTTTATCTGTGCCACAGTGGTTACATGTATGTATTGAACATTATGAATTTTCATTGATACCCACAAAATAAAAAAAGGAAATAAACCTTCTGGAATACACAGTTTGAAACTTGCAGGACTATTTATGCAGCTTGTTCGATGTGCCTAGGAGTGCAAATTACACCTTACTGAAAATGCCTAATTAGACAGTGAAGAAGGAAAGTTGCCTCAGAGTTCATGTGGGAAGGCCCTATGAGGAGAAAGAGACTTGTTTATGATCAGCATTTCCACAAGTAACATAAACAATTGCCAGCTTGCTACCCCATATTTAAGAAATGTTTATCGGTTATTTCCATGCTATTTTCTACAAATGTACAATGGATAGTGAGTCATTAAAATGGCACCACTTCCTGCAGAAAACAAGGGCTGGAATCATGGAAATAAAAGAGGGGCAACATGGGGATAATGACAAAGACTTCCACATCTGGAGGCTTCTGCCCCTTCACCCACCTCAACCCGAATAGCAGAATTGACAAGAAATGGAAATGAAGGGCTCATTTATATCAATCAATGCACACCCCTCTTGTAGGGACAGAACTGTAGTCCTGTATTCCACTGAACAACATATAGAAATATTGGTATGCATGGGTCCTAAGATGCTGGTAGTAGACATATAACATGTGTGAATACTGAAAGTCATAAAGTTTGACTTTCGGTATTCATAAAGTGCCTTTACGAGTGGTAAATGCCATTTGTGAATACCGAAAGTCGAAAAGTTAAACTTTTGTCTCAATTTAGCTTTGTGAATCTGTCCCAAAGAGTCCAATAACAAATGCTCATTGTTGGATTTCATTTGTATTCTACAATCACATAAACCCCATTTATTTTTAGTCTCTTGGCTATCTCAGCCCTCAAAAACATAGGGTTAACCCCAATTCGAAACCTTAAGGACCAGTGAGCAGGAAACAGAGCTATTCATAGCCCCTGTATCAACTAACAGATTTTCGTCAGTACCTTGTAAATCAGTAGTAACATAAGGTCCACTCTGATCTACAGGCACCGGAACTGGCCCCTTGCCCTGCCCCTGGCTGTCCTAACTGTGAGGCAACCCTGTCACTTCGTCCATATCATAGTCTTAATGGTAGTATTGTCTTCCCCGAGGGTCGTCAAAATAGTTCCCGCTCTGTCTATTGTAAGACATGTCCTCTGACTGCATCCCCCCTCGGCCTCCTCTTCCACGTCCTTGTCCTCTGAAACCCCGACCTCTCGGAGCCCCTCCTCTTTGCAACAATTCCAGGCACTTGTTCTGCCAATGTCCCTCTTTCTTACAGTACACACATTGGTTGGGAACCACAGGTGCACCTGAAGCACCACCTCTGTTAGATCGAAGTGGCCGTGGACATGAACCTGAGCCACGTCCTCTTACCCCTCCTCTTGCAACCTGCTGCATCAGCACCCTCGTTTTCAAATCTTTCGACTTCTTTTCTACCTTTTCCTTGTCCACATTCTCTCTAAGCTCATAATACTGCGCCATACTTAATATGACCGATGGAGAGGAGGTCATCCAGGTACTCTCCGAGGCCTGCAACCTAGTTGCAACCTCAGGGGGCAAATTAGTGACACATATGTTCACAAACAAATGGACACCACTCTCTTGTGACAAATCCTCACCACTAAAATTTAGAAACACCCCTTCAAATCTGGTAAAGAAATCCGACACACTTTCATCCTTCTTCTGACGACACACAGTCAACGTATCCCAATCCACTCTCTTCAGTAGGATAAGGGAGTGCATGTAGGCGATAAAACGCCCCGGTAAAGCCAATAGCTCTGCTTTGGGCCTCTCACCGGGCTTGCGCTCCTTATTCCATGCTCTGACCTCATCCCATGTGCCACCCAGCTCCACCGCATGGTTCTGCGTGTGGACCTATCTCCATATATCCACCGGTACCAACAAGCCAAAAAATAATTCTATGTCAGCTAGCGTCATCAAGGTGGAGGAGGCCGCCTCTGTCAATTACTTATAACATGCTGTGGGATTTTTCCTTGGATCCGGCAACTGACTTTTTAGGGAAAGGACCTCACTCCTTTTCCAAGGAGTGTAGATCCATGTACTCCTGAAACCGAGCGTCCAATCGCGGTCTTATTACAGTATCCGTGGAGTCGCGCAGTTCTGGTATTTCAGGATGAAAAATGGTATGAACTTCCCTCATGGGGTGCTGTGTCCCTAACATTGGAACCCTTTGGAGTAACCTGCCTCGGTAACCCACCAGTGTAGTCACATTACTAAAAACCTAATTCGGGGCCATGTCTGTAGTATATACTCTGTCTCTATGTCATAGATAATCTGCGGTGCGGTACCCTGGAAACACTGTTCCCACAATTCTATCAGCGTGGCGGATATGTCCTTAAGGGCATGCTGGTGTATGAAGGGCTCATAATCTTTCATAACACTCCACACATCCTCCACACTATAGATCAGGTGCCGGGCCCATAGAGCTGCCTGATTCGCCACAATTTTTTCTCCTCAGTACCCACAGCAGAACGCACTAACACGTTCTCCATGCGATCTCGCACTGTTGCCCACTTGGCTCCAGGAATTCCATGTGCAGGCGTTTTAACATTCAAAAGAGTTTGGGACGTTACACTCACAGGGGAAGGGACGGATGCAGAGACAGGAACCATCATGTAGGGAGACAGAGTTGTAGGGGTGAAAGGGGGTGTAGTGGACGAGACAGAGCCAAGGGACAGGGCAGGAGAGTGAAGAGACAGAACAGGGGAAGTAACAGTGTCCGCTCCTGTGGCTGGCGGGAGTACAAGGGATGCAAGTGGGGCTGGGGCTGAGGCAGTAGTACTGGAAACAGCCACATCAGAGGGAACAGCCACAAGAGTCGAGGGCTGGGATGTGGGGACCGTAGGGCAAGAATCCAAGAGTTCCTGAACTAGCTCATCCTCCTCCCTAGTAACATAGCACTTGTCAGTCTGAAGTCGGAATTTCCTATCTGCGCATTCTATGCCTTTCTCCGTCTTTTATCTTTCATAGGCTACCTCCTTCTGCATAATAATTTGTGTCTGCTTCCTTCGAGCCTCTTTCTCTACTCGCATGCGTCGCTGATTTGCTTCTTTCTGCCGCTCTCTCAAAGAATCAAACATGGACTGCCTACTCCTTTTAGCAAACAATTTTTCCTGCAGGAAATTTATTTTTTGTTCATCAAACGAGCCAGTAAGTGGCCATTGCAGCTCAGCATTGTCCCTCGTATATTTATTCCAGAATGTGCTAAACATAATAGGGCTAACACCATGCTTGACATATATATCAAAATTTGGGGTACCCTCCGGAGGTGCGGGCTGGCTCTCTTCCAACTGAGCATTGGTAGAACAACATTGACATCTGAAACATCCTAACTTACTTAAACAAGGCATCTTAATATAAGACACACACACTGACCCTAATGGACAAACAACACCATCAACTGCAATAAAGGAAAAAATAGAATCACTCAAAACTCAAAACCATCTGTCCAGAGAGCACAGTCGCTACTCACTCAACCAAGCACCATCAACGACGTCAGCCCACAGACCCCACAGCCCCCACACACGCAAACGAATCACACATCAGCCCAGAGGCTACATCACATTCAGGACGACAGTCTAAAGACCGTACCATGTTCAAGAGGACAGGCTTTAGCCCCAGACCTTTTTGAATGTATGCCTATTTCCAGTTGGCCTGGCAGATTGTCCGCCAACAGCCCCAGACCCTTTTCAAAACGCAAGCCGAATTACCGATTGGTCTGTCAAACTGCTCGCAAACACTCTGTGTCCTTTACAAGGGTCTGCAAACCCTCCAAGTACAAACCAAGACGCTATTAAAACCGTACCAAGACACAGGCCTTCGACTCGTGTTGTTCAAGAAAGGCAGTTCAGAAACTGCAAACAAGACAGTCCAGAGACTGCATCAAGACACAGCCCAAAGGCTCATGCCAACTAAGAATGGCGCCATTTTCCCAAAAACCAAGTCACTCACCTGGTGCACTCAGGTTAAGTCAAATTATTCTCCACTGCCGACTCTTCAGACCAAACGGTCAGCTCCAAGGTTTCGCCTTCTCAGGACCCAAGCCAGTGACCACTAGCTGAGGATCTGCCCGATCAGAAGGGCGGGGCAGCTGCAAGAACCAAGCTCGGTCTTGTGTATATGGGGTGCTGATCCACCTGACCAGACACCACCCCGGCCCCTATAACCCGATTACGGGTAAGGAGATCACTTTGCGGGGTCACTATTCAGGCGCCAACTGAAGGACAGGGCCCTGTAGGGCCACACGGGTCATTTACAACCACCTGCTATGCCTTCCCCAAAATGAAGAGTCGGTCAGACAGTAGAGAATACAAACTTACTTTATTCAGCATATACTCTGCAGAGGAGCCCAGTCAGGCCTTCACCGTAAGATGTCTGCCAAGGGGACTGAAGCCCCAGTGTACGCTAATACATAATAAACCCTTCTGGAGACTTAGGCCACGCCTCTAACGGATAATTACTGGCTTGAGCCGGGCATGAACAAAGGAGGTACAGAGAAATGAGCTAACACCTGCTAGATGGGTGCACTATTAGTAGCCCAAGGCCACTGTGCCGAGTCTCAGCGTCTCCTAAAATGGGAGCAGAGCTACACATTGAGATTGGAATGCAAAGAAAGAACATCAGTTCATTAGCAAGTCAGGTTACAGCCTTTAACAGGAGAGAGAAATAATAACAAAATACAGTGTGCTACTGAGGCAAGCGGATTGGAAAATAAGGCCTAGTATGAGCACAGCCCAAGCAGTCTGCTAGTGAATGCAAAATACAAAATGGAGTCACACAAGCTAACTAAAGCTTAAATGTTGTGAAGGTAATACAATGGGTTGCATATCATGAATACTAATGGCGTCTATTAGCCACATATTGCTAACCTAACATAGCATGTGTAAGTGCACAACGGGAAGGGGAATTCCAAACCTAACAACAGTTGACCATGAGACTCTATTCCAAAGACTCTACGAAGCTGGCATATAGGGTACTGCCCTCCACTGGACCACATCCTACTTTCAAAACAGAACAAATGTCATCCATTCTCCACCTTTCTCATCCAAACTGTACTTCACAAAAGCAGGAGTTGCTCAATGGCTCTCACATCTCACCCATGCTTTTTCAACATCTACATGAAGTCTTTACTGGCAATCAGAAATTAATTTCAGCCCACATGCTATAACTATGCTGATGACACACAAATGCTTCTTAAACTGGAAAACCTCAATTACATTGGAAACTCGCAAATCTTCAGTTACCTCAGAGCCTTTGATCAGTGGATGACATGGAGCCATCTCAAATTGAAGGCTTCCAAAACGGAAATACTCCCATGTGGCGATTGGAAGAATTATGAACCACTTTGTGCCTGGCCTGATGATTTCGGACCACCCCCTAATATATCTAAGCAAGTAAGAAATCTTGGAATCACCATGGACTCCAAGTTATCAGTGAAGGCCCAAGTGGACAAATTTGCAGGATCAAGCTCCATTACTATGAAAAATCTGTGACGCATCTTCCCCTCATCAGGAAATTCCGCACAAGGTCAAAGCCACTATCTTTCTTGCACTGTCTAAACTTGATTATGCCAATGGCCTCTACCATGGCTCATCGTTATCAACTATGAAAAGACTACAACGGATTCAGAATTATGTTGCCAGACTACTACATGTAAAGCCAAAAGCCCACATCTTCCCTGCCTTGAGGGCCCTACATTGGTTATCAGTTGCCAGAAGATTCACATTCAAGCTGCTTTGTATCACCCACAAAGCAATACATGGAACAGGGCCACTTTTCATCAGAAATAAAATTACCAATACATTCAACAAAGGAACATCTGCTCCAGATGGGTACATTGCCTCTAAATCCCACCATACAAGAAACAATCATTAGTGGCACATCTTTCTCTTTTCAAACAGCCAAATCATGTGATAATTATCCCTAGCATAAGATCCACAGATAACTATCTTATCTTCAGAAGACTACTCAAGAGTTGACTATTTCCTACATAACCACCATACTGATAAACAAATGTACAGCATATCTCTGTGTATATAAACATTTAATCTGATTATATGTATGTATCTAGATATGTGTATTTCTTGATATAAATATGTGCAATAATATGTTCTTATTTATCTAAATATTTATTCCTTTACTCCTACTGCAAAAAAAAACTTTGACTCTCTAATGCACTACCCTATATTTCACCCTCTACCTCCAATCTCTGACTCACCCCAAGCCTCATTCTACTTCTATGATCTCCAAAACAACCCTTTCTAGACTCTTCCTTCCTCTATCCCTCCCTGGATCACCCACACCTCATTTTATTACTATGATCTCCCAAGCAACCGTTCTAAATTATTCCCTCTTCCTTCTCTCCTTATACTCATCCCAAACCTCACCTTACTACTATGATCTCCTAATAAACACTTTCTAGACTCTTCCCTCTTCTATGCCCTGTTATCCTTTTCAATCCAACTAACAGACTCACGTGTCATCACTCAAATTAACTCGAATTTCGCTATACTAATCTACCACGAATCCTATTTTGGTTCCGAAGTAGCGTGTTACTTGCCAGTAACTGCTTCAACACTTTGTCAGGGGCAGTAAGCACTATATCAATACAATTACAAAATAATACAATACAATATTCAAAGCCCTTCTGAAGCACTGCCCTTCAATTCCTTGGCAACTCTACATACCACAGAATAAAATGTCAGCGCTGTGCAACCATTTTGTCTGCACCATAGCTTTAAAAGCATTTATAAGTGTCATTAAATCAGGCCTCCTCTTAGATTTCATTATTCTCATTATGGTAGGCCCAGCATTTGTATTCACCACCTCACAATGTGTTTTCCATTTTAGAATGGATGAGAAATGCACGCCAAGATAGCAATATGTTTCCACCTCTTCTATCCCCATCCTCTCCAAAAACCATTTTCCCATACTGGTCATAAGTTTCTTGCTCTTACTGTACTTATGAAAGGCATCGAACTTCCCCTGAAGGCCAACTTGAGTGATGTCCATAGCGATTAAGTCATCTGCATATAGCCAGGGTGACATGAATTATGGGATTTCGCTGCCGCGCTTTTGTCCACATACTTATGAATTTGCCTTGTTTGCTACATAATATTTGTCCACACAGTATTTCAATGTGTAAAATTGACAAAATAATGAAGTAATAGTATCAATAAATTTGCCACATGATGCCGCATAATTTGCATTTCTGGCCACATAATTTAGTCAGCCCTGCTGCATAATTTGGTGCTCCCCTGCCACATAATTTCAGGGGACCTGCATATAGTGGACACGATATGTGGTGCACCCTATTTTGGGGGAAAATGAGTTGGATCCAGTGCCTAATTTGAGCCGGTGGTTTCCGGTGCTCAGCACCGGCACTTAATCCTCAACACCAGTGCTTTTCATGAGCATCAGTTAAGGACACATTCGTTTATGAGTAGGTTAAGTGATTTGTCCAGAATCACAGGATTTTGAGCCTATGCTGAGACTCAAACCTGATTCCTTAGCTCCGAAGTTACCAGCTCTGGCCATTACACCACGTCCTATCCCTACTTTCATGGTTTATAGTTGGTTCTGTTTTAGGCGTCGCTAACAGTAGAAATGGGCTGGTATATGCTATCTCCTGATGTGAGCCCCGCCACTTATTTTTTTACAAATTGACCACTGGGTGGATCCCTTTAAGATTTCGGGGAAGAACCTCAAATATAATGCAAACAGGGTTGGGACCAACACACACCCTGCTGTAGACCATTCTGTATCTCGATCTTACCGGATAGGGCTCATTTTATCTAATTCCACTTGCACCCAATTCCCCTGGCGAAGTTCTTTGAGTATACCAACAGACAACTACACATTCCTAATTCATCCAGGTCAGCCCAAAGAATCCCACAATTCACCAAATCAAAGGCCACCCGAAATTCTACAAAGCAAGAAAAGAGATACAATTTCAAATTGATTGCCTTCCTTGCAATGGCCCATAAACTAAAGCAGTGGTCTATGACCGACTTTAAAGCCACCTTATTCCATGGGTGTTAATTCTTCCTCATGTGTCCGGTTTTTACATCTTTTTAGATTAGTTTGAAAAAGACTTTCTCCCCCAAATCCATAAAACGTATCAATCTATAAATTTAGGGGCCCTTTTTATTAATGGGTTTACGAATAGCCCAACTTTCTGATACTGCACATGTCATTAATATTACTCTACATAATATTGCAAGAATCTCACTCCACCAATCTACATTAATTTTTATCATCGGAGGGAGAGACATTTTAGGACTTTCTTCAGGAAGGTTGTGGGTGTGGGAGTAGGCGGGGTTCACTGTGATAATTGGTTGGTCATTGTGGTTTGGCTGTTAATCACAATGCCTAGGTCCCTGGCAGAGTTGGACAGGCGTGGAGTTGGTCCTAGCTCTATAGGCCTCCAGTCCAAACACGAGACAGAGGTGTCTCTTCCAAAGAGGATCCCTTATGTTTTATTGGCTTTGAGTTTTAAGCAGATGACATTAATCCGTTCCGCATCCATATGAGCTGTGCTTATTATCTGTAGCTTATACTCTCTGTCCCTCCTTTTATCCTCTCAGCAGCAAATGAAAGTCCGTTGAAAGATGTAGACAGACAAAAGATTTTCCAACCCCACAGAAATTCAATATTGAAGAAACACATTCTTCATAGATCCTTTTGTCTTTTTATATCTTCAGCGACATCAAGCTATAAAAGTCAATACCAACTCCTGCAACCTCTAATAAATCAATTTCTAGTTCAATGGAAATGGCCAAATGCTGGCACTGAAAACGCACAACAGAGGACATTGAGAAAGGTACAGCAATGAACTGTTTAGGAAATAGAATATTTTAGTCAGAATCACATAAACATTGACAATTCAAACTATTATGTCCCTCAACTAGTTAATACGCGGCTGTAGAGGTATGTGGGCCTATGCAAGTAAGCATTTTTACTCGAGTTAGCACTGTGATGACTAAGGGGTCCATTAGGATGTAGGGCGGTGGCACCACCGCGGCGTTGGCAGAGCGGAAAAATGCCATTTCCTGACCGCCGCGGTGTGACGTGCACCGCCAACAAAGTGCGCCTGCAACCACGGTGGTGGGAGCCAATGGAGCCTCACCGCCGTGCGGAATGACGTCCGCCCTGCTCCACAAATTAGGATGACTCAAGCAAGCAGACGCACCGCAACGGAGACACCGCCCAACCAGAGACGGCGGAAGCTCGACAGTAGAGCGCGAAAGCAGAGACCCTGTCACGACCGCCATGGACTCAGCTCTACACGCCTTTCCGGTGCTGTACCTGCTACATCACCAGGAACTCATGGACCGCCGCGTACGCCGCCGCAGGTACGCAACAACACAAACACAACACACAACACAAGGGCTGACACAGGGTCCAAATCCACATCAGATGCCCTAGGGGGGACAAGGACACATCCACAAGGGCACCCACACATCACCCACCTGCCACAAAGTCACCCCGCTGGATCCTGGACACACAGCTACTGCCACCATGCAGCAATGTTCTGGTCACATCACCGCGGCGGCGAAAACAAGCAAGTACATGCGCACAATGCAGAAGGCAGGGCCAGTGCCAGGCATGGGCAGGGCACAAAGACCACAGGGCCATACCCCCTCCCACCACACTCTAGCACACCCCATGAAGGCACATACCATGTGCCACTCCTGTGCACCCCATGCACAACAACAAGCCAGGGCAATACACACCCTGCACCACACAACAAACAATCATGGAGACACACACTGCAGGAGTGGCTGCACAGGAACACACAGCACAGTAGCACAGGGCCAGGGAAACACACACAACACCACACTCAGGGAAATATAAATGAGGCAAGCAACAAATGAACACATACAAGGAATTAACATCCAAATGGACACACAGCCTGCACAGTCGCACATACATACCACGACTGACACTCACACACATACACACCCCACATGCCAACAGCAATGGAGCACAACACATATGGAAACCAAGGTGCCCTGCACACAAATGGAAGGCCATGGAGACACACAACAAGCATGTGTACATCACATCAACACAAGGAACAGAGCACAACACCCTCACACCATCAAAGCACACATGGCTGGCACAGTCAGTGAGCACAAACCACAGACAGCTCAGTGCAACAACACAAGGAGACAGCAAGGCAAACCACGTAGAGGCACAAGGATGAAAGGAAGGCCCTTAAGTCAATCTGTGAACAGCCACGCATCCATACAACTACTTCACAGGAGTACACCAGCAGCACAACACACAGGGACCATCTACACACCTCAGGACTGACAAACACCAGTAAGAATCTACACACATACCCCCTCACACCAGCAGCACACAACACCAGTGCTAAACACACTGAAGGCTGGCAATACTTGACAGTCAATACACACACAAACAACCACACACCCTGGGCTCAGTCACAAACATCGCACACGCACACACACACACACACACACACACACACACACACACACACAGGGATGCCACCACAAATGTGGAAACAAATACAACAGAAAAATACATAGCCCAACAGAAGCACACACAGAGCCACTACAACAACAACAGACATGCCCTGTGCAGCTAAACTGGGGAAAGGCAATGGGAACACAGATACAACAGGAGTGCACAACCTCCTCACTCAGGAACAATGCACATACAACATACCACAACACACATAAGAAGTGCACCATCACAAATCAACACAGCCACAGCAAACAAACAACAGATGCACAGGCAAAACAATCACATAGAAAACACAGCAGGACATCAGGGGATGCACACCAGGCAATCACAAGGCAACATAAACACACAGCACAGCATGCACAACAAGCTGTGTGTGCACACCAAGCATACCAGACACACACAGATATCAGTGACAGAACAGCAACCCACACAACACCATACAGCACAGCACAAAGACAACAGCACACCCAGGAAGTGAAGCAAAAAAACACAAACAACACACATACATCCAACACAACACCCAATAGATGCACAAGTCTGGGACACAAAGGTAGAAACAACTTGACACAGGACTGGGCAGCACGCACAGTTGAACTGCATAGGAGCAACCATGACTGACAAACAGCACCAGAACATCACACATGACCCATTGGGGAAATGCCCTGAGTGACACATTGACCCTGGCCAAAGAACTGCACCAAAAAGCACAGTGTCACAAATGAAGTCATAGGGAGGCGCACACACATACAAACCAAGGGGACAGCTCACACCAAAGTGAAGTGTACTGCATGTCAGTAGGGGACATGGCAGGAGTGTACCATACACAAAGAGAGGGAGTGCAGACCCACAATGGGTAGGCAGCCGAAGCACAAATAGGGGATGGCATGACAACACACACAACATGCCACACTGGAGGCAAGAAGGCACCATGTGACAGCAAGGCATGAGAAAACACAACCACAATGGCAGTGTGGAGCAGCAGGTCTGCACAGTCCTCACAAACAGCCACCAGACACATGGATGTGCAACAAAACACAACCCTGACTTGCCAGTAACACTCTCTGCATACTCACAAGTGACAAAAACAACAAGTAGGAGTCAGACAGAACTGCAAGGACACACCAACACACTGCACAGTGCACAACATACAACTCACACATGGGCATACAACCACATCCACAGGGATGAGCAATCAAAACAATAGGCACACAACTCCTGGGTGACACATGTGTGTAGTTGACATTGCAGAGGCATGTACATATCAACACTCCCCACAAACTCACCCCCTTCACACTGCACACACCCTGGCCGTCCAAGAGGACAAATGGAAAGTAAGTCATGGGACTAGGAGGACTGGCCATCACAAGATGACCACACACATACACCACTGGGCACACATATAGGGAGAACACACACACATGATGACCCTGGACAGCCTGCCTGCAATACTGTGTGCAAAATCCCACTCTATGCTGGCTGTGACCCCAACCCCCCTCCCCGACATGTGTACAATAGAGCCAACATGAACTAATCAAGTAAATGACTACTGCTAACCATTCAAAATTTACACCACAAGTATCTGGGTCAAGAAGAAATGAAGACCCTGTCACCCCTGAAAAAAAGAGAGTAAGTGAGCCCAAACATTGACCATGTTGAAGTGCCACACAGACCATGTGGCACAGTAAACCATTTACACACAGCAAAATAACTTTATTCAGTAAGGACACTGACAAAATAGACAAGAGGAGAAACTGTCTTTATTCACATATTGCACAGATAGGTACCATAAGAAGAGAAGAGCAAGGCACAAGATGCAGAGCATGTCCATGAGAAGCTGCACAGGCAGGGGGCACACAGCAGTGAACAACAAGGCCAGTGGGCAGGACAAAGTGCAGACTGAGTCCATGAGAAGCTGCACAGGGAAAGAGTTCAACACAGCAAAGAGCAACAAGGCCAGTGGCCAGTTCAGGGTGCAGACTGAGTCCATGAGAAACTGCACAGGGAAGAGTCCAACACAGCAAAGAGCAACAGGGCCAGTGGCCAGTCCAGGGTGCAGACTGAGTCCATGAGAAGCTGCACAGGCAGGGGGCACACAGCAGTGAACGACAAGGCCAGTGGGCAGAACAAAGTGCAGACTGAGTCAATGAGAAGCTGCACAGGCTGGGGGCAAAACACAAGGCCAGTGGCCAGTTCAGGGTGCAGAGTATGTCCATGAGAAGCTGCACAGGGAGTGTGTGTGACTGTACCTTTCCATGGTCAGCAACACAGTCAGGTGGCAACAATGTGCAGTACAGGCCCACCTGTGTGAGAGACAGGTGTGTGAGGGTGACTAACACTCCGACTTGGCTGTCAGGCAGACTGGGAGCTGGCTGTGTCTCGGGGACTGTCGGGGCACTTGACAGGGAGAGAGCGGAACAGCTGAGGTAGAGCTATCAGTGGCTTGGCAAGCTGGAGGACTGCTTGGACCAGGTGGTGTAGTGGCACGTGGAGGTGGAGTCACGGAGACGGGAGACACGGTGTGGCTGGGAGATTGTGGAGGGGTGCCCTTCTACTTCTGGGGGATCCTAAATGGCTTGCCTGACTTTGGATCAATGGGAAGTGGTGTGGGCACAACAGGCACACTCACCACCACAGCTGCAGCAGGTGCAGGCACTGGCAGCCCCTCTGGTGATGTGCTGGACCCAGCGGAACGCTTTGCCTGGCTTCGCCTCTGCCCCCCCTTCCACTGTTTACTATCTGTTACTCCTACAGTGCCCTCCGGCCCCTGCTTCACTGGGCTTGGAATGGGAGTCGAGGTGGTTGGTGATTCTGCCTTGGAGCCCTTCCTAGGTGTACCCTTGGCATGCACCACCTCTTTGGTGGGCACAGACACTGTACGATTATCTTTGTGCGATGCTTTATGGGCAGGAGAGTCCTTGGATGGGGATTCCACTAAGGCATGTGTGCCTGAGGTCTGCTACTTTGCTTTTTGTCCACTGGTGTCGCATGGCGGGCTTTTCTCCCTGCGCTCTGGGGTGGCTTTGGTCTTCTGTGGGGATGGTGTCTGCGCCCAGGACCGCTTGGGTTGCTGCTGCTGTGTGCTTTGTGTGCTGTATCGTGACTTTGATGTATGTGGACCATGGTCACTATCATCAGACGTGGCCACTGCCAGGGGGGTGGACAAAGGGACCGGAGCTGGACTGTGAGTATGTGCCTGTTGCAGGGCAGACATCACTGTTAATGACAAAGCCTGGAGTGTCCGGTGCAGCCCACCCACGTCGGAATGTATGCCCTCCATGAAAGCAACCACCTGGGCCAATTTCTTGTCATGGTCAATGAAGGCATTGAGGAGAGCTGTCTGGCCTACACACAGCTAGCGCAAAAGGTTCACAGACTCAGCAATGATGGCAGCAGGGGGGACAGGGGCAGGGGCAGCGGTGCCAGGGGTGAAGGACACTCTTCCCCTTTTACTGATGCAGACACGGGCAGCACCAGAGGAAGTGGCTGGGAGGGTGGGCAATGGCCGCTGTGTGGTGGAAGTCGATGCAGAGTCCCCATTCCCTGTGCCCTCTAACATGGATGCATCCTCGCTGGCATCAGATGATGTGGTGCTTTGTGTCTCAGGCTGGGACTCCTCCAGCAGACTCCTGTTCCCCTCTGAGGTGCTGGTGACATCTGTGTCACTGGGCTCCTGGGCAGCTGTGGTGCTAGTTTCTCCCCCACTGGTGTCCGTCTCCTGTCCCTCCGTAACCACAGGTGATGCTGCATGAGAGAAAGAGATGTAGGGTCAGGTCAGTGGTAGCAACAGAACAAACATATGCAAGTAATACATGACAAAAGTTGACCAAATCTACATGTTGCACACCACCCTGTGCAATCACATCGTGCCAACTCACTATAGAGACTCAAGCACTGCGTGGAAACTGGAGACTCAGGCATGAGTGAGCCATGTGATGACCACACAGCACAACACCCTGCTTGTGGCTCTGTTCAAACAGACACACAACCAGTTCTGAGCACACCTAGGGACATGATGGGGGCACACTACTTGTCGCCAATGACAGAACAGGACGGAACAGGAGGGGACAACACAGATCCAGACTACAACATGACAGTCCACAATGGACATTAGCCATGCCACACACCATGTCGTACCTTGGGGACAATATATTGCTGCACATTGCTGTAAGATGTGTAGGCCTCTCGAATATGGGTTCATGCAATGGACGCATTGATGTACGCACAGTCAGATCGGGCACATGGCTGTTCCCTCCCATGGGATTCCCAAGACTACCCCAATGCAGAAGAAACCTGAAGAGCACAACTCAGAATGTAATGTGAAGGCACAGCATCCAAATCACCTTTGTAAGTACAGGTAGGGCAAATGCATGCCACCGGCACCCAGGCCAGCAGCCACTTACATGCCACAGCATCACACTACCAACATCACAAAGGCCAGCGTTGGCAAAGGCTTTGTACACATGCAGCCACTCCCAGCCAAAGTCAGACTCCCCAAATGCTCACCCCTGGCTTGCTGCTGATGCTCCTTCAAACATGCATCAAGCTCAGGGTGTGTCACCATCAAGATTCCCCCCATTAGTGGTGTCATGCTGCGCCGTGCCAAACGCCCAGTGCGAGGAAGCAGCCCCAAGGTCATCTCCGCCACATTCTTTGCCAGCCGGCTGATGTCTTCCCATCTCTTGTCAATTTTTTAGCAATAATTGAATTTGATAAGAAAAGTGTACTCTGGACACACATACGTAATAAAGACAAATATACATTGAAACAAAATGGAAGAAACAGAAATTAGTGCGAACAATGTGTAATTTCTACTGACCTAATGACAGAGAATTGTATTTTTCATTATGCAATCTTACACCACTCCTCAATCACACACACAACTCATACATACAAGACAATAACCTTTTGGTTATAATTTCAAACACGAAAGGTGTCTCCGTCCAACACAAATTGAGATGTAATCCGCTGTATAAGGTGTACATGTGGGCCTATTCAATTTGTTAAGTTAAACATTGTTTTGAAAAAAAACTGAACAAAGTCAAAACACCAAGGGCGGACTTCAAATACAAGTGACTGGAGACAAAAAAAGAGAGGTCTACGCGTTTCGAACCCCGTTAAATTAAAGATGGGGTTCTCATCAGGACCATAGTGCTACAAGAGAAGAAAGAGAGAAGCAAGGGTGAGTAAATCAAACGTCAAAAAAGAGCGCAGAAAGACCCAAAAAGCCAGAGCTCTACGGATGGACTTACCCGGCAAGGAATGGAAGACTAGTTTCCAATCAAATTAAATCAGGGGGGGACAAACTGCAAGAAAAAGTAAACAGAGGAACGAGACTAGTTAGAGGTCTGAAGGAATCATATCAGCAAAGGAAGAAAAAGAGACATAATTCGGGCTTGGAAGTCGTTGTGAAGCGAGAGCCATAACTTGTTGTGAAATGGGACCAAGGAGATGAAAGGATGGCAAAGTAGCGTGGACTGAAGTCTTCGCGTGGAAGGTCGCAGAGTCCAGTAAAACCCAGGTTCTAACAAAAACGGGTAGAGTAACAGTGATTTAATCAAAAAAGGGGCGAAAGAGATTTCTAATATGCTGGTGCACATAAAATGCAGTTGCTTGCAGCCGGAGCATACCTGAGTTGGAAAGAAGTGATTCCACAGTTGATGTGAGGTCGACGGGCAAATGTCAGCGTTTTCTGTCGTGAGTCCAAGAGCAGCGAAACTAGGATGGAATAAAGGTTCCACTGTTAGTCCAAATGGTTGGGCGTGGATTGCTTGCAAAAGATAACGCTACCATTCAAGACTCTTTCCTGCGGAACGGACGGGACACAACAATTACCTAATTCGTGGCTCGATTCCGGCGTCTGCAGAGTCCGACGGAAACAGGAAGCTTCAGAGAGCATTCTTCCTGGTCGGTGTTATAAGACGTCAATTGAATTCCCGGGAGGGAGTCTGGGAAGTGTGGTCCTTTGTGTGATTGCTCGCGTGAAAGATGGACGGGTGTCCGTAATACGTGGATCAAACATAGATTCAAAGATGAAACAAATCCGTAAAACGTGAATCAGAGGAGCCATGGATGAAGCGTTGCTCATGAAATTAAACAATGATGGTCCGTTCAAAGATCAGACAACAAAACTGTAGTGTGGAGCAATAAAAGTAGGAAAAATCGCCGTTGAATTGCGTGCTCACATAGAAGCAATAGTAGGATGTTTAAAAAAGGCTACGTTCATGTCCTGGAGAGGGGGAAAAATGGAAGCCTGGAGTCTGGTATCTAGAGTCTGAAGATTTCAGATAATTCATTCAACCCTGATACTGCCGTATCGAATTTGACAATTAGCATTGCTTCGCGTTGAGCAAGCCTGAGTTCAATGTCCCCCCCTCTTGGGTCACGTTCAATTTTAGAGATGACTGTCCAGCGGAGGTCCTGTTCTCCATGTGACATTCGTAACCAGTGATTCACAAGGGGTGCTGTTTCTACTTTTTTGCGTATCCGAGATTTGTGTTGCGTCATCCTATGTCTGATTTCTTGATTGGTTTTCCCAATGTACAGAGATGAACATGGGCATTTGATTCCGTAAATTACGTACCTGGTTTTACAATTTGAAAATGTTTCATGTTTCCAAAAGATCCCTTTATGGGAAAACAATGACCCCTCGACTGTTTGGTCGCAGCAAGAACATGTGCCGCATTTGTGATGTCCTTGTATGGGTGCCAGTCCCATCATTTCTCTTAATGATGTTTTAGTTGGAAGTTTTTGTGACGCCCTGACTATGTGATTGGCCACATTTCTTTCTCTTTTAAATGCAAACATCGGAGAATTTTCAAGGGAAGGCTCTAGGTTTTGAATGAGGTGCCAGTTTTGATGAATTACTTTTTTAAGTTGATTGGAGTTTGGACAAAAGGTGGTAACGAATACTTGACGTTTCAATGGCATTTTTTCTTTCTTCACTAGTAGTGTTTCTCTAGGAGTCCACCACGCTCTCTTCTTTGCCGATTTGACCAATTTTTTGGGGTAACCCCTGTCTCTGAGTTTTTCCATGAGATTGTTAGAATGCTCATTGTAATCCTCTTTGAAAAAGCAGTTCCTTCTTATTCGAAGGAATTGGCCATATGGAAGATTTTCTTTAAGACTTCTTGGGTGGTTGCTTGAAAATAACAAGGCCTTATTCCTATCTGTCGGCTTGGTGTATAAAGAGGTTACTAGGTGTCCCTCTGCAGGAAAAACTTCCACATCAAGGAACGGTATTCGCGATTTTGAAGAATGCATGCCAAATTTTATGTCTGGGGATCTTTGATTAAGCCACTCAAAAAATTGGGCCAGCTGGATGGCATCGCCGGACCATGTCATAAAGACATCGTCTATGTACCGTAGCCAGGAAGAAATCCAATGTTTGAATGGGTTGTCATTGTAGATGAATTTTTGTTCGTACATGGACATATACAGTACTGCCAATTCTGGAGCAAAGGGGCAACCCATCGCTACACCTTTGGTTTGATAGAAGAATTCATTGCCAAATGAGAAGAAATTCTTTTTGAGGGCAAACCTTGCCAAATCAACTATAAATTCAGTTGGTACTCTGAATGGTCTGGGTCTTTTATCCAAGAAATGTGTGAGGAACGCTAGGGCATCATCCTGAGGAATTTGAGTGTAAAGGGCACATACGTCGAGTGTGACCAAAAGGTCTTTGTCATCTGTGAAACTAACTTCTTGTAATTTGTTTATAAAGTCAGTAGTGTCTTGTAAGTACGACTGGACCTCGATCATAAAGGGTTTTAAAAAATGATCTACATATTTAGAAATGGGTTCGTTAAGAGAATCGCCCCCCCAGACGATTGGTCTGCCTGGAGGAGAGGTTTCGTTCTTGTGGACCTTAGGAAGAATGTAGAACACCGGGGTTCTTGGATGTTTGTTGCATAGATAATTGTATTCCTTAGGTCCTAGGATTCCCTGGGCGTAGCCTTTGTCAAGTAGATCAAAGAGATAACCTTGGAGTTCAATGGTGGGATCTTTTGCAATGCGTTTGTAGCAGGTGGGGTCATTCAGTTGTTTCATAGCTTCTGCTATGTCATCAGTAGTTTCCCAGACTACAATCGAACCACCTTTGTCTGCTTGCTTTATAGTTACAGAGGCGTCGTTTTTTAGTGTAACTAGAGCTTCCCGTTGTGCTTTAGATATGTTATGTTTGATGTATCTCGATTTTCTTTCCATATTTGAAATTGACGATAGTATAATCCGTTCAAAAGATATCATCTCCTTGGGGATCTTACTATTGGGAGGACAGAAGACTGATTTTTTCTTTAAGCCTGTTACTTCATTGGGAGAATTATACTCTGTATCGGTGAAGAACATTTTCAGTCTGATCTTTCTACAGAACTCAATCGCTTCTGTTTTCATTTTGATGAAATCAGTTGGTCTTGAAGGGACAAATGTCAAACCTTTTTCCAGAATACTTTCCTCATCCCTAGTTAGTATGCGTGTAGACAGGTTAAATATAGGAGATGGTTTTAACTTTTGTAGTGCTTTCTGCGCGTGGTCATTTCCCAGGGTTGGTTGTTGTATCTTGTTCTCCCGCGTGATCTTTGCTGGCCTCTCCCTAAAAAAGAAGGCCCTTGTTGTGGTTGGGAGTTCCATCGTTTGTTGGCCAATGGCCGACCTTCACTACTATCTGTCTCTCCACCAGACGAAGATGAAGTTTCAGAAAAGGTGATAAAACGGTTTCTTGAACGTCCTTGGTACTCTGGAAGGAATCTACGTGACTCCGATCTGGTGTAAAAATCTGCCTGTAAATAAGGGTACACGGAATCCAACGAGAAGTTTCTTTTGTCTTTTTCAAATTGATTGCCTTTTTGATTAATGGTATAATCCTTGAATTGCAAGATTTCTTTGTCCACTTTTTCCAGAAGAGTTTTGCAATCTATGATTGATTGGTTATTTTTGATTTCTGATTCCAGTGTGGCTATTTCTTCCAGTTGTTGTTGAGAGATCCTGATAGCTGTTTCGACTGTAAGGACCATAAGGCCTCTACTACATTTGGTTTCAATGCAGCTGTAGCCTTTTTTGTAAAGAGGATCCTCTGTAAAGATGACCGGAATATTTCGAATTTGGAGCCCTCCTGGGATAGTCCCTGCTTTTAGATGTTCAACCAAAAAATGGCCATGTAGGTCCGTCCTTATTTGCTTTTTCTGTAGACGGAGAAGTTTATCTGTTTCGTTTTGAGTTCTAGCTGTCACACTCAAAGAAGCAGAGGCGAAAAGGGTCGGCGCACTCAACAATTTTTTAATGTGATCTTCACTATAAGCGAAAGCGTCTTTTTCAGACATTATCAAGAGAAAACAATGTGAGAGAAAAACAACTAAGTGGAGTGTCCAAAGAAAAAACCTTCAGTGGATAACATATGTACACGAACGACGAATCGAGCCCCAAAACTTATTGGGGGAATAGAACACCTCGCGGGTGAAAACCCGCTAAATATATATGAACAAAAATGGGTGTGGCTCCAGTCAGCAAGGCTGAGCCTATGAACAGAAGGAACAAACAGAAATGCCAATGCTGACAAAAGGTTTAAAGATTTGGCCGTAGAAGAAAGGGAGAAACAACTACGGACGTACTACTAAATAGTATTTTATTTGCAAAATGTCAATTTTTTAGCAATAATTGAATTTGATAAGAAAAGTGTACTCTGGACACACATACGTAATAAAGACAAATATACATTGAAACAAAATGGAAGAAACAGAAATTAGTGCGAACAATGTGTAATTTCTACTGACCTAATGACAGAGAATTGTATTTTTCATTATGCAATCTTACACCACTCCTCAATCACACACACAACTCATACATACAAGACAATAACCTTTTGGTTATAATTTCAAACACGAAAGGTGTCTCCGTCCAACACAAATTGTGATGTAATCCGCTATATAAGGTGTACATGTGGGCCTATTCAATTTGTTAAGTTAAACATTGTTTTGAAAAAAAACTGAACAAAGTCAAAACACCAAGGGCGGACTTCAAATACAAGTGACTGGAGACAAAAAAAGAGAGGTCTACGCGTTTCGAACCCCGTTAAATTAAAGATGGGGTTCTCATCAGGACCATAGTGCTACAAGAGAAGAAAGAGAGAAGCAAGGGTGAGTAAATCAAACGTCAAAAAAGAGCGCAGAAAGACCCAAAAAGCCAGAGCTCTACGGATGGACTTACCCGGCAAGGAATGGAAGACTAGTTTCCAATCAAATTAAATCAGGGGGGGACAAACTGCAAGAAAAAGTAAACAGAGGAACGAGACTAGTTAGAGGTCTGAAGGAATCATATCAGCAAAGGAAGAAAAAGAGACATAATTCGGGCTTGGAAGTCGTTGTGAAGCGAGAGCCATACATTGTTGTGAAATGGGACCAAGGAGATGAAAGGATGGCAAAGTAGCGTGGACTGAAGTCTTCGCGTGGAAGGTCGCAGAGTCCAGTAAAACCCAGGTTCTAACAAAAACGGGTAGAGTAACAGTGATTTAATCAAAAAAGGGGCGAAAGAGATTTCTAATATGCTGGTGCACATAAAATGCAGTTGCTTGCAGCCGGAGCATACCTGAGTTGGAAAGAAGTGATTCCACAGTTGATGTGAGGTCGACGGGCAAATGTCAGCGTTTTCTGTCGTGAGTCCAAGAGCGGCGAAACTAGGATGGAATAAAGGTTCCACTGTTAGTCCAAATGGTTGGGCGTGGATTGCTTGCAAAAGATAACGCTACCATTCAAGACTCTTTCCTGCGGAACGGACGGGACACAACAATTACCTAATTCGTGGCTCGATTCCGGCGTCTGCAGAGTCCGACGGAAACAGGAAGCTTCAGAGAGCATTCTTCCAGGTCGGTGTTATAAGACGTCAATTGAATTCCCGGGAGGGAGTCTGGGAAGTGTGGTCCTTTGTGTGATTGCTCGTGTGAAAGATGGACGGGTGTCCGTAATACGTGGATCAAACATAGATTCAAAGATGAAACAAATCCGTAAAACGTGAATCAGAGGAGCCATGGATGAAGCGTTGCTCACGAAATTAAACAATGATGGTCCGTTCAAAGACCAGACAACAAAACTGTAGTGTGGAGCAATAAAAGTAGGAAAAATTGCCGTTGAATTGCGTGCTCACATAGAAGCAATAGTAGGATGTTGAATAAAGGCTACGTTCATGTCCTGGAGAGGGGGAAAAATGGAAGCCTGGAGTCTGGTATCTAGAGTCTGAAGATTTCAGATAATTCATTCAACCCTGATACTGCCGTATCGAATTTGACAATTAGCATTGCTTCGCGTTGAGCAAGCCTGAGTTCAATGTCCCCCCCTCTTGGGTCACGTTCAATTTTAGAGATGACTGTCCAGCGGAGGTCCTGTTCTCCATGTGACATTCGTAACCAGTGATTCACAAGGGGTGCTGTTTCTACTTTTTTGCGTATCCGAGATTTGTGTTGCGTTATCCTATGTCTGATTTCTTGATTGGTTTTCCCAATGTACAGAGATGAACATGGGCATTTGATTCCGTAAATTACGTACCTGGTTTTACAATTTGAAAACGTTTCATGTTTCCAAAAGATCCCTTTATGGGAAAACAATGACCCCTCGACTGTTTGGTCGCAGCAAGAACATGTGCCGCATTTGTGATGTCCTTGTATGGGTGCCAGTCCCATCATTTCTCTTAATGATGTTTTAGTTGGAAGTTTTTGTGACGCCCTGACTATGTGATTGGCCACATTTCTTTCTCTTTTAAATGCAAACATTGGAGAATTTTCAAGGGAAGGCTCTAGGTTTTGAATGAGGTGCCAGTTTTGATGAATTACTTTTTTAAGTTGATTGGAGTTTGGACAAAAGGTGGTAACGAATACTTGACGTTTCAATGGCATTTTTTCTTTCTTCACTAGTAGTGTTTCTCTAGGAGTCCACCGTGCTCTCTTCTTTGCCGATTTGACCAATTTTTTGGGGTAACCCCTGTCTCTGAGTTTTTCCATGAGATTGTTAGAATGCTCATTGTAATCCTCTTTGAAAAAGCAGTTCCTTCTTATTCGAAGGAATTGGCCATATGGAAGATTTTCTTTAAGACTTCTTGGGTGGTTGCTTGAAAATAACAAGGCCTTATTCCTATCTGTCGGCTTGGTGTATAAAGAGGTTACTAGGTGTCCCTCTGCAGGAAAAACTTCCACATCAAGGAACGGTATTCGCGATTTTGAAGAATGCATGCTAAATTTTATGTCTGGGGATCTTTGATTAAGCCACTCAAAAAATTGGGCCAGCTGGATGGCATCGCCGGACCATGTCATAAAGACATCGTCTATGTACCGTAGCCAGGAAGAAATCCAATGTTTGAATGGGTTGTCATTGTAGATGAATTTTTGTTCGTACATGGACATATACAGTACTGGCAATTCTGGAGCAAAGGGACAACCCATCGCTACACCTTTGGTTTGATAGAAGAATTCATTGCCAAATGAGAAGAAATTCTTTTTGAGGGCAAACCTTGCCAAATCAACTATAAATTCAGTTGGTAAACAATGTTTAACTTAACAAATTGAATAGGCCCACATGTACACCTTATATAGCGGATTACATCTCAATTTGTGTTGGACGGAGACACCTTTCGTGTTTGAAATTATAACCAAAAGGTTATTGTCTTGTATGTATGAGTTGTGTGTGTGATTGAGGAGTGGTGTAAGATTGCATAATGAAAAATACAATTCTCTGTCATTAGGTCAGTAGAAATTACACATTGCTCGCACTAATTTCTGTTTCTTCCATTTTGTTTCAATGTATATTTGTCTTTATTACGTATGTGTGTCCAGAGTACACTTTTCTTATCAAATTCAATTATTGCTAAAAAATTGACATTTTGCAAATAAAATACTATTTAGTAGTACGTCCGTAGTTGTTTCTCCCTTTCTTCTACGGCCAAATCTTTAAACCTTTTGTCAGCATTGGCATTTCTGTTTGTTCCTTCTGTTCATAGGCTCAGCCTTGCTGACTGGAGCCACACCCATTTTTGTTCATATATTCCCATCTCTTGTGGCAGTGGGTGTGCCGTCGGTTTGAGACCCCCAGAGCTCACACCTTCACTGCAATGGCCCTCCACACGGCCTTACTCTGGTGTACCTCGAGCTGCAGGCATGGGAGACAAGAGGGGGAAATGATCAGTGACACAGAGTCATGTACCGACATCTATCAGTATAGCAGCAAGAAACAAAATCATCACATATCCAATGATGTGGCAATCAGAGACTATAGTACAGCTCACATGGAACACCTGCATGGGAAAAGCTGATGTTAAAGCATGCAGGTGTGAGGGGCAAAACAGTCCCTGCACATCTCACACACATGCAGGACATGCAGGATGCCAGCACTGAAACATCCATGTAGCCTGCCCACATCTCCAGTCCATTGTTGGCTTGAGCAACACATACATCACATGTCAACCTGTGTTTGGGGGCAGACTCACTGTGTCCAAGACTGCGCAGCCATCAATGTCCCTGTCCTGTGAATAGATGAATGGGTCATGGTGGTCACATTGAGGGACATGATCTCACAAATACAAAATGCCATTCACAAGGGAAGTTGTGTGCAAAATACAGTGCTGAGATGGCCCATAGCTGGAGTGCAATGTGAAAAGACTGATGTCATACTCTGTAAGTTAAGTGAGGTGTCCTTGTCTTTGTAGGCAGGGACTGTGCAGGCCAGCTGGGCTCACACTGAGATGGACTACAGGGGCACAAACAGTCATCCAGCCAAGCAATCACTGTCCAGACTACAGCATGAACAGCCTTCTGTGTCACTGTATGGCTGACAACACAACACAGTTCACTCATACATACATGTGCAGGGAGGGAAAGCTGTGGCATTGGGTACACACACCCTCCCACTGGAGACAGCATGCCAGGCAGTGCATGACACTACCTCACACTCCCAGGCACATACTGCATCATTCCAACTACATGTGTGGCCCCCCTGCCCTACCCCACCACTGTTGAAGACTTACCACGACATTTGGGGCACCATATAGGCTTGGGTACTGTGTGAGCACCTCGTCCACCAGGACCTCCAGCTCCTCGCTCGTGAAGGGACTGGCACGGATCTTCTCTGTCCTTGCCATCACTGTGGACATGAGACAACAGCGTCGGAATTGGGTGGTGAGGGGTCTCAGGCAGCAGTCCCTGGAGGCAGCAGCAGGTGAGGGGTCTCAGGCAGCAGTCCCTGGAGGCAGCATCAGGTAAGGGATCTCAGACAGCAGTCCCTGGAGGCAGCAACAGGTTAGGGGTCTCAGGCAGCAGTCCCTGGAGGAAGCAGCAGGTGAGGGGTCTCAGGCAGCAGGCTCTGGGAGCAGTGAAAATGTGAGGCTCACTCCCACACATATATAGCCCCCTGGGGCCGTTTCAAAGGTGCCAAGCTGCAGCAATTGGTGGTCCGGGTCTGCCTCTTTCAAATGCATCCATTGACCGCCTCCGTGGTGGTGGAGCATGCCTACCGCGATCTTCACAATTGCATCATGCCACCGCAATCGTGGCTCCCATTGGCTGTAAGAGCATGCTCCATGGTGGTGACACAACGCTGGGGCCTGAGGTGCGCTACCACAATGGTGCATCTTTCAAATGCAGCCAATGTCCGCCTCCGCGGTGGCATGGCACGCCTACCGCGATCTTCAAAATTGCATCATGCCACCGCTATCGAGCTGCGCATTGGCTCTAGGGCAAGCTCCATGGCAGTGACACACCGCAGGGGCCCGGGGTGCGCTACCGCGATTTTAGCTGCGGAGCATGCCATCCGCCATTTCCACATGTCTCCATGCCTATCAGTACTGCACTTGTGTGAATGGGGGTGCTGGTGACACACCGCTGGGGCCAGGCGGTAGCTTCCACAATTTGGGTGCCATACATTGACACCAGGCTCCTCCATTCAGGCGGCGGAGCATGCCAACCGCCATTTCCACATGTCTCCATGCCTATCAGTACCGCACTTGTGTGAATGGGGGTGCTGATGACACACCGCTGGGGCCAGGCGGTAGGTACCTCAATTTGGGTGCCATACATTGACACCAGGCTCCGCCATTCAGGCGGCGTAGCATGCCAGCCGCCATTTACACATGTCTCCATGCCTATCGGTACCGCACTTGTGTGAATGGGGGTACTGGTGACACACTGCCGGGGCCAGGCGGTAGCTACCGCGATATGGGTGTCATGCATTGACATGAGGCACCACAATTTGGGTGGCGGAGCATGCCCACCGCCATATGGGCATGTCTCCATGCTTATGACTACCGTACTTGTGTGAAGGGGTTGCTGGTGACACACCACCAGGGCCAGGCGGTAGCTACCGCGAGATGGGTGCCATACATTGACACCATGCTCCGTGATTCAGGCAGCGGAGCAAGCCAACCACCATTTCCATATGTCTCCATGCCTATGACTACCGCACTTGTGTGAATGGGGGTACTGGTGACACACCGCCGGGGCCAGGCGGTAGCTACCACGATTTGGGTGCCATACAATCGCAATGCCCATCTGTCAAACATCAACAGGGCACAGTGCCAAGATGGTCAATGGAACATCACTGTGCACACGAGGCCAATGTTCCATTTTCTTCACTGATGGCTACACATGCCATGTTTGTGTGTGTGTTTCGTGGATTGGCCTGTACCCACTCACATGTCACTTATGGATTTGAAGTTGGTGTAGGCAGGACAGTGCTGTTCTGGACGCTACAATGTGTACACGTCAATGTGTTGAGGTGCAGTGACAATCACAGCGATGCTCGTCTCAATTAATGGTGAACTATGTTGCATTGCGTGTCATGTCTGCTCATGCACACATTCGTCAATCCAGCACCGACTGTGGTCATTGTGTGGTGGATGTGTGCCAGGTTGTAATGGCACATTGAGGTGTGACAGGTACAGCTGCTAGGTATGAGACTGGGTTAGATTAGTTACACATTTGCTGGGTGCTATTATCCCAGGCGTGCCCATTTGAAATGTGGCCGTATCCCTATGTGCATTCACATTGACCAAGGTGGTGTTTGAGGTACTTTTCTTGTGTAAGTTGACAGGTGTGGCCTTTGTGTATATGAAGGTGTCCCTACATGATAGCTGGTCTGTTAGTCAAGATTGATGTCAGTCATTGTTATTGTTGTTGTGGCATCCAGAACATGATGTGCTGTGCACATCTCATGATGTATTGTATTGACGTATTGATGTATTGTATTGACATGTGTTCACTATCATCTCCAATAGGAGGAGGCCAAATTTGATTCGTCACTTGACGGTGCTGGAGGACATGGAGGATAATGCGATCATACAGAAATGCCACCTGGACAGAGACACCCTGAAAACCCTTTGTGATCTGTTGGAGCCCCACCTGCAGCCTCGCAGGACATATCCAACAGCTTTCACCCCTACTTATAAGGTGATGGCAGCCCTGCATTTTTGTGCCACTGGATCGTTCCAAGAGACAGAGGCCAGTGCTGGTAGGATGTCACAACCAATGTTCAGTGCTACGTGATGTACTGGCCGCCATGATGCTATACAAGGACAGATACATCCATATCCCCAGGGGTGCTGAATTGCCAGCTGTGATGGGAGACTTCTATCCCCTTCGACACATCCCCAATGTTGTTGGGGCCATTGATTGCACCCATGTCGGACTTGTGCCACCACAGGCAAGTGAGCACATTTATCGCAATCGCAAGCATTACCACTCCATCAATGTGCAGGTGGTGTGCCTGGCAGATATGATCATCTCCCACGTGTGTGCCAAATTCCCAGGCTCGGCCCATGACTCCTACATCCTGCGGAACAGCATTATGCCCCAGCTGATGGCTAATCTTCTTCCTGAGCATGCATGGATTGTGGGTGAGTATGCCTAGTCGTGTGGCATGCTGGGTGTGTGGCCTGCTGCCCTCAGCCTCTGCGACGTTGCAATGTCTATTTGTGTTTGTCATACCTAGGTGACTCTGCATATCCCAACCGTCCCTGGTTGCTGAGTCCACTGCGGAATCCCAGGTCCCCGGCTGATGTCTGCTACAATGAGGCCCATGGGAGGACACGTCGTGTGGTGGAGCGTTCTTTTGGTCTGCTCAAGTCACGTTTCTGCTGCCTGGACAAGACCGGATGTGCACTGGCATACTCACCCAGGAAGGTGTGTCAGATTGTAGTGGCATGCTGCATGCTCCACAACCTAGCCATTGGCAAGGAGATTCCCCTGCTCCTGGATGATGGAGGGGACCCAAGGCCCCAGCCTGCAAACCAAGCTGTGTCCAGTGATGAGGACAGTGGAGAGGAGGAAGGTGTTGACCTGTGTGAACAGCTCATCACCCGCTACTTCACTTGAAGGTGGGTGTCAATGTGCAACATGTCCATTGTCTGATGATATTGCTGTTGTCGTGGAGGGGCATGTGAGAATTTTAGCAGCAGCCAGTTGTAGACTCAGTGGTGGTTGGCAATGTTTCTGGGACAGGTCATTTGGGTACATCTACAGGACGTGTATGTTGACACTTGTTGCCCATTGTGACATGTGCATGTTGGGCTATCCTGATGGTAGGTGTTGTGTGATGTCTGTGATGCCACACCCAGACCAATGAAAGTAGTTCTGTTGTGTTTCCCTAGGTGCCTTCGACTTCTCCTTGCATACATACAGCCCATGCTCCTGGTACATTGTGATCATGTTGAAGACTGTACATACTGCAATAAAGACAGAGCAGACATGACAACATGTGTGTGATTATATTTTATTTGCAATGGTGAGATGCGAGGGGGGTGTACATTTCCATTGGGGGTGGAGTGAGGCAGTTAGTTGACAGTTGTGGTAGATGAGGTAATCAAGTAGTCACTACATTGCTGTGGTGACCCAGTCCAACAGACAGATGCCATTCACAAGGCAGTGTGGGGAAGGACAGTCCAAAAAGTCAATGCAGTGGTGGAGAGGCGTGTCATCATGGCTAGCTCCGTGACTGGCATCTGGCAGGTGCTTGGCCTCCAGATACTCCCAGGTTCGTCTTGCGACGGCCCCTTTGTCGTTTGGTGGGGAGGGCCCTGCTGCAGGGCCAGTGGGGTCTGAGTACTCACACCTCTCTGTGGGCGCAGGGGAGGATGGTGAACTGTCACCATGCGGCCAACCAGAGGGGAGTGGAGGTGTTGTCTGTGGCGCAGACCTGTCCCTCAGTACCGCCACTTTCTGGCCCAAGAGGTCCACAGTTTGTCCCATGCGGGTGTCGATGAACCTCATCAGCAGGATGAGATCGTGCAACAGTTCATCCGACCAGCCCGTTCGTCCCTGGGCCTGTTCGTATGCACCCAAGACTCTGGTGATGTGTTCCAGGGATTGGGTCCCAGCCTCCTGGTGTTTGTGGGTGACCCTGCCCCTCCCACCTGCCCTGCTGCCACGGACCTGTTGCCTCACCACTGTGGGCACCCGCATCCTCTCCCTGCCCTCCTCCGTGGGGGGTGTGTGCTGGTCATCCTCTGGGACAGGGAGGGTGTTTCAGGCAGCACTGGTGGTGGTGGTGGCGGTGGCCACACAGGCCATGACAGCAGGGGTCTGCTGTGCAGTTGTTGTTGGCGCAGATGTGGTGGGGGAGACAATGGGTTCCTGGGACCTGTTGCTCCCTGGCACACCAGATGGGCCGGCCTCGAGCTCATCGACCATGGAATCCTGGGAGTCAACATCTGAGAGTCCATGTACCGGGGGGAGACTGGCTCTGCAGGTTGCTGGTGTTGTCCTCTGCAGTGAGTTCTTGGTCACCTGTGGGTCAGATGGGAAATGGTCATTGTAGTGCACCCGGCAAGCTTTGTGTTAGCTGTGTGTCATTCACTTTTTGTACACTGCACAATTGACAGATCATCACATTGTTTACTATGTGCACTACTGTGCTTCCTGACATGATGCAGTGGTACAGGCATTACTTGTCCATGGTGTGAGGTGTCAAGGCATACCATGCGACCCGTGCACAATTAAGGATTACAGGGACTTGTTGCCATCTAGGGCCTGGGACAACCTGTGTTTAATTGAAAACTCATTGTTTATTTGTTTGACCAGGCAGACGTCACATCTGGCCTTGGACTGGCCATTGTCATCTCCTGCATACCTTTGTCCTGTCATGTGCATATCTTGATTTGTACCACCACGCATGCTTTTGTAATTTTCAAATGGTCCGTGTTGCACTTGCCCCATGGCGATGCACATGTAACTAGGTGCTGTGCATGATTGTGCCCTGACTTTCTTCTACTTGTGCATTGGTGTGTCACACTTTGGTAGCTGTGACAGTTTCCTTAGCTTACCTGTGTGCACACTGTGCTGGGCAATGGGGTAGCTATGCCTCTTTGTGCAATGAGAGGGCTGGTGTGGTCATATGGCACCATTAAATTTGTGACAAATGGGTAGGTGCACGTACTGGCTACCTACCTGTAAGTTCGTTTGGTGTACTGCATTGGCTTCCAACTGCCGGGGGGCTCCATCCTGCTCAGGTGTGGGACAGAGGGAATGTTGGGAGTAGTAGCGCAGGCCTCCCCCCCACAAACACCCTGTGAAGATGGCTACCTACCTGTAAGTTTGATGAGGGTGATGTGATGGATTCCAACTGCTGGGGGGGCTCCATCCTGCTGAGGTATAGGGCAGGGTGCATGGTGGGAGTAGTGGTGCAGGTCCCCCACCCACAAACACCCTCACTGTGAAGATGGCTACCTACCTGTAAGTTTGTTTGGTGTACTGCAATGGCTTCCAACTGCTGGGGGGCTCCATCCTGCTGAGGTGTGGGGCAGGGTGCATGGTGGGAGTAGTGGTGCAGGCCCCCCACCCACAAACACCCTCACTGTGAAGATGGCTACCTACCTGTAGGTTTGTTTGGTGTACAGCAATGGCTTCCAACTGCTGGGGGGTGGGATCCATCCTGCTGAGGTATGGGACAGAGGGAATGTTGGTAGTAGTAGTGCAGGCCTCCCCCCCACAAACACCCTCACTGTGAAGATGGCTACCTACCTGTAAGTTTGTTTGGTGTACTGCAATGTCTTCCAACTGCTGGGTGGGGAGTGCTCCATCCTGCTCAGGTGTGGGACAGAGGGAATGTTGGGAGTTGTAGTGCAGACCTCCCCCCACAAACACCCTCACTGTGAAGATGGCTACCTACCTGTAAGTTTGTTTGGTGTACTGCAATGGCTTCCAACTGCTGGGGGGAGGGCTCCATCCTGCTGAGGGGGGCAGGGTGTATGGTGGGAGTAGTGGTGCAGGCCTCCCCCACAAACACCCTCACTGTGAAGATGGCTACCTACCTGTAAGTTTGTTTGGTGTACTGCAATGGCTTACAACCACTGGGGGAGGGCTCCATCCTGCTCAGGGGTGGCAGGGTGCATGGTGGGAGTGGTGGTGCAGGCCCCCCAGACACCCTCCCAGGGAAGATGGCTACCTACCTATGAGTTTGATGTGGGTTGTGTAATAGCTGACACATGCTTCTGGGTGGGGTGGTGGGAGGGAATCCATCTTGCTAGGCTGTGGGACAGGGGGCATGGTGGGAGTAGTGGTGCAGGCCCCCCACCCCCAGACACCCTCCCAGGGAAGATGGCTACCTACCTGTGAGTTTGTTTGGTGTACTGCAATGGCTTCCAACTGCTGGGGGGAGGGCTCCATCCTGCTGAGGGGGGGGGGGCAGGGTGCATGGTGGGAGTAGTGGTGCAGGCCCCCCACCCCCAGACACCCTCCCAGGGAAGATGGCTACCTACCTGTGAGTTTGATGTGGGTTATGAAATGGCTGACACATGCTACTGGGTGGGGTGGTGGGAGGGATCCATCTTGCTAGGCTGTGGGACAGGGGGCATGGTGGGAGTAGTGGTGCAGGCCCCCCCACCCCAGACACCCTCCCAGGGAAGATGGCTACCTACCTCTGAGTTTGATGTGGGTTGTGTAATGGCTGACACATGCTTCTGGGTGGGGTGGGGGAGGGATCCATTTTGCTAGGCTGTGGGACAGGGGGCATGGTGGGAGTAGTGGTGCAAGCCCCCCACCCCTAGACACCCTCGCAGGGAAGATGGCTACCTACCTGTGAGTTTGATGTGGGTTGTGTAATGGCTGACACATGCTTCTGGGTGGGGTGGGGGGAGGCATCCATCTTGCTGATGCTGTGGGCCAAGGGGCCTGGTGGGAGTTGTAGTGCTGTCTGCCTGTACACATGCCCCCATGGTTATGTTGGTAGCTATGTTTGGGGTGAATAGAGTGGGTGGATGTTGAATCTGTGAGCCATGTTTTTGTGAGTGTGTGGTGCAGATGGATGGTATGTGTCCTAGGTGGTGTAGCTTTGTAGTTGGGCAGACAGTACATAGCAGTGTGGCGGTAGTCATTTGTTTATACTTACCAGCCTCCACTCCCCCGGCTACTCCTGTGAGACTCTCTGGATGCAGTATGGCAAACACCTTCTCCTCCCATTGTGTGAATGATTTTGGTGGAATGGGAGGGCCACCGCCAGTCCTCTGAGCCAGCTCACGGTTCTTGCTCATCCTCTCCTTGACCACCCTCTTCGGATCATGCCACCGCTTCATGATCTCCTTTTTAGGTCTCGCCTACACAGCGTGCATGCGCTGCATAGGAAAAGACCTTTAGCCATCAGCACAGCTTTGCGGGCAAAAACGTGCACGCATTGCATTGCTTTCAATGCAACGCGTGCACGTTTGGAGATTCCCTTGCGGGAGCGAGCTTTAACATATGGTTCCTGCTCTCTCCCGCAAGGGAAACAGCCGCAGGCCCCCTCCTCTCTCCCCTCCCCCTCCCCCTTTTTTTTTTTTTTTTTTTTACTTTTAGCCCTAGGCACGCGCTGGTTCTTTTTTTGGATCCATTTCACATGGAAGCAACTAAATGAAAGAAGGAAAGAGATGTGAACCGTTTCTTCAAGTCACGGTTTTCAGTAAGTGAGGAGCGAGGCGCACGCTGGTTACTCAGGTGAGGTGGACAGTTGCATGTGCCTTCCACTGGACCGAGTTGTCAGCAAATAGTTAGGCCATCCATGGAACAGCTGTGGAGAAAGTTTATGTGCCTCATCGAATTGGTCATTGGTGTCTCACAGCTTTAGTTGGCTTTCAGTTGTGTCCAGTAGTGTCCTCCCTGTGTTTTTCTCCCACTGGACACACAAAGGCAATCTATAAAAATAAAAAAATGTTGGACCCATCTGGGGCCAGCCGAAGCCACCTGTAAGTGGTCAGCTAACATTTTACCAGTACAACTAACTGGTTTGCGCCAGAATGTTTGCTAAAGCTGACCTGAGCTGCCCTTGCCTTCTGACCTTCTGGAGGGTGGCATGGAAATCACTGCAGAGCAGGCCTTATTGATAGTGAGCCTCATAATAATGTCCCTGTGCGCCTGCATATTGGCAGAATTCTTTGTGCCCGCTCTGTGCTCTCGTAAACCGGCGAGTATTGATTGTCCATTTAAAAAAATCATTGCGCGTCATTCGGGGGGGTGAGTGTGTGCCCATGTGTGTCCGCGCGCTCTGCCTGCTCAGCACAGCAGATGCCTGGGCTAGGCCACTGCCCTGTTAAAGTTTTAGTGAGTGTTGTGATGCTCACTGAGGAGGGCCTCGGTCTGACTGACCTTCAGTAAGCATGCTATCGGATTTAAAAGAATGGACGTGCGCATTCAATCTTGAGGATCAGTTCTGCCAGACAGAGGGAGGCTGGGCGCAGAGAACTGCTTTGTCATCGTCCATCGCTGTCTGGGACGCACCTTTCGGTTGGCTACAGGACAGTGAAACGGATGGCACTAGAGTAGGTCTGCTGCTGGGACTGCCATCACGAAGGCCATATTTATTGACAATGTATAGGTGCATCAGTAGGAAAAAATACAGCATACACCAACATGATCGTTTTTTTGTGGTGAATACAGATACATTTAAGGAAATAGCCTACATTGTAAATAATTGTTCATCCTTCAGATATGTATAGTCTTTTTCTCTGGAAATGTGGCAAAGATAATCAGCCACAAGCAAAAAAAACTATCGTTAATTAGTCCAGGATATGTCTGTTTTTCAAATTTGCTACATTATGCAGTAAGATATTGCTTTTTTTCTGTTTGTCACCGACTTTTCACTTTCCAAGATGCTAAAATAATTCAATTGGGTAATGTACCTGCTACTGAAATTCTTGTGCGACTTGCACATCCCAAGTTTGAAAACCAGCAAGATAATGTACTATCCTCCAAATTGTGTAATAATTTCTGTTCTGTACAGTGCTTCAGGGCCCCAGCACAGCTAGCATTTCCAATAAAATATATTTTTCTTCCGAACTGGTTGTTGAAATACGGAGAGTGGTTATAAGTTGAATAATATTGTAGTTATGAAAAATCAGATATTCTGAACAAACTTGGTCTGCAGGCCTTTGAATCCCACTTCCCTCACGTGGGCTCCGTTTCATGGTTATGAGTGAATTAAATCCTTTTGTTGACAGAGTGAACCCATAACCTTGAGATTGAAATGGGAAAAACTGAGATGGGTTACATTACTTCCTTCTTAAACAAATATTGCTAACTAAAAAATAGGTGAAATGATGACTGTTTCTGTTGGCATCCATGCCTAGAAAAACAAGCATTGGCATAGCCAATAGGTCTCGCTTTTGGGACCTTATACGTATTTAGTTATGCAGCTCAATATCCTTGGTGCACCTACATTAACTGTTGCATGGTTAAACACTTATAAGGTCCCAAAGGTGAGACCTATTGGCTATGCCAATGCATGTTTGATCTTGGGGTGGTCCCTACTGCATTGACCCTTTGGACTATCCTTGTCCACATTTGTGTCCTTGTGGCAAATGGTGTCTGTTGGACCAGGGTACCAAAAAGCTGCGGTTCCACTCTGACTATCTCATCTACCATGACCTTCAACTCACTCTCAGTGAATTTGGGCATTTTCTGTGCAGCCATGGTGTGTGGTGTGCAAAGTGGTTGTGGGTGCAGGTGTGTTAGTGGTGGTTGTGGTTGTGCTGTGTATGGTATGTGTTGTGCAGGGGGTTAGTTGTGTTGGCGTGGAGGTGGTGGTGGTGCTGTGTGTGGTGTAGCTAGTGATGTTGTGTCCTTTGCCTCTTCTGTCAGCTGGGGTATGTGTCACTTCTCTCATGAAGTATTGCAAAGGATTGTGGTCAGGGAAGGGGCTGATTTTATACTCAGCTATGTGGGTGTGTCCAATTGGGGTGTTGCTGACAGGTGTGTTGTCCTGGGATTTGTATGTTTCTTTTTGCCATGTGGTTGTGTCGTTGGGGTGTGTTTTGTGTATTTGGGGGGCATGGCTAGTGTTATGTGTGCACTTTTTGGCCTTCTTGTGGGTTTTTTGCTTCGTCCGCCATATTTTTTACGGATCGTCCGCCACTGTGGCTGTTCTTCAGCTCTTCCGCTGGCTCTCCCATTCATCCCATTGTGAGACTGCGGCGGTCGGAGACAGCGGTACGTACCGCGGGACCGTCGGGAATATCCTAATTTCCTGTACGGTGTCTCCGCTATACTTGCAGCGGATTGGTGTTTTTCCGCCACGAATCCGACCTCCGCGGACAGATTTTGGCCATCTCTGCCCGCTACGGGCGGTTTTTCTTGGCCTTGTTCCGCCGCGGTCTGATTTTTTGGCGGTTGATCCTAATTTGGCCACCGGTTTTCCCACGGTGCCGGCCGGCGGTTGTTTTACGCTTCCATGGCGGTCGGGGTGCTTCTCCGCCTGCCATCCTAATGGACCACTATGTCTTCCCAAATTTTGTGGTCGATGGCGTAAAGAACAATGAGGTGAGTAATGTTAAGGCCAGTAATACTGTGCTGGAACCCTGCAAGACTTTTATAACACGCGCTGCAGAAAGCAGGGTGCAATAGTTTGCTTGAAAACACACACCTTGTGTTGTAACGCATTTGTGCCACAATATTTAGCAAGCACATAACTTTGATTTAGTTAATAATTGGTTGAATGCACTCAAGCTGTAACATTTATTAAATGCTCTCACAGATATCCACAACCCACAAAAAGTGCACTTCTTGGACAAACAAAGTCACATTTTCATTTGCATTGTTTGAAAATTGCAACTATTTGTGTCATAAATCATAATATTTTCAATTTAGGATGTAATAAACTCTTTTGTTTATATGTCGATAGATGTCAATCACTTTGTGCTCCGGGCTTCTTAAATATATTGTAATTATTCTTCTTATTATCACAAGATTCACAGGAGAAGAAGCAGGGCTATGTTTCAAACTCGATTGTACCAAGCAGGGGGAGCAGTCAAATTTATACAGATACATACAAGCTGTTTATACAGCCCGACTTGACGTGGGGCATGTCAATTTATATTTAGTGTAATTCTTGGGATCTTGCAGTCCCTGTCTAAAAACCTGTCTCTAAATTCCTTACTGCATATGATTTGTGACATACCTAGTCACCTGTAATAAAGAAATAAGGTAGCTTCTCAACAGTAATAACTTATTACAGTTGAGGTCTGACATCACAATGTCTACTGCCAGCAGCCAAATTGAAAGGCAGGAGATGGAATATAATAAAAGCTGCAGTTTGAAAAACAAAAACGAAATGCTGCTTTTCCTTCTTCTGCTTAGTTTTTCTATATGAACATTGATAAGCAGAAAGGACATATATATGCAACATGCTTATTTTTGTTACACCCTAGGTAATTCTAGAAAGGATAAATCTCTATGCATGTTTCTCCACTTTCTCTGCTGCCATGAATTTTATTTAAATCTGACTCGCAACAAACTGGTTTGAATATCTAACTGCTTTTTAGTGTGTTTTATTTTGCATTAGAGATTTTACGCTTATTCTTCATGGTTGAAACATGCTATCTCTTTCATATGGAAGAGTAACACACCAAACATGTAAGTGGTTTGTTGGAAAGGGAATAATGTGACCAAATATTATAAGAATGAAGTACCCCCTGCAGTACAATATAAGACTGTGGCATGTCTCTTTGGAATTGAACTCCTTGGTTACTTGCAATATCCTTATAATGTATGGTGGGGATATATAAAAAGGTATAGAAACATCACAATATTCAGAATGAGTACTGATAGCAAGAGTAGATGATCAAATTCAGCAGTAGAATTTAAAAAGACTATTGTCAGCCACTACAGCCTAATGAGGGTGCAAAAGCAAAGTCAAAGCTGAAGACTCATGTTCCATAGGAGAGCGCAAAGTGAAAGTGAAACTTTTGCTCCCACTTATTAGAACTGTTATGGGGTACAGTGAATAAGTGTGTGTAATTTGCACCCAATTCTGTGTTCCATTCCTTGAAATGTGGAATTATGTACAATTTGTGCATGCTTTCATGTGGTCAGGAGATGTGTAAACGAGAATTGAATATAATTTGCACATGTGACTTGTGTCTCTTTTGTCCTGCCATAAGTGGAGGTTACACACTTCTGCTTCATGTGTAATCTGAACCTCAATTGTAATTCTGTTCCAGACTCACACAGTTGCTTGCACTCCAAGGAGGATAGCATCCCTACTTTTGATCAGCCAAAATTGATTGAAAGAAGATGAATCTGAAAACCGGATGGGTCTGAAAGCTCTTCTCAACATAATAGTACTGGTGGATTTATTTACCTTTGGTATTTGAGGGTGAAACTTCTCATTTGGGACTGTAATTGGGCATCTAAAGCTCTGCCTGGGAATGCAAGGATCTTCTAGGACTTTGATGGTATCATTGACCATTACAGATTTTTCCTGAGCATTTTTGGCTGTCTCTGGAAATCTTGTAAGGGAACCTGAAGCATGATGCCTGTGCCTGGGCTTTTGTGATTGTACATAAACATCTGAGGATATACTTGGGCATATAATGACTGTAGCTGGCTGTGTGGTGGCTGTGCACCTAGGATTTACTGGCAGGGCCAACAGCATGTTAGAGTTGCACCCATGAAATAATATTAGTTTATCCTTTTTAAATCATCGGCTTATCCAACTTAATACATCATTAAAGAATTAAATTGACATTTACCTCCTGAACTAAGTAATTTTATTGTACAGGTCTTGCATTTATTGCAGGTTTCAACTTCAGTGATGCCACTTCCTATCAAACAGCTTCACTTCCTGCTATGTCATCAAATATCATGTGATATCACTTCCTGTTATGTCACCGTGGGTCAGATCAGATGGCTCATCATGTCACATCTGCTACCCCTGAATTTTTTTTTTATCAACATAAAGTATGCAATGCATGGTATCTGCGATGAATGCATTAGCAGCCAGAATTATCCAGGACAGTTCGAAATGCAATTCTACGATGAGCACAATACTTCTCCGCTATACGCGGAACCTATATATGCAGCTGCTAAGTGTTTGCCTTTGGCAGATTCACGATGGTGAATGACTTCACTCGTGTATCGCTCCCTCTTAAATTATGCCCTATGATTTCTCATAACAGTCTCAGCAGATGTGTCAGGTTACCAAAGTTACACCTAAGTGCAGTCTTACAACCATTGACATAACTTTGTATGACAGAAAGTGGCAATATTATGTCTGAATTGCGCCTAATGAAGTTTTAAGAAATTACATTGTGTGCTAAGATGGCATGAATTTTGATGAACTGATATTATGATTTATACATATTGCCAATTTTAGTGATGCTGGCATTATCTTTACCTTGAAAATGAAGTCCGATATTACAAGTTGAATTAATGTGCAGTTCACAGAGTATGACAGGGAAGAGACTATTCCCTACAGGAAGGAAACGGTTGGCATCATTGTCAAAAATGTATTTTGTGAGTGACAGTAACCCTTTCCCAGATTCAAAGGTGAAATATAATGTAAGTGCACTTATTTATGTTTGCAAACATCTTAAAAAAGGGACAATTTCACACGAACCAATAACATACATTCTTAAAAAAGACAGTTCACAATTTATTTAAGAGCCATTAGAAATTGTAATACCTGGCTGGCATTGGAAAGTCATGGCTTCAGTTCTAAGAGGCTGCTGCTTATGACATCCACCTCCCTCACGTTTCCCTCTCAGTCATCATTTTCTCCACAGTCTTGTGAAGTTGATATTATCGACCATGCCTTTTTAGATGGAATCTGTGCAAGACTTGTGCATTTCTTGGGTGGTGTGTGTGCATACTCCCTGTTATGAATTCATTGCACCTGCAAACGGTGCTTCACTGGCCTTGTCCCCTCGACTAAGACAGGAGTGGCTGTTGAGTTTCAATGAGCTAGGAAGAGAAGCGGTCATAAATAGTGAGCCAGAGTGGTGTGGTCAATTAGAGAGAGATTACATAGGCCCTTTCCACCCCACACTGTGCACCTTTACGACACAGGGAGGCAGGCGAAGGGCGATTGTGGACACACTCTTTGTAGCTTTGGACAGGACTGCAGATACACTTCAATCATGTAGCCAAGGGAGAGCTGAGTGGGAAATGTCTCAATTACTTACCAATAATGGTCATTACTCTGAGTCCTAGTCTTCCTTATCCCAATTCATAGACACTGAACCCAGTTGTAGAGGGCCTAAAGACTCACCGGCCACCACCAACCATTCCCATCCCCATCAATCCACTCATCCACATGTACATCAAGTTTTACATTTGCCGCCAGAGTGTTGCCCCTATGTGACAGTGCTGGAGGGGTACCTCCTGTTACATGCGCACACAGATGAAAATTAAAAAGCTCTGAAAAATAAAGTGTGCCAATGGCTAGCGAAAAAACTCCACCCTGACTAATTGGGAGTTTGATGACATCCTCATGGTATGAAGAGGCGGCTGGATTGTACCTTCCCCAAAAGCACTGCAAGGAGATTGTATTGTGGTTAGCTGCAGGTTCCCAGAGCTGGTGCATCGCTTGATCAAATGTGGCACTAGGAGTGGGGTTAAGGGCCTTCCTGATTTGCTTTCTGTTGTCCCCCTGGGTTACTTTTATCACTTATTTGCACCAGATGGCAAGGGAAAAGGGCTGCTTCCTTGCCTCACCTGCTTGTAGACTCATGGAGAGCCCATTGGATCCCTATTCATAACAGATTCCAGATGTTCTTGGGGTTGGATATAAACGATTGACTTGATCTTATAATTTATAATGTCTATTTAAAGAAGCAATGTTCCAAAAAGAAGGTTTTGTCAGACCCAAACCAAACAGCGTTCATCCCTCAATTAGCCAGATGCCATGTTACTGGGGGCAGGATAGGGTTATCACAAGGCTTGTTGGGTATTGGGAATGCAAAAGAGCCCCTGACACTCAAATGAACTCCCCTCGAACCAGATGGACCATACATTATTTGAAGAACAGCCCTCCCACAAAGCGCACAAAGCGTTTGTTGATTCTCTCTTGGAACGTGGTAGGGATCCAACAAAAGATTTCCAGTAACGACTGGCTATGTCTTGTTGAACCCTTTGACATCATATGCTTTTAGGAAATATGGGTCTATGAACATATTGTAATCAACGGGGGAAGGGTGGTCTCCTAATTCTGATATCAACCATAGTGGGGAATGGTCAAGTAAAGGAATTGTTTTTAAATTCTCATTTCCAGCTGATGAGAAAATCCTATCCTAAAGAGTTTAACATAATCTTAATAAATGTTACTATAATTATTTTGGGGCTCAACTGGTGGGGATCATCGAGGAGCTGTTGCTCATTCTCCTGAAATAGAGAATCGAAGGAGGTTTCTCTTTTATGGGTGGTTGATGTTAATATAACTAAATGTACTTGCAGTGGGAACCATGCCTTCAGAATCAATCATGGTCTGGGTGAGCCTGCTGGTCATTTTACGCACTTGACATATGGAGAAACATTAACAAGGCTAATACTAGTCTATAACTTGTCCTTTGCAATGAATTTAATGTTGGAATACCAGGTAGATATCCCACACTTTGTCGGGAGAGGTAAAGATAGTACCATTGACCATATCCTAGTGTCAGACACCTTGGTCCCGCTTTAAAACAATTACAAGGTTTGTCCCTCCCCTTTTCGCGATCTTTTACCGTTACTGTAACGCTTGCCTGCACACCTCTAATTTCTCGTATGCCTGGCAAAACCCAGCTCATGACCTAAGCCAAAAATAAAGGGGTACGTAGAAAATGGCAATATGTCGATCTTAGCAGAAGTGGTGAGCAAAAATAATATAGACATTTTATATTGCTTGGAAGAAAATTGTGTGTGAAAACTTTGCAAGGATTTATAAATCAATTTCTGACTCATTACTGATTAAGAATCCTCGGACGGTGTGCGCTGTTTGCACATGGTTTAATTCAGAATGTACAAATACCTATAGAGCTTTAAAAAGTGCAACTCACAAAATCCCATGGGATGCAGAAGTTTTGAGAGAGGCAAGAAGGAACTATAAAAATAAAATTGAAAAAAGAAAGGCTGAATTAAGAACTAAGGGGTTCGTTATGATGGCGGAAGGACCGCCGGGCCGGCGCTCCTTCTGCCATCATACTGAAAATTCACAATGGTTCCCCGGTGGACGGAAAGTCCATCCACCATGGTTCCGCAAGGTAGTCCTTTTCCACCTGCCTTGCGGAACCCAGAACCAGGGCAACATTGGGGCGGTGCTGTGCAGGCACCGCTGTAGTGATTACGGTATGCCCTTCCGCCTGTCCTTTTGCGGTGGATATCCCGCCACAAAAAGACAGGCAGAGACTGGCTTTGGGGGCCTGTTGTGGGCCCCCTCTGTGTGTGGAGGTTGCACTAGGTACCCCCCCTGCAGTTCCATGCACCAAGTGGCAGGCACCACGTGGTGCCTGCCACATGGTGCAGGGAAATGCTATGCATGCTCTTTTGATATTGTGGATGGTGCTGCAGCCAACAGCACAGTCCGCAATGTTAAAAGGCCAGGATGTGCCCACCAGTATGGCGGGCGCATCCTAATTGCACTGATGGGACCCCCGCACATCTGGTGGGCAGTCCCAGCACTGTTATGATGGCCATCATAATGAGCCCTAAGACCTGGGATGATCTGGATCAAGTAACAGCCCTGAGAGATAGTCAAGTCTTTTGAGAAATAATGAACAGAGCTGTTTTCACTAAAAAGCCAGAGTCAGGAATTGATTGTCATATAATGGAGCATAAATGGTTTGCTCATTTAGCAAAAATGTTTAACTCAGAAATGACTGATAAAAATCAAAGACTCCCAGCTGAGCCCATTGCAACCCCTGTGGCACTAGCTGAATATAGTAAATCCATCTCCGTGGGGGAAGTACGCATAGCCATACTCCGCTCAGCATCAGGCAAGGCAGCAGGACCAGGCGGGGTGCCAGTAGAGATTTCTAAACACAATTTAGAACTCTGGGCCTGCTGCTTACAAATGTTTTTAGATATATAATAGTTCGGGGGGGCCAATTGAGTCATGGAGGTAGTCAGTCACAGTCCCCATATATAAAAAAGGATATAAGAATATCCCTTCCAATTATCTCCCGATTGCACTGCTCAACTCTTCAGGAAAAATCTTTGCCGGGGCCATCTTAGGAAAGTTAGAAGCCTGGTTGAGCGAAAACTCCTTTTTTACTAAAGTGCAATATGGGTGGCGCCCAGGAATGGGCAATATGGTATGTTATGTTAAAAAGGTTTTTAAAGCGCGCTTTTACCCAAAAATGGGCAGCTTGGCGCAAGTGGCAAGAACTCTCAATATTGTCAATAATCACAATACAAAAGCTGAACCCATCTTTTAAGGGGTACTAACCCACTTGTCCAAGGAGAAAAAACAGGCTTTTAGATCCCTCCTAAATTTAAAAAGATTTAGTTGAGCTCGTAGATGTTTCTGCAATAGATTCCACCATTTTACTTCCATATAGGAAAAACATTTCTACCCCCAATGAGCTTTCTTTATTCTGGGTATTTGTACTTTGTTAGCTGTACTACTTTCTTTATTCTGGGTATTTGTACTTTGTTAGCTGTACTACTTTCTTTATTCTGGGTGTTTGTACTTTTTTAGCTGTACTACTTTCTTTATTCTAGGTATTTGTACTTTGTTAGCTGTACTAGATCTTAAGGTACGTGGGGGAACGTACCAGTGAAAAATTTCCTGCAAAAAGAGTGGACCGTCGTGATGTAGACCTTTATGAGCCCAGCAAAGGGATTTGAACTGGATCTGCTCCCTAATTGGAAGCCAATGAAGTTCCCTAATGGATTTGGAAGCTGAACAGGATTTTGGTAACTTAAACAGAACTCTTGCTGACACATTTTGCGGAGTCTGGAGTTTATTAAGAAAACATGCTTGACATCCTTCAAATAGAGCATTACAATAATCAATCCTTGATATTACCAAGGCAATAATTACTGTTTTCCTGTATTCTCATGAATGGTAACGTTTTTAACATGAAAAAACAGGAGGTCACCTGGTTTGAATGTTCTATGAATTTTAATCTGTTGTCAAAAATGACACCCCGATTTCTCACCTACTGGGCTGGAGTTTGCAGCAAACACAAATCAGATGGCCACCAGGTGGAATTCCAAAAAGTACTCTTGTTGCCAAACGTTAACACCTCCGTTTTATCAGAGTTAAGCTTAAGAGAGTTCCGTTGCATCCACTGCCAATACTATTAATGCATGTACTGAACTGCCAGGCTACTTTTTCTGGATTAGATGAAATTGCTACCACTAGCTGTGTATCGTCAGCATAAGAACAGACCGAAAAACTGTGTGCTCTAATCAGCTGAACAAGTGGGGTGATGTACTCATTAAAAATAGTTGGACTCAAGAAGGACCCTAGTGGGACCCCACAGGGAAGTTTAAACAGAGTAAAGGTATATCCTTCGAGCATCACTACCTGCTCTCTATTGGGGATCATTGACAGAATACCGACTACAGAAATGTCGACCTACAAAAATATCGGGACACAAATATCATTGTAAAAAATATTGAACTCCTATCTACATAATGGTAAGTACAAAAATATTGCTAAAAAATATTGTTGTTAAAAATATCATTTTTTGTTAAATGTTTAATTAATAATGTCAAATGAATTAAATAATACATATAATTAAAAATAACATAGTTAGAATTATTTAAAAAATATATAAGTAATAAACATAATGTAAAAATAAATTTAACCATACATATATAGCATATAATATATATATTTACTAAAAATATAAATAAATAATTATTTTAATAAATTATAAAATGTAAGAGACATATTAAAAATTATAAATAGACACATATATATATATGGCACTGGCCTTTTATACTTTATGTGTGGTGAAAAATGATTAACTTGAATTATATCTTTTGAAATTCTATAAATGAATTATAAAATGAATATTATTTAAGAACAGTTCCAAAAGCCAACTCAGGGAACACAGTGTCTACTTGATTTTAACTAAAAATGTCTTTCTTTTTGTTATGAGTAAAGTTGTTGAAGTCTGTTTTCTAAAAAACTAAAAGAAACAGCAGTATCATGTACTAACACAAATATTTTTTCTATGTTTATTGTTTGGCAACAGGAACTGCTTAAAAAACAAAATTACTTCCTGGTTCATTGTAATGACTTACTGACGCAGGCCGTGGTGTCGAAACGCGTCTAAGTCACGAAAAGAAAAACTTGTGTGCGACTTTTCTTTCCACGCGCCTGGAAATTGCGCGAGAAAACTCCTGTTCAATATATATATATATATATATATATATATATATATATATTGCAAAACAAAGTGCCCGAAAGCTTTTCGAAGACGCACTCACAGGAGACACCAAATTACAAGGCAGCCAGCATTTCATTCCGGTAATGATGTATATAAATTAGTGATGGGAGCCTCCTGAGCACACCCGGAACTGCCTGTGAAAAAGAGGCGTGACAGCCTCGAAACGCGTCGGCGAGATCAATAAATCATTACCGGAATGAAATGCTGGCTGCCTTGTAATTTGGTGTCTCCTGTGAGTGCGTCTTCGAAAAGCTTTCGGGCACTTTGTTTTGCAACATGATACACGGCTGTCCCTGCCGTGGAAGACTGCACCATCGAGGATTGGCGAGGCTGTAAGGCAGGAACTGTATCCAGACCATATTTACAGCACAGAAGACGGGCTAAAATGAGTCAGCAATCACACTGGAGGGCCCACTATGGGTAATATAATGTTTTTAAAAACGGATGTGCAGGAACCTACTACAGGATAAACGATACTCCCAACACTTGGACTACAAGTCCCATCATGCTGGACGAACTGACGTACTATACGTAAACCCATTGTGGATTTTGCATGTATATAAATTAGTGATGGGAGCCTCCTGAGCACACCCGGAACTGCCTGTGAAAAAGAGGCGTGACAGCCTCGAAACGCGTCGGCGAGATCAATAAATCATTACCGGAATGAAATGCTGGCTGCCTTGTAATTTGGTGTCTCCTGTGAGTGCGTCTTCGAAAAGCTTTCGGGCACTTTGTTTTGCAACATGATACACGGCTGTCCCTGCCGTGGAAGACTGCACCATCGAGGATTGGCGAGGCTGTAAGGCAGGAACTGTATCCAGACCATATTTACAGCACAGAAGACGGGCTAAAATGAGTCAGCAATCACACTGGAGGGCCCACTATGGGTAATATAATGTTTTTAAAAACGGATGTGCAGGAACCTACTACAGGATAAACGATACTCCCAACACTTGGACTACAAGTCCCATCATGCTGGACGAACTGACGTACTATACGTAAACCCATTGTGGATTTTGCATGTATATAAATTAGTGATGGGAGCCTCCTGAGCACACCCGGAACTGCCTGTGAAAAAGAGGCGTGACAGCCTCGAAACGCGTCGGCGAGATCAATAAATCATTACCGGAATGAAATGCTGGCTGCCTTGTAATTTGGTGTCTCCTGTGAGTGCGTCTTCGAAAAGCTTTCGGGCACTTTGTTTTGCAACATGATACACGGCTGTCCCTGCCGTGGAAGACTGCACCATCGAGGATTGGCGAGGCTGTAAGGCAGGAACTGTATCCAGACCATATTTACAGCACAGAAGACGGGCTAAAATGAGTCAGCAATCACACTGGAGGGCCCACTATGGGTAATATAATGTTTTTAAAAACGGATGTGCAGGAACCTACTACAGGATAAACGATACTCCCAACACTTGGACTACAAGTCCCATCATGCTGGACGAACTGACGTACTATACGTAAACCCATTGTGGATTTTGCATGTATATAAATTAGTGATGGGAGCCTCCTGAGCACACCCGGAACTGCCTGTGAAAAAGAGGCGTGACAGCCTCGAAACGCGTCGGCGAGATCAATAAATCATTACCGGAATGAAATGCTGGCTGCCTTGTAATTTGGTGTCTCCTGTGAGTGCGTCTTCGAAAAGCTTTCGGGCACTTTGTTTTGCAACATGATACACGGCTGTCCCTGCCGTGGAAGACTGCACCATCGAGGATTGGCGAGGCTGTAAGGCAGGAACTGTATCCAGACCATATTTACAGCACAGAAGACGGGCTAAAATGAGTCAGCAATCACACTGGAGGGCCCACTATGGGTAATATAATGTTTTTAAAAACGGATGTGCAGGAACCTACTACAGGATAAACGATACTCCCAACACTTGGACTACAAGTCCCATCATGCTGGACGAACTGACGTACTATACGTAAACCCATTGTGGATTTTGCATGTATATAAATTAGTGATGGGAGCCTCCTGAGCACACCCGGAACTGCCTGTGAAAAAGAGGCGTGACAGCCTCGAAACGCGTCGGCGAGATCAATAAATCATTACCGGAATGAAATGCTGGCTGCCTTGTAATTTGGTGTCTCCTGTGAGTGCGTCTTCGAAAAGCTTTCGGGCACTTTGTTTTGCAACATGATACACGGCTGTCCCTGCCGTGGAAGACTGCACCATCGAGGATTGGCGAGGCTGTAAGGCAGGAACTGTATCCAGACCATATTTACAGCACAGAAGACGGGCTAAAATGAGTCAGCAATCACACTGGAGGGCCCACTATGGGTAATATAATGTTTTTAAAAACGGATGTGCAGGAACCTACTACAGGATAAACGATACTCCCAACACTTGGACTACAAGTCCCATCATGCTGGACGAACTGACGTACTATACGTAAACCCATTGTGGATTTTGCATGTATATAAATTAGTGATGGGAGCCTCCTGAGCACACCCGGAACTGCCTGTGAAAAAGAGGCGTGACAGCCTCGAAACGCGTCGGCGAGATCAATAAATCATTACCGGAATGAAATGCTGGCTGCCTTGTAATTTGGTGTCTCCTGTGAGTGCGTCTTCGAAAAGCTTTCGGGCACTTTGTTTTGCAACATGATACACGGCTGTCCCTGCCGTGGAAGACTGCACCATCGAGGATTGGCGAGGCTGTAAGGCAGGAACTGTATCCAGACCATATTTACAGCACAGAAGACGGGCTAAAATGAGTCAGCAATCACACTGGAGGGCCCACTATGGGTAATATAATGTTTTTAAAAACGGATGTGCAGGAACCTACTACAGGATAAACGATACTCCCAACACTTGGACTACAAGTCCCATCATGCTGGACGAACTGACGTACTATACGTAAACCCATTGTGGATTTTGCATGTATATAAATTAGTGATGGGAGCCTCCTGAGCACACCCGGAACTGCCTGTGAAAAAGAGGCGTGACAGCCTCGAAACGCGTCGGCGAGATCAATAAATCATTACCGGAATGAAATGCTGGCTGCCTTGTAATTTGGTGTCTCCTGTGAGTGCGTCTTCGAAAAGCTTTCGGGCACTTTGTTTTGCAACATGATACACGGCTGTCCCTGCCGTGGAAGACTGCACCATCGAGGATTGGCGAGGCTGTAAGGCAGGAACTGTATCCAGACCATATTTACAGCACAGAAGACGGGCTAAAATGAGTCAGCAATCACACTGGAGGGCCCACTATGGGTAATATAATGTTTTTAAAAACGGATGTGCAGGAACCTACTACAGGATAAACGATACTCCCAACACTTGGACTACAAGTCCCATCATGCTGGACGAACTGACGTACTATACGTAAACCCATTGTGGATTTTGCATGTATATAAATTAGTGATGGGAGCCTCCTGAGCACACCCGGAACTGCCTGTGAAAAAGAGGCGTGACAGCCTCGAAACGCGTCGGCGAGATCAATAAATCATTACCGGAATGAAATGCTGGCTGCCTTGTAATTTGGTGTCTCCTGTGAGTGCGTCTTCGAAAAGCTTTCGGGCACTTTGTTTTGCAACATGATACACGGCTGTCCCTGCCGTGGAAGACTGCACCATCGAGGATTGGCGAGGCTGTAAGGCAGGAACTGTATCCAGACCATATTTACAGCACAGAAGACGGGCTAAAATGAGTCAGCAATCACACTGGAGGGCCCACTATGGGTAATATAATGTTTTTAAAAACGGATGTGCAGGAACCTACTACAGGATAAACGATACTCCCAACACTTGGACTACAAGTCCCATCATGCTGGACGAACTGACGTACTATACGTAAACCCATTGTGGATTTTGCATGTATATAAATTAGTGATGGGAGCCTCCTGAGCACACCCGGAACTGCCTGTGAAAAAGAGGCGTGACAGCCTCGAAACGCGTCGGCGAGATCAATTAATCATTACCGGAATGAAATGCTGGCTGCCTTGTAATTTGGTGTCTCCTGTGAGTGCGTCTTCGAAAAGCTTTCGGGCACTTTGTTTTGCAATATATATATATATATATATATATATACAGCTGTTAATTAACAATACAAATAAAATATATATGGAATTAATAAAAATGTTAAAATATATTTTTTAGCAACAGTAGGGAAAGTGTTGTATAGGGGAGGGGAATAATTTACAATTCCCACTCCAGCAATTGCAACAGTAGGGAAAATGTTGGATAGCATAGGGAATAAAATGTACTATCCCACTCCAGAGAGTGCAACAGTAGGAAAAGTGTTGGATAGCGGAGGGGATAAAATTACTATTCCCACTTCAGCGAGTGCAACAGTAGGGAAAGTGTTGAATAGCGGAGGGGAAAAAAATACTATTTCCACTCCAGGGAGTGCAACAGTAGGGAAAGTGTTGGATAGCATAGGGGTAAAAATTACTATTTCCACTCCAGGGAGTGGAACAGTAGGGAAAGTATTGGATAGCGAAGGGGTAAAAATTACTATTCCCACGCCAGAGAGTGCAATAGTAGAGAAAGTGTTGGCTAGCGTAGGGGAATAATTTACAATTCTCACTCCAGGGAATGCAACTGTAAGGAAAGTGTTGGATAGCGGAGGGGTAAACATTACTATTCCCACTCCAGAGAGTGCAACAGTAGGGAAAGTGTTGGATAACGAAGGGTAATAATTTACTATTCCCACTCCAGGGAGTGCAACAGTAAGGAAAGTGTTGGATAACGGAGTGGTAAAAATTATTATTCCCACTCCAGAGAGTGCAACAGTAGGGAAAGTGTTGGATAGCAGAGGGGAATAATTGACTATTACCACTCCAGGGAGTGCAACAGTAGGGAAAGTGTTGGATAGCAGAGGGGTAAAAATTAATATTCCCACTACAGAGAGTACAACAGTAGGGAAAATGTTGGATAGCGTAGGGGAATAATTTACTATTACCACTCCAGGGAGTGCAACAGTAGGGAAAGTGTTGGATAGCGGTGCGGTAAAAATTACTATTCCCACTCCAGAGAGTGCAACAGTAGGAAGAGTGTTGGATAACGAAAGTGAGTAATTTAATATTCCCACTCCTGCAAATTAATTAGCATTAATTAACAAACAATTAATTAATTAAAAATAATTTACCTCCCACCCTATTCCCCTATAAATGACACCACCAATGCCGTAAAACATGACACAATTAACATAAGTAATTAATAATTAATTACTCAATTAATAACAATTAACAAGCAAATTAAAAACAATTTTAAATAAATTAATTCACTCACTTAACACTATAAAACAACATTAAATTATTATTATATGAAAATATTTAAAAAGTATTCAAATTAAATTATTTCCCACCTTAGTCCCCTATCAACCCACAACCCGCTCCTAAAAATGACTTAATTAAAACAATTAACTAATAAATATTAATAATCAATTAATAACTAATTATTAATACATTATTTACCACAAATAACATTATAAATATTAAATACATTACTTTCCACCCTACTCCCCTATAAACCCACAACCTGCACCTAAAAGAATGACACAATTAACATAATTAACAAATAATTAATAATTATTAACAACCAATAATTAATTAATTAATAATCAATTTATTACATACATATTAATGAATACAAAATATTCATTAATCAATTATAATTAAATTGCGTCCCACCCTACTCCTCTATACACCTACAACCCACTCTTAATAAACTGACACAATTAACATAATTAACAATGAATTACTAATAATTAACAGCCAATTAATAACTAATTAATAATTAATTATTTACCTCAATTAACAATATCAAATATTAAATACATAAATATTAATTAATAAAAAATATGTATTAATTATAATTATATTACTTCCCACCCTATTCCTCTATAAAACCACAACCTGCTATGGAACTAAAACGCAAAATATACATTAAAAAAAAATTACTTCTAAACATTTAAGCAAAACCAAAGGGGATGATGGACGGAGTGTTGAACATTTCAAGCACTCACCCTCAGTCAACTGATCTGGGTTGTCCAGGGAAGACATTGCTTGGCAGTTCGGGCTGGACAGTTCCCATGAGGCACAGGGTCAGACTGATTTGCATATGGCCATGTCTGAACTGGGGGGGGTGGAGTGAGCTAAAGAATGATGATGGATCAAACCCAGATCAGTTGACTGGGGGTGAGTGCTTGCAATGTTCAACACTCCGTCCATCTTCCTCTTTGGTTTTGCTTTGTTCGCCCTAAGTTGGCAAGTTATGCCTAGACGTCGGTCCCTTGCTCACTTTGCCACTGGATTCAATCTGGCCTGGCTGATGACGGCTGATTAGCCAGAAACCGGTCCCAGGATGCTTGTTTTCGGTCCAAAGAAGACATGGCTTGGCAGTTCAGGCTGGACTGTTCCCATGAGGCAAAGGGTCAGACTGATTTGCATATGGCCATGTCTGAACTGGGGTGGTGGAGTGAGCCAAAGAATGATGATGGATTAAACCCAGATCAGTTGACTGGGGGTGGGTGCATGCAATGTTCAACACTCCGTCCATCATCCCCTTTGGTTTTTCTAAAAATTTAACACATATAAAAAACAAATGCAATACTCACACAAAAAAATAGAACACATACATTTACAATACACACTATGGGGCATATTTTCAAGCCAGGCGATAAAATTATCGCCGCTTTAGCAGCAGAAAACTGCCGCTAAAGCGGCGATAATGGGCTTGATAATATGCTCTATGGAATTCCAATTGAAGCCCATGTTAGATGTCCTTCACATCTAACATGGGCTTCAATTGGAATTCCATAGAGCATATTATCAAGCCCATTATCGCCGTTTTAGCGGCAGATTTATGCCGCTAAAGCGGCGATAAGTTTATCGCCTGGCTTGATAATATGCCCCTAAAATACATAACACTAACTAAAACAAAGATATTTTTGCGAACGATTTTAATGACTTTAAAGTTTTTTAAAACGATATTACTTACCTTAAACTCGATATTCTTGACAATGATATTCTGACAGTCGATATTTTTGTATTACGATATTTTGCACTCAATATTAGTGCAAGTTGGCATTTCCAACTCAATATTTTTTCTGTTTACCCTCTATTAGTAAGAAAGGATGAAATCAATTTCAGAGCCTCTACGGATTAATGCATGGTGATCCACTGTGTCAAAAGAGGCCGATAGGTCTAATAAAATTATTTCCTGCTTCAACAATGGATCTGATCTTTTCTGTAGCTGCCAGGAGAGCTGTCACGGTGCTGTGTCCGGGCCTAAAACCATGTTGTGTGGAATCAAAAAGCTTATTGGAATTTAAAAAAGAGATAACCTCTTTATTCATCACCTTCTCCAATATTTTTGCTGGTAATGGCAAACAAGAAACAGGCCTATAATTTTTCACATCGGAGGAGTCCGGAGATGTTTTTTTATCAAGGGTAAGAAAAATGCTTTCTTCGATGTTGGAGGGAAATAGCCTGAATCCAATATATTATTTATGATGCTAGTGAGGTGAACAGCAAATGTATCTGAGACAGGATAGAGTACCTCCGGAGGACAGGGATCAGTTGGAGATTCTGACTTAATCGTTTTTAAAAGAGAAACAATTTGTTCTACTTGAAGAAGAGTGAACGAGAGCAGAACCAGGGCAGGGGCAGAGGAATTTTGGTTTAACATATCAGTATCACTGCTAGTACCTAGAATATGACCTTGACTAGTAAGTCGACCTTGGAAATCTTGAAAGATTGTGTTAACTTTGTTAAAGAAAAAATTAGCCACTTGATCACAAAATTCTTGACTAGGTGTCACCTTGTTTTTATCTTCAAAGGTAGAAAGGACTTTCACTGTTCTAAATAATTCCCTCGAGGAATTGCTGGCTGCTTGTATTTTGTCTCCTTTATAAGATTTTCATATTTTAATTTACCCTCTTGATTATACTGCCTTCTCAATATCTGCTTCTGGTGCCTACATTTTTTCTTAAGGTCTCTAAGATCTTGTGAGAACCATGGGGGCAGAAGGCATTTTCCGATATATTATACTGCTTTTTGGGGGGCAAGTTGAGACACTGCACCAATAATCCATGAATCATACATTATTGAAGCTTTTCTAGATCATCATTAACTACTGGAAATGTGTTTTTTAATAAGTTATCAAATTTCATTGTATTAATTTTCTTCCATGCCCTCTTATTACTCACCACTTGAGTTGTAATTTGGTCAGTTAGGGGAGTAGAGATGTTAAGTTTAAACAGCATGAATTTATGATCCGTCCAGGTAAGAGGTAGTAGTTTATCAATCCTAATGTTTGGATGACTGGAAAAAATATCATCCAATCTATGACCAGCAGAATGAGTGGATTGTTGAACTAGTTATTTAAAGTCAAAACTTTTCGACAAGCAGGTCTGTATTTTTATCCTCCAAACATTTTAAGTAAAAATTAAAATTACTCAGGATGGTAAAAGTAGGATAATCCGTACATATTTCCATAAAGCCCAGTAAAGCTTTTAGAAAGTTCTCTTTTGGCACCGGGGGGGGGGCAATAATGAATGAATGAATGAATGAATGAAAAGAGCATTTATAAAGCGCGATGGCTACCCTAAGGCGTCCCAGCGCTATTTAGAGCTGCGTGTGTGTAAAACGAAAAGGAGACCTAATCTGAGATATTAAACAGTAGCGTTTTTAGCCCCTTTCGAAAAGATAGGTGGTTAGATTCTGAGCATAGGTGGAAAGGAAGAGAGTTCCAGAGTTTGGACGAGTTGTAAGAAAACAGCCGGCCACCGGATCTGGCTCTCTTAATTTTTGGCACCATGGTCAGAAACATGGAAGCTGATCTAAGTTGTCTAGTGGGGAAGTGGGGAGAGATCAGGGAGTGGTTGATGGTGGCGCCCGTTTTCCAGAAGGCGCGATGGGCAATACATAGGCTCTTAAAAGATATTCTTTCCCTGATTGGAAACATAAGTAATCTATTAAACATAACTTCAACTACAGAACAAACCTTAAATCTTTCCCTAATCTTGGGTAAATATGTCAAGGCCAGGAGAGAGGCCATACATATGGCCTTTATGGACCTCGCCTGTGCCTCTGACCTAGTGGATAGAAACAAATTGTGGGACACTATGGGACATGCAGGAGTCGATTCATCTTTATTGAGTGTGCTAAAAAGTCTCCACCAAAATTTAATGTGAGTGTTCGCAATTCCCAGTCAGACTCCCTCTATCCAAGTTACGCGTGGGTTGAGGCAATGCTGCATCCTGGCACCTTTATTATTTATTTTTTCATCAATGCCCTTGAGTCCTTTTTAACAAACTGCACCCCTAATGTCCCCAAAACTGGCACACGTCTAGTCCCTGTTTTACTATACGCGAACAATGCTGTCCTCTTGGCCCGCACTGCTAATGGTCTGTAAGCTCTTTTAGATGGGTTTTCTAATTTTATGCTTTTTACATTTTGGTGGCTTTTCCCCTCACTGGGGCATGGTTTGCATCATAACCCTGCTGCTCATGTGATAGTGTGTCCATACATTCCACTAAGCACTTTATGTTATTTTACACTTTATACTCCTTGCTTTTAGAATCCGTTTTTATGCCCAATTTTAGCTGGAAATGTTTAAAACACATCAAGAAGGTTTATTGTTTCTACAATGCTGTGAGTCCCAAGCAATCTGTTATGCAGTGTTGAATTGTATTACTCAGGCAAGGAGCTTAAGGAAAAAATATGAAGCTGGATTAGCTATGATGAAGTGAAGGGCAATGAAGACATACATTTTATTCATTGACTTTTATGATTCTAATGTGTGTGATGTTTTTGTAATTGTTTTTAACATGTGCTTTTATAGTCTTTTTTAACTGAATAAAGATTGTTTTGAATCTTTGAACCTTTGACAGGCTGCCGTTAGAAGGAACCATGAGCAGCACACTTCTTTGATTATCCAGCAAAAATACATTATAAGCCTATGGTTGCACCCTAAAATTGAAGGAAAGCTAGGAACGTGATGTGGAAGAGTAGGACTCAAAGTGATGAAGATTATCAGCACCTAACCTGGACATTACCTCCTCATCCTCATCTGTCATCCTCATCGTAGTCTTTCCAAATTGAGATTGTACCTAAGAAGCTCACTGCACAACTATAGGGAAATAAAGACTGTTCTATGGGGACATATGTGCGGCTCAAATGACCTTCACAGATAGCACAGGAAGAAATAGAGGACTAAATACCAGACAATGCATTCTGGAATGTACCCAAAGGCATGAGGAGGAAACTCAGTAGCAGGCTGAACAAGGATGCCCCCTCGGAAGCTGCACAGCAACATACATGCAGCAAGGTTTGAGGCACATTCTATAACTTGACTTTAGGGCTACGATTGCTTCACATGATGAGCCCTTATTCTCTACCTACAAGTTTGAGCTCACAGCCTTAGAATCCAAACTATTACTGTTGGCCTCCACATGGTCTTCATATGTATTTCCTGCGCAAAGTCAATATACATGCTTTTTGATCAATGATGCTTATGTTCCATATTGTGTCTGAATATATATGTTCCATATTGTGTCTGAATATATATGTCAATGGTTTGGGCCTATTAGGACAGAATCTCTGACTCCAAGACTTAAGGGCTACAGTTCAACTGCTTCTATTGCCATGGTTCTGTTTCTACTGAAAGGTATGTTCACATCCCAAGTAGAGGTTACCACTGTCTGCAAATGTCTTGAAACATTCACAAGTGCTGATTTTGTTATAAATCAAAGAGGATCTAGTTGTATCCATATTTGAATTGCAAACATGTATCTGAATGAAATGATTTCAAGAGAATCAGTATTATCACAATCTCAAAGCCCTCCCAGGCTTCATCTGGAGATGCAATTATCCTTTGTTAATGCAAACATACATCACAGTAATGTACCCCAGCATAAAACAATGATCATTCTTTGAATGGGCTTGCTTTACTCCAGCCTGGAATGTAGAAATCAGTTGCAACCTCTCATACTTAGATTTCCCATTTTCTTTCAGTTGAGTTGTGGGGTGTCTTTTCATTGTTTTTAAGAAGCACTATGGGTTTGAATTTCCCCTCATGCCTCTAGTAGAGTGACACATTTTTCAAACATTACTATCAACCTGAAACTGCATCTAATATAGTACCCATGAACTTGCTAGTAGATTCACTATAAAATTTGCTTTACAGTTTTCTTGTCTTGGCTTTCAAACTGGGATTCACTTTTACAATTGAAGATGGGAATGCATGGCATTTAGGTGGTGTAGGCTTATGTTTGCGAAACACAGCACTACACACAGACACTTGACTCACAATTAATTTGCACCTAATTATGAAACGGTTGTGCTTGCTTACTAATAATTTCTTCACCATCTTATCCTCTATCAAAGACCACCTTCCAAATTTGTCGCAGTTTAAGATTTTCTGGTACGTCTTTGTTCGACCTGGCATCCTGAGC